>NC_135318.1:54466735-55087152 GCF_048772815.1 Callospermophilus lateralis
GCCAAATCTGGCCACACCCACCCATTTGTATATTTTCTATGGCTCCTTTCCTGATACAGCACAGTTGAGTCTCAGAGCACAGTGTGTGGCCCACAAAACCTAAAATATTTATTCTGCCTAAATAAATGTTTACTGATCCTTGATTCTAGTCCAACCTCTCATCTGATAAATACAAGAATTAAATATCATTTCTTGTTCTCTTTTTTGGCCTAGGTATTTTTTTAATTAGTTCATTATAGATATAATTAACATTGGGGTTCATTTTGATAATAATTAACATTGGGGTTAATTATAGATATAATTAACATTGGGGTTCATTTTGATAATAATTATACAAGAATGAATATAATTTGCTCCAATTCAGGTGCCAGTATTTTACAATTCCCCCTTTCCTCTATTCTGTTGATCTTTCTTCTACTTACTTAAAATTCTTGGAGAAATTAGTCCCCTATGGATATACATAAAGGTGAAATTCACTGCAGTGTATTTATGTATGTGCATACAACACTTTAGGAAGATTCATTCCACTGTTCTTCCTCTTTCTTGTCCCTCCACCCCGCTCCTCCCTCTTCAATCCCCTTTCTCAACTCCTCTGATCTCTCTTTTATTTTTATGGGATTCTCCCCCTGACACACACACTTTTTTTTCTCTTTTTCGTTTATTCTTTTCCTTATTTTAATCTAGCTTGCACCTATGCAAGAAAACATTTGACCTTTGACTTTCTGGGTCTGGTTTATTTCACTTAGCGTGATAGTCTTGGATTCTATCCTTTTATCAGCAGATATTATAATTCATTATTCTTTATGGCTAAGTAGTACATCACTGTGTATATATACCACATTTTCTTTATCCGTTCATCTGTTGATGGACACTTAGTCTGGTTCCATAGCTTGGCTATTATGAATTGTGCTGCTATCAACATTGATATGGCTGCATACCTATAGAATGCTGATTTTAGATTTTTTGCATATATACCAAGGAGTGGGACAGCCAGATCATTTGGTGGTTCCATTTCTAGTTTTTTAAGGAATCTTCATACTGCTTTCTAGAGTGATTGTACTAATTTGCAGTCCCACCAACAATGTATGAGTGTACCTTTTCACCCACATTTTCACCAACACTTATTATTATTTGTACACTTGATAATTTCCACTCTTTCTGGTGATATCTTACTATAGTTTTGATTTGTATTTTCCTGATTGCCAGGGATGTTGAATATCTTTTTAGAAGTGTCTTCTTAGTACTTTTGCCCATTTATTAATTATGTAATTTTTGGGGGTATTTTTTAAAATTATATATTCTAGATATTGTGAGAAGCAGATGTCAAAGATCTCTCATTCTATAGGTCCTATCTTCATGCTCTTAATTTTTTCCTTTGCTGTGCAGAAGTTTAACCTAGATTTTAAACTCTGATTAACTAGCCAACTAGATATGATAACCATTTCTTACCAGAGTGAATACAAATTTGGAACACAATTTTTTACTTGGAAGAATCCCCATAAGTGGAACCAAACCATGACCCAGACACTTAGCAATTGTCAACTTTGTTCACATTTTAGAGATAATATTTATGAATTTTGATCCAGAGCTTACTTACCATGTGACTTTGTTTAGTTGAAAATAATTTGATTTTGAGAAAAATAATAAAAAATTATATCTCACAATTGTAAATATCTTTTTCTTCTTTAGTACCAGTTTCTCTCATGCCATTGAAAGGAAGAATAATCATCTAATATTGTATGTTATAAAATCTTACAGAGGTATACTGTTATAACAAACACATTTTGAAAACAGGGTAATCCTATTTGGTCTAGATCTGTTCCCTTTAATGTAGCCATTAGCCACATGTTATTGAGCATATGTGGCTATTTCAAATTGAGATGTGTTGTACACCTGAATTTCTAAGACATGCTATAAATGAAAGAATGTTATGTATACTATTAGTTATTATTTTTAAATTATGGGCTGAAAATGATATTTTAGATACACTGGGTCTAATAAAATGTTTTATTAAAATTTTTTGCATTGTTTCTTTTTACTTTTTTGATGTGGCTACTAGGAAACTAAAATTTCTCTATATGGATCCTGTATTTCCAGTGGGGAAAATTTATAAAGCCAAGTTCAAAGAAAGTTGATATACACTTGTAGAAAATGTACTTTTATCACATACCTCTGCTGACAGTAATCCACTGACATCATATCCCTAAAGATGATAAGGAGCATTGGAAGAAAAGAATCCCCATTAACTGAATATCTGCCTTTTAAACATCAGGAAAAAAACTGAGGTGGGTCTCATAACCAAAGCTCTAATCATCTACTCTGCTTCTTTTAAAGTTTTGAGATAGTTCCACAAAGTAAATAAATAGTCCCTCTCCAACCCCATAATACTCAGCCCTCCAATGAATGAACATGGCCTGAAAAGTACCGGTTGACCTTGCAAAAATAATTACCAGAGACTACTGTGCAAAGAGTTGAATTAGCTGAGAATTTACACCATGCAGTACCACAGGATCTCTTTTATCTCAACAAGGATTGAAGGACCAGCCACAAGGAGGCAGGACGAATACCCATGGAGCATTGCGGAGGCACATCATTGTTAAGGCTGCCTGCAAGAGAACATCTTTCTTAATATGCACACCCCCAACCAGGAAGCCAAGAGTGAGGCTGTGGACCCCATGCATTACGTGCTCCAGTTCAGGTCTAAACTACTCTCTGCACACATATTCTTGAGCAGAACATCATGAGACATCAGTTGTCTCTTCAGTGAAATTATCATTAATTCATGAGTAATTTGGCATTGGTTTCTGCGTGATTTGTCCTCTCTGAAAATGAGCAGGCTTGGGCTTATGAAAATGGAAATTGATATACTTTCTATTCTTCTTGAGCCCATCTATTTCAGGTCTCCTTCTGGGGTATGCAGGAGGGTGCATGGTTTTCAAGTTGTGCAGATTTCTTTTAAAATAAATATCTGAGGGAGATTTGGAATGAGGATGCACTTCACTGACTGGTTGGCAAACCAGTCACCGCATCCACTATGCCTCACCACACATCCAGCACCACCTCCCTCTCTGAGCAGGGGGAGTCAAGCCCCTGCCTCCTTGGCTGGCCACTGGCAGCCTTATGAGACACCGAGGTTGTTGTCATCTACCTTCCTCAACTGGATCCACTCCATGGTAACATCTTGCTATTTTTAAGACTGATTATAAATTTTAAAATTCTGTTTCTAGTACACCTTATCCAGCAGCCATGACACAATTGGATGATAAATTATGATGATGATCATTCCAAGGTGAATTGCAGAGCTTTGGCCCAGTTTGGGGGAAATGTGATTAATACTGCTGCCAGTGCCTTCTGGTGAGCCAGTATCACAAACTAGCCATTTGATTTCATAATAAAGTGTCGTCGTGATCAACAGAGCAACACTCTCCGTTTAGGTGCTGGATTAGAATCCAGACGAACCCACAGTATGGTCTTTACACATCATCAGCTTCCACACAGGACATAAATTGCACTAATATAGTAATATACTGAAATCTCAGACCAACTGTTTGTCATCGGATTAGAATGTGATGACACAAAATAAAGATGTGAGAGAGAATCTGTGCTGAGGTCTAAATTCATATTGGAAATCTGGAAAGAAAAGACTGTTTATAAAATTATAGCCCGGGAATTGCTGCCAAAGTCAGCCTTTGGTGCAGCTGTAAGTCGGACGGAATCCACCCCCTTGACATCAGACCCGCGCACTGGCATGCTGCCCCCCTGACGCTTCCCTAGGTGGAAACTACATGTCATACTACAAAGTAGGCACTGTCAAGCCGCTGCTGTCATCCCGATTGGATCTCTGTGATGGGTGGCTCATTTGTCCTCCTCCACCCAGCAGAAAGAAAGCCACCAGAGCACTTGTGGTTTCAGCATTCATATTTATCATTCCCAGGTTTGAGTTCTGCCCAATTGATCAGACTTCATGAGTCCTGCCTGCAAGTATTTTCATCTCTGATAAGTGTTTGCTCTTTTTCTTCCCCCCCGGTTTTCATTCATCTTCAATTCCCTTATTCTTCATCTTCTACTCCTAAGATATGTTGACTTCCTTGCTACAGATTCTTCTTCTATAGACAGTGCACTGTATCATTTACAAAACCCAAGGATGCATTGTAGTTCTGCTATTGAGAAAAACTGGGTCCATATAGAGAGAGATGGAAAAAAAGCTTATGCCGAAGGACTATTGGAACCAGGGAGAAAACAATGTTTGATATAATTGCCTATACATTTCAGAAGTTCTTAGAGGATTGTCTTAAAAGATTTTTTTTTAAAAATTATGTTATTTGGAATTATGGTCATATCCACAAAAATATTTTATATTTCAAATGGTCCGATAGGCAGCAAGAAGGCGATAGTGGTGGGTATAGGAATCACCAAAACTCAGGCTAGTTGTTTTAATATCCATCATGCAAGTTGATCCTTATAAAAGTAGTGCTGGATAGGAAGGAAGGTGAGATTATGAGCTCAATTTTGTAAATAAGAAAATTGGTGTGTAGAGAGCAGAAGTGACTTGCCCAAAGTTACCTCCCAAGCCACAGAACCTAAATCTATATCTTCTGATTATTTTCATTTTTTCAGAATGTATTTGAGTGTATTTTTATTTTTACATGATAAATACATCATTAAATACTATATTTTTAGTCTTGCAGGACTTTTAAATAGTCTTTTCATATGTTACAAGCATTTTGTAAACCACTTTATTGAGGTATGACGAGCGTACCAAAAGCTGTGTATATTTAAAACATACATTTTATGAGTTTAAAGATAAACTTATATACATGAAATCATAACCATAATTAATGCCATGTACATTACCATCACCTGAAAAGTTTTGTCCTGCCTTCTTCTTTAAGTATTATAATTATTACTATTTTGTCATCAATGCAAGATATATTCTGTTAGTAAACTTTTAAGAATCCTATAGTATTATTATTATGACAGGTACTGTGTTATACAGTTACTCTCTAGACCTTCATTTTGCATACCTGAAATGTGTATTCTTTGACCAATACCTTGCTGTTTTTTTCCCTTCCTCCAGCACCTAAGGTAAATACCATCTTTGCTTCAATAAGTTTGACAATTTTAGATTCCTTGTGTAAATGAGATTGTAGAGTATTTTTCCTTTTATGTCTGACTTATTCCATTTAGCTTAATGTACTCCAGGTTCATCATTTTGTCATAAATTGCAACATCTCCTTTCTTAAGGCTAAATAATACTCCATTATATGTATACAGCACATTTTCTTTACCCATTCACCTGCTGATGAACTTTTAGATTGTATTCGTGTCTTGTGTATTGTGAATAACACTGAAATGAACCTGGTAATGTAGATATCTTTGCAAGATCCTGATATGAATTCTTTGGTATATACATTCAGAAGTGGGATTGTTAGATCATCTGCTAGCCCAATTTTAAATTTGTTTCTAGGAACTTCTGTACTATTTTCCATAATGGCCATACCAATGTACATTCCCACCCACAGCACACAAAAGTTCCCCTTTTTTCCCAAATCCTCACCAATAGTTGTTATCTATTTGTCTTTATGAGAATAACCATCCTAACTGGCATAGGTGATACCTCCCTGTGGTTTTGATTGGGATTTTCTGATGATTAGTGATGTTGAGTACCTTTTTATTTCCCTGTTGGCCATTCCTATGTCTTCTGTGGAGAAATATCTATTCAGTTATTTTGTGCATTTTCAATTGGGTTATTATTACTATTTTTGGCCAGTGAGTTATAGGATCCTTATATACTGTGGAGAGGAACCCATTGTGGGATCTGTGGCTTGTAGATATTCTCTCCCATTCTGTAGGTTGCCTTTTCATCTTTCTGCTTCCCTTGCTATCCAGACATGTTTCAGTTTCATGTCTAATTTTGCTTTTGCTTTTGTTATCTGTGCTTTTGGTGTCATATCCAAGAAAGCATTGCCAAGGCCTATGTCAAGAAAAATTTTTTTTCCTGTATCCTCTTGGCATTTTCTGGTTTTAGATCTTATGTCTTTAATCCATCTTGAGTTGATATTTTGTATATGATGTGAGACAAGAGTCCAATTTCTTTCTTTCTTTTTTTTTTTTTTTTTTTTTTTTGCTTGTGAGTGTTATAGTTAAAGCTTTGTCCTGGGGTTTCATAAACTGACTTCCAGACCACTCATGTATAATCTAATCAAGCCTTTATTGAAGCACACCAGTGGCCGCTGACCAGAACATAAAGCTGTTCCCCTGATCAGCCTGGAACAATTGCAGGGCGCTCCTTATAAGCCTGAAAACCACAAAAGGAATGTTCGGGGGTCTAGCCAATGCAAGCAAGTCAGGTTACAGAAGCGGGAGAGTGCAGTCAAGCGGAGGGAAGCCTAACCAATCACAGTTAGTCCAATCACCCCAGTTACAGAAACAGAGCCCTATTACCCCAGTTTCACAAGCAATGTCCCATTAGGTAGATCTGTGTTCTTAAAAGTTTCTATAGCAAAAGGAAAAGAACATCTTGCCCCAGTCATGACCCTTCTCCTTAGCATAGTTATTTTATAGAATGGAGTCACAAAACAAAATGGAGTCACATTTGCTTTTACTATCCCATGAGTATCCAATTTTTCTAACATTTATTGAAAAAGACTATCCTTTCTCCAGTGTATATTCTTGGTAGACTTCTTGAAGATCAGTTGACCACATAAGCATGGGTTATTTCTGGCCTTTTCTGACTCTTAATCAAAAATTCTACCCATAGACTAAAGGAAGGGTTTTGTGGAGAGTGTAAGGGAGGGAAAGGAGGAGTATGAAGGAATGAAACAGACTAAATTGGGCAGTGTGCATATGTGAATGTATCACGTTATTATATAAAACTATAATGCACCAATAAAAGTAATTTAAAAAGTATACCTCAAAAAAATTAAAAACAGAATTTAGATGGTAAAATCTGGTTCTTGGTTAGATTCAAAGAAATCCATCAATTCAGTGCAGTGGATTAGAATCACCTGGTCTCAATGATGTTTTTAGAAGTCAGTGAATGTATCTTTTCCATATTATGTAAAGTCCTAAATGCTATAGTCAGCAAGCAGCTGATACTTATGAGTTGGCTCATTAATATTTATTGATAACCATTGAGCACCTGCTTTGTACCAGCCTCTCTCCTAGCTTATGAACTATTAATTAATATAGTGCGCTCTTTGCTGAAGCATCACTCCAGATCCTTTAAAATAAACTGATCATTCCAGCTGCTGAAAGATGACTGGAAGTAGATTATTCATTTCAGTAATTGATTATTGGTGTTCAAACTCTGTGGAAAGAGAGAGATGCATTCCTTGGAAATTCCACCCTCTGTTCCAAGGGCAAGATATCAGGAAGGTCTTCTTCATGATATCTGTGTGGAAACCAAGTTGAAAAACCTAAGTCAAGAAAAGAGTCATGGCAGATGCTAAGGAGAAATGATCAGATCACCAGGTTATAGTGCAAGTGTTTGGGGGTCAGGAGGCATTTACTCTAATGGGTATGTAGGCCTGGGGCCTCTTTGAAATTAAGAACAGCAGGAATTCTAAAAGAGGCAGCTGAGTCAACATCACAGCTACAGTAACCAGCCACAGTGACCACTTTAGGCAAATGGCACTTACTAGTTTCAATGACACTGTGTTCAGCCCAGACTCAATTTTTAGATGTTTGTTTTGAAGGATGTTCTTTTAGATAGTAAGAATTCTGCATATAAATCATTAGAAAAATCACATAGTTATCTTCCCTTTTGTTTCATACCCTGGAATTTACTGTGAGCTGAAGACCTTCCTCAAAGTACTCTTGTCCTTGTCTCGTGCCTCTTTTTCTCCAGCTTCAGATGTTCTTCAGCTGTCATAAGAACCCATGACTTGTGGATTTGGAAAATCCTAAATTGTTATTATATGACCTCTGTGTGCTTGTAACATGGGCCTTTAGAGGATTTCCCTTAAAAAAAAAAATAAAACAGCTGCTTCTCAATTCACATATTTATCTACATTCTTTTCAGGAGTATTACTCAGAAATCTAAAGGGCTGCGGTTATGATCTGCCTCACTTAAAGGCAGCAGGGATGGGATAATTTTTGCTTTTGATGCCTCATTAGATTATTTTACCAAAGTCTTTAGCTAATCTGATCACTGTTGAGATTCAAATGAAGTAATTCACAAGAAAATAGTTGTATGTACTGTGTATATTATGGCACCCTGTGAAGTTGACTAGTAGTAATCTATCTGCCTGTTTTAATTATCATATAAATTTAACAACCCTTTCACCATGTTCAATATTATATCATGTCTTAACTACTCCGATTTTTGCATTTCCATTTTCAAGGATGTTTTCTTTGATCCTATATATATAAAATGGAAATGATAGAATCGATGGGGTACAGAAATAACGTGACAATTATTCTACAACCAATGACAAAGTTTCTCTTAACCAAGAAAATGTACTGAAAAGCTATTTTACCATATACACAAGAAAGAAGCTATAGGTGGAGGACACAAGAGAAAGCAGAGCTTTTGAAGGAAATTTTGAAGGGGGAACAAAGCTGTCCCCCCAAACAAATAATTCTACCTCTGTGTTTGTTACAGGACAACAGCTGTATCTAGCTCTCCTGTAGTGTGCCACCCTTATCCATTATCCATTTCTATATAATTTTGAATTTCAACCTATTTATTTGCTCACACATCTGTGCTTCAGTAATTTGGGCAATGCTCAGCAGGGCAGTTCTTCTGTTGCATATGCTACCAGCTGGGATTAAAATGTGCAAGAAAGCTTCCAATTGGCTAAATTCAGCTAACAACTGAAATGGGCTGGAAGATACAAGAATGCTTCTCTCTCATGTCTGGTGCCTCTCCTCATATAGATAGCTTGGGCTTCCTCACAGTATGGTGGGATGCATTTTCACATGATGTTTAGGTTCCATAAGAGCTACAAACAAAAAGTATAAATCTCTTAAGCCCCAGTCTTTAAAGTATAGCACCTCTTCTGCCATTTTGTATTGGTTAAAACTAACAATAGGCATCCATGGCATAGCACAGATTCATTGAGGGTAAACACACACACACACACACACACACACACACACACACACACTTGGGCTCTCCATCAGAGGAGAAAAGGGATGAAAGGAATCCAGAGCCAGGTTTTGCAATCTACCACATCTACCCACCTAGAGTGTCATCATTCATCATGTCAACTTGAAGCACTAAAGTTTAACTCCTCTTCTTAATCTCTGCATCATTTTCTCTACCTTCCTGCATCTCTGAAACCTGAAATCCAAACAGTTTAATGATACCAAATGCTTCAAATTAGTGCCTGTCTTATTGTTCCTGGTAGTTGGGGAGGGGATCAATATTAATGAAGAGAGAAGCAGTAAACACTGTTAATAGGGATAAAGTCGGAGACACCCTGCTACTGCAGGGATGTGTTTCAGCATGTGGTGAGTTACATGGCATTGGGTCTGGAAGCCTGAGACTTTAAGGCACCCACAATAATAACTCCACCAAAGTTAGCACTATGGGTAAATTTTAATAGATGATGTCTTACAAAAAGCTCTTTGCTTGAAATGCAGCCCAAAGACTAAATTAGAGTCAAAGCCCCCGTCAGTTAACTGTGCTATAACATGTGAAGAATTGATTTTCTTATTTTCAGCTGTCAGACCTGCTACAAAGAATGAGTTTTAATTCTGGGGATGTTATTAAACTCCTTGCTTAACTGGCAGAAAAATGGAACTGCTAGCTGGGTGACGGTGGAGCTGCTGTCGGATTGAATGACACCTGTCAGAGTATGATGAATGACCCTCTCTTCCCCACAATCCCCTGTTCTGTCACTCAGGTGAGGCCCATTAATCTTCATCCTGGGCCTGTCAGACCAGGCACCCATGACGACAAAATGTCTTGAAGCGTTTACCCCCAAGATACACGGAACAATACGATCTTCTCATTGTCAGAGCCACATCGAATTAGCATAATTTATTATGACTTCCCTCCCCCTCATTCCCTACCTCTGTACCACCCCCCAAAAAAGCAAGTGGGGGCTAGATGGGATTAGACAGATGGAGTGTAGGACCAGACTGCCAACTATCAAGCCCCCTGCTGTGCCTGATGAGGGGGGGCAGCATCTCTACAAACCAATCAAAAAGCTGGCAGTTCAATTACAGAGTAATAAAGGGACATTCATCATTCAATTAGGCACCTGTCATGGTTTCACAAAAGGGAAAACTTCTAACCTGAGACTCCGGGGAGAAGATGCTACAACCAGGAGACAGGGAAATAAATGAAAAAAGGGACAAAGTGAATTACTGACCAACCAGACAAAAGGATAGATGTTAAAAATAAGGAGAAAGTTCTCCCTAGGTAAAAATCAGAAAAGTTAGATGACCTTACCCAGATTTAAAGAGGCTAATATTAAAAGTAGCGATGGTGCCTTCCTTTGTGGTATATCTCATGATTAAATATTCCCTTTAGAAGCTGCCCAGGAAACTGAATTTCGAAAGAGAAAAATCAGGAGAAATGAGTAATACTGTTACACAAAAGCATTGTTCCTTAAATGACTAAGACATAGAGCTAACAGGAGAAAACCTAAGTGGACATTCAACTTGGATGTGTCACTGTATTGAGGGCCTTGATCACAAATGGCATTTGGAAAATATGATGCCCTGCTAGTGGCTGAAAATAAGAGTTGACAAATTTGATTTCTTAGCAAGTATATGTGCTGGTGAGTGAAGCACGAACAAGGTTTTCAATGAAAAAAAATTTTTTTCTTTTTTTTTTTTTTTTTTTTTGGATAAAAATATATTCTTTGAACTTAATGGCTGATTTTTACCTTTATTCATGTTAAAGGTTCCAGGCAGGTCTTATGCCATATAAGTAAATGAACCATAGAAAGTTAAAGCTAGAAGTAATGATCACAAGTCCCGTTAGTCCTGGGACTAATGATCTTAGTCCCAGCCCTCTCAGATTTAGGGACCCGGGACTGTCTACCTCAAGGGTGGTTCTGAAAATTAGCCTGTAAGTTAGGGATTAGTTGCTAAAATTTCTCACTTCTGCTTTTGGTCTCACTCCACAGCCCAGCACTGCTTCTCATGTGATTTGAATTTATTTTCCCAAAAATTGTCAAGAAAAATATATAGCAAATCTTTTTTATATTATAAAATGATTATAAATAGAGCCAAGTAAAATCAGGCATTTCTACTTTGAATGAAAGTGTTCACATTATCACTTTTATAGAATTGATTGTTGACTCTGATAACATCTCTTAATAGATTATCAATAGGCAGGTTTGTATTACACATATTTTTTGTAGTGACCCAATCTGCGGTTTTCAATATCTACCATGTGTCATCTTTCTAGGTAACTGGCTTTCAGATGCAGTTTTGAAAGGCCCTTAGATTATTACATCTTGACCCGTTTATTTGATTTCACGGAAGAGAGCTTCTATTTTCTTGCTTTATTTTTCCCCCCTTCCTTAAGTTCTTTTTTATTTTCATTGTATTTTTTAAAATATATTTTTAGTTGTAGATACCTTTATTTTATTTATTTATTTATTTTTATGTAGTACTGAGGGTCAAACCCAGTGCCTCACACATGTTAGGCAAGCACTGTTCCACTGCGCTATCATCCCAGCCCTTCATTATCTTTTTATTTAAATCAAAAACATTCAACACTTACTCTAGATAAATTTATACAACCAGAGTAAAATTAATTTTGTGAGCAGCTATTCAAGCAAATGTTGAAGAATTTATATAAAAAACGGAGATGCTTAACTCAGGCTTTTGTAAAAAAAAAAAAAAAAAAAAAAAAAAACAAAAAACAAAAAAAAACTGGACAGTAAATGTTCTTCTGAGATTTTAATCTTCATCATGTATTAAGTGGATAGATAGGTATATCCTATGTGTGTATGGATATGTATCGTATAATATACATTTACACACAAACACACACCTTATATCATATGCTGTAAATATAGTCTTTTCATTTTGGGTTTTAAAAACTTGTCTGCTACTGCTGAAAAAAACAAAAGTTAGAGTTAACCTCATTTTGTTGTATACTAAGATATATTGGCAAGTCCTCTAAGATCTTTGTTCATAAGCCCTTAAATGTCATACTCCAGAATCAGTAAGGTGGGCCATTCCATTTAGAATGTATTTATTGCTTTAATAGGCTTCTAAAACATACTGTCAATTCCATTGGAGGAGTACAGCAGAGAGGAGAGAAAATGACTTTTCCTACCTCCCCTTCCTGTCTCTATCCTTCTGGTTAAAATCCTGCTGATGCATTTGTAAAACCAACAGAGATTTCAACGTTTTTTCTATTTTGCATTTTTCACTGGCAAACTAAAAATAAGACAAAAGTAGGAAGAGAAAAAAATCACCAAGGTCATAAGTATTTAAAACTTCGGAGATGAAGGAATATGCTCTTAAACCCAGAATTAAGACCATAACTATTGACAAAATCTCAATCAATATCCATCACTGCTGGTAGCACAGGGATCTAGAAGAAGAATTGAATCTGACAAATTTTTATACATAACCAAAATACACAAAATGTCTTACATTTCTTATATGAAAGTATGCCTATGTGTGCAAGGATAGCAGGATACCCTAAGGACGGAAGACCTATGTATTGGCACAAGCAAGCAGTAAGACCCCAGGTACCATTGCATTTCTTTGGGTTTTAGTTTACTCATTTGTAAAATGAAAGCATTGAACTCAGTCATCTCAAGACCCTTTCTCTCTAAAATTTTCTGATTTTTCTCTTAAAGTTGTCTTTTCAGAGTGACTCACACTGCTTTGATAAAGAGGTCAGTGGTAATTGAAAGCCAGCCTCCAGTTATACCCCCCTAAAATATAAGAGGTTGTATCCTGTTGAATCACATGTGGTCAGTAGAAAATGCATATCATAGACATTGCAGGTAATAAAGAAGGAAGCTATTGACCTTAAGCCTCAGGGCTTCCTGTTGCTCCCGTGAGAAAGGCAGAGTACACCCAGACCCCACTGCTTCTTCCTTCCTCCTCTCCTGTGACATATTTTGCTTCATCAATATCACATTTATATCTATTTCTCTGTTTCTCCGACTTTGGGGGTACACACTATTGCTTTTTGTTTTAATGCTGAATCATAGTGTATTTTCTTGAAGACATTTCAACTCAACCCAATTCAAGCAGTTTAACATTACGCCTTGCTCAACTAAAATTAGGAAAATAAGTACAACTGTGACCAAGTTTAGTCGTGTGCATGCAATAACAACTATTATCATTGCCACCTGGCCAAAAGTGATTGTAAAATATTGATGAGAAAGCATATTCTAATTTCATGAATATTAAGAGAAAAATTAATGTGCATTTAAGAATCCATGATATAGGATGAATGGGTTAGTCTTCTCTTGGTCTACAACAACTTGTCTAAGGGCTCTAAGCATCTCAGGCCAGCCAGGGGCCCTGGAATAAGGAGAGCAATATCTTATGCATACCTGTAACCTCACTCAGCATGACTCAGCATAAGAGCTACCCAGAAGGTCTGCTGAGAGAGAACTTCCAGACAGTAGTCCTCTATAGGCAACTCCATAGAATTGTGACTGGTTATGGTTTCATAAATAAGAATCTGTGAAGCAAAAGTCTCTACTCACCGTTGACTTTGCAGTTTAAATTACCAAAGTTAAAGAATGATACCCATGTCTTTCTGATGACTTTCTATTTTCTTGGAGAATTAAGGTTCTTGCTCTCTTTGTCTAGTATTTGAATGGTCATAAGAGGTTGGAAATATCACTAGGGGGTCAAATTTCTAAATATTTCCTCACAACCTTCTCTACTTTTCCCCTCATCTTGTCATTTTGCCTTTCAAGTATGTCCACCTCTAGATCCACCAGTCAGTCTTCCCAGGACAAACAAAATCCACTTCTGGTCCTTGCCAGTTTTTATCTTCACAGTCTAAGGTCATGACCTTGGTCAGTGTCACAGCCCCTGGCACTTCCCTTCTTAAAGGTGGGAAGCTGGTTTCTTTGATTTTTCTTGTTTACTTTGACTAAACAAAGCAATAAGGCTCAGCATAGGTCCAAAGCTTCCTCACTCTTACGCTTGCAAGTCTTCCTTCTGAAAGTTTATTGAAATCCACATCTAAATTGAATAAAACACATTTTTGGTTCCTACAACTAAAATTGATTGTGGTATGTGGTATGCCTGATCTTAATTTATTTTTTAAAAATGTTAAGCATATGTAGAACTGCATACCACACAGACTCGAGTATTTCACATCAGACCCACAGATACATGTTCACCTATGTGATCCAGATTGTAAATGCAACTTTCTATTTTGTTCGTTTCCTTTGAAACATGCAGGCAGCTTTCAGGCCTCCACTTCATCATTTTCTTGACTGCAGACAGACAGGACTGAATATTAGACAGGACTGGATACTCATTCATTCATTTTCTCACTCATTTTGTGAATCTCTCTTATACCATACAAGATATTCTCTAAGAATTCAGAGTCTAATGAGAGAGATTCATACATAAATAGATAGTTACAACATAGGTGGTAAGCACAATGTAAAGATAGGCTCAGAGTCTTAAGGAAGCAAAGGTGTCCTAATTCTCTGACACTCTCACAAGTTAGACTTTCCTTGCAGCAGACTTCCATTATCATGTTTGATATCCTGGTTGGGAGGGGTTGGGGATATAACTAAGGGGTAGAGCCTTTGCCTTGCATGTGCAAGGACCCAGGTTCCCAGGTTCAATACCTAGTATATAAAAAAAAAATTGATATCCTGGTTGGGCATTGAGAAGTCATGGTGTTTGAGCAGAAGAAAAGGGAACTAAAGAACAGAAGGCTTTGTTTACACTCCAGGTAAGGAAATGGAGGGTTAAAAAAGTAATCACACCAACGCAAAAAGAGGAGGAAGATAGCAAAGTATCAGGAATGCAGCTGGATGAATAATTGATGAGCTGGTGGCCTAACAGAGAGTCTCATTAATATGATCCTGCAGGTTCATTAAGTACTATTCCAGGCTTGTCTTGGAGGGGCCTCCTGAGTCTTGATTAGGGATTGTGTGGCTTTCGCTTCCACATCAGAACTTTGGGCTTTAGGTTCTGACAACCACTTCCTAAGCCCTTATGCTTTTACCCCAGCACCTTTTAGAAACTCTTCTCCATCCCCCTCTCACTAATCATGGGCCCCTAACCATGACAGTCAGTCCTAGTAAATAATATATCAAGATAAATGATAATTGTTCTGTTTTAAGTGTCTCCTAATGAGCATCATAAATTAAAAATTAATATTGCAAAGACTGTATGAATAGCATCAAATCCATAAACAAAGCAGCGGGTATCACGCTTGCAAATGAAAGCTAAACACCTCCCTTGTCCTCTTTTTCCATTCCCCACCTCTACCCACCCTCCCCACAACTCCTTCCCCACCTCTATCCTAATTCTACAGGCCTGAAATCCAGGAATTATATTGCACACAATACCAGGTTTTCCCCCACAGGTTATTACTGGCCTACTGCTTACTTACATGGTTTAGTGGGACTTGAAGATACACTCTCGAGATTTACTTCTTATTATTTCTTTTCCTTAGCAAAGCAAAGCTTTAGATGGGGGGAAAGGTAGAATTGAATTATGAAAAAAAAACTGAAGGTAAGGCAGATCAACTAGGTCAGACCCCATGGAAAGGTCAACTATAGAGTCGCTTTCGCTGGCATAAAACAAATTCTGTCCTTCCATCCTAGAGAATTGAACTCCAAACTGGGTTACAATGTGGAGACTATGTACAATAAGGTTAACCTGGTAAGTAGAGTAAGATTATAGCTATTGTTTCATCTTCCTTTTTAGTGCTTTTCTGAATTTTCCAAATTTCTATAATTACTATTATGGCATTTATAAGTAAAATGATCACTTAGTCAGACACAAAATGTCCAGTCACAAAGGTTACAATGACCACTGTTTTGTAAGTCTTTTCATAAGGTGCCAGAAACGGCAAGGTGTTTATCATCTCTGTCCTTCTAAGCAGCACCGAAAGGCAGATAATATTCCTCCCATCCAATTGCTCTCTAGAAGGAAAGGAGGTCTTAACCAGTGGGCTACAAGAATTCCAATTCCCTTTTTGGAGATGGGCACATAGATCACCTTGGCCAATGACATGACCTATTCACCTGTGTAACCAGTGTCCTTTGCTGGAATTCAGAATGCACCCAGCAGACTGCTGGTTATGATTTGACTTCTCTGTTGGCTGCCAATGCTAGGGTACATACAGGTCATGCTCATATAAAGAACACAGAACATATGGCAGTTGTATTTTCTCACTGTAAATAAACATGTTGGCTTTGTCCTATATAAAATAAATTTCCCAATAACTTGAGTTCCGTTGCTTTTGGACTAAGAGGATAAAGGATTTCTAAGCCCTCGCTGATTGCTGAACTCTATATCAAATCCATATGAGCTCCATGTCTCTGAATGTTCTCCCCCAGTGGATTCACTGGCTTTACTAATGCAAGGGCTCAACTGTTCTCCCAGCTATATGTGGGGAAAAAATATAAAACAATTCACCTTTTTGGCAATGGAGCTGCATAACCAATAAAAAAAAAAAAAAAAAAAAAAGTGGTTTTATTTCAGGCGGTTACCCAGATTACTTTTACTAAACTTAGCCGAAATGCCACCCCTGTGCCTTTGCAGAATGTGCATAATATGCATTGGTGTTGGCATTGATGCCTCTGCAATTTCCTCACACAAACAGAGACACTATAGTCAAGAATACTATCACAATAGAAAACTGGACTTGTCTCTCCCTGGGATGCCCTAAACCCAACAATGGCTAAGCTTCCCCAAACCAAAGTGCACATAAGAATACAGTGCTTAAGCTAATTAAATCCGCTGCAGAACCAGGAGAATTACAAGAACAGCAGTAACACATTTTTATTTTATAAAAATGCCCCCACTGAAACAACAGATCTGAATGCAAATGTAAAACTAAGCATTCGATAATGCTCACTTTCACATCTGTCAACATTTTAGAGAAACTTTAAGAGGAATACAAATACATTTGTGGTTCTAGAAATTTTTTAGTTTATGCAAAGAACACATTTGAGGAGATTTTGTTTTCATAAGTTCCCAGGTATACAATAAAAAAACATTACAGAATCACAAACCTTTGAAACTGGAAGAAATCATGAAATTCATGCAGTTCTACGCCCTCATTAGATTTCAGGAAATTTGAAGGTGAAAAAGAAATTAGGATGGATTATCCTATTGGACCCTTAGCATTTGAATGGCTAATCACTCAACACAAGATCAAGAGCTAAGCCAGACAAAACCCACTGGCCACCTAACCTATCTGTACTTTTTACAAGCAAAATTAAGTGGAAAATTAAAATATTTGCCAAGTTTCTTTATTGAGCTTCTTTGAGCTTTGTTTAGTTTTTTTTTTTAAGAAACATGAGATACAGTAGAATAGACAGTGCGACATAGCTTGTATGTAGTATTTAAATATTGATAAGTTCATATTTGATATGATTTGTTTCTTTATTATATCCTATGAGTATTATTTCATGAAACTTTGCATGCTTCAGTTATTTGTATCCACAGTTATTTGTGTGTGTGTGTATATACACATATACGTGTGTGTGTGTTTGTGTGTGTGTGTGTGTGTGTGTGTGTGTGTATGATATAGAATTTATTTCTTACTGTGGGCCTCAATAAAATAGATCCAGAGCCACCTGAGAAGGAATTTCATTTTGGCCTTATTCAACCACGAACAAAAAGGAAATGTAAAGTAAAAATTTCTTATGAAAGTTTGGGGGGCATCTTGCATTAAGCAATCACTTTCTTATCATTGCAGGCTGAAATGTTCTTTCTACTTCAGGGCTAGTGCAAGACCTTATAGATAACTAAAAAGGAAATAAACTTAAGAATCTAGGGGAAAGGACAAATGCACAATGGATGGAAAGGAAATTCACTTTCAGTATTTTGAGATGTATTTTTTTTTCTTTCCTAAAATCTAAGTTTGAGGTAAAAAAAAAAAAAATATGCTCAGTTCATGGCATGTGGATGTATGATAATATGTGTTGAATGAATACTGAGCTAAGAGATGGAAAAATAGACAGCTACTTGCTTGTTATGCAAAACTGGGCAAAGTTCTTAATTTCTCTGGTCTCCAATCAGAAAGAAAGAACCAGGCAAGGATAGCATTTCTTTCAGGAATGCTCGCAGAACTTTTTCCAAGGGATACTAAGAATTGGAAATTATTAATAAGTGATATGTAGGGGGTCCCTTTATGGATGTCTATGTCCTCCATTCTCATCTATATGTGCACCATCCATCCCAAAAGTCCTCATTTCCAGTCTCAGAAAAATGACCTCAAGGAGCAGGAGGAAGAAGAGGAAGAAAAGGAGGATGCAAAGAAGGAAAAAAAAAATCACTCTGGATTTTCTCCACATCCAACCACACAAACTGGATACTATTAAATTCCTCAAAGTAAGGAGAAATAGTTTTGGCTGTAAATTAGGTATCTTTTTTATTTACACAGATCTTTTCATATATCTAAACATTCACACACACACACACACACACACACACACACACAGAGAGAGAAACAGAGGGAATTTAGTGTTCAAATTGGTACCTTGTCTGAAGATGACACCTCAACAGGCTCTGTGTATGATTGTTCATGAATAGTTTTGTAGCTTCAGGACCAAGTCAGAGGTCTGGAATTAGCAGGAGCCGCACCCACCTGTTCCTGTGGCTTTGGGACTAAAGGAGCACCAAAAGAGCCCAATTTGGAGGGGTGACAGACAGCCATCCACTACAGCTGCAACTCTCCTTGGGAACACTGGCCTCAGGGAACAAAGTAACCCTTTGTGTGAAGAAGTTCTGAGTCTGGGTAGCCAGAGGGCATGTTCTTCTGGAGAAGCAGAGCATACTAGTTAAAAGTGCACCATTAAGCAAAGCACAGACAGTCCCTGCTTCGATTTCCTTACGCAAAATACTATAGAACTTAACTTATGAGTTGTGGGGGAAAAAAAATGTAGGACATGACAAAATACCTGATACTTAGCAAGTGCTCAATAAATATTTTTTTTATTATGGTATAACTGAATCCAGACCATGCTTATGAGATCAAGGATGATGAAGTTTTAAATGATATATTGGTACAGACAGGTTCAGCTGTGATGTAAATTATGTAGAAAGACATTGAGGAGGTATCCACATGGAACTGAAAACTAGTGCTACTTTCACGGTTCATTCTGTTCACTTGACTCCACCAAATGACTTGGAAGAGTTAAAATAAGCCAACTGGTCATCCCTAGGTGGTTAGTAAATGTTGTATTTAATGGGTAAAATGGGCAGCTGGGAGGGCATCATTTCTCAGCAGACATCCTCTTGCTGTAGATTTCCATTGTTTAAAATTGCAACACATTTTGAACCCCAAAATCTCTGGGCATGTTGCCTCTGTCCAGCCATCCTGAGGTTTGTATATGCCCAAGAATACCTCCTCATTATCCTTATGAAGTACTGTACCCCTCATCTTCAATCTGTGGTCTCTGCTCATCTTTAGGTGATCAAAGATGGCTTCAGTTTACCCTGGAAAGCAGATTATTGCTGTTCTTTTATCTCAGAGAAATGGAGACAGCAGCAGAAAGAGCAGCAGTCTGTCCAAGGGACATATAGTCTACAAAAGTGACATGGCCACTGGATTCTTGAATGTGATAAACAGGCAGAAGGTAATGTTACCCAAAGCCACCCCACCCAGCATGCAGATAAGGTTAACATTTTGCAGGAGCTGCTCCGGCAGTGAGCGCAAGCAATTCTACCAGGTGCAGGCAATGCAGAATAGGTTGACAGACTGACACAGGGTATATTTTGGGAGGAAAATAAGACTAAAGAGTTAATTGAAGGATATCGGAAGAAAGCAAAAGAAATTAACCAACCTATCTGCAAACCATACCCTGGAAATGAATGGGTTCTTTAGTGTTTGGGACATTTTAGTGTTATAAAAATGAAGACTATAGAGCTATTATATCAAGTAATTTATGGGATGAATATTGTAATTCATTGAATGTCACGACTTATCTTTTATTCATATAGTTACTATTCCATTACCAGAGAGGGAGGTTTGTCAAAGGTTAATTATTTTAAATTGCTCTGGCAAATTTATTTTGATTTGTACAATTTTTTTTGAATAATCATAGGTCTATATATTCATACATCTTTATGAGGCTTCTTTTTAAAAAATAATATTCTCTGATGAGGCAGTTAAAGCTAGATAAATGTGTTAGTGATGCCTTTAAAATATAGTCCCTTTAGCTCCGGATGCAGATTTACAAAGAATTATTATATGATTGTTGTTATTGATCTTAAGTGTCTATTTGAGAACTTTCTATTTTGGGGCAAAAAAAAAATTGCAGTAAAAAATAGTCAAGAAATTGAAATTTGAAATTCTCAAGGGGTTGGTCATGGCTCATCGTTTCTTTCAGTTCTGGGTTACTATTTGGAAGCTCCCTAAATGGCAGGTGGGTTAATTGTCAGCAACTGCTATCACCTGTGCCCCGACTGCTGATTCACGTGAGGCTGCTCCTTAGCCAGGGACACACCTCCTCAGGATAGGAGAGTGGGACCCTATGAGAGAATAAATGCTGGAAGACATGGCCAACCCCTTCATTGTTGGGAAAATAATTTTGAATTATAAACAAACCTAAATTAGAGAGTAAGTTAAAACTGAAGAGAACCAGGAAGATGACAGTATATATAGTATCTGTATAATATAATATATAGATTATTGATCATCCCCCATCTCCTTTAAACTTTACAGCCTCTCCCACGAAGGCTTCCTGATTCACTGTGCTCATCTCCTTTGTATTTCTCAAATACTTACATATGAAGTCTATATTTTATTACTATGGTCTTATTCTTATGTAGCTTCTTAATTATTCATAAGTCGTTTGAGGGTTCAAGAGGGACATTGGGGAAAAACATTCAAGTTGGAGTCAGGAGACCCAGGCTCACACTCTAACTCTACAGTTCTGTATTTGTATGGGTTTGGATACATTGTTCATTTTGTCTGAGACTCGGTTTCTTTTATGTCAAAAAGGAATAAGAAAAGCAACCTATGTGATTCGTAAAGTTGGCAATATGTCACCCAATAATTGAACATTTCCCCTGGGTTTGTAAAATTCTTGCATGTCTATTCTGTTTAATCCCATAGTCTACACAAGATGAACACTATTACCCATCTGTTTTTAATGAACATAGGTATTATATGAATTGTGTAAAAAATGTTATTTTAACATTGTAAGTCATTATTATTTTCAGTATGCAGATTTTATATTATTAGTTCCATATTAAAATCACTGAGACTAAAGGCCCTATCTTTTACTTATTTTATTTTTTTTCTCATTCTTTCTCTCAGGTGACTTATGAATAAAATTAGAACATAGATTTTTTTTTTTTTAATGTAGGTACAAAGTACTTTGAAAAATAATGTTTAGTAAACTTGTGTCTATATATTGCCAAAATATCAGATTGATTTTACTTGGTATCAGGAAAAAAATTAAAATCCACAGTTTTATCAAAGCTTTCACTTTTAACCAATTATACTGGTTTTATGCATAAGTAATAATGTTTCTGAAAAACAGAAAATCTGAAAGCATGGAAATAAAATGTATGTCTTCTCTGTAATATTGTTGCTAAAACAAAAGCCGTAATACATGATTCTGGAAACAGAAATGGTGGTGTCAGGTACAGAGATTGTTAAGATACATCCTAGTTACTTACCCCACTAAAAGGAAAGATTCATTCTAAAAGGGTCCTTGCCTGTCTTGTTCATACTCAATGTTTCAGGTCCCCAGCACCCAGTTGGTTGTTAATAAATATTAGCTAAGTATAATGTTATTCATTATATGAATCAGACCCTAAAAAGAACTATGAAGTTTCACAGTTAAAGAAGAACTTGGGGTCTTGCAATAGATTGAGAAGAGCAAACCAGTGTTGGATAGGGGACACAAAAAAGAAAATCAAGGAAATTTAATGTTATTCAAAAAGAGTAAACTAAAGGGACTTTGCTAATGTTGTATAGCAGCATATATGATATTTATAGTGAAGCAGACAGTGTTAACAGGAGAATGATCCCTGTGTCTGCTGTAAATAGAAGCAGGGAAATGTGTTCACCTTGCCATAAAGAGATGTGCATTAGCTAAAAGTAAATAAATAAAGATGTAAACACATTCATACATAAATCCTCATCAGGAAATAGGTAGGAAGTGAATAAGAAATTATAGAATGAGCTCTCAGTGTTTGAGTTTTTGCTCTTTAATATGTCAGGTCCAGACACTGTGTCTAAGTACTTGACTTACATTATCTCACTAAACAAATTCTCTGCAGTAGGTATTATTATGACGAGAAAATGGAAGCTAGGAGCAGTTAAATACCTGCCCAAAGGTACATGCTAGTGGTCAGCAGAGTTTGGAAGTAGTGGTCCTTTCCGCCTTTTGGGTCATTTAAGATACTCATCACAGTCAGTGTCAACATGGACTAGCTCTATAGTTTTTCTTCTCCATATAACCTTCAGGATCCTACAGCTGGTTTCTATTTTTGCGTAAGAGACTGAATGAGAGCAGAAGCTGATTGGCAGCTGTGATAATGCAAAATATTTACTAATAATACCTATAGTGTTATTTGTTTAAATATGTGGTATTATGTATATATACACATACATATGTATATATGTGTATACATTTGTATATATTTGCATGTGATATATATATATGTAGGTTTCATATATATAGTTATAGAATGCAAATACATGTATACATATGTATATATAAATATATGTACATGTACATATTTGCGTAGGTCACATATATACACATGAATCCAGGGATATAACTCCTCAGTATATGTATATGCATACATATATGTACTCAGTATATATACGTATATGTATACGTATATATGTAACCTCTGCAAATATTTCACTCTTATAAAATCATCTTTACTTATATTTCATGATAAAACTAGAGCCCCATTGTATAGAACTAGTGAATCTACAAACAGAGAGATTTCATCTTCGAAACAGAAATGGCCTTAAACAAGATGACAGGATGCAGGCAGCCCCCTGCCCTGCAAGAATGGTCACAATTAAGCCCACCCTTTCTCAGTTTCACCAAACACTCTGTATAAAAACCGTTCTACATCCAGTGTGTTTTACCAGAGACGATCTGATTCCTGTGGCTTGGGTATTTCTATTTTTAATTCTCCTTAACAAAGACCTCTAAGTACAGAATCTTCCTCTAAGTCTTATAGAGTGCTATTCTGATCACCCCTTCATGTTTCTGAGCTGCTCTGGGATAATGTTGTGGGGGGAAGGCCCCCAGGGGAACAGCTGATTGGATTCTGGCAAGACAGACCAAACATCTGCTTCAAACAAAAGACATCTGCATATTTCACATTTATTTTTCATAATTTACAGAAGCAACCTGCCAAAATTCAGCAAGGGAGAATACGCTAGTACATAATTAGCTTAAAGTTTGCTTGCTTTAGAAGTATGAGCATGGAGCCCTGGAGTTCACCTGGGAGGACATCAAGGAAGGGTGGAACTGCAGCTTGATTTCTGTAAATCCTGTCTTAGACCTTATATTCCAGGGCAGAAGACCAGACCTGCTGGGCATGAAAGAGAGAAGTAAATACGCCAGAGGTGACACTAGGGGGTCCTTTTGTCCTTGTGTCAAATAAAAGGCTTCTATACCAAAGGGGTGGCCAAAGGTAATATCATTTATTAAATAAGATTTCATTAGGTAGAAAGACTTTGTTTCCACTTAGCACTGCAGTGCCCAGGTTAGATAACGATGCAATGCCACAGGGATTTTAATTAAAAATGCATCTACCTAGAGTACTGATGTCATGATGAGAAAGCATCTGTGGGATGTTCCATTATTTTTCAAAGCATTTGAAAGTCATTATTTACCCCAAATACTGCAAAATACACAGAGAGCAAAATAATGGATAATCTAATCAGTTGATCATTAATAATATACCCTGGTGGAAAAGATATAGCAAATTGTCCTCTCCTATTAACCACATCTTACCAGTTGAAATTCAAACCTTGAATGGCCATTATTACATAAAATAACTAAAGCATGCTTAGTTGGACAACAAAAAGAGTTTTACAGGAGGAGGGGGTTCTTTTTCTTTCCAGTAAAAAAATTTCAACCGTATGTCCAGTAGTTTAAAAAACTTGCTATTCGATCCTACAGTCTTTCTTAACTCCAGGGAGAAAGTTTATTTATAAGTAAAGCAAATATCTGTAAATATTAGGCATTGTTTTGAAGTGTTTGAGACATTAGGTCCCTGATGTGAAAAAGGAGTGTTATTTTAATTTTGCTGACTGTGATCTCCAAGTCTTTGTCATTGCTTTATAAAAGTGGTTCGTGATTTAGTTGTAGGCACAACAGTAACCCTAAAAAAATCTCTTCAATAATACCACGGCCATTCCAAAAGATTTAGCATCTTCAGTCATGTGTACATTGTAGAAGAAACATGTACAATATGGGCATTGTGAATAATTCCTTGGCGACTATTAGCTATTTCTAAGGGATGACTTAATTGTGGTCATTCTAAATGTGGCCCACTACATGTTTTGGTATGTTTTAGGACTTTGCTTATAACATGTGCATGACAAATTGGTTTGAAACACGGAATCCAAATTCAAACAGTAGTTAATTTAAATAAGATGACTTATAATTGTGCACTAATTCACTGTTTAAAAATTGCTAGTGATTCTAAAATATGTATGCTTTTTTTCTTCACTTCAAACATACTTATTTTTAAAACCAATATGTTGTATACATAAATCTTTCACATAATTATAAGTTCTCTTCTCTTCTAGCAGTAAGCTTTCGATAAAAGCACAGCTTGCTATTATGGGAAGAGGCCAGACCTGAGAATCTTGGACATGGATTTGAATTACTGTTCAATCATCTGTAAGATGGGTTAATTTGTTCCACTTAAACTCTGGATTTCCATTTCTTCATCAGTCTCTTAGTAGTAGTATCTTTGTTATGAGGGCTAAAGGAGGTCACTTGAGTTTATCAGGGTGCATGATTTGTACCTAAATTAGCATTCTGATTTAGCAAAGACTGTAACTTGCCCATATTTGGGTGTGTTGTCCCTTAGGAGAAGTTGGTGTCAGACAAGAAGACCTAGAGTTCAAAACAAGCCCTCAAGTTTGTTGAAACATTTTTCATTCTATGACACCGTGTGGGAGATGTATGACAAAAAGTAAAAATGGAAACAGTTGTCTTCCTAAAATTTCTGCAACATACAGGGGCACAATATGTGCCACTTGGAGATCTGTCTTCCTCACTTCCCGGTTGGTTCTTATAAGGAGATATCAGAAGTGGACACAATTCCTGGTAGATGCAGGAAATTCAGGAAAAAGTTGGTGACAGTCCCCCACAGAAGTAGTATTGGTAGGGTAGCTACCTTGCTCAAAGAAAGAGTGTTTCCCATAACATGCCCAGTAGGAAAAGTGATAACTAGCAGAAAGGCCCAGGAAGCACCAACATGTACTGGATCATTCAATATTGCAACACGAACTATATGAGATTATTTAAAACAAGTTTAATTAAAATTAAAAATTCAGTTCCCCAGTCTCAGTAACAGATCCATCATTATACATGGTTCTATTGTACCACACTGGACTAGTGGATGTCTGGATGGTTCCAAAGCATATGTTTAAGGCACCCATAGTGATCTCTGAAGTACCAAAGACCAGGACAGTGCAGAAAGACAACATATGAGGCACTAAAAGATCTGTTAGGGATAAGAGTTGGTCAAACAAGGGTTACTCTCTTTAACATGACCTCTTTTACCCCAGGTGAAACCCAGGAAACCTAGCATATATACCAAAACCAGTGCAAACTGCTTTGATAGTAATAGGCTTCAACAAATAAAATCCCCCTTCGGCTTAAGATCTCTGTCTGTGTTTATACTTCTAATATAGTTATCATCTGTTGCCAGAATGATCTTTATACCACCCATATTGGATCATGAGTCTCTTCAAAACCAGTCAAAGACTCTTAATAATATAAAGAACATGGAACAAAGCCCTAACTCTCATTTCTTGTCAAATCAAGCACAGGCACTGGAGATTCATACCTGAGTATGAATCCCAGCTTGGGCATTTGCTGGCTGTGTGATCATACATGTTTGATTTACCTCTCTGTGTCTCGAGTTCCTCATCTGTATAATGCCTTAAAGTTGTTATGAGATTGAATCAAGCTCTTAGTATGATACATGGTTCATCATAAGTACTAGAAAAGTGCTTATTGAATAAATATTGTATTCCTTAAGAATCTGATCCAAAATCACATAACAAGTTTATTTCAGTTATATCCCCTGCTCTCTCTATATTTTAACCATACATTATTCCCCCAACTTGACATAAATATCTTTTCTTCTTTATACACACACACACACACACACACACACACACACACAGATAGAGAGAGAGAGAGAGAGAGAGAGAGAGAGAGACATATTAAAATCTATACATTGAAAATCTTTCACATTCCAAATGTACCTTTCTAGAAAATTTTTTTTCTAGATTAGTTTTACTTTAACATGTCCATAGTGTATGGTTTCCTTCAGCATTATATTTCATTCCATTCTGCCTTGCTCTTGAAAGTTTGGTCTTTACCCACCTCCAGGAAATACTTATGCTTATGCATCTCAGAACATGCACGTAACATGGGTGCTTGATCATTGCTACAAGAGAGGGAGGGCAAGCCTGCTTTTCAGATCAATTCTGTGAAATACCCATTTTGTCTAAATGTGGTATTTTAGAATTCACGAATAATGACTGCTTCTCAATTTTTCTACACACATAAAGGGCACAGTGTCCTTCAGATGAGGAACAGAAAATGTGTTAATCTCCTTTATATGTTCTGCTTCGTGCCAAACTCCAGGTTTCCCGGAATCTGGCCGCATGAAGGAACAGTCACATCCTTAGAAGACTGAATGCTGTTTTGGTGGTGCTAAATCCAAACTCAAGCCATTTATCTTCTTGACAATTTCTCATCCAAATTATTACTAAAGCACCCTCTGTGTGCATCACACTCTCCGCTGAGGAATAACCTGTCATGCCAGTGTCCTTTCTTGGGTTCCACTCTTGCTGGAAAGCAACAGGCTTGAGCTAATTCTGTCTTTGGCCAATGTGGACCTGTTTTTCTGAAAAAATAAAATTGACTTTTTTAATTAGATAGAAATCATGGTACTGAATTGGAAAATGATGAAGTGTTGGATCATGAACTCACATGTTCTAAGTTATCTCCCCAAATAATGACGATGAACACGCAATAGTATACTGATATTGTAACAGAAAGGCTTATGACAGAACAAAGGATGAAGCAGAGAGTCACACAGAATGAGTGTGCCTGAACCTTCCTTCCATCAGACATTTCCTGTTAAGTGAGATGCATCTACATTTGTGTTATATAGCACCACCACCACCAACAGAGGAGATCTAAAATTTCACCCAAAGAAATTATTTTGAATAGAGAGGACATGGGTCTTATCTCCAACAACTTGTCAAGATCACATATCCCTTCTCCCATAGAAAGGAACAGCGAACATCTTAGAAAACATGTGCTCATGTGTTCAGAATTTTTTTTTATTAGGCCAGTTATGGCCACCAAGGCTTTTCCCACCATACTTTTTAGCCTCTCCATGCAAAAGTGATTCATATCTAGAGTGGAGTTGGAGCACGTCCGAAATCCAACCTGGTTGAAGCATTATCTCTGAATAATTCTAAGACCATCTGCTTTTTTATCTTTAAAAATCTCAGGAATCATATAGTCTTTCTTATTTCTTTTCCCAAAGCACTGTGGTCAAATTTTGTTCTCTCCCCAATAGTATCATACAACATGTGTTCATCTTGGCTAAGAGTATGGGAGTCTATGAAGGGAAATCTCTGCTCAGAACACCTCATTCTCCTTGTATTCCTAATAAGCAAGAAAGATCCCACTTCATCTTAGCCTCTCAATTATCCTGGATGATTTTATTCATGATAAGAAATAAAATATAGCTTTAGAAGTGTCTAAAAGCCTAAAGAAAATAGCTACTAATAGTATCTTTTTATTGCCCACAATTCATCGCACCAAGAAAAGCAGTTATGCTCTTGGAGTTGCTTATTGCTCAGTCTTAAATTTTCTAATTGCTTTAGATTTTTCACTTATTTTAGACATTTTCACTTTGCCCCCTAGAGTAAATTAAGAAGAAAGGTAAATTAAAAGAGAGGAATTCAGCATAAAGAGAATAAATAAACAAAACACAGATTGCAAACTAGGAATGAAAACAAGTTCCCCAGACCAATCTGTTAAAGGAATGCTACAAATGTGAAGTGTTTACTATTTTAAAACATTAATCATGTACTCACCCTGTTTATTTAGCTATCAATGTTTTTCCTGTAATTCTGACTTGAAAATGTGTAAGCTGTTTAGAATTAAGACTCAAGCCGAAGCCAAGTGATATTTTGATTATTTATATTGCCTAGCTTGTCTTGAAACTTCAGAGTTTCAGTCTTTTCATTTCAATTCACACCTTTTTAAAAGTCGTTATTGTTTTGTATAATGTGACATCTCAAATAACTTTTATTGCCACCCACTACCATATGCCCAAGCCACAGCTATTAAAGATAGGGAGCCTGAGTCCTCCATCAATGGGCTTATTCAGAAGACTGCCGCCATCTTGTTTTCACCTAAAACCCATGCACAGACTCCCAAACCCTGTATTTACAGGTCTAGCCTCGTCATCAAAGTTAGAAGTCCCAAAGAGCTGAAAATTACTCAAGTTCCTGATAGCATTTTCTTGGTATATATTATTTTAATAAAATGTTTTATAATTCGGATCTTCCAATAGAAAGGCCACCAAAGCTACCATATACTCATCATGAACAGGAGCTTCTCATCTGATTTCATAAAGCTATAACTCCTGTTAAGGAGAAATATATTGGTTCACCTGTAACTGATCAATACAATTATTATCCTCCCAGAGTAATATTTGCCACTCTCTTTTTCTATGACTATGAGAGCAAAGTATCTATTGGGGGAGGAGGAAAAATAAAAGTTTCATAGTATCTAACTTACATCCCATTAGAGTCATATAAGAGGGTCAGCATAGTCAGTGATTCTTGGGTGCTTCCAGTCCCTCTTTTGTGTCATTTACCACTCTTCATCCTTTCCTGTAACTCTAACCTTGCCCTCTGGGTGACTAGTGCCCTTACCACCTACTCACCTCATAAACATTTATGACAAATGGCTTTTAGACGCTCAATGTTCCAGTTGACTGTGTCATTTCTATTGGGGTAATTAACAAAGAACTAACATTTAAATCAAAGCAATGGATCATGTAAAGTGTCATTTTAAACATTTATGGTTGAAGAAGAGCATTGGACACAAAAAAGTTTTCCAGATTCTACCAAATTAACATCTATCGACTGAATGATGGTGTCCTGGGAGTTTCCTATGCATGTGTTCAACCAGAGATGTACACACATGCACATGTGTTGCATATATACAGGCTCACAAGACACTTCAAATTGAAATATCAAGATATGTCAGCACAGGATTAACAAATATAAAAGGATCTTGAAAACTAACAAATATTTTATAAATATTTAGTGCTAATGTATGTCCACTCACTCAACACAGACCTCCTTAAATAAACAATAAAGAATTACACAAATAACATGCACTAGCCCAGGAAAATCTCAAACAATTCAATTGCTTCCAGTATCACCTAAAGAACCAGCCTTTATCACAGTGTGGTTACCTATTGAAAGAAAGACCACAGGCGTCCTGCTATGATCAGTCATCAGGAATAATGCCAACTCTCCTGTTTTACAAAGGATGTGATTTCAGGCAAACTTAAATATATTTACAAAAGCTGATTCTTGTTTTATTTTGTTTTTGTTTCACATTCATAGGCCATAGGAGTCTTGAATTGGTGATATTTTAGATTACAAAGCTAAAACAATTTCTAGTAATTTTAGTACACAGTAATTCTTAGAGTATATGTGGTTCTTTTTTCCCACTTTGCTATTTTCCTGAAATTTCTTACCAGATAAAATTTAGTGCCGGCATTGGTAGATGCACCTCACCTTGACCTAGGAAATTTTATGACATTTTGAGAGACAACAATAGATTTGCCTGGGTGTATCTTAATGGGCTTATTACCTAAATGTGTTTAGACACATTCTAAAATTTCAGTGAATCTGTTACTTCCTAGGAGAATCAACTACCTTTTAAAATTCAATTTGAAATTTTAGTCAAATCGCTTGCTTCCATTGCTAAAATTTTCACAAGTACTCCATTAGAGAATGTTGACAACCATGTTGTTCTGAGATGGTAAAGTCTCCAGCCTTAGATGTTGGTTGGCTTTACTGGATAGATGTTTCCCCTTTTGGAATAACTATTGTCACAACACTACTCAATATTCCTTCCTTTACAACTCAAACTTGCTTGTTTGTTGAGGTGCCAACATTTCACTGTGCTCCTCCTCAGACACTCAAGAGTGCCACCATGTTTATAGCACATCTGCTCCCATGCTTTCAAGGCCTTCCTCAGGCAATAGAACACCCACACTTCATATATCTCTCCAAATGAAAGGAAAATGCAGATTTAACCATTTGTCTCCTCACTGAGAAGGAGCATCCTTTTCCAAGGAAGGCTAATCATCTGCTACCAGAGAAATTATTTATTATTTCTTGAGTTAAATCAGGCATTCACTCAAAAGTCAAATATTCTAAGTTAAATTTATCTATTAAGATAATAGCTGCTTTATTTGAGGTACCTGTTAATCATGCTGAATTTTACTACCTTATTATGTCTTCGTTAAATTTTTATCTCCAAACATTAACAAACCTCTGAAGTTCCTTTTTTTAAAAAAATTTTTTACTTATTTATTTTTCCACTGTTTCATTTTATTTAAAATAAATTGTGGGGCTGGGATTGTGGCTCAGTGGTAGGATGCTTGCCTAGCATGCATGAGGCACTGGTTCAATCCTCAGCACCACATAAAAACAAAATAATGTGTCCACCTAAAGCTAAATGATACAGAAGTAAATAAATATTTTTTTAAAATAAAATAAATTGTTATTTTAATTTTATTTTTTAAGTTTTATTATTATTGTACCAATTTATTTATGTGGGAGCATACTTTCTTTTAAGGAAATATGGGCTCAGAGAAATAAAAGGATTTCCAAGATCAGATAGACAATAACAGTGCACAGTAAGATTGCAAACGCAGGATTTCTGAGTCCTTGCTCAGCATTCGATTTTAGGATTAACAATTCAGGATGACACTTTCTGTGCTCCCAGCCCACTTTGTACCTCAACGATAGCCATTCCTGCACAGGGCTATCCTGTAATGCCTCATGCAGCCATATGTCCTCTGACACTGATATTGTGACACATGCTTCCACCTGCAATACGTGTAAGAACTTTCAATGTAAGAAGCTGGTAGATAAAGGCTCTCCCCTTTCTTTGGGACAATTCTAGAACATATCTGACAGGTCTTCAGAAAGTGCCAATGGGACAGAGCTCAGTACGCACACCAGCTCAATAATGCATCCTTGAATTATATTTATTGCTCTCCCAGCCTCATCTCTTGTTTTCTGGAACCACTTCCAAAAAAGGGTCTCAGAGGGAACCCAAGGTAAAATAAGCACATTCTAAAAGTAATAGAATCTATTAACTCGGGGGAATGACTAGTTTTTATTTGAGAATATCCTTTAGCGGCTCTTTGGTCTTTCAAAGACAATACTTGGGCCTAGTGTGAAAGGAAAGTATCAGTAAAGGCAAGTATCCAACAATGTAAAATAAAAGTGTTTTATATAGGCAGAGATGTTATTCTGATATTAACTAAATAAAATTATCTCCAAAGTTTAACCGTCTCTGAAGTTATTTCTTCTGTGGCCTGCTTTTGGAAAGGAGATAAGTATGTAGACAAGAAAAGAAAAAATTAGGGAAAGGAGACAATGGTATCGTCCCTGGGAACATAACAGGAGACATAGGTCTCAGGAAAGAGAGGACCACAGGGTGATAACCTGTGATGGAGCGTGGCCTGTGGACCTCATGCCAGCAGGGCTCTAGAGTCGTCTGGTATTTTGCTCCCAGGATCACCTCAAATCTTCAGCAAAGCTGCGAAACCATGGGAACTTCATGTGACTCTGGGTGAATAGAGGAGGAGGCTCTTTCTGTACCTGGAGAGGAGTGAGGGGTGGCAAGGCCACAGCACTACTAACATGCCACTTGGAAATCAGGTTTGGGGGCAATGGTGACCCAGGATAAGAAGTGAAAGACAGTGAGTGGGACCTCTACAGACCTCCCAAGGACCCATAAAATACTTTTACTTGTTTTCTTTAAAGATATCAAAAATATATAAAATATATAAAAGCAGGAAACTCAAGAATACTTGGTCAATATATATGGAGTTAAAGAGTGTTTGAACTTGTCATGTAAACTGCTAACCTCTGATTATTCATATGTTCCTTAAATATTTGCCAGATATTCATTATGTGTCAGGTACTATTCTAAGCATTGGGTGGAGGGGTTTGGGGTGAGGTAGTGAACAAAACAGGTAAAAAAAAAAAAAAATGCTTTTATTCTACCAGAAGAAAATAGAGAAAAAGTTCTAAATCCTATAGTCTGTTAAAAAAAAGGGGGGGGAGGGGATAGTATTAGGAAACATGGCCACTATTTCTACCTTTCTTGAGCAAAAGCAACAAGTTTGGTAGGCTCCTATCTTGTTTTAATCAAACACTTAATGAAAACCAAATGTCATTTGATTTAATTACTGTGGGCAAGGTGCTGAGTCAGGCAACATGGTGGAGAAAAAAAAATGAGTAAGAATTGTTTTGAAGGATCTTTCAGGCTAACAAAAATTCTTAAGTGGGTTATAGTCTAGCAGTCTTTCTCTATTGGGATCTCACAAGAGAATGAACGTCTACAGCCCTGAGGCATTGATTTGAAGCCATGGGTTTACCTCTCTCCTATGCATCTAGGGTGTTATTAGTATGAACTAAACTTGGGACAATGACTCAAGTCATTTTGTTTTCTATGGCAGAGATGAGTAATCACAGCTGAGAAAAGCAGAGAAGTATGAATGAAAAACAGATCCTAAACCTGTTTTGCTTTGTTTTATTTTTGGTGGTGGTTGTTTATTTTTGAAGACACTCAAACCACCTGTATTGGTGGCTGTTGTTATGGGATATAAATATACTGAAAATCAGTAAGATAATTTGGCCTCTACAGTTTGTTTGGTTTTGACTAAACATTTGCATTGAAAGAATCATATGTATAATTGTCTCCTTAAAAGATACAACAGTCACCTCATTACTTTCCTTAGAGGTCTACTTGAGGCTTAAATGAGACTGAAATTGTCTGGATACCACTAGAACATATACTTAGAAGCAGAAAGGTAAGCACATTCTATTCTCAAAAATAACATATTGATTTAGTTACTTCACATTGAGGCTTTGGCCACCTCACCAGGCTGAACATTTTTTTTTTTTATTGCCTACCACCAATAAATATACTTCTGAAATATATAGAAAATGCTGACAATGTCTTACAGGATTGCCCTTTTGAATCATTTGTGATTTGTTCTGGACTGTTGTTCTGACCCTGCCCAGTATCCTGGGCTTTTTTTTCATGATTTCTGACCTACCTCACCTTCCATCATTACCTGGAATAGATGTCATTCATTCAGAATTTTAGTATTCCCTAATACTAAAGCCACTCTTCATGCATTATTGCCAAAATCATCAAGTGATAGTTCAATGGGTAATTTTATAATAAAAGGATCAAACTCATGTGGCCACATGATCATGAGTCAATCTGATATGTGCTCATTGATATGAGTCAATGGGAAAGACAAAGTACCACTTTTATCTTATTCTATAAATTTAAATAATAATCTAATTGAGGCTCTAACTAGTATACAGAAAATAGAGAAAAACACTATGAAATAGCAATTAACCAAATCCATTTCTAAAGAAAAAAACTACTGGTTACTCAAATTAAAAGTGGAGGAGAAGAGCTCTTACAGAATAAACGGAAATTAAGAAAAATAATTCCCCAAAGTAATCATGGTATAAGTGCCATAGAGTTCTGTCCCAAGTGGAACTTTTGGACACTGGAGTAGCCACAAAACTGTCCATCTAGGCACAGAATGGTTTCTTCCCCAGGAAATAGGTCAAATCTAGTTCTATTTAGAATTATGCTTCCTCTCCTGTCATGGTCTCTCTTAACTAAAACCCTTTCATTACATGATGACTTAATCTTGGTTACTAAAACAGCTTCTTGTGACTAATAAAGTGAGAATTGACAACAGCCTCTGTAGATGTTTAACTCTTGAAGAAAATGTAGAACTGGTCCAGGGTCCAGTAACAGAGTTTCAAAGAAAACTTAAAAATGAGAATAATATTTTCAAAACTTGGCAACCAATTAGGGCTTTGGAGATTTTAACACACTACATTCACACCCACACCATAATTCAATCCAGTTCCCACATACCAAAATCCATCATTGGGTTGTTATCTGAAACTAGACTTATCACTTAACCTCATGCCCGAAAGCCTACATAATAGAGATAAGTAATTAGTTCTTGAATCTTGCATAGCACCATCTTGTCTTACTGCATATGGATTTGATCATTCCCTACAAACCCAAGAAACTTGAAATACCAGTGGCATTTCTTACAAATTATACTCTGAACATGGCTGTATTCAGCCCACAATTTGTGCTAAGTTGTTTGAGACAGAAATATATCAGCAAAGACTCTAATGCATAGCTTAAAATGATTGATTCAAGACTAAATCAGCAACGCTAATTTCTTGCAATGCTAGTTACATATGGTTGCATTAATATTCCCTTTTCAGAAATCCAGCTGAGAATCATTATTTAATGAAAGGCTTACAAATTGCATCCTATTTAATGGCTTTCATTGCAGATTCTTTTGTAAAAATGCAGAAAACATGTAAGTGACCATGTAAATTCTATGGTGCATTTGCAATAAGCTGGAGAATTTTGTTTATATGAAATATATATGTATATTGGCATATATATGCAATGCACATATAGGTATATATTACAGATAACATATATATATATATATGTGTATAATTTCCACATAATATATTTCAAATATATATGATATAGTAAATATTTATAATACAAATATGTGTTATATATAATATTATTAATATCAAGAGCTCATTCTAGTTAGTAATTTCTAAATTCACAAATTCAAGGAATATATCGTAAGAGATAGATTAGAATTGGAATTTTCATATCTAATCACCCTAGGTTGGAATACTGGCTACTCCATTAACTAACTCTGTATCCTTAACCCATTTTATTCCAATTTTACTAGTCTTTAGTTACTCATCTTTAAAATGAAAATAGTAATAATGTCTAATCCCCAGAATATTGTTATAAAGATGAAAGAAAAAAATCAAGGAAAGTATTTAACATAGTACCTCACACAGAACAAGTGCTTATCAAACATTAGCGCTTTTGTTTGATGTAAAAATAACAAAAGGAAGAATCGTAGTTTGTTACAGAGTAAATTGCCATATTTATGAATCTTTTTAGTCACTGAAAAGTTGAACCTCTGAAGACAGAGAAGCCAAAGATCTGTGGGTAATCTGGAGACAGTTCACAAAGGGGAAAAGTTGGCAAAGGCCTTCATATTTAAGCAATAATGTGTTGGAGTTTTTCTTTAAAGCCAAAAATAAGCTACTTTATTCAAAATTTTTTCTTATCATTATACATGATTTGTACATGTATTATGTTGCTACTTTGTTAACTAGCCTTTGTTAAACAAATAGCAAGTTTTTCAAGTAGAAAATTGTGTTTTAATAACATTGTTTTTAAATTTCCTGTACTTCAGAGATTAACAGAAATAAAAAGTATTATTTAAAGCTTTATCCATCTGAGGCTATGAATTTGGCTTTTCTCTCATCAAAAACAAACACTATGAGTTTTATACAAGCAGAATCATGAACTTAAGTACTTGAGGCAAACATTTTCAAGTTAGCTACAGAATAGTTGAAAACCACAGTAATAAACCCTCTCTCTAGACAAGATGTCAGGAGGAAAGGCCCTATGTACTCAGTTAAGAAAGTCATCGCCAATTTCCTCGTATCCAAATGGAACCATTTAGCCAGAGAAATTCCATCAAGTAGAATCTGTATTAGTACCAAATTGTGACTATCTTAACACCTGGCCACTTCATTGATTATTTTTCATTCAATTAAAGCATTTTTTTTCTTAATGGGGGTGAGAGTTAACTGTTTTTTTTATTTCATTAATTAATTTTATTTTTCTTAAATATTCTTAATATACTCACTTTTAAAATCATTTCAGATTAATAACCATCACAGTTTTGTCTATTTTATAAAACACTAGCCCTTATGTTGTGAGTTGATGACAGATTTTCTTTCTTTAAAAGGCAAGAAAAAGGCTTAAAGGATTCTTAATTAGCAGTAAGAAAGATGTCTCACAGAAACAATGTATGGTTTCTAACTCCCACTCAGTGGACATGAAATGAGCTACGTCCATAGGAAACTTCAAGCAATTGAAAGTAGTCATGCTCTCTCCATTTAAATCTGCAAATCAGTGTCCATCTTTGCTGTCAGAAATGTGAAGAATATTCACATTTTCCCTGTGCTTTATCAATAGCTACCTCCATATTTCTAAACTATCTGTCACCATAGTGCCTAGGTAATTAGACAGAGGTGCTCAGGCACTGTATTATTTGAACATCATTGCCTTGGAGTATAGTCAGCCATAAAATTCGTCATTGTTTTGATGGACTTCTTACCACTTAAATATCTAAAAGGAAAAATTACAATTTTCTCTAAATTTATTGTAGTTACTTTCACAAATAATGTTTGACCATAGTCATCATACTGAACGTTGGCTATGTGTCAAATAAATCCTTGGAGATAATTTTAGTTGAACTATAGTCCTAGTTAACTTCCCAGAGACAATTTTGAGAATTCTTTTACTTTTTTTGAGTATTTTGTTTAACACTGGAAATCACTTGCAAGTACATTTATTCTATTTGTTCTTTTTTCATGGTTTATCTAAGATATATATCAAGAAAAAAAGAATCATATACCATTGATAGGCTTGAGGTCTTTACATAGCCACCATATAAGGAGATGTGTACGAAAATTTGGGGCTATGTAAGCCAGGCAGGATTGGGAAATTAAGAATCTATGTCATCAAATGATTTTTATAAATAGTTTTATTGAGTGTATGAGTCAGGCTCATACACTCACACATTGTCTATGACCACTTTCATCTTACAGACAAATATGTAATGATGACAGTGATCATAAGTGCAAAAAAAAAAAAAAAGTTGAAAACCTTTGCTAACTATTTACTAATTGACCCTTTAAGAACAGGTATGCAGGTCCCTGATCTGGAGGAAACTTCATTGGCAATAGCTTAAGAAATTAGAAATAGAACAGTTTGCCCTTGCTAGCCTTCTTTTAGCCAGGGATCCAGTATTTCCTGTCAACTGATGGTCATGATGACATCCATGGACACTGAGAAGCCTTGAAGGACCTTCCAAATCAGCAAAGATTAAATCTCACTCATGGTGTGTCTCTGTTGTCCAGATTTATATTCTTAAAACTAATTTTTTTCTTACACAAAAAAACAGAAACCTCTATGTGTGATCTTTCAGTCTCTAATTGTAGACCAAGGAAAACAAGCTAGCGACTGCATATACTCTCCTTACTGCTTCGTGGCATCCCAGGCTCCTTTGCTCTGGCTCGCTTAGCTTTCTCCCCCGTGCTGAGTTAATATTTAGTTCCCTGTTACTCACTTGACAGTTTGCAATATTTTCACTGTTCATAAATTATAAAGATGTATCAGTATACCTGCATTTTTTTTTACTAACCAGAATACTAATTGAACAGACCATTCTGCCTTCCACTCTGCCTTATCCCAGTTAAGTTAGTTTTAAGTGACAGACGGAGCTTTGGGAGTTGACTAGTCCTGCGTTTCACTTCTGATCTTCCTATTAAACAATGGTGTGGCCACAAATTTCCTGAACTCGTCCTAGTGTTGATTTGCTCTGTTGCTAAATAGGGGGGACACAAGAATCTAAAAGGTACGTATAGGACCCTCTACAGTTCCTGACACTGAGTAGCAAGTAATAGTAGCATAAAGTAGTGGTCATTTTAAATGTGTCCTTCAAGGCTTCTCAGTGTCCATGGATGTCATCATGACCATCAGTTGACAGGAAATACTAGATCCCTGGCTAAAAGAAGGCTAGCAAGGGCAAACTGTTCTATTTCTAATTTCTTAAGCTGTTGCCAATGAAGTTTCCTCCAGATCAGGGACCTGCATACCTTTTCTTAAAGGTCAATTAGTAAATATTTAGCAAAGTTTTTCAACTTTGTTTTTTGCACTTATGGTCACTGTCATCATTATTTATTTGTCTGTAAGATGAAAGTGGTCATAGACAATGTGTGAGTGTATGAGCTTGACTATGGTTCAATATAACTATTTATAAAATCATTTGATGACATGAATTCTTAATTCCCCAATCCTGCTCTGGCTTAGATATCCCCAAATTTTCATACACATCTCCTCATATGGTGGCTATGTAAGTGCCAGAGCATTCCAAGCCCCAAATATAAGCCAGGGGTAGAAGAGGAGCAACCTAGGAAATAATATTTATCCTATATTTAAGATGTCCTTTAAAAAGGCTAACTAATAGGGCATTATGTAAAATTGTGGATGTGTAACCGATGTGATTCTGCAATCTGTATTTGGAGTAAAAATGGGAGTTCATAACCCACTTGAATCTAATGTATGAAATATGATATGTCAAGAGCTTTGTAATGTTTTGAACAACCAATAAAAAAATAAATAAATAGAAATGCACAGCCTTGAAACAAGATCAGTATAAAAATAAAATGTTTTTTAAAATGAAAAAAAAAAAAAAAGGGCTAACTCTACCTTATCTGTGTCTTAAATACTCCAGGGAAGGAACTAATCTCAATTCTCTACTTGCTACTATAAAGAACTAAGATGTTTAGAGCTTTGTTTTTTAAAGATAGTAAGATGCCTAAATAGTAAGCATTGTAAACAGGATGCGTTCTAAATGCATACAAAAGAATATTTCAAGACATACACTTACCCTTTCAATTCAGAAAATAATAAATTATGAAAATAAAGGAAATTGTTGTTAACCCAACAAAGGCCAGATTTTAAGTGTCTCTCTTATGTGGAATTATTGTGTCTTGAGAGAGCCACCATGTCCATAATATCTGAATTGAATATGCCAGTTCTCCCTTTTTCTTGGTTCTTCTGTTTAAGGCAACATATTGAATCTCTTGGGAGAAACTCATCCTGAATCTGCTCAATTGAAAACATGAGGGTGCACATTCTGAGCTACATATGCTCAGCTCTGAGTTTCCAAGGAAACAAGAAATTGTTCATCTATCTGCAAAAATGAACTGACGAATCACTTTCAGCCTCTTACAAACCTTGATTCTCAATCAAATTCCAGTGTGGAGTCTAAAAAATGTCAGAGTCTTGTCATTTCTGCCTAGCGAACCCCCAATGCTGAGGAGGCTGGCAGTTGGACATGCATTAGTTATAGTTATGCACCTTTATTTTTTACCTCTGCCTGTTAGTAAAATGCTGTCGGTGAGAGCCAGCTCCACATAGCACTCATATAAGAATGGCCTGCAATCATTACTCTCAGTAAAGACACACAGAACCACTTGGATTTGGAAAACCCCAGCCAATCCATATGGGAGGGAATCCTGTGGTTCTTAGCTCTCAGTGTGGTTCTCAGTTCTTAGGGTCACATACTGAGCAAAGCAAAGAGCAATGGGACAATCTGCATTGTCTTAACCTGTATTGGCATTCAAACATTTCATTATCTATATTCAAACAATATATCAAACACTTTAAATATGTGCAACAGAAATGAGGCATTCTTCAAATTCTTGAATGTGGGTGGGACTCCTTGACTGTTCTTTTACATTTACTAACCAAAGTCCTTTAGATGTGTTAGATCACTTAATAGTCATAACAAATATTTTAGGTAGACATGTTATTAGGTTCATTTTCTAATAATGGAGACACAGAGAAATGAAGTAATGTCCCTAAAAGTTACATTGTCCATAAGTGACAAAACTGGGATTTAAAATGAACTGTGTCACCCCAAACTCATAACCTTTGAACTTTATTGTATATTCTGTATAAGACTGGTTGTTATGTTTTCCTCTATGTTTCAAGTGAGTGTGCCCATTCACTTGTTCATTCATTTATGTATTTAACAAATATGTATTCTAGGCTCTGTGGATATGGTAGCAAACAAAACACACAAAGCCTCTCTGGGTGCTTACATTTTGTAGAAGAATCAAAAAAGTAAACAAGTAAACAAATATGTACAATGTAGAGACTGTGTGTTCATTGACTTTATGCCACTGTGACCAAACTACCTGATAAGAGCAGGTCAGAGGAGGAAAAGTTTATTTTGGGCTCATGGTATCAGAGGTTCAATCCATGTTCACATCAGCTGACTCCTTTACTCTGGACCCATGGTGAGACAGAGCATTATGGTGGAAGGGTATGGTGGAGGATCTCTGCTCTGCTTGCAGCAGCCAGAAAGCAGAGTATTTGAGCACAAGGAGCCAGGGACAAAATATATAATGCAAAAAGCACATTCCCAGTGACGCACTTCCTCCACCCATGCCCCACCTCCCTATTGTTATCACCCAATAAGCCCATTCAAATTATTAGTCCACCAAATGGGTTATATACTGATTGGGTTATGGTTCTCGTAATCTAATAATCTCATCTCTTGCATTAACACAGGAGCTTTTTTATCCAACCATAAAAGACTGTAATATAATGCCAACAGAACAAATCAATGCTTTAGTGTAAGAAGATTAAAAGATTTGAATAGACTCTTAAAGATATGATACAGGACAAGATAAGACAGAGGTAGGTAGAGACTGGATGATGCTGTACCCTAGAGATCTGAATTTCATTTGAAGTGATAAGTTATTAAAAAATCTAACTATATTTGTGATAGAACTCTCTTGTTCCTATTGTAAAGAAACTGCACAGGTATGAAATCTACCCATGTATCAGAGATAGAAAAATTTCCCTAACTTCCAGCCTCAATTATGATTCTCTGGAATGACTTTAACTATATATATGGAATGCAATTCAATGTTCTTAAAAGACTAAAATCCACTCTTTTGTTATGTATTGGCTTTTTGATTTGTGATTAAGGAGAATGTACAATGGAGTAAGAAAGCAGCCTAACATGCAGGTGTATAATTGCACAAAAAGTCAAGTATGCGGGGGAAGAACCTATTGAACAGGCACCAGCCAATGAGTGAACAAGGAGGACACTTCAATCCTATCATCATTTGGACCTACCCCAAGGAACCTGAACCACCCCCTCAAGAAAACACCTAGTGCACAGACTCAGTGAGGAAGTCTTCTACATTCATGTCTGGAACAGTACCTTGTTTAGCATTGGGTTTCCATAGAATTTGTGAAGAAAAGAAGGAAGGATGGTGAGGGGGAGAAAGAGGGAGAATAAAAATAAGGAGGGAGAATAAAAATTGGGGGGGGGGAAGGGAAAGAATAAAGGTAAGAAGGAAAAGATTCTCTGACATCTTTTCTTGGTTTTGTATCTCCTTGGCTGTACAGTTTTGCTCAGTATTCCCCAACCCATCGTCCTGGGATTACACACACACACACACACACATCCAATAAGACACTTCAAAAAGATTAATATTTTCATTTCAACATTTCTGAAAGTATTTCAATGAAATTGCTTTCAAATGGTTTATTTTATATTAGATCATTGAGAGATAGATTAATGTCATAAACGTAGGTACTAGCAAGAGATATTTTTGTCTCTTGTGTGCACATACTGTATATTTCATATCCTCTGAAAACTTAAAGTCACTAATTTAAGTCAAATTAGGAAAAGGGCAGTATAATAATTGCTATATTACCAGCTCCTTCTTTATAACAAATGAAGCTTTTTTCCCCTTCACCAATATATAATAGTGTGCTTTTTCTTTGGCAAAGATATAATAGCACTGCTCTACACGAACAAAAATATTTTTACTAGCTATGTTATTACTGAGAAATGCATTGGGAAAATGTAAAAATATTTCACCTTTATGTTGGAGAAAATAAACACAGTGGATTAAATAAAATTTTCACAGCTCTTGACACATGCCATATGTAATGTTTGGTAAACGTCAAAGAAGAGACTTCAGCTTCTTCTGAGAATCAGAGACTGGAACTGGAGAGGACTTTGGGTAGGGACTGGCCCACCAACTCACACTGCCACAGCAGTTTGGGCAAAGGTGATGTAAAGAAGTTGAAAGGCAATCCAAAGTTCACACCATTACTTGAAGAACCAGGACCAGATCAGAAGTTCCAGAACCAGCCTGTGATGGTGCCATTACAGATGGCTGCCTCTGACGCTTTGTTGCATACAATTGGGATTCAGGATTGGTGAGGAGGAGCTGGGAGGGCTCTGGAATCAGGCCTACTACAATGCAAGTCTCAACCCGCCTGGACACAAACTACCATTGTGAGCCTAGGCAGTGTATTTTAACCTATCTTAGCCTGAGATTTTTTTTTTTCCTATAAAAAGGAGCTTTAATAGTGCTAACCTCAAATATTAAATGATTAAATGAAGTAGTTATTTTTAAATACTGGCACATAGCAAGTACTAAATAAATGTAATTTATCGTTGCTATTATTAGTAGTAACATTATTATTACTATTATGACTACTACTATTATTATTCAAGCAATCATGCAATGCATAAAACCCTTCATTTTGCTCATAATTCTCAAATACACTTGTTTGGTAAAATGAGAATTCTAAGTCCTCATATATAGAGATAAAACTCAGGTCAGAAATCTTCTAACTGTGTGATTCTAATGAACTGAATATTAAGTATGTTTCTTGGAAATTTTGCAAATTCTAATAAACTTTAAATATGTGTTCCGATGGCAAAATACCATAGAGGGGGAGCAAGAAGTAACCCCTGTCATCAGAGACTGGGGAGTCTGGTGGGGATGAAAGACATGAACATACATCTTATAAAAGACAGGACATAGTACATATATTGGTTACAAAGGGGGATGTGGGAACAGAGCAGGAGGAAGGAATGTTTTCCCTGGAGGAAAGCAAGAGAGGCTGTAAGAAGGAGGCAATATTTGATCTGAGTCTTGAAAGGATGTGGAAATGATGTAGGCAAGACTCCAGCTGCAGGTCCTCTGTGTTTTAGGCAGCTCCAAGTTACAGGTTCCAGGATGCCATAAAAACCTGTGCTCCTCAGAAAGAGAGGGGACAGCAAATGCTGAGGAGCACCATGTGACTTAGTCACAGTGTGCCTGGGAGGTGGGAGTATCGGGGAAGTGAATTAAAAATGAGGCAGGAAACTTGGGAATGGCCCAGGAGACTATCAATGTGAGATATGTCCACTCTAGAGCCAGACCACGAAAGGCTCAGCTCTGCCTTTTCTGAGCCATACAGCACTGACAAATTATTTATCCTCTCTGTCCCTCAGTTTCTTCATTTACACCACAGCAATAAAAATCGGGGCAGCAGTTGCAAGAATTAAATAAGTTGCTACTGGTAAAGCCCTTAGACCAGGGCTAGGATACAGAGTCCAGTCATTGCTAGCTATTGTCATCATGTTTGATATCATCATCATCAACCCTTAGGGGTATTTTGATACCATATTAATTAGCAAAGGAAGTTCTACAAAAGAAGCAGTTATCTAAGGATGTGCCATGGCAATTATAAAAATTACTTGCCCTCAAATTACAAAGTAAAGTCTTTTTATGTACTTTAGTAATTTGATGTCAAAATGTTTATGACTTTTAGTTATCACCAGAGATATGACAAATTTAGGTTACAGGGGGGGAAAAGACATCAATCTGTTTGGTACATTAAAAAATCTATCTATTAAAGTCCAGTAAAAATTTTGTTGGCACTTTTTATTTTGTTCTGTTTTTCAATTTCATGAAGAATAGATAAATGAATGCATTCTGGAGGTAAAAATACAATCATACTACACATTTATAAGGATGAACATATTTTAAGCATTTTAACACACCTATTTTGAATTGTTTTCATTGGATTATTTAAATATCTTTACATGTAGCAAATTGGATCAATCTCATTCATTATTATCTGCCACATATAATATCCCAAATTTGACTCTTCTTTACCTTACTTCATTAATTATTCTATTCATAGATCTTTTGCTTATTTCCCATTTCTCACATTTATAAATGAGGATACAATGGATTGTTCTATATATGTTTTTGTACCCATGTGCTTATGTATTTCTGTGGGATAGGTACTTTTAAAGAGAATTGTTGGTTAAATTGGTTAATTGTTGTCTTTGGGGCTGAAGATATTGCTCAATGGCAGAGGTCTTGCTTAGCATGTACCAGGTCTTGAGTTCAATTACCAGCCCTATGTAAAGGGAAAACACACACACATACACACACACACACACACACACACACACGTTAGAGTCTGTAAATAAGTCAGGATGGCACCTGGCATTTTGTCAGAGAAATGTTAGAGTCTGTAAACAAGTCTGGATGGCGCCTGGCAAAATGCCAGAGGGAGTGGTTTGTGAAGTAACGCCAGCGAGCCATTAAGTGTGGAGATTCCTTATTGGTTGACTGCTGTATCTAGTTTATGCTAATTAAGATAAGCTGTGTGGAATGTATAAATATCGCTCCTGTCCTACAATAAATGGCTCTTACTCCTGCTGTATCAACGTACACAAGTTGTTCGTCACCCCCCCCATCCCCCCCCCACCCCCACCCCCGGTTATTTTGCTGCAGCCGGACTGCGCGCGCACGCACACACACACACACACACACACACACACATCCTTAAATTTTTATCAATTCTGCTAAGTTGATCTCTCAAAAAAAAAAAAAATAGAATCAATCTATAGAACTGTCAAAATTGTGAGAGTTCTTTAATAAATCAAAATGTAAAAGTAGTAATCAAGTTAAAATTCCAGACTATTAATGTAATTGATGTATTACTCTATATCAATGGTTTTTAATCTTTTTGTGTGTGGGGGGGGATGTGCATCACACATTGTTTTGAGGGTCTAAGTAACAGATTCCTTTTCTTTAAAAAAATTTACAAAAACAAATATATGAAACTTTCACATTTCCATGGATGTTTCAGAGTCCCTAAATCTCGACTCTAGATGAAAACCTTCAACTGGATAATTCAAAAGTGGTGTATCTGTGGACACAGAGTGAACCTTAACACCCAGCATTGCGTCTGTGTACCTTGCTGACAGCCCTTCTCATCCTGTAGCTTTTCAACCTGAAACAGGTGGCACGAGGCTGAAGAGAGCAATTGTCCCTTAATTTTCCACCATTTGGCAGTGAAAAGTGTGCTTTCATGTACAAATGCTCCTCAGCTTATGACAGAGTCATAAAATGAAAATACCATAAGTAAAAAAAAAAAAATGCATTTCATACACCTAACCTAGCAAATGCCCACTTAGCCACCACAGTACCCTGTAAAATGACAGTTGTTTCCCCTGTGATCACACAGTCAAGTGGCAGCTGCAGATTGCTGAAAGAGTACAGTGCCGAATACAGGCAGGCCAGGAAAAGATCAAACATGGAATGAGATGACCAGAGGCCTTCAATGTCAGAATAAGGAAGATAAATGTCGTTCATCCGACAGAGGAAAAACGTCTGAAAATCTTGATGATGCGCACAATAGAAGCTTCTAGAATCCACAAGCAGAAACAAAGAGAGAGAGATAGAAGACATTTAGAGGATATGTCAGAAAAGTGGGTCAGGCAAAAGGAAGGCCAGGGACTGGCAACTGGTGTCTGCTTGTAGGGAAAGAAATCCCTGTCAAATTTCTTTCCATGTCGTTCTTTCCTCAGTCTTTTCTGTCAGGGACTATAAAATCCCTTCCTACCATCTTTGCAATCATCCTTCAAACTTCCTCAAGGACCTTGCTCTTTCCTTTATCTCCCTTTGTCAAGGACTAACTTTGAATGTTTTGTTTTTCCTTCGGATGTAGTGTTGTTTTGATTTTAAAAGTAATACGTACTCACAGGAAACTTTTAATGTGCTGATAATATTAAAAATGCAAAAGAAATACATATTCCCACCACTGAGATCAATTACAACTTTATTTTGAAATTTTCACTTATGAAGAGAATTTTTTTTTTTTGCATTTTTAATGTATTTTTTCCTGAAATACCAGGACCAGGACTGTACCTTTTATGACATGCCCAAAGTGCTTAATATAGTCTTTACATCTGACAGAAGTTTTGTGTTTTTTTTTTTTTTTCATGAATAAAGAATGAGTGGAAAGTTACTGAGAATTTCATATGCCCCAACTTATCTTGAAAGCCTGGCAGTTCTACTTGAAATACTTTACTGTGAGTCACTATGAGAAGACTGTACCTATCTGAAACACTTTCTCAGTTCTTCCTTAATGTCTAAATCATAGCAAACCCTGGTAAATAAATACATAGAAGTAGGCAAATGACGAAGTCCACACCCATTTTTTAATACCTCACTCAAGCTGGTGTCCGAGTTCTTTACAGGACACCTGAGTATTGACAAACACACCCTTTTTGTGGACAGTTCTACATGCTCCGTTGAGTTTTACTCTTGATAGCTATATTAAAAAAAAAAAAAATCACTTGACTGGACAAGTCCACGGAAATGAGGAAGTTCAGTTATAGCTGTGAATTCATGGCACTAAACTCAAAATCTTGCCTCCTTTATTCTGGCTAACAATGCTGGAGGAATAAGTATGAGTGTTGCAATCTTGGTCCCAAAATCAAGGTTACAAGTTTGGTTCTGCCCATAGGTTTTAGTCACCCCATAAAATTGAGATGGATTTGGAAGCGCATGCTATCAGAGTTTGCCATCAGTGGACCTACCGAACATCAAATAAGCTTGTGATGACTCTCAAGAAGGCAGCTAATAAACAAGATAAAATCTCCCTTTTGTGAGCTTCAACAGGTAATATAGTTAAGACATGGAGTCACATATTAATAAAACAGAGTCATTTACTTTATTACAATGGTATACCAGATCGTCTTAGCAAACATTAAATATGGCAAAGTCAATAAATTAAAGAAATTTTATTTAATCACTTTTATTTGCAATGTTTTTTTTTAAAAAAACTTTTGAATAGATAAAACTTAACATTTATAATTCAAACTAAAAAGCTAATTATCAATGTGTTCCTAAATTTAATGAAATACGATTTTATTATTATTTAGAGTCATATATATATAATCATAGAATATATTTAACTTTTAAAATAGATTTTGTCCCAGTAACATAATCAGTTCAGGATGCTTTAACAGGATACCAAAGGCTGGGTGAATTAAACAACAGACCATCATTTCTCACAGTTCTGGAGAGGGCGAAGTCAAGAAGATATGGTGGGGCTGGGATTGTGGCTCAGCGGTAGAGCACTTTCCTAGCACCTGAGAGGCCCTGGGTTTGATCCTCAGCACCACATAAAAAATAAATAAATAAAATAAAGGTATTGTGTCCAACCACAACTAAAAAAATAAATATTAAAAGAAAACATATAGGGTTTGGTGAGGGACCACATTCTAATTCATGAATAGCTGTCTACCTGCTCTATGTTCATATGACACAAAGAGGTTGAGAGCTCTCTGGAGTCCCCTTCATTAAGACACTGATCCCATTTATGAAGGGTCCATTCTCTTGACTTGGTCATTACTGAATGCCTAACCTCTTAATGCTATCACTTTGGAGATAGAAATTTCAACATATGGATTTTGGAGGGACTCAAACATTCAATCAACTGCATCCAGTTAAGAGATTTTGTTGCTTTTGCATTTTGACTATATTCATCTCTGACATTTTTCTTGTACTTTTTCTTTTTTCTCTGACTTTCAATATCTTGAAGCTATAATGATTCCCTATTTCTCCCTGTCAATCCTTCATAACATAACATTTTTTATATAATTGATTTTTTTTTTTTTTTTTTTTGGTGCTGGGAATCAAACCCAGAGCATTGCACAGGCTTAGCAAGGGGTCTACTCCTGAGCCCTGAGCTATATCTAAGATCTCATTAACTGATTCTTAAGGCTAGTGAGTAATCTGACCAAAACTTCATTTCCTAACTGATTCTCCACTTTTTTCCAACACACAACATGCTGCAGTCAAGGCCATAATTTTTCTCTTTCTCATGTTTTTGTCCCTTTAGTACACAAGGAGCTTTCTCTTATCTAAACTTCCATTTCTCAGACTCACCCTTGAGCAGTTTGTTGATTTCTTTATTGGCTTTCATTTTTTCTGCTGTTTGGCTTTGCTTTTTGCTTTTCCTTGAGATAATAGTTCACTATATGATTTACCATATAATTTACTATATAATTTACCCTTGAAAATGTGCAACCCTGTGGTTTTAACTATGTTCATGAGGTTTGGCAGCCATCACCACTATCTAATTTCAGAATATTCTCATCATTCCAGAAAGAAACCCATACCTGGTTGCAGTCACTCTTTATTCCTCTGTCCTCCTAGCCCCTGAAAACCACTGTTATACTTTCTGTCTTCAACTTTTGTTTTCAATATTGTTTGGGGAACTATGTGAATTTTAGAATTAATTTCTCCAAAAAAAAACTACCTGGAAATCTAAGAATCAATTGGGGGAGTACTGTGATCTTAATATTAAGTCTTATAATCCAGGAGCATGAATGTTTTCTCATTTATTTAGATCTCTTTAATTTCAACAATAGTCAATAGTATACAAGTGTAGCTGTTTTTTTTTTTCGTTTTTTTTTTTTAAAAAAACTCTATCACAAGCTTTAGTTTTCAATCTGTAACTCAAGTATAAATTTCTTTATGTGGAGCCATTTCTTCTATCCTAAACTCAATGAGCAACTCTTAGTTTTTACAGTGAATTTTAAAGTACAGAATAGATGTAGTCCATCAAAATTAACTGCTTCTTCTTAAAATATGTCACTGAAGCCAGGGGTAATGGTGTACACCTGTAATCATTGGGACGATTCTGGAGGCTGAGAATAAAGGATTGCAAGTTCAAGGGCAGCCTCAGCAATTTAGTGAGAACCTGTCTCAAAATAAAAAATAAAAATGGACTGAGGATGTTGCTCAGTAATAAAGTGCCCTTAGATTCAATACCCAGTACATATACATATATACATATATATATATGTATTTCATATATTATATATATCAAAATATATGTATTTTATATATTTCATATATATATAATATATGTCATTGCATATTCAGAACACCAAATGCTTTCCTACATCCTTGTCTGTTCAGTATTCTTCCTACTTGAAATGATTGCTCCTCAAGTCTGTAGAAACCTTAGGATTTTTAAAATCTTAGTTAACAGTTACCTTGTTCATGAAATAACCCGACATTTCCTCTTCCTTCAAATATTTAATCCATTCATCAAATAAAGCTAATTATATTCAATCTTTGATCATAATATACTGCCTACGATAGTTACTTGAGTGTGTATGTATTTCTAATCCCAGATTATAAGCAAACTCTAGGGTTTTTCTTAGTCACCTTTCTAGTCCTATATGTCTTACCCTATTATTTCCAAATTAAAATTGTTCAATCATTCCCATTATATAAATCTGAATAATGCAAAAAAGGTGACCATTAAGATACTGAGTCATCATTTGGTTTAATAATCAATTAAGCATCTTAATTTACTCTTATGTTCTTTAAAGTCCCTGTCATGTTAATTATTCCCTTTCCTATACCCTGGTTACAAACTCTCAGAGTGTCATTCCAACAATTTCTGTATATGAGATTTTGTTTTATGGCACTACACAGTATTGAGGCACCTGTTTCTGAAATGACACAATGAGAAATGACTATTCCTTTCCCATTTCTTCAAGTTCTATTTTCTCAGATTGGAAATTTTTAAAAGGTTCAAATTAACACTCTCCTGTCTAATTAATTTGTTTCACCTGGCTTGAACTCCTTGGTATTGACCTATGATTTATCCATAAAGCTTTAGGTACAAAGGTAATATTTTCAAGTCTGCCTTAATCACGACCATTCTAATGCCAAACAGCAAATTGTTTTCTATTTCATACTCAAATTTAAACTGTAAAGAGTCCTTAGAAAGTAAAGAGTCCTTCACTGCTTGCTTTCCATTTGGCAAAACAACACACATGACCCTGCTAGTGTGTCAGCAGTGTGGTAGCATGCCTTGACAAGGTCTTTCCTGTTTCTTTGGAAAGAAGGATGAATATCAAGATTTCACTTTAATGTCAATTTTGATGTTGATATGAAAATTATTCTGAGATGTGACATTTTATTACTCTATGATTTTTAGAAAGGTTTTTTGGATTTTTAAAAAAATATTATTTTTAAATGGCACCAGTCAAATTCCCAAATGAAGGATAACAGATATTTTCACCAGTTCCCAGGATTTAGTGGCTGAGCGTGACACATATGAACTATGATTCCAATAAGACTGATACTGGAAAGGATGTCTATGACAGGCCCTAAACCAGTGACTGTGGCAGGTAAATGCTTTCTAAGGAACTCATCAGAGTTAAGTCCCTCAATGGTAGGGGCCACATCTGTGTCATTAGTTGTCGCTGCACTTAGCAGAGCTCCTTTACTCTGCACCTCGTGCATGCTGAGTGAACTAGACCAAATCCCAATTTTTACTTTTACTACATTAACACATCCTGCAGGCCTCCTGAGTGAAATGCTCCATCCAAGTCATGCTGAGTAAATAAAACAGAAATGTCCCTGGTCACAAGAAAATTACAATGTAATAATACAGAAAAAAACAGCCCAAGAGGAACATTTCACACTACTAGAGAAATGTTGTTGTTTTCTTAACAACAATAGAACTTTTTGAATGATTCTTTTGTACATTTTAGAGCACTGGTGTATACAGTTCTTTTTTTAACCTTTCCAAGAAGCTATGAAGAAAGCCCAATATGATTGAGTTTCTGAAACATGTTAATTCTAGGGCAAGATTAAGACTTGCCGTTGCTTCTCCATCTACATCAGTTTCCTTTATTGACTGGTCCTTGGTTGGCTACTGCAAGTTCTGGTGATTTAAAACACACAAGACATAGATTTTATCCACGTGATCAAAGACATTAAGATCTCATTGCCCTCTAATTTTATATGCATTCAAGTTCAAATAATTATCCGTTGACGCATATATTTAGATCTCAAAGTGGGAAAAGATGGGAAAGATTACAAGAATGTTTTCAGACCATCTTCTAAGTAGTGTACCTATTTTTTGCTCTGAAAACTGGCTCCACTATCCACTAAACTAAGTCACTTAAGATCTACTTACTAACACAAATTCATTCTAGACCATGAAATGGACATTAATTCTCAAAATAATATATGTGGACCCTAGATCTCAGTCAATAAATCATCAAATCTATTGCCTATCCTTCTCCTTGCCTTCAAATTGCTATTTTTATATATTGGATAATTTTTGATGTGACTAACTTGACCTCACCACCACTACACACATTGACTCCAGGCTGTAGGACATTGCAAATGTTATAATGAATTCAGGAACCAGAGCAGCTGGATTTAGATCTTGATGCCAACAGTCAGTTACTAGTTATATAACTTGGCAAGTTTCTTAACCTCTCGGGACCTCAGTTTAAACACAGCTGCACAGCTGATACATGACAGAGGTGAGATTGGAAGGTAGGCCATAAAATAAGGATAACAATGATACTAACTTCTAGAGGTATGGTAAGTATCAAACAACTTCCTGTATCTAAAGTACTTAAAATAATGCCTGGCATAGGAAAAACTCCTTCTACAATTTTATTGTCATTATTAGTACAATAATTATTAGTACAATTATTAGCACAATAGTGACAATAAAAAATCTAGAAAGGATTTGTGACAGAGTGCTTCTCAGCCACATTTCATGACAACCTGATCAAAAATTTGAGATCAATCAGTAGCAAGTGCAGTCTCATGATCTGTGCCAAGAACCACAGATTCAAACTGCTGCTATAAAATAGAATCTTCATATTTTCATACAAGGATTGAAACTCTAATATACAGCTTTTGCTGTTAAATATAATCATTCAGAACATCTTTAATTTTCCATTTCCTCTTTAGGTTCAAACATACATAATACATATTATAAGATTTAATTCTAACTTCCTTAAAATATATCAATAGAGAGTACAATTGGACAAATATGTCCACAATCATCCTTCAAAAATTTTATTACATTACCTTTTTTCTCTTTCCTGGTAAAACCTCAGGTGCATATAGATTTTAGAAAATTGAATAGAGTCCATTTTTTACTAGTGGCTCTTATTTATTTCTGTTCGCTGAATTATGCAGCTATTTTTAATGGAAAATGACATCTTTAAGTTTTCCACTTATGCTGTGTACTGGGAGCAGTACTTTTCAGAGTTGTTTTCTATTTTAAAGGGTTTGACTGAGTCACATATGAAGAGACCTAGATAATATCTGAGGCAATACAGACAATCTGCACCAGTGTGGCACTTGTTTTATAAGTAATTCTTCAATTACAGGATAATCTTTAATATTTTTGTGTTGACATGATTATTTTAAAGGAAACACAAAATAAATGTGGTTCTTTTTCTTTCCTCCTTTTATTCTTTTTAAAATTTTTATTTTATTTGTTCTTTTTTTTTTTTTTTTTGCAATGCTAGACAGCAAACCCAGTGTCTTGCACATATGAGGCAAGCACCTTGTCACTGAGTTATACTCCCAGCCCCAACACTTGATCCACTTACGAAAATTTTCACAGCAACCTTTTATAAATGCCCTGTAAATTTTTATATTTCTTGTAATAAAACACATGGTATACTTTTTTTTTCTAGACATGTTACTCAATCTGATCTCAGAAAGCTTCAGCATGACTTAATTTTTAAAGTCAAAGCTTATGGGAAATACCAGCAATTTCCAGTGACCTGATAATACCAAAAAAAACAGCCTATAAATGCATGTCTTAGAGGTAAGTGGGTGCTAGTGTAGGCCCTTGTAAGTTAAAAGCAACATTTTATAATCTCGGCAAGATGTAATGGGTAGTCAAAGTAATGAAGCTAACCCAGGCGTAATGATTAATCTCTGTGTGAGTCATGACCCCGGCAGCTGCATTCCAAATGAACTGCAATCTATATAATGCATTCTCAGGAAGACCAGACAACAAGAAGTTGCATTAGTCCACAGTTCAGAGAGAAGACTGCAAGCAGCAGTACACTCAGCTCTGGCCTAAAAGAGCAAGAGGTCTAGGTTGAGCAAATTCATAAAATAACAGTGAGGTATCATGGATCTTTACTGGCTCCAATTTATCAAAACAGATTGTCACATTAACTATGACCTGATTCAACTAAATAGCCACGAACCAGGGTATTTTTGTTGTCTAAGCATGGTGGAGCTATTGCCAGGGCTGGTTTGAGAACCTGGAGGTTGGACAGAGCACCCCCGTGGAGGGAGCTGTTGATAAGAGTCTTCAGTCCCAGTGAGTACCAATGGCTCTGGTGTTAAGAGGGTTCCTGGAGAGCTGTTCAAGGCTCCACTCTTTCAGAAGCCTCACCTCAAGCCCAGGAGGGTACAGCCATTTCCTTGTTTAGCCCCTCTGGGTATTAATGGCTCCGGTGAACAGAGTTTAGCCTTTTATTGCCTTTCCTGTGCCCACTCCTCAATATCTGCCCCAACCAAATCTAGTTTAGGAAAGAAAGTAAACAAGTGCACATAGCTAGTCTGGCTGCTTGAATGGAACCCCACACAGCTGCTTTCCCCACACACTGAAAAGCCAAGAACCTTGTGGCTTCCTGCATGTTTTTCCTTGAAGATCCAGGAAAGAAGAATCAAGGGTGACTCTTCAGGGATCGTAATCCTGAGCAAGGGCCCCTCCCCAAAATGTTAATCCATCCTCTCTACTGCTTACATGACAGTCTGAGGTCACTCCTAAAACAAGTCAGCTGCTCTTCAAGCTGATTGAGGTATGTGTCATCAGAGACTCCAGTTAAAAGCCCCAAGTACTTCTCACTCTGACCAGGGTGTCAGAGGTAAAAAGTCCATGAGGGTTTTATCTGCTGATCCAGCGCAGCCATGCTCAGCCCACACGCCCTCCAGATGGCACGTGGTCTATGTTTCAGACACTCTTGGAAGATGTTAGCATCCTTATTGCAAAGATGACATACTTTCCTTGCAGCTCATTTTACTAAATTAAAAACATTAAACATAAGTGTCTCTTGAGGTGCTTTTTTTCCCCCTCAAAAATTATTTTCTCTGAATTAAAATGTGTTTATATAATTTCAGATAAGAATTAAGCAATGCCTTCTTTTTTCACCTGCCAGCGGATGTCTGAGTGCACAGATAGGCTTTCTGAGAGCAGGGGGGTCCCCAGGGTTGCTGGTGTAATTCTTTTTACTCTGGGGTGCTCAAGCACAGAATTGCCTCCAATCAATTTGCTTTCACATTCTGGAATTAAACTCACTGTATATAAAAGTATAACAAGTATTTTCAATATAATTCTAAGTAGCAGTGATTTAAAGGGCTTTTTATTGTAATGAAAAAAATTACAAGGCATAGTAAAAATTGTACAGCCTATTTGACGGAATCCAATCAAACACATATAAGATTCTCCATAACCTCAAAATGGTTAAAATTACTTAAAAATTAAAAAGGACAATGGGTAAGAGTCATTTTGATGTCTGGTAGATGAAGCTTATTATATACCTGAACAATATTTTGACCTCCCAGTTTCTAAAAATATAGAATAAGTCATAATGTGCTCGAGAAGCCAAGGCATTTCAAACACGTAGCTAGAGATATAAAATATAGACATTGATACAACATAATCTTCTAAGTACACAGTTATCTTTTAAAGGTGAAACCAAGACTTTAAATACAATATATCTCATTAGTTGTCAGGAGTAATGGTGTTTGATTGAAGGCATTGGGTCTTTAACTTAGGCATCAACAGCTGTTGCTATTCCAAACACTGATGGTTAATATACATATAACACACTTGAACCTGAACATAAGCCAAGTATAACACAAAGATTGTGCACATTGTGCCTGCCACATAGTAGACCTTCAATAAACATTTGTTGAATAAAAAATAAAAGAAGGAATAAGGAACTCACGGGCAATCTGGGTTTCTGTACTATTTTAATTGAGTCTTTTTCAACTGTCTTTAAGAGAAATGAGTAAAGCAAATCAGAAAATTGTCAAGTCACAATCGGTGGGCTTGATAGTTCTTGGATAGTCTTAGTCTTCACCAGACTACAAAACGATCTCTTCTGACTTAATACTGAGACTTTGGTTCAAAGTCTTGCAAGTGTTTTGCAAAAGCAGAACCTCCCTTCCATCACCAAATGGCATGTTGTGGAATCTCAAAAGTGTTGACAGAAGCAATACTGGGTTTGTTATTTTATTCACCAAAGAGGTAAGAGAAATAGAGTTGCCAGAAAAAATACAGGAAGCCCAATTAAATCAAATTCCAGGTAAACGATGAAAAATATTTTAGTGTAAATATGTCTCAAATATTGTATGACATATACTAAAAATTACTCATAGTTTGTCTGAAACTGTAATCTACCTGGGCACCCTGTAATTTTTATTTGCTAATTCTAGCAACCCTAGAAGGAAAGCAAATGTTCTGACTAGATACCAGATGTTTTTATACATGCAGACTCTGGTAAACCAGGGGAACTTTGGGGTAAGAAACAATGATACGATTATCTTGATGCCTTATTCAGTGATGGCCAACTTTACAGAATTCACTAAAATAATATTTTCAAATAGGCTTAATCTTGCAGTCATGCTTCTAAAGACAATGAGAGTATTGCATGTAGGCAGAGAAAGATTATGAAAAATGAAGCAAGCAAAGAGGAAAAAAATGCCAACAGGCAGAATAAACATTTTTGACATTAACATTCCCTTTTAAGAAGATATTGTATGTATATGTTTCTATAGACATATCCTTGGATAGATCAAAATAAAAATGACTTTTCAAAAGCCTTGAATTTTGATAAAATGTCAACTGTATTTTTAAACTGTGAATGAAATTTAGAGGTTATGAAAGATGGCAGATTGATTGATTGAATGAATATTAATATTTATTATGTACCAGTAAGAAGCTAGAGGCTATTTGAACATGCAGGCCCTTACTCTGTGGCCTAAGGAGGAAATGCCCATCTTGAAGCTGTGGGTTATAAGGTCTTAAAAGAGCAGGGTGACATATGTTGCTGCCAAGCAGAGGGTTAAGATCTTTGTTCCAATGAGATCTGACAACATGCACAGGAATAGCTGGAAAATTCTTAAAACCCACAAAATTCATAATCTAAAAACTCACATTGGACCTCTTCCTCTTAATTCAAGGGCCCCCTTGATGTCCAACTATCAAGCAAAGCCCTGTCAGAAAAAGGTTTGAGTTTCCTGTGTTCAGAGTGCCAGGCTTGGCAGGGATGGTTATTGAGGCTTCCTGTAATGAGACTAAGACTCGTCTGGGGCTCAGAATATGGCCCTTCTTTTTTTTCCATTAAAGAGTCCAATTGTAAATGCGGCAGACTCCCACAGTCTTTCTGAAGGAAAATGGAGACTCTTAAGGGAAGGAAAGAAGACAGCATAGTTATGGAACCACCATGAATCAGAACTCACTGTTACGTATGTGTTATTCATTTTAGTTCTCAATAATAACCTGGTATGACTGTCATATTTTCTCATTTTATCCATGACCGTCTGTTGTGCCTAAAAGAACTGAAATCATTAACCAAGAATACAGAATCCCAAATTGGTGAATTCAATCCTCTAATCCAGGCCTATTTGCATCACACTGCATTGTAAGACTTCTGAATCAAAAACATCTCTTCCACCATTAGATAAAACACCAGAATTTTGAGCCAGTCAAAGCAAAGTCTTCATTCACAGAAAAGGCAAACAAAATTGTTGTATGTTTTATTTTCAGTGATGTTTTCTTGGTGAATTTTGAAATGGTGATTCCAAAGCCAAAAAATAAACTAAAGTGATGCTTACTACCATGAAACTCTTTGAGGTGACTCTTGGTGCACGGCATTTTCCAAAATGAACTACAAAAAATACAAAACATGAAAGTACATCGCCCCATTAAACACCAAAATTAGAAGCAGTAATCAGGAAAAAAAATAATCTCTGTCAAATTGAACTTTAAGGATTAGAAGCCTCTGGAAAGTTAGAGCTAAATAAAACAAAATCATAAAATAGGAACTTTAGGTCATAACACAAAATAAACTTCCAATCAAATGGTCATAGGTTGTAAAAGCTTAGCTTCTGCAATCATGTCACCCAGATTAAAATCACAACCTCCCCTCTGACTAGCTTTGTGATCTTGGCAAACTACCTAGGTCCTCTGTGCCAGTCTCCTCCTCTATAAAATAAATAAAATAATAAAATCTACCTCAGAGGGTCACTGTAAAGATTAAATGTGGTACTCTATGTGACCTGCTAGGCATACAACCTGTCACAAAACAAGTAGTCAATAAATATCAGCTCTTATTTTTTTTATCATCACTAACATGTTTTATCAAAAATGGATATGATAATTGGGGCTGGGATTGGAACTCCGCGGTAGAGCACTCGCCTAGCACGGGCAGGACCTGGGTTCGATCCTCAGCACCACATAAAAATAAAGGCATTGTGTTGTGTCCATCTACAAAAAAAATTCTCTCTCTCTCTCTCTCTCTCTCTCTAAAACAAATAGATCTGATGTAAAATGAGGATTTTGCATTCATTTCCGCCTTTTTCAAAGTGAAGTTTCCTGGACACCCAAGACCCCAGATGTTTTTCTCTCAATCAATATTAAAAAGTTCCTGGCAATAGCTGCCTTTTAATTTTCCTAGGCAGAAGCACAGAATTCAAAATCCCAGGCTGACCTCACCTACAGTGCTTTCTTGTATTAAGATTCTGTGCAATTCTAAAGAAATGCTCTGGCTTGCAGATAGAAGAATCAAGAAATCCTAAGACTCTTTGTCACCCCAAATCTCTGATAGCCACATGGTTAGGTGGAGACCACTCAAGGTTTATCAATGTTATTCTGAAATGGAGTCTACAAGTATAATGTCTGGGTAAGTGTGTGTGTGTGTGTGTGTGTGTGTGTGTGTGTTTCAGGAAGCCGGATATTAAGCTGCAGAGGTGGAAGAAACATTAAAAACACCTAAAACTGGGTGCTTAAACACCCAGTTGCAGTTGGATGAGTTGTGTTGCAGCCCTAAAGGGAAGGTGCTGATGTTACCTGGTGCAGCCCAGGACAGACCACCAACCCTCCCTCTATATGAAAAGCAAAACCTCTGGGTATCCCACCGAGGGAGCCACAGAGCTTAAGACCCCAGCATGCTGCATTCTCTTCCTCCTACAGAAATTTACAGGCTGTTTTCCCACTCTTCCCCTGAGCTAGGATATTGAGGTTAAAATGTACCTACTGAGTAGGTAATGCATTTGGTATTAAGGATCCATCATACACGTATGTCTTCCGAGCATAATGGTTCCTTTGGAGCTATTATAGGTATGCCGTGAATAGATATTAGGAATAATACACAAAGAGTGGCTGAAGGAGATCCCGTATTAACTACTGTCAGACTTTTAACATTATTCAAAACTAGGCTTCTTCTTTTTTTTAATTCCTGGGGTTTAATACCTCCATACTTTGTAAACTGAGCGCTTTTCAAAGAGAGCTCCAAATTCCTATGGAGCTGTCTTTAGGCGAGCTTTGATCTTTGCAGAGCACCTATCTTGTGTTTCTATAATTGCTCTGGTTTAACAAGGCTCCCTAGCACGTGAATGGGGGAAATCCTTTTATTAAGGCTATAAACCTAACTGACCACAGTGATGGAATGTGCAGCTTAGAGGTAGATTTTAGCTCCCCAGGAAAGAAAAAAAATGGGGGAACTGGGGGGAGTCTTTATGCTCAAACTAAATGAAATATTTATTAAACATGTTTCTGGTGTCCCAGGTGGTAAGAGGCTGCCCTGTGGTCCGCTGAAAGGTTTGATCTTTGCTAAGTATTGTGAATGCTGATTTCAATAATGGGGTGAAAGCTGAGGAAGTTATGGCTGAAATTTTGGCTAAAGATGACAGCTCCAGGTTTGAAGTTACACAGAGCAGTCTGAAGGATTAAACCAACAAAGCCTGCTCCAAAGTATTGAGTTTCCAAAAACGCAATCTTCCTATCAGTGCTTCACACTCCTAGCATGGGGAGGGGTCCTCATTTACTCTGACTTTGCCATATTAATCTTACTTTACAAATACATGTGGTGATTTATATCATGTTTAATTAACTGATTGAGGGCTCCGGTGGTAAAAAGAAAAAAAAAATGGCATCGCATTAAGCTCTGTCCGTATGGCAAATTCGAATCACATCCTTAGCCTTGCAAGAACAAAATATCCCGAGAGTCACTGATGACAGGATGTAGGAATTGAAATCAGGTCCCTCCTGTTGTTTGAGAATCCAGGGAGGGTGCCTGCCATATGCCCGTCACTTCCAGGGGGGGTGGAAATGACAGGATAAAAGAAGGGAAGGCTCTAGTTCCTCCAATATGTTCAAATCTCAGATGAGAATGATCGTGCGGCAGTGCTGTACAGAGGCCAAGATTCACATGAAAGTGTGCCTCAAACTTTGCAGAGAGCTTAATGAGAGGGGGTTTTGTGGTGTTTTGATACTTGTTTTTTTTTTTTTTTTTTTTGGTTTGTTTTGTTTTGCTTCCTGAAATGGTTGTACTCGGGTTTTAAGAATAGACAGGTGAAAATGCTGTGGTTTTGAGATGAATACAAACAGGAAAAATAAAAAGAGGGAATTCTTAATAAAATATATGTGCACCGTGATGCCATAGAACTCAAATTGGGTTTGACTCCTGAAAACCACACATTGGGATACTGGTTTCAAAGTTTAACATTTTTGGAAGTGGGAGTTGTCCAGTTTTTTGCCTCAGAAATCTGTAGTGATTATTTATGACACTAAAGAAAAAAAAATGGAAATTGACTACTGATTTCTTTTCATAACTTTAAAATTGCATTTTAAATTATATTAGTAAGACAACATAATAAAAGTTTCCAATAGAGTAAAAAAATCAATTACATTCTTTAATATGATGATTAGCATTTTGGTGCATGATCTTTTGGTGTTTAATTATTTGCATGTTTTAAAACCATAATCAAGCTATACCTTAATCTTGTCTGCTGTTTTTTTCCACTTAATATTTTATCACATGTTTTCCATACTAGTATGTACCTCTAACTTTTACTGACTGCATAATTTTCATCAAATAAATGTTACTATCTTTTTCTAACCAAGCTTCCATTGTTGGAAAATTGAAATACTTTCCAATGTTTGCTATTACAAATAACATTACAAAACAATTATGTATATATAGTTTTTCCACATTTTGAATTATAGGAAAGATTCCCCATACCTATACATTTCTTTAAATAGCATATACACAAAGGAATTTTTCTTCCAGGGACAGTGGAAAGTAAAACATTCTGTGAAGGTCTCACTATATAGAGAAAACTTCATTGAAATTAACATGCAATCCTAGGGTAACAACTTCACTCCTGTAGCAATTATTGGCATCATAAGAGAAGTATTTCATTTTCATTGTGTCCTTATAAATGTTGTGTTCTTCTGTAAAATAAGCACATAATAACAATGAAATAAATCCAGAATTTTCCATTTTGTTTTACTCATCCCTTGTCATTTCAATCTAGAAAGAAAAAGTCTTTTCAAAAGTTCAGAAATTTATAACAATTTCCCAGAGAGCATTACAAATAGACTATTAAGCCAGCACACAGTTCGTTTTTTTTAAATGACCATTATTTTAAAGTTACATCTGAAGCGTGGTCATAATAATTAATAATTCTAGATGTTTTCATGGCATTAATTCAGAATTGATGAATTGAGTAAGTGAAGCAATATATCTTAACTCAGACCAGTTTGGATTTTGACAAAGAGTAAAACTTTTTCTACTGTGCTGTGTAGCTGCATGGACAGCTTGTAAAAAGAGTAATCACCTCCACTTTTGCAACTTCCTGAAATCATTCAAAATAGAGTCGTTTAGAATTATTTCATTTGGGAGTAATAATTTCTCAAACACTGTCTGCTACAGTATATTTGCATTATTGGCTTCACTTCTCAAAGTTCTATATTTTCTTAATCCTTCTTTGTTTGCAAAAAAATATATAAAATTAAAATTCATTTCTGCAGCCTAGTTAATCAAGAAAGTATCTGATTTATTTAACGTGCTCTATGGTTTCATGAAATACCATTAAATTCAATTTGAGATGGTATTATAGTTCAAATGATATATTTTTCACAATTTTGGAGGCCAGAAGTACTTTTCTCTAGACAGTTTGTGCCAGTCAATGTTATTATTGGTCTGAGGTAACATAACATCGTTTGTTTTCCAAATCTATTCCCTTCAATGAAGTCTATTTCTTCTGCAGGATTTAAAAACAAAAGATAAATATTCTCTATGAAGCACAGGAAGGAAAAGCAATTAATGTGAATTTGATAAAACATAATGTACTGAACTGACAGCAAAAAGACTAGGCTTATTTGATTGTTGACTAGTTTTGTCTTTAAATAATAGTCTTCTTTTGGCATTAAATGTATATTTGTTCACAATAAACATAATTTATGAATATTTTAGCACATGTGTACTCAGTGGGGTGGATTATCATACTGATATAAATGGAATTAATGAGCAGTCAACCTGCCACATGCCATGACATATGATAGGGCAGTCAGAGCACAGAAATAATTCTCGTGGTTCATAATAAAGCTTTCCTCTTACTTTAACTTCTTACAACTACTCACAGTCTTATTTCCCCTTTCTTTTGGAGTATGGTTCCTTTGCTCTAACACAGAATTCAGGTTTTACTATGAGCATACTTTGCAACATTCAGAAAACTAATTTCTTGCCTTGTTTAAAGACAAATAGACATATTTGGAGAAACTAACTCTGGTGAGCCAAATTTGGGGGAATAAGTCTTAGATACACAAGCATTTTACATATTTCTGTTAGAAAAAAAAAGATGATCCTCTCTTTTCTTCTTTTCATTCTGTGACAATAACGTGATTATGTCCAATTGATGCAGATCTTTACAAGAAACAAAAACCTTTTTTAATGGCTCTACATTTTCAAACAGATCTGATGGGCATATTGCCTGGATGAAATTATTCAGAAAAAAAAAAAAACATCTTCTTAGCCAGTTATCTGCTCTCCTTGAACACAAAGCAACAATCTGTTAAGCGTGTCTAATAAGATTTTTTTTTTTTTTTTAAGGAATAAACCCAATGGTATAAAACTACCTCTTCAGGCAGTAGATATGGGGGTAGACACGGGCATGCAAACTCTTTAACTTAACCATATGTAATTTGACGAAGAATTATTTTTGTGAAGAGGCAAACTGAAATTGAAGATTTGCCCTTTTTCTTTTATTATATTTACAGCTTGATGATGGCAAAAGTAGGAGAAAATACTAGCAGCATATGCACTGCATTGTCAGGATGATCTGGCAGGAGGAGAGCCTTGGCAAAGAAATTCTACCCTGACTTTTCACAAACACAGATGGCAGGGTTGCAGCCTTTATTCCTCTTATCTTTTATTTTCAAAGGGAATATTTGAAGCTTTTTTGCACCTCTACCCCTCAACTCTCACTATCACATTTTGAAAACACTGTCTTCCTCCTCAAACCAAAACTCTGTCCTAGGAGGGCCAAGCCCCAGGATGCCACAGGGAAGGGGTAGAACAGGACACCATGTCTCTGGTCATCTGTTAGAGGGCGGCATTGCACTTTACAGGGCTGGGGCCAGATGATCTTCCCCAGAGTGGCTCCCCTGGGGAATCCGGCCCTTTCACCGGAGAAGTAAATGGGCACCACCTAGTGCTCTTTCGATGCAAAGGCTGTTAGTGCTGGTGTGGACATGAGTGGGTATGCCTGGGTGCCTGACCTTCACAAAGGAGAAATGAAAGGAGTCCATTGGCTTTCACCCCTTTGCCTTCAAAAATGAAGAAGAAAAAAAAGCAAATGACCATTTTAACACAAATGAATTTGATGCTTCTAAATCAGGAATTTCCTTGGGGCTATTTTTTTCCCTTGTTTTTAAAATAAATATTGCTCTGTTCACGAGAGGTAACATCTTTACTTACCAAAATGCTAATTTCCTCATCATCATTTTTTGCCTTTTTATTTCTTCTGTGGTTAACTTGCAGGAATTGCTACAGATTTTGATTTGGTCCATAGCAACAAAGAGGAGAGAGTGTCAGCCTACCCCTACCCCCCAAAATCTATTTTAACAAGGAGTCTCTCTGGAGTTCTCATAACACAACAAATAGCTTTTATGAAAAATGATATGTAGCACAAAATCTTTTGCAGTGCAATAAGATCAAGTTAACCACTCATGCCTCTAGGAAAAAACCTAGGAAGTTTTATCTGATTGGCAAAATGGACCCAGATATCAGTTTGAGGACTGAGTACACTTTGATGAAATTTCACAGCAATGAAGTCTGATTATCTGAATGATTGCTTAAACCTTTTAAAACGTAACTCGAGGAAGAACTAAACATTTTTTGAAAACAAATGGTCACGTAGAGAATAGAAGAGCCATTTCACTCTGTTTACTTTTTTTCTATAACATTATTCTTAGAATTATTCTTACTAAGTACTGCTTTTAAAAAGTAATCATAATGACTTCTTTGTTGCTAAAAGTAGAACGTTTGGCAATAAAGTGGGAAATCTTGATGTAGGGCAAGGTGGAGGGCAGAAACGGGAAGAATGAGGAACCTGCTACACATAACCCGATTAACAAGGGCCTGCTACACATCTAGGAACTTTAACTGCTGGCTTTGAACTCATTAGGAATCTGCTTATCCATCATGCAGCACAACAGAATCCAGAGAGAAAACAGACTGTGAAGAAACAGATAAAAATGATTATAACTTATCTTAGTTAAGAGCTCAGTATCTGTCCTAAGCAACCTGGAAAAAATAAAATAAAGGAGGCAAAGCTCAAGGTTCTGAACTTCTCTCGATTGCCTGCAGTAAAACTCTCCCATTAAAAGATGGCAATAATACTTAGATGTAGCACTTCTCAATTACATTATGAACTAAGTTAAAAATCTAAAGCACTTTTGTAATTTTAGCCATTTTATTGCAGTAACCTAGGATATTAAATAAGTGATTTATTTCAGCTAAATTTTAAAATTTATACCAAGAAAAAAAAAATAAACACTTTCAGTGGGTTTCCTCTACAAGAAGCAAGGGGGGGAAGTGCATAGTGAGGGCTGAGGGCTATAGCTCAGTGGCAGAGGGCTTGCCTACATGTGAAAGGCACTGGGTTTAATCCTTAGCACCACATTAGAAAAAAAAAAAAAAGCAAAATAAGGATATTCTGTCCATCTACAACTACAAAACAATTAAAAAGAAAAAGCATAGTGAACTGAATTGAACTCTGCAGTTTCACTAGTCCAAAATATACATACACCTGTAGGTTCAAAATTAAGTGGGAGATCCTGTCTTAACAGGTTAAAGACACACATGAATTGATTAGCTGAAACCATAAAGTGGCTAAGCCTGTGTTTTTTCAAATGTATAACCACAGGATGATGGAAGGAGGTCGTTGCTATCACCTTTTAAATGAAAGCAGTGTTATGTTTTGCATTCAAGTTGAATTCCCCAACTCTTCATATCACCACCTGTTTAAAAACAAACAGCAACAACAACAAAAAACTTGCTTTCTTTTTCCTTCCCTCTCTGCCTTCCTCTCCCCCCTCCCCCCTCTCCCTCTGGCCTGCCTTTCTCTGGATGCTATAGTTCACAGTGAAACCCTCTGGTAATGACAGCCCTGAAGTGATAATGTACTTTCCTGCCTGCCCGTTAACAGTAGCACTTGATCCCGCCGTGGGTGCCAGCTCAGTGGCAGAAGGATGCTTTCAAATTTTCTAGAGGTAAAAGGGACCAGTTCAATTTACTGCCTTGACAACCTCAGCAGTTTCACTAAGTTCTGGCACATACATGGATGTTTTATTAAAGAAGAAAAGGCGGAGGGGGGGAAGGAGGAAGAGGAAGAGGAAGGACAGGAAGGAAGAAGGCAGGCAGGAATCAGTTTCTTCTGTCACTCAATACTGTGTCCGTGAAACTAAACGACACTTTTTTGCTTCTTTTCCCTGGGATTCACTGGAAATTTTTTGCACAGTAAATAAGGAGGTAAGGTGAGTAATGTCAAATAGACTCTTTGGACTTGGAAGAAAAGCCAAAGGTCCCTTCCTAGGGTAATGCAGGCTAATGCAGGTAATGGAGTAAGCAATGGGTATAGTAAATGTATCCTCTCATTCCCCTTAGCTCACTTCTGGCAGGAGAGGGCTCTGAGTGGCCTCTGTGTACCTGGTGGGACAGCATCTAAGACCTCAGTGGCCCAGCTTCTCAGCACACCAGAGTGTGCCACTGTCCGCGCCTCCCAATTTTAACAGACAGTGCATTGTTCTGCTGAAGTAACAAACTGAAAGCAATCGATGTTCTACCCAAATACCTGCTTTTTAAAGAATAGGGTGAAAGTGATTTCTTGACTTGGAAGGCACTGTTGCAGGTTAAATAAAATTGATTTTCCTTGCTTCAGAACTTAGGAGACTCATGGTGATCCTGGTGCGTCAGGCTTAGATGAATATATAACATACGATCAGTTATCTCTATTTATTTGAAGATGCCTTGTTGAGGTCAGTGTCAACTTTCTGTGTGGTTCTGTTAAGTTCAAGTCCTCCCTTGGGAAAGATGAGGCACAGTTTTGAGTGCCTATTGTGTAGCAGGCACAGTTCCATGCTCTTTTCCACAAAACAGCACAAAGAGTTAGACATTTGAAGCCAAGTATATCTGGCTACATAGCCCTGTTTCTTCACCACCCCAATGACCAAAACTCATAGAGAGAAATACATTTTATAATAGAACCCAATACACACATATATATTACTGACACCAAGTTTCATGGAGCCATATTTACCTCTATATGTGCAATTTACGCTGATTTACCTATTCTATTCTATTACAATTCAATTCTTGACAATTCTGTTTGCAATCCCACTGAATTAGTCTTGTGGCCTATGATTGTAACATGACCCACAGTTTGATAAATACTGCACTACTATTTTAAATTATACTTAGTGGAACAAGAGCATACTGGCAGACATTGCATAGAAAATTCCATCAATACAATGGAGAATTTTCATCTAAGAACTAAGAGTTATAATATTTAGTACCCCAAATTGAATACAGGTTGTAATCATTGGCAGTATTCATTTGCTTCTCAAAGAGTCTGTTACTTAAAATAAAAACAATTAAAATTGAGATGGCAAGTTTTTTCTTTAGCAATAAAAGCCATAAGAAACAATTACAATTATCATTGCTATTGTTGGCAATCATTGTTGAACTCACAACCTGCCAGCCACTGTTCTATGAGCTTCAAATATAACTCTTTTAACTCTCACTCCTCACTTTATGAAGCAGGTAAATATTATTACTCCCACTTTACAGCCAGAATTCCTTCGTTTTCTTTATCACAAATTTTCCATTCTAAAATGTGATTATATATCTTGGAAGATGAATGATATTGTGACTATGATTCAAGAAATTTGCATTTCTATGGTTTATTTAACTGAAATATAAAAGCCTATATCATCTGATTGTTTTGATGAATCTGACTGGCTTTTTAATAATAAATCATAGAATTTAAAATGACTTTTGTAGAAAAATTCCAGAATATCCAACGATAAGTTGGCATGTCTTTGCCTTCAAATCAAAATCTGAAAATTAACATGGGTACAAAACTCTTATCTAATTTATGGACGTTACTCAGATTTTACCAAGTATCCCAATAATGCTTTTAAAGTAACAACAAAAAAAAAAAAAAGTCTTGGATCATGCATTGCGTTCAGTTGTCATTTCTTTTTAGCCTTCTTTATTCTAAAACAGTTCTTTAGAATAAAGGATTTATCAGATTGTTTTTAATATCAGTCTTTAGCAAAACCTAATTTAGAGAATAAACATAATTCCAAAGGCAATGGGTTTGGATGGATGGTTGTTTGGGTGAGATTTGTGATGGTTTTGCACATTTCCTCTAGCAGGGATGATCATTGTATGCTTTCTTTGTTCTCTTAGAAATCCTGACCCACAAGCTGGGTACAGTGGTGCACGCATGTAATCCCAGTAACTTGGGAGACTGAGGCAGGAGGATCATAAATTCAAGGTCAGACTAGGTATCTTAGTAAGACCCTGTCTCAAAATTAAAAGTAAAAAGGGTGTAGCTCAGGGGTAAAGCACACTTCTTGGTTTGATTCCTGACCTATACCACAGAATATGAAGAACAGACTGCAAAGCTAGGTGATCCATTCCTTTGTAATTAACGACTCATCTGTTGCTAATAAATATATAAGACTGTCCCAAAGTACCTGAAACATTTCTAAGATTATTAAACAGAAAAAAAATTGAAGACATTATTATATTTTATTGCAGAAAATAAAAAACCTTATTAAAACATTCATTTAAGTAACTGCATGCTTAGTTACAATTATTAGCACTTTAATGTAAATAATTAGAAGTATTTATAATTGGTTAAAGGTTCATTACTTCTGATCCAGTGTGCAGAAGTTGGTTTATGAGTATAAGAATAAAGGCAATCAGATCAATTTGCTTATCTTTTTATTAACATTTGAATTAACTTACTAAAAAAAATTCACATTAAAAGTCTACTAAAGCCTGAGAAGCCCATTTTCTTTCACAAGGCACATTAATGGTTTTGATTTTTTAATCTCTCAGATTGTATCTATATAGCACTGAGCAGATACTTTAACAAGGAATAAATGGTTTCAAAAAGGCTTGGATGAGTATGCCTTACAAACACATCTCTTTTTCTGGAAGACCCAGTGACATATTTCCTGATTTTTTTTCAATGTTATTTATCACTTGAAAGACAAGCTACCTGCAAACATGATTCTTTGCTATCGCATTATAGCGAAGCTCATCATCAACCCTCTTTCCTCTCTGTAGTCTACGAGAAAGAGGAAAGAAATTAGGGCCTGGAAGAGAATATTCCCAAATGTCCAAGATAAGGCATTTATATCTGTAGCTGAAGCTATAAAACATTTTATTTCATTTGAGAACAACTTTCTATACTGATCTTAAAAATAGGACAGTGCCCTTGAAGTGCAATTGGTAACAGAAAATCCTTATCCCATGCTCAGTAGTGAGAACAGATTACAAACCTTCTCTTTCCACAACAGAGTTGCAGTTCAACAGCAGAGAGGCAATCATTTGTTCACTTGAGTTCAGCTCCAGATTATACTCAAATCTGATTGCAAAAGTCTATTCATATGGAAGAAGAGACATAAGGCTAACAGCTCTCCAGGAAGAGTGTCAAAGGCTCGGGGTTTACAAGACATGAGAATAATTTGCTCTTGGGAACTATAATGACTTAGGGGTCTTTTGTAGGAAAAGTCCTTTGCTAGGATTAAAGGCAGGATTATTGGTGGAGAGTAGAGAAATTGAAATGGAGAGCTTCTTAAAGTGCCAATCCAGATGAAATATCCAGGGAGTCTTGAAGTGTGAATTCTAAGGGAATAGGCAGTATTTGAGCAGAAAAGACAAACTCAAATTCACTATTTCAAGTGTTGAAGCTGGAAGTGGGACACAAAGTGATGGGATTGTCAATGCCTTTGAAGGGGGAGCAAGAGGCCAATGACAGTGACTTGGGTCCCCAGCTTTGGTGTAAAGTACAAACTCAAGAAAATCCCAATGAGGGAGAAATTTGTCTCTATAGATTGTTATGGCTACTTCATTGCAAAGAACAGCAGTAATTAAAAACTTGATTAATGTTATTTTACATACTTTATCTAGCTTCAAAAAGTATTATCATATATCATAATTTTAGTAGGACTATTAACAAATAGTGTTGTAATTACTAGACATTTTAAAAGTAATTCTTGAACTTGACTTCTCATACAATTCCATACTTCCAGATTTAGAGTATATAGAATGTGAAGTGCCAGGTACTGAATATTTGGATCCCCTAAATTCACACACTGAAATCCTAATCCCATTTATTGATTTTACTTTTTGTGCTTTAGGAGTCTTGTTGAAGAAGTTGATTCCTAAGCTAACGTGATGAAGATTTGGGCCTATATTTTCTTCTAGTAGGCACAAGATCTCTGGACTATTGCGTAGGTTCTTGATCCACTTTCAGATGAGTTTTGTGCAGGGTGAGAGATAGGGATTCAATTTAATTTTGCTACATATGGCTTTCCAGTTTTCCTAGCACCATTTATTAAAGAGGATATCTTTTCTTCAATGTGCATTTATGGCACTTTTGTCTAGTATGAGATAACTGTATTTATGTGGGTTTGTCTCTCTGTCTTCTATTCTGTTCCATTGGTCTCCATGTCTGTTTTGGTATCAGCATAGTATTAGTATTAGGAAGTCAGGCTTTTGGGGGTAAAATTCTCATGAGTAATATGGATGCCCTTATAAGAAGACATACAACAGAATTTTTCCCCCTTTTTTCACATTTGAGGATGCGAGTCAGATACTTAAAAATCAGGAAGAGGGGCCTTGCCAAGAGCCCAATCATTTTAGTAACTGATCTCAGATTTCTAACCTTTTGTACTGTAAGATATGTGTTTGTTGTTTAAGTTACCCAGACTATGTATTCATTCATTATAGTGTGTATTCAGCCCAAACAGATGAAGACTTTGAAATGATATTTTCAATGGGGAATCATATTGACCAAATTATGTTGCTATACTGTGTGCATGCACAAATATGTAACAAAAATTCCACTATTACATATAATTATAAGGCACCAATAATGAAATAATGCATATATATGATATGAAGCCTGAAAAAAATAAATTACATTTTCAATGCATAGAGGGAAAATTATTCTGCAATTGACTTGACAACATTTAGTGAAATAAAACCTGTGTTCCAACAAAAACTTGTATGCCAATATTTGTAACAGCTTTATTCACGGTTGCCCAAACTGGAAACAACCAAAACATTCCTCAATTGAGGGAAGGATAGAATAACGGTGGATATCTATAAAATAGAATACTATTCAGGAATAAAAAGAAATGAATTATTAATACATAAAGCAACATGGGAGAATTTCACATGTATTATATGAAGTAAAAGAAGGTAGGTTCAAAAAGGCACACATTTATCAGTTTCATTCTGTAAAATGTAGAACTATAATGATGAATATATTAAGAGTGTTGGGAGGGATCAACTACAAAGCAATAGCAGAAGGATATTTTGGGGTTGGAGGATGTGAGATGGTGATGGGCTTCTTCTGTCTTTTGGTTAAGATGGTGGTTACATGAGTAAAATTGTCAGAAATCACAGAACTGTAAAGCAAAAAGAGTGATTTTTACTATATCTAACTTATTAAATAACTTAAGACAACTATTGAAAATAAAATACTAAACTGCAATAGCATTGTGTTAGTCTCCTATGGCTACTACAACAAATCACCACAAATTCGATGGCTCAAAACAACATAAATTCTATTTCACTTAACATAATATTTTCCAAGGTGCATTTGTAATTATAGCAATTGTAAATTTTTCATTCCTTTATGCTGACAAATAATGTTTCATGGTGTGGAATCTATCCATTCACCAGTGGATGGACCTTGGGTTGGAATGCAGCTGCTATGAACATCTGTACACAAGTTTTTATGTACATGCAAGTTTTAATTTCTCTTTGTTATGTATCTAGAAATGGAATTGCTGGGTCACATAATAACAATTTCTTTAAACTTTGAGGATCTGCCAAATAGTTTGACAAAGTGTCTTTACCTCTTTATATTTCCACCACCAGTGTATAAGCATTCTGATTTATCCACATCGTCACTAACACTTGCTATGTTTTGTCTTTTTTATTATAGCCATTCTGGTGAGAGTGGAATGGTATATAATTGTGGTTTTGATGTGCATCTCATTAATGGCTACTATTGTTGAAAAGTTCTTCAAATATTATTTACTGGCCATTTGAAATTTGCTCTGGAGAAATATTCATCCAGATCCTTTATCCATAATGTCATTGATCATTGTTGCACTTACTTAATAATTTTGAAATTTTTCCTTTTAGAAATGCTTAATATGATGCTTTGCCCAATTAAAAGTTCTATTTGTCTTTTCAAGAAAGAAGAAAAACACAACACAAATTAATTCTTTCATAGTTCTAAAGGCCAGAAGTCCAAACTGAATCATAGAAAGCTAAAATCAAGATGTAGGCAAGGCCACACTCCTTCTGGAGGTTCTAGGAGAAAATCTGTTCCTTGCCTCTTTTGGTTTTTCGAATGGTTGGTGGTGGTCCTTGGCTTATGGCTGTTATCTGTAATCTCAGTCTCTGTGATTGTACTGTGTGAATCTTCATTTGCCTCCTTCTTTAATGATACCTGTGATTGCATTTGGGTCCATCAAACAATCCAAAATAATCTCCTGATTTCAAGATCCTTAACATCTGCAAGATGTTTGCCATATAAATTAATATTTACGAATTTCAAGGACTATGATATGGCTATTTGGGAGAGTGGAGCCATCATGCAGCCTTTGATATAAGATATAAGGGGTTTACACAGGAAAGTTTTAATGTACTAATAGTGTCCAATGTCTAAGATGAATGGTAAAAACAGGTGTTCAGATTTTGAGTGGCAGAAAAAAATAAAGAAATGAGAGCATTTCTGAATGAATGAGTAGTGTATAGTAGAAAAATATATAGTACATTTAGGGTATGATAAATAGACTCAATGCCTGAACTGTGAAATGTACTAGAACATCTTGTGCAGCAGACAGGTTGTATCCAAATGATGAAGCATTTAAATCCCCTTCTGATAATCTTGGCATTGACTTTTAAGTCTTCTGGGGCTGGTAAACTTCATGAGTGAATAAGAATCAAACCAGTTATTTTATTAGTTGTTTAAATATAAATAAAGTATGGTAGTATTTGCTGTATGTCAAGAATGGTTTATGCACTTTAAATAAATATTTTAGATCTTTTTATCTAGAAACAACTCTAAGGAGTAGACACTAATATCATAACCATTGTACAAATGAGGAAACTGAGGTACAGGAAGGTCAAGTGCTCTTCCAAGGTCACACAGCTAGTCAGTCTTAGTACCAGGATTTGAAGCTAGGAAGAGAGCCTCCAGGGTTTTTGCTTTAACTATTTGCTCTACTAAGGGAGAACAGGGGTAAGAAAATGAAAATAAGGAATGCAGGTGGACAAGAAAAATAAGCAAATAAATAAAGATAATGATGAATAGAAAGCTAGGAGCAATGTCCTGAATGTGACTGCATGACCGATATGATTCTGCAACCTGTACACTCAGAAAAATGAGAAATTATATCCCATCTGATTCAAATGTATGATATATCAAAGTCATTGTATTGTCATGTATAACTAATTAAAACAAATTTTAAAAAAATAAATAAAATCAACTGGAAAAAAATAGTAGAACAGAGATCAAGTTGCCAAAAGGAATCACAAATGCCCCCATGTGCTCCCACCCAATAGGACCTGCATGAGACACAGAGTAATTGCTGATGCCATCATTCAAAATGGGTTCACAGATGCCTCAGGTTCTTTCAGACGCCCATTCTTTGGGGCAAAATATCCAGCTTTCAGATCATTCCACAGGCTGAAAGATAAATGTCAGGTCACGCTCTGGGCGAGCCCTGTCCTATTTTCTCCTCTAAGTGCCTAAACAAATGCATCCACTTCACATAGACCCCATAACATTTCTGCATTAAGGTAATGAGATAAACATATTGTTTGAAATTTTCCACTTTTTTTTATGTCTAAGATTAGAATTGTGTCCCTTTTCCATAAAAGTGGGGAGTTTTCTTTTGTGCCATTTCAAATACCCTGTTTTATAACACTGTAGTTTCCGAAGTGTATTTCTTATTATTTCAGGGTCCAAAAATAAGCTCATTGGGAAACAAGACATACGATCCTGTATACCTTCAAGAGTGTAGACCTGGAGCATTAACAGGAACGTTCCCCAGGACACTGCATTTCCATTCTCACTGGCTGCTAATTACTAACTCACAGTGAAAGTGTCACACTGCTCTCCTTTCAGCACTCTGTTGGCCAACAGTCTCTGGCAATAATCTCTCAACACATAAGCACCGTTCCCTTTCATCACATTATTTAATCAATAAAGTAATGTCCTCGCACCGGCCAGGCGCAGAGCCGTCTTGTCACAAGTGCTAAATAAATGAAACAAACACCAGTCCTGCTTCTACAACCTCTCCATTAATAAACATGAATGGAGATGTCTTTAATACAAAATCCATTCTCTGGAACGCTTAGAAATGCACACACGAGCACATCGGTGAGACTCAAGGAGTCGTCGTTCATATAATGGTAAGATTAGGCCAAGTCCCACTGGGTCCAGTCCCACCCACGAGTGGACGAGGTGACATGGCTTCCAGCTGTGACAGATGCCCTTCCTCACTCTCTCAAGCCTCCTCTTTCCTGAGAGGTGATGTTTCCTCATCCTCTCCCAGTCTATAGGAAGCAAGCACATCACACAAAGGTCCTCCTGCACAGGGGAAGAAAGGGCTCTCTCTTGAAGCTCAGCCCACAGAAGAATGATGGGAACCCCATTCCACATCTCTCCTTGACAGGGGCCATGTGCTGTGGTGGTAATGGGCTTCCAGGTATAAATAACTAATAAATAACTAATAGCTCTTGACTATTAGTTACTGGTTATAAAGCCAGAGAAGTAAAGTGTACGTCTTATCCTTATGCCCTTCTAAAATTCTAAAACCTGTGGGTGTTTGGGGAAAACAATAGTCCTCTTCATATCTTCATAATCTATAGATCATAGATACGTGGTAGATGGTACGTGGATAAATGACTTCTCCAGACAACACAGAGTCGCCTTCTACAGAAGCTAGCAATTACCAGGAACATACCATAAGACAGGCACTCGGGCAACAGGCAGCTTATTTCATCCTCTCATTTTACAGATAAAGAAACTAAGGCTTGGAAAGGATAAGTCAGTTAGCCAGAATTCCAGACTCAAGATCTTCATTTCTCTCTTTCAAAAGTTTTTCTTCCCGATCCAAGTCCTGGAAGTTTCAAGGTATGTTTTCTCTTTTGTCAGATTTAGTGAGGGCGTTTCTGGGTTGTTTCCTGGGGTGAATCAATTCTCATGACCAGTGACATGAGAATTACTGTCAGTGTTTGAAGTGAAAGCCAGAACCCCCAAATCAGGAATCAGGTACCATGCTTTTCTAGTAAAATCGCCCTGAAACTACTCCATTTTTCTATGAGAAATCTCATCCCTCCACTATACTTCCACAGGGGGGTTACTCTATACAATTCCTCCTGCTTGTAAAATTACCCTTCTTTCCATCCCATCTCCAGGGGAATCCTCCCTCCTTCCCACCTGGTCTCATGCATTGGAGAGCTTCTCTTCCTGTGTCACCCACAGCCCTGTTAAATAAGGGCTCTTGTGTAAAACTGGTTTTTGTGAAGTATTATAAAAGGAAATTAAATTATACCACAGAGAGGAAACAACTTTAAGTGGAGTATTTTACGGCATAAATATAAACTATTCCACTAAAGGGAACTTCTTACCAATACTTTCTCCTGAGGTCCTCCTTATTGACCAGGCTATATTGTACTAACAGTGGAATCTTTGGCTTCATCTCTCCTCTCCTCTAAACACTGCCCATACCAACAAACCCCATACCAACTTCATGAGCTGCCAATAGACAATTACCCAATTCTTGTTACTTGATGATGACCAGCACTCTCCCCAATATCTAGATGAGTTTGGGGGCTTAGTCACTTTCCATAACCAAAGGACCTTAAAAAATATTTTTCCTTACAAAAGAAGATGTCCCTTTTTTTAAGGGCAGCCCCTTTCAAAGGGTAGCCACAGCATAGTGAATAATAGCCACCACCCTGAAACAATGCTTTACTTAAGATGCCGGGAGGAAGTCAATAATCTTTTTCCTAAGAAAAATATATATGCCTCCTCCTAAGCTATTTGATAAGCTGGTGTCATTTCGGAAGAATATCACACTCTGAGTGTTGTTCAACAAATATTTGCTAAGTTAATTGGTAATTACAGTTGCTTCCCAAAGGAAAGGAGACAAAGGGTAGGTAAAGTAAAATTACTTTATTCTCACTTTAAGAGCAAAAACTTTAATATTGTCCTGAGTCTGTTTTAGCAGAAATTAGGCACTTGGTTTTCATTAGCAAAGGCATTCACAGATATTTCTCCTAATGAAAATCTAAAACCAGTCCTTTAAAATGGCTTAGTGATAGTGATGATTCTTCAGAGAGCTCACCAGTTTCACAGCCCTATGGGACGTGTTGATCATTCGTTTTATAGGTCAAGTGCAAGTGCGTTTATTAATGTATGCTCTGATCTAACCCACACTGCAGGATTAACTTCACAGTGCTTGATCAATGATACCAAAATTAATGGATTCATCAGTGCTGCCCATGGAGACACCCTTGTCATTTATATTGCATTTCCTCCAAGTTGTAATTGGGCATGTAATCTGTGCAGTCTCTAAGTGGACTCTTGAAAAGAAACCTACTTTTCAGAAGGAAGTGTGGAGATTTTATTATCTCCAAGACTTCGGTTCATCAGTTACTCCTGTTCTGGTGCATCATTGCCCCAACATCTGGACAAGGATTATCTCCCATGCTAAATCCCCTCTTTCTTTATAAATCATTCAAAGGTTATATTCTGTATCATGTCCTTTTCTTTACCCATATCATTTCCATTACTACTACTCCATGGAAACAATACTCTCAAAAATCTTAACCATCTCTAACCACCAGATTTAGTCACCTTTCCTAGAATCAGTAGCATCAAACATTCCTAACCATGCACTCCCACCTGATACGTTTTCATCAGCTGGACTCTAAGACATTGTCCTTCCCAGATCTTGTCTTTCTAGTCAGAATTTATCAGTCTTTCTGTTGGATCTTTTTCTATTGGTTTGGTAAATCTTCCTCTAAATTCTGTTCTCTCTTCTCGGCTCTTTCATTCAGGGCAATCTACTCACTTTGGTGGCTTCTACAGCCATGTTATGTACATAATTTCCATATGTAAGCTCCAATTTCACCACTCAAGAAGAAAGCACAGGAAGTATAAAATAAGGTAAGAATAAACCCCCAAATTCCATTAATAAAAGAAAATATAAAAGAACTTAATTCTCCAGCTAAAGACTTTCTATGAAAGTAAGAAACAAATTGGTTACAAAAGCTAAAATTGAATGAGGAAAAATTTTTACCTTTTATTTATTTAAAAGAAAATGTAGATATAGAAAGGTTGAAAATAAAGAACAAAGGTACCTACTTGTCCATCCAGAAAGAGGCTCCCCACAACACACACACACACACTCACACACACACGCACACATAAAAAGCAAATACAGTACTAATTAGGGCAAACAGTATTCTGAAAAACAGAAGGTTATTATATATATCCAAATCATCAACAATTTACCAAGAAAATATAAAAATCACTAACATGTATGTAACTAACAACATAGCCTCAAGTAATACTAAGCAAAAATTAATTGAAATGTAAAAATATATTGATAATGTCATAATCACAGTGACAGATTTTAAAATCCTTTTCTTAGTATTTGCATCCAGTAATTAAAGAATAAATACTTTTGCAGGCCCATGTAGAAGGTTTGCAATAGTTAACCATACACTTAAAACACAAAGCTAATCTCAACAAATATCAACGAAATAATCTCTATCATTCAGATCACAATCTCTAAAAAAAAAAAATGCAATAAAAGCTAAAGACAAAAAGATATATTTGGAAATAACAAAATATACACCTAAATAGTTCAGAGATTCTAATTACAGAATTATTTCCAAATATTTGTAATTGAACAACAACGAAAAATCTACATGGCAAAACTTGCAATACAACTAAAGCAATACTTTGGAGAAAATTTATATTCTTAACCACATATATTTGGAAGAAGAAAAGTCAAATTCAATAATGCATCAATCAACTCAAGAAATAAGAGAACAAAGTACAAGAAATGAAGTAAAAATAAAAATAGAAACTAATGAAATGTTGAACAACAAAATGAAGAAAATTAATAAAAATAAAAACTGTTTTGAAAACAAAAAGAAAATAGTAGACAAAACACTAAAATCATTTTTTAAAAAAGAAAAATACAAATAAATAACTAGAGTATTAAAAATAGGAAAACAGGATATAGCTACAGAAACAATGAAGGTTTTTGTTTGTTTGTTTGTTTTAAATAGATACTATGGCAAAACTTATGCCATAAAGTTTGGAAACTGAGATGAAAGGGAGAATTTCTTAAAAATATAACTTGCCTGTGGGTCATGGAGGGGTGCATGCCTGTAATCCCAGCAACTTGGGAGACTGAGGCAGAAGGATCACAAGTTCAAGGCCATCCTCAGCAATTAAGTGAGGCCCTAAGCAACTTAGTGAGAACTGACTCAAAATAAAAAAGAGCTGGAGATGTGGCTCAGTGGTAAAGTAACTCTGGGCTCAATCCTTAGTAGTATATATATATTTATTCACACACACATCTTAGCTGCTCTATCCCAGTAAATAGCCTGAATAGATGTATAAATATCAGAGAATAGATTGTGAATGCCTAATTAGAATCTACATACTCACTTTTAACAAATTCATTTTCTTTTAAACCTTTTCATGCAGGGAAAACAATATCTAGAATCCTGTCCTGTTAGAACTGGATGAGTCTTAGAGAGTGGGTCATTCCTCTCCTGCAGATAAGGAAACTAAGGTTCAGGGATAGGAAAACAGCAACAGCCACTCGTGCCCATAGAGTTCTCAGTGTCAGTCAGGTGCCCTGCTAAACATTTTGAATGCAGATGAACAGCTGGCAAAAATTTTCTCCCTTTCTCTAGGTTGGCGCCTCTCTCTGTTGATTGTTCCCAAGCTGTGCCGGAGCTTTTTAGTTTGGTGTAATTCTACCTGTCAATTTTTGCTTTTGTTCCCTGTGTTTTGGGGTCCTATCCAGAAAATCACTGCCTGTGCCAATGTCTCAAAGTGCTTCCCCTTTATTTTCTTCTAGTAATTACAGTTTCAACTCTTACATTTGGACCTTTGATCCATTTAGAGTTATTTCTGCATTTATCAGTTCTCATAGTCTTTGGGTGGAGTCTCTGGGGTTTTCTATGTATACAACAACATCATGTGTAGACAGGGATAATTTGGCTGACTTCCTTCCTATTTTATTTCTGCCTCTTGCCTCATTACTCTGGGTAAAATTTCTAGTACTGTATTGAATAAGATCAGTGAGAATGGACACCCTGTCTTGTTCCTGATCTGAGTGGAAACTCTCAGATCAGGAATATGACATAATACTGAATTTTCCCATTCAGTATTATGTCATATATAGCCTTTATTATGTTGAGATAATATGGTAAGTACCTTCCCCAAGGTACTGATTGTCAGAACCATCAGTAACTTACTTTTTAACGAAACCCTCTTCTCCACTCCAGTCTTCTAACCTGCCTCCCTGTTTCCAACATGCTCAGTCTCTCTACCCTTGATTTTCAGGATAGGTACTTCCCATATTCACTTTCCCCCATGGATTTTTGTTTTTACCTTTCCTGTGCCATGTCCCTGCTTTCTCAGTTCTTGGTTCTCCTCTTATGGAGAAAAAATTGGGAAGAAATTATGTACTCAATATATTTCATTGTTCTAGAAAAAAATTTTTAGTGAAAATGTTGCAATTCAATGAAAGTTTCTGAAAACCAAATTTTTTTTTTAAGATTGAGCCTAAAACATTTTGTAAACTTTGTCCTCTTTTTTTTTTTTTTTTTTGTATTTCATTAACTAGTGAAAACACACACACACATACATTCAATAATCCAAAGTTCTTCTCATTAAACCCTTGGCTCTCCAGAGAAGATTGTTTTATGGGATGTGAACTACTGACTCTCTCTGAGTCCCTTTACTATCCTTTATTAGTGTCTATCATTGACATGTAAAAACAAAAATGGATTTCATTTATCATTGATAAAAATTTCCAATGTTATACAGTCCCAGAGCAAGAAAACCAAAATGGTCAGAGAAAGAAAATGCTGATTAGTATAGAAAAATCACCCATAGTAACTGTAGGAAGTTGTCAGAGCCATCAGTTGTCAATTCTATACCACATGTAAGTCTTACAAAGACTTAACAAAGTATGAAATACTAAAATGAAAATACATACCTTCACATAAGATAATCATATTTTACATTATGGGCTGCAATTTTAATTAAAGTTGGCATATTTCTGCCTCTATGATTTAAAAGATTAACTAAGTTAGACAAGGTCTCAGATCTTTAACTACACCAAACCTGTTTGTGAATTTTGGCACTCTGCATTTTAGGTGTGTTATGAAGATGACAATGTGCCAGTCATCCAAGCTGTCAAACGCCTGCTAAAAGCTGTTCAGAGCCAAACTCATTTGCACTCAGATGAATGAATACCTCCCAAGAAGCAATGTCTTAAATACCTACAGTTTCAGGTGCCACTCATGGTTAGTAAAACAAATTTTACAACAAGCCCAGGATTTTTTTCCCCCAAAGTGCTGAAATAATTCCATAGAATAAACCAAGGTGAAAAATTATGGGAATAATCAGTACTGTAATTACAGTGCATCAAACATTCACAGAATAAAGCATTGGGTTCAGACATTTACCCAATTATATGGTTTAAGACATTCTTCTCAAACAACTTAATTAACATTATTTTGAAACTCAATATTAAAAACATGCCCTCCACTCGGCAGGAAAACATTTACACACTTCTAGTGAGAGTTTAAATTGATACAAATTCCTGGTAAATAGTTCAAGGATATGCATCAAAATGTTTTACTGTCTGTATTCTTTGATGTACTGATCCTAGAAGTAAGGCCCCCACAAGTGCAGAAAAGGGGTAACAGGGGTAAAATTTGAGTCTTCTAAGCAGGAGGACTTTCATGTGCAAAGCACAAAGTGATAAAAGTTGTAAAGGTCTTTCCAGAACCACCAGTACCAAAGGTTTCTGGCTCTCAGAGGTTCAGTCTTCACAATTTGGACTTCTCCATCACACACAAAAATGAGTGGTCATTCAGGGATGACTGTCTGACCAGCTGGGGGCTTGAGAACATCTTTCTGCCGGTAAGCGTGCCAGAGATTGTCTCTTGTGCGCTAATCCTCATTAGGGTTAGTGAGCCTACTTATATTTTTTGTTATACTTCACTATATTTTTATAAGGGAACATCATATATGCTATGGTGGAATTTTGAAAATTGTGGGTCTGTGGTGGTCTTTAGGAACATGAAGAATCTAGACTAGTTTGATACGGCAACACACACACACACACACACACACACACTCACTCACCAGAATAGATTATGAATAGAAAGTGAAGACTCTTACAGATAAAATTAACTAAAATAATCTCCATTTCTTAATACATCTGTTAGTACATGTTAAATTGTGCTGAGGGAGTAAACCAGAGAACATCAGCAGCTTGAAACAATACTTCATTGACATTCCTATATAAAATGTGGTTCTTAAAGCTTTTGAGTGGAAATAATGTATGATTGATCCATTTATAGTTTCCTGGCCTGGGAAAATCACCGAGTCCTTCATCAATTCACCATTATATGTGTTGTAGGGAGGTTCCTTCTTCAAGGTCCAAATGTTTGCAAACAATTATATAAATGACTAGTTTTAGAATTAATTTTTGCTTTCAGAAAGTAAATAACAAAATAACCAATCAATTGTGATCTAACAAAGCTACATGTCCTGATGGTTTGAAAGGGCCTCCAAAGAAGACATGGGAGACAAAGAGTGAATGTCAACTTAGGAAAAAGGAAACAGTTGAGCAAGGGGCAGTGCTGTTCATAAAGGTGGAATATGGACCAGTGGTTCAGTTCATGGCACCTGGTAAATGGTTAACACCTGGACCGCAAGCCTCAAAAAAGGACACTTTTTCACAATCAGGTGAAAATGAGCAGGGCATGAGCAGTTAGGGATTTTGTCCACCTTCGCCACATCCTTCCTCTGATCATGGGTTGAGCTCATGGAAGGAAGAGGACATTTGGTAGACATAAGATTTGATTTCAGTCTATTAGGAGTTGAAAACCAAGGGGAGAACTTCTTTCCTCTGGGGCAGTCACTTTAGTCAGCAGAGTGGACAGTGTTGAGAGGGGCAGGGACAGAAGGATGGACAAAGGGAATATGCAGAAGACAGGGAAAGAGATCGAGAAAGAAGAGAGAACTAGAAAGGACTAATGACTAGACAGGCTGGCAATCCAAGTACAGCTAAGCTTTCTTGAAAGCACAGGTATAGAGCACTTAGTGGGTTCCAAGGGTCCAAATTGAGCCTCAGGACAAAGTGGGGTTACTAGTCTTACACAGGTGATCTCACAAACCTGAGGGAACAGGAGATGCTAATCTCAACACAGACCCAAACTCCACAACTGATATGCATCCATGATATTTTCTTATGACCCAAGGAAAGGCTTAGGCTCTATACACACTGCACAACAGGGCAAAGCAAACCTCTCAGCTATATAACTGTACCTGATACTTCATTTTCGTTTGCCGCTTCATTCTAACTCAATTGTGTATATTTCTTTTCTGAAAAAAAAAATCTACCAGTTTCTTAAAAGCTTCATAGAAAAAAGACAATGTGAAGAGAAAATTGGGCAAAAAAGATAAGCTAGTTTGAAAAAGAAAGTCAATTTCAAAGTTAAGGAAAGGGCAGAAATAAAACTGAAAAACAAAAATGTAAAAAATGATGAATTCATCACAGGTACAGAAACTTCAAAGAAAGGAACAATATGATCTTTAATGAGGTTATAACTGAAAATTGATATCAAGAGCAAGTTTATTTCTCTTTCTTTTATTATCTATGAAAACTTAAGTACATTATTTTGTGAATGGTTCCTTTATTTGTCTTGTTTTTAGGAAATAGGATTTTTTGTTGTTTTTTTGTTTTTACTATGATTTCTTTTGAACAAAAAAAATCTCAATTGCATTAGCTGGTAAGTACAACTAGCTATTTCCCTCAAGACCTTGATTAAGGACAGCACTTCTGTAACTCCATGGCCCTCAGGGTCACAATCCTATAACCTAAATAAACACCCTTCCTTACCACTGCCACCAGAAACACAGTTTCCTAGGAGGAAGAAAACAACTGGGTGTTTTAGCTCTGATGACTGAGTTGATAGAAATTCTAGCCCAGCCCTCAATGGAGCCAAAATGGCAGAGCACAGGCAAGCTGCACTTTCAATCTTCCCTACAGCTCAGCATAGAAGCAGCTGGAGAACAGCTACTCAGTGAGGTGCGTGACTGGGGGAATTCATGAAGTTCAATATTGATCTGTCAAGACTCAGAGACCAAGAAATTCTGGTCTTTGAAACAGAGAGTAAGCAAGAGGGCATTAGTGACATTTGTGGTGGCAACAGCAGTGTCAACGGGACACAGCAGAAGGGAGAGGTAACAAAAAGGGCAACAGAGAGAGACATAATGGACAAATTTGGCATGAAAACAGCTGTAGAACACAAAGGAAGTCTGAACTGAGCTGATCTGGGAGTTGCACAGTGGGCAGGAGCTTAAGAAGTGCACATTTTGAACTGCCCCCTGCAACACTACCGCCACTGCTGCTGCCTCTGATTCCGCTGCTGCCAGCCTGAGGTCGCCTGGAGGTCTTCGTTCTGGGTGTTGCTACCACAGAAGACACTGCTGCCCCAGATACAACTGAAGCGACACTGTTGCATACCCCCAGAGATGGCCTGGGGGTGCTGCCTCCACAGCTGTAGTTGCCAACGCTGCAAGAGGCTGACCCACTGCCTCATGCCAACAACCACTGACACTACTGCTGCTACCACTGCCTAGAGGACTGCTTTGGTGAAGACTCCAGGTTTGGTTGCACCCATTTTGGGACACCAGCCAGGGCTTACGGCTCCCGGTGCCAGCAGTTTTACCACCACAAGAGCCTCTGTCTGGGGACTCTAGATGGGATCTGCAGGTTCAGTGTGGGGGTGCCTGTGGGTTTGGAGGAGCCTGGGATCTTCCTGCTGAGAGTGCTGGTGGCCCTTGTCCTGCTGCTGCATCTTGTGGTTGCTCCTTTGCATGAATGTATGTATCCCTGGTGGTCTCTCTGCAAGTAGGAGCAGCATTGAGATCTTGGGACTGCAGTGTCGCCAAGCCTGAGGTATCTGAAGCCCAGGTCAGTGGATAGAGATTGGGTTTTCAAGGGCTGATCTGGGTTTGGTGATCACAAGAGACATCAGAGACAGGGCTGAGAAATTGTTGAACACTGACAGACACAGTTTGATTTTCCAGCAAGATTTATTTTATTTTATTTTATTTTTTGACTTGCTAGTATCTCTACCACATTCAGAACAAGATTTTATTTTGTGCATCAGTGTGTGGAGGACAATGATATATGAATGGTGTTTTGCATTTTTGTTGTATTCTTATGTCTTTAATTTTTTTCTCTTTGTTCGTATTCTTCCTCTCTCTTGTCTATTTTCTTTCTAACTTTTCTCCAACCAACAGCCAATCTCTGCTGGTTCCTTTTCCACTCTTCCTGTGAATTTTTACTTCTAGCTTCTCTCTTCCTCCCTCTCAAATATTGCATACTACACTGCCTTTGTTCTCTCATCCATCATTTAAAATTGTAAACCAACCATTTTAACAAATTTTCTGTTTGTACTATAGATAGTTATTGAACTCATCCTTTTGGTTTAATGTGAGAAAGCAGTAGACACCTTAGTGGGAGCTATTAGTTTAAGGCTATATATCAACACTAGGTGCTGTTGATATTGGTCTCACCATTAAAGGCAAAGCTCTGGAAACCTTCAGGGACACTATAGGTCTACAGGGTAGAATTTATGCTGCCTTAAATCCCTACTTCTTGATGGGAAAACACACTCACAACTTGAAAAAACAAGGGAATAAAGCACCCCAAACAAACAGAAGCCACTGATAACACAGTAGAAGAAATGTCCAAGAAGGAGTTCAGATTAAACTGATATGTGAAGTAAAGGATAGTATAAGGAGTAAAATCAAACAAAAAATACCAGAAGTGAAAGACTACTTCAAAAAAGAGTTAGAGATCATGGAAAAAAAAAAAAACAAGCAAGCAGAAATCCTCGAAATGAAGGAGTCAGTAAACCAAATTATAAATTCAATAGAAAGCATCACCAACAAACTAAATCACTTGGAAGACAGAACCTCAGACAATGAAGACAAAATATATAATCTTGAAAGTAGAGTTGCCCATGCAGAGAATATGGTAAGAAACCATGAACAGAACACCCAAGAATTATGGGATAACATGAAAAGACAAAATTTAAAAGTTATTGGAATAGAGGAAGGAGCAGAGATACAAACCAAAGGAATACACATTTTATTTTCAATGATATAATAGCAGAAAATTTCCCAAACCTAAAGAATGGAATGGAAAATCAAATACAAGAGGCTTACAGGACCCCAAATGTACAAAATTACAGCAGACCCACACCAAGACACATTATAATGAGAACGACTAACACATAGAATAAAGATAAAATCTTAAAGGCTGTGAGAGAAAACAATCAAATTATGTACAAGGGAAACCAATTCAAATCTCAACTGACTTCTCAGTCCAGACCCTCAAAGCTAGAAGGTCCTGAATAATATATTCAAGCTCTGAAAGAAAATGAATGCCAACCAAGAATTTTATATCCACCAAAATTAAGTTTCAGATTTGAATATGAAGTTAAAGCCTTCCATGATAAACAAAAATTAAAAGAATTCACAACTAGAAAGCCCACACTACAGAGCATTCTCAACCAAATATTCCACAAGGATGAAGTGAAAACCAGCAAAGGGAGGGTCTACACTAAAGGGAAATTCAACCAAATGAGAAACTAAGACAAATCAAAAACTAGAAATAAATCAAAATGACAGGGAATACCAATCATATCTCAATATTAATCTCCAATGTTAACGGCCTAAACTCATCAATCAAAAGACATAGATTGGCAGATTGGATTAAAAAGTCAGGCTCAACAATATGCTGTCTTTAAGAGACTCACCTCCTGGGCAAAGATATCCACAGGCTGAGGTGAAAGGATGGGAAAAAACTCATCACTCACATGGACTGCGTGAACAAGCAGGGGTTTCCATTCTCATCTCAGATAAAGTAGTCTTCAAACCAAAGTTAATTAGAAGAGACAAAGAAGGACATTTCATACTTCTTAGGGGAAGTATACATAAGCATAATATAACAATTATAAATATTTATGCCTCAAACAATGGAACATCTATGTACATCAAACAAACCTTTCTCAATTTCAAGAGTCAAATAGACCATAACACAATAATACTGGGTGACTTTAACAAATTTCTCTCACTACTGGACAGATCTTCCAAATAAAAACTAAATAAGGAAAATATATAACTAAAAATGCAATCAATAATTTAGACTTAACAGACATATATAGAATATTTCATTCATCAATGGTGGATTTACTTCTTCTCAGCAGTACATGGCTCCGTCTCTAAAATAGACCATATTTTATGCCACAAAGCAACTCTTAGTAAATTAAAAAACCCCAAAAAACAGAGATAATACCCAGCCTTCTGTCAGACCACAATGGAATAAAATTAGAAATCAATGATAAAATAAATGACAGAAGCTACAGTAACAAATGGAGACCAAACAATACACTATTGAATGATAAATGGATAGTAGAAGAAATCAAGGATGAAATAAAAAAAATCTTAGAGGTAAGTGAGAACACTGATACAACATATCTAAATCTCTGGGACACTATGAAGTCAATACTAAGAGGAAAGTTTATTGCATTGAGCTCATTCATTAAAAGAATAAAAAGTCAACAAATAAATGACCTAACTGTACATCTCAAAGCCCTAGAAAAAGAAGAACAAATCAACGCCAGAAGCAGTAGAAGACAGGATATAATTAAAATCAGATCTGAAATCAATGAAATTGAAACCAAAGAAACAACTGGTTCTTTGAAAAAATAAATAAAATAGATAAACTCCTGACCATGCTAATGAAGAGAAATAGAGCGAAAACTCCTATGACTAAAATACAAGATGAAGAAGGAAAAAAATCACCAAAGATATGTCTAAAATGCAGAAGATAATTAGAAACTATTTTGAAAATGTATATTCCAACAAAATAGAAAATATTGAAGATATCAACAAATTTCTAGAGACATATGACCTACACAAACTGAATGAGGAGGTCATACATGAATGAAACAGATCAATTTCAAGTAATAAAATAGAAAATGCCATCAAAAGCCTACCAACCAAGAAAAGCCCAGGACCAGATGGATTCTCTCAGCCAAGTTCTACAAGACTTTCAAAGAAGAATTAACACTAATACTCCTCAAAGTATTCCATGAAATAGAAAAGGAAGGAACTCTTCCAAACTCATTCTATGATGCTAATATCACCCTGATACCAAAACCAGACAAAGACACATCAAGGAAAGAAAACTTCAGACCAATATCCCTGATAAACATAGATGCAAAAATGCTCAATAAAATTCTAGCAAATGGCATACAAAAACATATTGAAAAGATAGTGCATCACGATCAAATGGGGTTCATCCCAGGGATGCAGGGTTGGTTCAACATATGGAAATCAATAAACATAGTTAATCATATTAATAGACTTAAAAACAAGAAGTATATGATTATCTCAATAGATGCAAAAAAAGAATTTGATGAAATACAGCATAGCTTCATATTCATAGGGATAGTAGGAACATACCTCAACATTGTAAAAGCTATGTATGCTAAACCCAAGGCCAGAATCATTCTAAGTGGAGAAAAGTTAAAAGCATTCCCTCTAAAAACTGGAACAAGACAAGATGTCCTCTCTCACCACTTCTATTCAACATCATCCTTGAAACTCTAGCCAGAGCAATTAGACAAAAGAAAGAAATTAAAGGGTTATACATAGGTAAAGAAGAACTCAAACTATCATTATCTGCTGATGACATGATTCTATATTTAGAAAATACAAAAATTCCACCATAAAACTTCTAGAATTAATAAATGAATTCAGCAAAGTAGCAAGATATAAAATCAACACCCATAAATCAAAGGCATTCCTATATATCAGCGATGAATCCACTGAAAGAGAAATTGGGAAAACTACTCCATTCATAATAGCCTCAAAAAGTATTAAAATACCTGGGACTCAACCTAATAAGAGAGGTGAAAGACCTCTACAATGAGAACTACAGAACACTAAAGAAAGAAACTGAAGAAAACCTCAGAAGATGAAAAGGTCTCCCGTGCTCCTGGATAGGAAGAATTAATATTGTCAAAAAGGTCATACTACCAAAAGTGTTATACAGATTTAATGCAATTCCTATTAAAATTCCAATTCTTCATAGAAATAGAAAAAGCAATCATTAAGTTTATTTGGAAAAATAAGAGACCCAGAATAGCTAAAGCAATCCTTAGCAAGAAAAGTGAAGCAGGAAGCACCCCAATATCAGACCTTAAACAATGCTAGAGAGCTAGAGTAACAAAAACAGCATGGTACTGGCACCAAAATAGACTGGTAGACCAATGGTACAGAATAGAGGACACAGAGACAAACCCACATAAATATGGTTACATCATACTAGATAAAGGTGCCAAAAACAGTCACTGGAGAAAATATAATCTATTCAACAAATGGTGCTGGCAAAACTGGAAATCCATATGTAGCAAAATGAAATTAAACCTCTAACTCCCAGTCTGCACAAAAATCAACTCAAAGTGGATCAAAGACTTAGGCACTAGAACAGAAACCTTGTGCCTAATAGAAGAAAAAATAGGTCCAAATCTTTACCATGTCAGCCTAGTCTCTGACTTCCTTAACAAGACTCCTAAAGCACAAGAAGTAAAATCAAGAATCAATAAATAAGATGAATTCAAATTTAAAAGCTTCTTCTCAGAAAAGGAAAAAATCAATAACATGAGAAGAGAGCCTACAGATTGGGAGAAAATCTGTACCACATGCACCTCCAATAAAACATTAATCTCTAGGACATATAAAGAACTCAAAAAACTTAACACCAAAAAAACAAATAACCCAATCAATAAATGGGCTAAGGATCTAAACAGACACTTCACAGAAGAAGAAATATGATTGATCAATAAATATATGAAAAAGTGTCAACATCTCTAGCAATAAGAGAAATAAATATTTTATCTCACCCCTGTCAGAATGGCAATCATTAGAATAAAGGAAACAATAAGTGTTGGCGAGGATGTGGGTAAAAAGGTATACTCATACATTGCTTGTGGAACTGCAAATTGGTGCAACCACTAGGGAAAGTAGTATGGGGATTCCTCAGAAAACTGGGAATGGAACTACCATTTGACCCAGCTATCCCACTCATCAGTTTATACCCAAAGGACTTAAAATCAGCATACTACAGTAGCCATGTCAATGTTTATAGCAGCTCAATTCACAGTAGGTAAACTATGGAACCAACCTAGGTGTCCTTCAATAGATGAATGGATAAAGAAAATGTGTTATATATACTCAATGGAATATTACTCAGCTTTAAAGAAGAGTGAAATTATGGCATTTGCCAGTAAATGGGTAGAGTTGGAGAGTACGAGACTAAGCGAAATAAGCCAATCCCAACAAACCAAAGGTGGAATGTTTTCTCTAAAATGCTAATTCACAATAAGGTGGGGGGCACTAAGAAAGACTATCATTACTTAGATTAGGTAGAGGGAAGTGAAGGGAGGGGACAAAAGGGAAGGAAAGATAGTCGAATGAAACAGACATGATTACTGTATGTATACATGTGACTGCATGACCAACATGATTCTGCAACATGTACACTCAGAAAAATGAGAAATTATGTCCCATCTATGTATGATATATCAAAGTGCATAAATGCACTCTACTGTCATGGATAACTAATTTAAAAATAAAAAATTAATAAAAAAGAAGAAATGCATATTTCTCAAGTTGTGAGTGGGGAATGGTGGCAGGGAATCACCTTGTGGGAATCACACCTGAGTTTGCAGCTATGGGAGCCTGGAGATTGCAGCAAATATTGCCTCACTGTCCAGGTCAGCACCTACCAAATGGCCCAGGGTGGCCCCAGGAGAAAACTAGTGAAACAGGTAAAGAGAAGATTGCATGCAGTAATATTCTGGTCTTAAATATAAGAGTTCAGCCTTTTCCCCTTTGAGTCTGAAGGCTCAGGCCACCGACTGAAGAGGATTGGGAAATGGAACAGACTCAGTGATTGCAAGTGGGGATGCATATGATTGCAAGTGGGAACTGAGCCTCAGAAGGCTGCAGTTGTGGAGAGTGGCGTGCGTGAGACCTGCTGTGACACCCTCCCCCCAGAGCAGGTGGTTTCCCTGCCCTGTAAGTTCCTGGCCCTAGGGTTGTGTCAATTTAACCTGTCAAGTAAACTCCTCCCCATAGAATGTCCAGTTCAGAGCTTAGTATCAGCCCCTGGAACTTTCCATTTAGAATTCTGAGTCAGCCCCACTGGGAGTGCATCAATCCAATCTGTCTGGAGTAAATTGCAGTAGAAGGTACTTACCATTCCATGCTAACTTGTACTGTTGGGCAGATACGATGAGAATCATTTTAACCAGCTTTGGTCCCAGGTCACTCCAGTTGCCAGCCTGGTGAGCAACACTGAGAGAGGAAGGATGCTTGCATTAAAGAGTGTACACAGTACAAGACACAAAAAGAAGTAAAGAGGTAGTGAAGGCAAAGTTAGTGAACATCTACTCTTGTCTAGAGTTTCCATCACCTCAATAGAGACAGATTTTCATTTTTCATTAAGAATTTTTTTTTAGATTTGCTGATTGGTACCCACATCACTTTCTGTCTTTGATTTCTCTCTTTCACTCTTTGAATACTCTAACTTTTCTTTTGCTTTCCTTTTCCCATTTTCTCATCTCAAGATTAATTGTATTTTACCATATTTTAAAAATATTTGCTTTGTATAATTTATGAATATAGCATTTCGATTAAAAAAGAGCAAATGACCCTTCCTAAGGTTCATAATTTACCAAAAACCCACTCCAAAGATATTTTACCAGATTAAAAAATTTAAAATAATGAATTTTTTAAAAAAATCAATAAATTCCAACAGAACAAAGCAGAAAAGCACTGAATGAATTAAGAAAGACCACAAAGGTATGAATGAGAAATTCAATAGATAGAGAGATTGAAAAAAAATCACAAATCTTGGAGGAAAAAAAATTCAATAAACCAAATAAAATGCAGTAGAAAAACTAACCAATAGGCTGGTTCAAGCAAAAGAGAATTTCAGGACTTGAAAACAAGGTGGATTATCTAGAATATTCAGACAGTAATAAAGAAAAAAATAAAGAGACACTGAACATAATATCCAAGATCTCTGAGACAACTTTAGAAGACCTAACTTAAAAGTCATAAATTCTGAGATGGAAGAAGATGGCAGAGCCAATCTAGGCAGTGAAACTTCTCCACAGCCCAGAAATGAAGCAGGGAAAAAACAGCTGACCAGAGAGGTGACCAGAGTAAGCAATCTAAATATTGGACAGTTTGAGACTTGGAATTTGGTTACTGGGGCAGAAAATCAGACCCCTGAACCCTGACCATGGTGGGATTAGGGGAAAGAGAGAAAGAAGGAGAGGAAAAGTCGATTCAGCTTACTTCCTTAATAACAGTTTGAAAGAAAAGCAGACCAAGTTAAAACAGGGCAGGAGCAGCAGAAACGGTGAAGGAGATCATATTACTTTTTTTTTTTTTTTTTTTTTTTTTTTTAAGCAGGAGGCATCACCTTAAATTACTACAGAGCCAATTCACAAAAGCCAATCTTTGGACCAACCTAGGTGCACTTCAGCAGATGAATGGACAAACAAAATGTATTGTATATACAGATGAATGGATAAAGAAAGTGTGGCATCTATACACAATGGAATATTATGCAGCACTAAAAAATGACAAAATCATAGAATTTGCAGGGAAATGGATGGCATTAGAGCAGATTATGCTAAGCGAAGCTAGCCAATCCTTAAAAAACAAATGCCAAATGTCTTCTTTGATATAAAGAGAGCAACTAAGAACAGAACAGGAAGGATGAGCATGAGGAAAAGACTAACATTAAACAAAGACGAGATGGGGGAGAGAAAGGGAGAGAGAAGGGAAAGCATATGGAAAAAGTAGGAGACCTTCAATGTTACACAATGTTATAAGAGGTTGTGAGGGGAAAGGAGGAGGGAAAAAAGGGAGAGAATTAAACAACAGCAGAGGAGGTAGAGAGGGAAGATGGGAGGGGAGGGGAGGGGAGGGGGGATAATAGGGGATAGGAATGGTAGCAGAACACAACAGTCACTAATATGCCATTATGTAAAAATGTGAGTGTGTAACCAATGTGATTCTGCAATTTGTGTTTGGGGAGATCATACTACTTAACACAAATTCTGGGTTAAAAAGCTGTGCCAGGCAGGGTAACCATGTTGTTGAGTCTGTAGCTAACCAGCCTCCCTAGAAGACATCAATCCAGCTTCTCCTCACCTACAGATAGTAACAAATATGACCAGAGAGAGCCCCAGAAACACATTGTCTCAGTAATCTGTCAAGAAGGACCACGTAGAAAGTCTGCTACTATCTAAAAGTTACTGACACCCGCTCCCTGTCACTGAGCCTGCATCCAAAGTCCCCACACTGGAAGACAATTGCCAACCACCTAGATAGCACTGATATGTAGAAATCCCAGCAAAGGGAACAAGTGCTAAGCCATTCACAGTCATGAGCTGAGCCCTAGTTATAAGAATGGTACTGCGGTGACATACATCATCAGGATAGAGGCTTCTAAGCCTGCATTCACAGCCCCTACTGTTGCAGACAACTAGAAGCTCTATGTTGCTAGGAAGAAGCCCCTGTGGAGTGGAGTGGGCACTCAGCATCCCACAGCAGGCAGCAACAGCCCTCAGCCATGCACCTTGCACTCCTACATTAAACAGAAATAGCCTGCAAACGCAACAGCCTCCAAGCAAGCAGAGTGCTGAGGGGATCTGAGGCAGGGTGCTGGGCTGACGAACAAGCAACAGCTGGTAAGAAAATTATTGCAACTATGGAAGTATCTCCTATGCCCAAACACCTCTAAGAGGGTCCACAGCTGTAAGTCCCACTTAACTCAATTGTCATGCAGATTCATGGACCCCCAGAAGGCAATCCTGAAGATAACCTAAGCAGTCCGCAGAAAATTTCATGCATACACAATGGCAGTACACCTCATAAAGGGGCTTATGGAAGAGCTTCTCAGAGACATCAGCTATCACTCCGTGTGCCCAAAAGAAGCCCACCAACTTGTAACCTGTGCACTCCAGAGGGGAAGAGCAGCCCCTGACTCCCCACAGACCACCGAGCACCACATCAAACAGATCACAATATCTCAGACCCGCCATGCCTTACACACTCAGAAATATTCATGAGGAACCCACATGAATTTGTTTGTGCTGGATACAAAGAGCTTCCCTTCAGGAGGGCACACGAGACTATACACCCTAACAAGGAGTAACTTGGAAGCTAAGACAATTAGGGACCATCTGCTCTGATCCAACAAAAAGCTAGTAGGTACTTGGACACACCAAAGACTAGCAAGGGGCCTTTGAATTGGATCAGAAGAAAAATGGTGTGATGACTACCACCACAGCCAGAGAAACTTAAAGGTAAAACTGAGGAATGGTAAAGATAAGGAATGGTGGGAATTTTCTAAAAGTCCCAAATTCAGATGAAATCCAAATAAGAAGACTCACTAAAAAGTTTCTCCATCTCTGCATGGATTATCATAAATAGCTTTAACTAATGTCAATTTTGATCCTACAGATATTTTCATATTGAACCAATTGATATTCCGTTATTATTTAATATTGAAGCCATTGGCCCATTTGATTGTATTTTTCTAACATTTCAAAGCATTAACTGGAATCATTCTTTCTTTTTTTCCTAGCTCGGGTTTGCACTTGATATTCTTAGCCTCCCTTTTCCCTCTTGCATTACATGCTTCTGCCTCAAATCCCCTCAACAAGTTTTTCTTCTTTTAATACAAATATAGTTTGTACTAGTTTTCTATCTTTACTTTTTTCCCTTTGCCCTTTTTTCTCTTCTCCCTTTTTCAATCCCTATGTATTGTGATAGTAATTTCATTATTTTTAATAACTAAATTCTCAACTACTCAAGAACATTACTACATTTTTTAAACTGAATTAGAGAAACTGTGAAGAACATTTAAATAAGTTTTATTCCTACAATTCATTAGTACATGGGCTTTGTTATGAAGTGATTTTAATTAATAAGGTTTAGTAGTAGCTTCTCTCAAAGTGGTGCTGATACTGGTGAATAGCAGAGGATACACATTGACAGAGAATATCAAAACTTGGATATTCACCTGGTCTGAGGCACCAAAGAAGATGAAGCTTACTAAATAGTCCCCTGAAGAAAAGTAAAAGAGCTAATCATTCCAGAAGATGGGTAGGCCATAGGGAGAACAAAACTATGATGTTTGCTGGCAAATGGATGTTAATGGAGAATATCATGCTAAGTGAAATAAGCCAGATTCAGAAAGGCAAGGGTGAAATGTTTTCTGTCTTATGTGGAAGCTAAAGCAAAATAAAAGAGGAAAAAGTGGGAGGACCTCATTAAAGGAGAAGGGAGATGAGAGAGCTATAGGAATGGGATTCAGGGGGAAGGAGGAAGGAAGAACTGTAGAATAAAACTGACCAAATGATGCTATGTATGTGTGTGTGTGTACACACACACACACACACACACACACACACAACACATAGTGGTATATGAATATACCACAGTGAATTCCACCTTTGTGTATATCTATAAAGCATCAATTTAAAAAAAAACAAATAAATAGAAGGATGACCATGGAGTAGAGGAAGGGAAAAGGGAGAAATGAGGAGGGGAGGAAAAGAGGACGTACTAAGGACTGAAAGGAAGCAAACTATGTTCTACACATGTATGATTATGTCAAGATGAACCCCACTGATGTGTGTAACCATATGCACCAATAGAAAACATTTTTAATACTCATAGGTTATAAGAAATGAGTAGAGATAGAGGCTAATGAAATAAAAATATAATCAGTGAAATAATAGTGGAAATTTTCCCTAATCATTGGAATGGAATGGGTACTCAGATACTGGAGCCATTTAGAAACCCAAAAACACATGACCAGAAAAGAAACTCTCTCATCAAGAATTCAGAATAAAGACAGAAAGAGTATTAAGAGATGCAAGAGAAAAAGGCTAAGTATTTATAGACCAAACCCATCAGAATAACATGAGGGTTTTCAGAAACTCTAAAGGTCAGGAAGACACAGAATGATGTATTTCAAGCACTGAGAGAAAATAATCACCAACCTAGATTGCTATATACAGCAAAATTAGCTTTTAGAAAGCAAGAAGAAATAAAAACTTTTCAATATAAACAAAAACTAAAGGAGTTCATGGCCACTAAGCCAGCATTTCCAACCATACTTAAAGGAATAATAAACAGAGAAGGGGAATGCAAGAGAAAGAATAAATCTTACAAGAAGAGTAGATATGTAACTGAGAAATAGGCAAGACTCAAACATTAGAAATAGGATAAAATGGCAGGAAATAGTACATGACTTTAAATAAAAACTCTTACTCTAAATGGCCTTCATTCTCTAATTAAAAGACACAGAGTGGCAGATTATATTTAAAAGTGAGCTCAACTGTTTGTTGCCTGCAAGAAACGCATCTCAAAGATATACACAGACTAAAACTGAAAGAATGAAAAATAATATTCCATGCAAATGGAATCTGAATACAAGCTGAAATAACTACATTTGTATCTGTCAAAGATTTAAAACCAAAATTAGAAGAGACAAAGAAGGTCACTACATATTGGTAAAGAGAACAATCCACCAACAAGATATAATGGTTGTAAATATATATGCACTGAATATAAGTTCATCCAAATTTCTTACTCACTATGAAGGGACAGATAGGTCCCAATACAATACCCCACACTCACAAACAGATAGGTCATCTAGACAAAAAACCAACAAAGAAATATCAGAAATAAATTATAGTGTAAAGCAAATTGACTTAACAGGTATACATAGAATATCCCATTTAATAGGAGCAGAATATATATTTTTTTCCATCAGCTCATGGAACCTTCTTCAAAACAGACCATACCTTGGGCCACAAAAAAGTCTTAACAAATTATCAAAATAATTTCTTGACTCTTATCAGGTCATAATTGAATGACACTAGAAATAAACACCATAAGAAACTACAGAAACTACAAAAATCCACGGAGATTGAATGATTAGTATGTCATTGAAGAAATGGGGAATAATTTTAAAAATTACTAGAATCAAATAAAAATATAAGAACAACATCAGCTTTGGGATTCAATGAAGGCAGTCCTGAGAGGAAACTTTATAGCTCTGACTGCCTACATTAAAAAATTAGATCACAAATAAATAATCTAATGATGCATCTCAGTGTCCAAAAAAAACAAAACAAAAAAAAAAAATAAGGAAGGGGCTGGGATTGCAGCTCTATGGTAGAGCACTTGCCTCACACGTGTGAGGCCCTGGGACCCTGGGTTCAATCCTCAGCACCACATAAAAACAAACAAACAAACAAAAACAAAGATTTATTTTTAAAAGAGGAAGAAAGCAAACTCCAATCTCAGAATAAGTAAAGAAATAATGATCAGAGCTTACATTAATAAAATAGAGAAGAAAAGAGCAACACAAAGGATCAATGAAACAGTTGGTTCTTGAAAAGATAAACAAGATTGATTAACCCTTAGCCAAGCCAATCAAAAGAAAACAAAGAAGACCAACATTAATAAAATTAGAGATGAAAGAGGGAGATATTACAACAGATACCACTGAATTCCAAAACATCATTAGGGACTATTTTGAAAACTTCTATTCCAATAAATTAGAAAATATAAAGGAAATGGATAAATTTCTAGACATATACAATCTATCAAAATTAAGCCAAATGGATATTAAAAAAAATCTAAGCTACTCAACAGCAAGCAATGAGATTGAAGCTGTACTAAAAAGTCTCCCAACAAAGAAATGACCAGGACTGGACAGTTTTACCAGGTCTTTAAAGAAAGACTAACTAACATTAACGCACTTCAAACTATTCCATGAAACAAAAAGTGAAGGAATCCTTCCAAACTCATTCTATGAAGCCAGTAGCCTGATGCCAAAACCAGATATAGAGACACACACACACACACACACACACACACACACAAACACATCACAGACAAATATCCTTGGTGAACATACATACAAACATCCTCAATAAAATACTTCCAAACTGAATTGGTACATTAAGAAAATTGTACACCATGATCAAGCTGCTTTCCTTCCAGCAATGCAAGGATGGTTAAACGTAGATTAATCAATAAATATAATATATCACATGAATGCAATCAAGGATAAAACTCTCGTTCATCTCCATAGATGCAGAAAAAGCCTTTGACAAAATTCAATATTCTTTTATGATAAAAGCCCTGAAGAAACAAGGTGTGGAAGTACCTTACTTTGACATAATAAAGATTATATAAGAGAAATCCATGGGAACATCAAACGGGGGAAAAGCATTTTTTTTTTAAATCAGGAATGAGACAGGATGTCACTGTCACCACCTCTATTCAATAGAGACCTTTTTGTTTTAGCCAGAGCAAATAGGTCATAAAAAAATTAAAGGGATCCAAACAGGAAAAAGAGAAGTCAAATTATCCCTATATGCAGATGATATGATCCTAAACTTAGAAAAACTTACAGTGTCCTTCAAAAGACTTCCACATCTAATAAACAAACTCAGCAGAGTAGCAGATAACAAAATCAACACAAAAAAATTAATGGCTTTTCTACACATCAAAAAATAAAGTTTTATAGGTGTTTGGGGTTCCACTGAATTTTAAGTTGAAAGACTAGGTATATTCATAACAGCATAGGGATAAATTAAGGTTTTCATCAAAGTCAGTAAGATATACAGATAGTCCCTTGACTTAAGATAATTCAACTTAAAGTTTCATGCAACTTACATTCATAGAAATTGCACTTAAATTTTAAATTTGATCTTCTTCCAAGCTTGAATTATGAGGTATCATACTCTTGCCACACAACCATGATGCTAAACAATAGATTCTCTACAGTGTAATGTGTTGCTAATCTATGGTGTTTTGGAGATTAGGTGTAATAAATGTTTCTTTGATCAATGGGAAAAAAAATAACTCACTGTGAACTTAGGAAGACAATTCTACTCATAGTAGCTTTGAAGAAAGAAAATATCCATAAATAAACCTAACCAAGGGGGGAAAAAGATCTTTACAATAAAAATTATAGAACTTTGAAGAAAGAAATTGAAGAAGACACTAGGAAATGGAAAGACTTCCCATTTGCTTGGGCCAGCATAATTAATATTGTTAAAATGGCCAAATTCCTGAAAGCAATCTACAGATCAATCAACACAATTCCCATCAAAATGCCAATGAAATTCTTCATAGAACTAGAACTAAACAACTATCCTAAAATTCATATGGAAACATAAAGAACCCTCAATAGACAAAACAATCTTGAGCAAAAAGATCAAGTTAGAGTCACCACAACACCCAATTTTTAAACCTACTACAGAGCCATAGTAACAAAACTCAGCATGTCACTGGCAAAAACAAAACAAAACAAGCAGACATGAAGACCAATAGAATGGAATAGAACAGAGAACAAGGACAAACCCATGCATCAACAGCATCTGATACTTGATAATGGAACCAAAATCATGTTAAAGAAAAGATAGCATCTTTAACAAATAGTCCTGGGAAAACTGATTATCCATATGTAGAAGATTTAAACTAGATCCCTGTCTTACACTGCACAAAAATCAACTCAAAATGTATCAAAGACCTAAATGTAAGACCCAAAACTTTGAAACTGCTAGAAGAACACATGGGGAAAACATTTCAAAACATAGGCACAGGCAGCAATTATTTCCTCCAGAAATAATAGCAATTGTTGACTAATGAAACTGTCAAATCGAAAAACTTTCTGCACAGCAAAGGAAAAAACAGTGAAGAGACAGATAACAAATGGAAGGACATCTTTGCAGCTATACTTCCAATAGTATTAATATCTAGTATATACAAAGAACTCAACCCCTAGCCCCCCAAAACACCCAATCAATAATTAGACAAGTAAACTGAATAGACACTTATCAAAAGAAGTAAGAATGACCAATTAAATGAAAAATTTTACATGAAAAATATTCAACACGTTTAGCCATCAGGAAAATGCAAATCAAAACTACAACTGAGATCCACACCACTGCAAAAGCTGCTATGACATTTTGCTTGAGTGGGCAGTTCATGAGATCACAGCAACACAAGCACATCATAATTTGTGGGAAGAAAACAGTTCTGTGAATGCTCAGAACCACAGATCACAAATCTCTGAATCCCAAGGGTTTTCTCTATTTTTACCATACCAAAAATAGTAATATTAAAAACTGAGACAGATGTATTATTTCTGGGAGGTCTCAGAATAACTTTTGATCTATTGTTTTATATCCACAAGGAGAAACAATGTGATACAACTAATGTCAGAAATCAATAAACTTCATCTTTACATCATTTGAAATAAAATAGGAACAAGAGACAACAGTAACATAGTGATCCTTTTGAAAACAAATTAAATATACCCATAATAATAAATCATGATGATATCAATTACCAATACAAACATTTTTTTTAAAATAAGGTGCTTAAAATAAATGTATAATTTCCTGACTCTGGTAATTATACTGAGGTTATCTAAGAATATGTCCTTTGTTTTTGGAAATATACAATGAAATATTTAGGGATATAGAGTCATTGTGTTTGCAACTTCTTCTGAAATAATTCATGAGATATTATATATGTTGGGTGTATGCACACAAACACAATTTATATATTTATATACACACATGTATATGCATATATACATACAAGTATAGGCTGGAAAAAAATGATTAGATAAATGTGGTAAAATATTAATAGGGAATCTGAATGATGACTATGTGGGAATTCTTAGTACTATTTTCACTTTTCTGTACTTCAAAATTATTCTAAAGTAAAACATTAATGTATAGCATAAAATTTCAAGAAAAAATTCTTAAGGGATAAAATAGCTTTTCTTAGTCAATAAAATGGGAGCTACAGAAATAGTTATTGAAGATGTTAGAACTCAGACAAGAGCAGATAATGGAAGTGTGTTTGCAGGGAGTTAATACCTAGTATTCTGCACCTTACCCAAAATACATATTTTTTTTCAGTCTAGAGAAAACTTCTTAGTAACTTTATGCTATGAAAGACAGTTTCAGTACATAACATTACATACTTTGAGCTGTAGCCTACACCATCTGGTGGGCTAATTAATTGGAATTTATTAAAAGGTAGTGCCAGGTTTGCATTAGTACCAGGACTCACATACAACTCTTATTAATGTATACAAGCAGAAGATTAATGGTAAACTAAATAATAGATTTGTCATTGAAGACAAAGTTGTACTTAGTTGTTTTTATTTTATCATATGTAAGATGACCATAACAGTAATCATAATGATGTTTGATTTTTTTTATACATAGGCAGTCCTTGTTTTGAATGAAACACAGAACTATAAATATGACTATACAAAGTGAAACTAGGCAACTTAATAATCAATCTTACCTTATAATCAATAGAAAAAAACTTACAATTGTCCCACAACCCTCAAATATTTTCTAAAAATGATAAAAACTCTCAGTATAAAAAATAAAAATGAATAAAATAAAAACAGCAAAACATTTAGGACACTGTAATTTAAAACATTTTAAAATTTTTTAAATATTAGAAGGTTGGTGTTTTATTTTCTTTTTAATAATTTTTTTCTTGTCATATAACTTACAATAATGAGCAAGTATCTTTCCTCTCCTTTGGTAAATTGTTATATTCCTAACTTTAGGTCAGCATCCAACATGCTATCCTTTGCACTTTTCTACATCGTGAAACACTTCTGCATTTTTTGTAATGTGACATTGTTTGTTGGTGTCTTTTCCTCTGGGTCATCTTCATCCTTTTCTCCCCAACCACTTTCTTCATTTATGTTGTGAAGTCTATCTGAAAAAAGTCCTCCTGTCTACAAACCTAGACTCTCTCTCTTTTAAACCTAGAGCTTCTTGAAGTATGGTTAGTGCTAACATTCTCATGAACAGGTATTTCTTCTATAACTCAATTTATGTTCAATTTATATGTCACCTCCAGCATTATCAATTTTAAAATATATATATAGTTTTAGTTGTTTATGAACCTTTATTTATTTGCTTATTTATATGTGGTGCTGGGAATCGAACCCAGTGCCTCACATGTATGAGTCAAGCGATCTACTACTGAGCTACAACGCCAGCCCCTCTATTTTTATTTCTTAATTCTTTGCTTCATTTTTATCTTTGTAGGACAATTATTTTCAATTTCCCACTTTTGCAAAATGTCATGTGGGTTTTTCACAAAGAGACAAGAAGGCAACACAACTGTACACTTTCTGTCTGTGGATAAACTGAATAACAGGTGCACAGTGAACGATTGCTGATGGCTTTGAAAGACGTCACAATTAGTCATTGCTTATGGCTTACATCTGTTACTCATGTCAATAGAGATTTGTGGATAAAAAGGTAGAAGTGAAGTTTGCACGTCATGTAGTTACTCAGTTAATATACTGTGGTTAAATGCAATTTGAACTAGGTTGTTGGTGAATCTGTATAATATAACTATAAATCACAGTAGCTAAAATTCAAATCTGTCAGCAGCACAAAGAGAAGACTATGTGTATTTTTGAAGACAGAGTTGATAGGACTTTTTTTAATGGAATGGAGGGTTAGAAAAAAAATGTTTCTTCTTCATTTCTTGGGTACAAATTTAACTTAGTGATATTGATTGACTGGTACTGACTGCCCTTCTTTTTATGCTGTTGTTAGTATATTATAATTATACATAATAGTGGGTTCATTGTGACATATTCATATATCCATATAACATAATTTACTTCAATTAATTCCCTAGTACTTCCTCCTTCCGTTTTCACCTCCCTCCCCCTCTTCCCCTTCCTCTGTTCTTCTGCTCTTCCTTTTATTTATTTAGATGTATTTTTTCATTGGTACATTATGATTATACATAAAAGTTGGATTTATTATGGTATATTCATACACGCATATAGCATAGTCTGGTCAATTTTATTTACCAGTTCTTCCCCTCCCCACCCTTCCTCCCTCCCGCTTGATCTTTTACTATTCCTCTACTGATCTCCCTTCTATTTTTATAAGATTTCCCCTCCTTTTTAATTTCTTTCTCTCTAACCTCTGCATATGAGGGAAAACACTTGACTCCTGAATTTCTGAATCTGCCTTATTTCAATTAGCATGATATTCTCCACTTCTAGTCCATTTACCCATAAAGGGGATAATCTTATTCTTCTCATTCTGCTGAGTAGAACTCCATTGTGTATATATACCACATTTTATTTATCCATTCATCTGTTGGTATACCCATAAAATGCTTCTATACCTTGTGAATTGTGAATTGTGCTGCTATAAATATTGTAATACACATATGGCTATAGTGTGCTGATTTCAATTGTTTTGTGTAAATATTGAGAAGTGAAATAGCTGGGTCAAATGGTGTTTCCATTCCTAATCTTTCGGGGGAATTCCCATACTGGTTTCCACAGTGGTCGTACTAATTTGTAGTCCCACCAAGAATGTATAAGTGTTCCTTTCTTGATTATTTCTGCTCTAACTGGGTGAGATGAAATCTTAGTGTAGTTGTGACTTGGATTTTCCTGACTGCTAATGACTAAGGTGGTGAAGTAGAGGAAGGCAGCACTTCCCATTCACCCTGACCAACTCCTCGATAGCAAGCTCAATGAGGGAAAGGACCACATCTACCTTTTTTCACCACTGGACCATTGATGCTGCACTTTCCCAAATAGGATCTATTTAAGTTCCACAACAACCCCATGAAGCAAGCATCACTAATCAGGAATCTGATGCTGGGAGAAGTTAAGTAATTTAATCTTGTTTTGCACAACTCATGAGTGTTGGGACCAGGACTTTATTCTTATCTTCTAAACTCAAGCCCACTCTTCTTTCCCTTTCCCTCTCAGATCCTCCCTAATAGAAACAGAGCATAGTTTATGAAGCCTTGTTTTGGAAACCATAATACCATTTTTTTTTTAAGGAAAGCTATAGAATCTAAGTGAGAGCAAAGATAAAAAAAAAACTTGGTGTGTTTGAGTCTCTTTCTATACAGATATCCTGAGTTTCCATTTAAATTCTGATCTTAACCTTCATGACAAGAATTAAAAATATTATTATTTTTTTTTATCATAGCAAAAGACTAGCAGTGTCTAATTCACTTTCTCCAGTCTTCTAATTCAAATACTTATTAAAATCCATAAAAATACAAAAGCTGACATCTATATTGATTGAAGGGAAAAGAATACATCCTAGACTTGAGGGGAACTTCTACTACCTCCATAAAACAATGAGGATGAATTAAGAAAAGCATTCCTGAATTGCTCATTCTAATGTGTGAACCAGGATCTAAGAACAAGTAAAGGTACTACATTTACAAGTAAATGTAGAAAAGGCTTTGACTTACATCACTGACTACACCTGACTTGAAGGTGTCTGGGTACATTTACGCGAAATCCACTTCTCTTCTCCAAAGGAATTATCTTCTAATCCACTGACATCTTCCCTTTTCTTTACTACTTCTAAAGCTGTTTCCCCCCCGCCCATTGGCATTCGAATACCATTCTTCTCAGAATGTAATAGTACCAGTAATCATAAGGACAGGCCAATTTCAGCCAGACTTGTTGATCCCAAATATAATGATGAAGGAGGCTATTGTCCTGGCTGTTTTAACATTAATCTGTCAGAATGTAAAAAACACTGCTCTATATAAAAAACACTAGACTATTATTATTTTAGCAAGGAAGTTGCTTAGCAAACATAATTCAACTATCCCAATCATGGGACACTTTTACTTTCTACTTTTTCGCTTTGATATGAAAAGATTTTTTTACAAGTTTATATTTCTTTTAGAACTAACAATAATTTTTTAAGTGTTGAAACTAAGTCTCTCAGAATGTATCAGTAGCCCCTAATAGCCTAAAGTATTCAATCAAATGTAGGTGTAGTATTGAACACCAAAAAACTTAGAGGAAAAAAATTATTTGAGATTGCTCCAAATAATCTGGAGCTGAGAACAAGACTACATATTATAACACAAATATCCCTTACTTTATAGACATTTTATAATAATCACAATTAAAATTTTACATAAAAAGAAACAAATTCATAATACCCCTGTGTGAAAACAAAAGAAAATACTTTTCATTGATGGTGGGTGGAAAGATTTTCCCTACTTATATCATCAGTCGGGATAAATTAAGAAATGCATTTCTGAATTGTTCAAACTCTGCTTTGGGAATCATAATCAAGAAGACTATCAAAAGCAGAGGATTCATTTAAATTTTCCAATGGAAAAGAATGTGCCATCAATATTAGCTGATAAATGTATGTATTTTATAAAATTAAATGAATATGACTATTGTTGTTTTAAAAGAGAATTGGGAAGATTTGACATGCATACCACATAGGATATGAGTAAACTCTCAGAGAATGAGCATATATTTTGCCAGAATGGTCTGGAAAAATTCTGTGATTAATCAGACATATGATTCTATGTTTTATGCAGTTTTCTTGTGGATGTTGCCTAGCACCCACCTCATCCCTTGCCTAATGCCATATGCACTAACCCAGCCTACCCCAACCTCCCTCATCCTCAGATTGAACCTTCCTCAACCCCAAGTCTTTTCATGGGAGTTGGGATGCTGTGGTCTAGGATAAGGATGTCCATTTCAAAAATCACTTAGTAATTTATCTTAAAAATTGAAAAATATTTCTTTGCTTATGCAACAGTAAAAATGATCCTGCATTCAAAAAGCTTATGTCAGATGTACAGATAAAGATGACAGATTGAATATAGGCCTGCAATGTTTGCTCCCTTCCACTCACATAGCAATAAAAGGTTGATTTTTGCTTTTAAAGACATAAATCTCCAATTCTGAAGAGAACAGGAGAGGATATAACTTCAGCAATATTTTGGAAAAGGAAAAGCAGATGGAACAGTGATAACTAATTCAGAGGACTAGGAAAAGGATGGATCCTAATCTGGTAAATGAGAAAGTCTAACTTTACTCATAGAATCTCTCAAAGTCTCAGGTAGGAAGGAACAAGTACTTCCACTTTTTGTGCTGACATAAGGGAAATGGGTTAAGGGCAATTTAAGAAACAGAAGACATCTTCTCTTTTAATCTGTGAACCTGGGCAAATTTCTCCCCCATCATGGCAGATCATTGGGAGTTTATTCTCTGAAGATCTATCACAGTCTGATATTCTTAAATATAATGGACTACCAAGATTCCCAGACAGCTGAGGGAACCCTGCAAACATGAATAATAGAGACCAAGAATACTGAGGGAAAAAAGTACTTGGATAATAAAACACAGGGAAATAATTTGGATAAGAAAAAACAGGGAAAATAATTCTTAAAAATATGCAATAATGTTGAAGAAGCAAGGGGCAAGAGCAGGTAATAAGGCATTCTAAACAGGAACATTGCAAGAACACAAAAAGGTCATGGAGTTGAAAACATGAGGGATAAATGTATCTTCGAAGCTCAATAGATTTATTATTAAATAAAATTTAGGAAATGTTAAGGGAATCTTGCAGACAAAAAAGAGGAGAAAAAGAAATAGAAATAGAAACAAGAAAGGAAAAACAAGAAAGCTTGTGTGTTTGGTTTAAAGTTGTCCTTGTTTTCATTAAGAAGAATATGACAATGTTTTTTAAAGTGTCAAATTATAATAAAACGCTTATAACAAAACTCTGTCCATATTTTCCTACTCCCTGCTTAGTGATTTTAGAGGCAATCACTTTGATTCTAGAAGCTGTTTCTTTCAGATATTTCCGTAACTTTGTATGTTTAAATAATATGTATATTATATTATGTCTAGATGTCAATTTAGGCCATTATTTGACTATTTCCTATTAAGTAGTGGAGCATTATACTCCCTTATACTCCCATCACTTTTGGGTTTTCTTTTCCATGATGCAAATACACCTGTATTTATTTTTCAGATTAAATCAATAGTCACTTTATGTCTATGTAAATATTACTTACAGCTGCACACCATACTACGATTACATTTCATTTCTTATATTTTCACTGAGGTTGATTATTACCATGTTTTATTTAGGTTCAATTCATATACGATAATATGCACCCTTTGTAAGTGGACAATTCAGTGAATTTTTCTAAATTTATAAGACCATCACAATCTAGGTTTGGAACGTTTCCATCACCCCTCAAAGCTCCCCTATGCCTGTTCACAGTCCATCTGCACTTTGACTCCTAGTCCCAGGCAAACACTCATCTGTTTTCTGTCTCTGTAAATGTGCCTTTTCTGGAAACTTCTTATAAGTGCAATCATGCAAAATGTATACTTTTGTGTCTGGCTTATTTCACTAAGCATATTTTGAGATTCATTATGTCATAGTGTGTATCTGCAGTTTGTTCCTTTTTATTAATGAATAGTATTCTATTTTATAACTACACAACATTTTGTTAATCCATTCACCAGCTGATGGATATTTGGATTGTTTTCATCTTTTGCCAACTGCAAATATTGCTTCTGTGAACATACAGGTACGAGTGTCAATGTGGACTTGTGTTTTCATTTCCTTTAGGTAGATATCTAGGCATGGATTTTCTGATATGTTTTTATAAGTTTATGTTTAACTTTTTAAGAAACTGCTAATCTGTTTTCCAAAGTAGCTGTGTCATTTTGCATTCACACATTGTATGAGACTTACAGTTACTTCATAATCTCTATCCGATACTTGATATTTTTAGTCTTTTTGTTTAGAGTCATCTGACATTTTGGTTGCAATAACAGAAGACCATAGTTTAAATTACAAACAATAGAAATTTATTTATTTTGTTCACAGTTTTAGAGGCCAGGAAGTTTAGGAACTTAGAGCCAGTATCTAGTGAGGGCCTTCTTGCTGCATCATAACAGGCAGAAGGGAAAGAGAACATGTGCAAGACAGAGAAAAAAATCAGGTCAAGAAATCCTGCACATACTAGATGAAAATATGGGCCCAACACTCCAACATATAAGCTCAGGAACTGACTTCCTTAACAAGACTACTAAATTGTAAGAAATAAAATCAAGAATCAATAAATGGGATGGCATCAAACTAAAAAAGCTTCTTCACAAGCAAAGGAAACAATAAAAAACATGAATAGAGCCATAATCCCATAGCTGGGGAGGCTGAGGCAGGAGGATCTTGAGTTCAAAGCCCACGTTAGCAACCAGGAAGTGCTAAACAACTCAGTGGGACCTTGTCTTGAAATAAAATATAAAAAAGGTCTTGGGATGTGGCTCAGTGGTACTGGATCAATCCCCAGTACCCCAAAAAAGCAAAACAAAACAAAAAAGAAAGTGAAGAGAGAGCCTACAGAATGGGAGAAAATCTATGCCACCAGCACCTTAAATGAGCATTAATCTCCAGGATACAGAAAGAACTAAAAAAAAATTTAACACCCCAAAACAAAAAAACATGAAAAAATGTTCAACATCTCTAGCATTTAGAAAAAAATGCAAATTAAAACTAAACTGAGATTTCATTTCACTCCAGTCAGAATGGCAATTCTCAAGAATACAAGTAACAATAAATGTGGTGAGAATGTAGGGGAGAGAGTACACTCATACATTGCTGATGAGATTGCAAATTGGTGCAACCACTCTGAAATCAATGTGGAGATTACTCAGAAAACTTGGAATGGAACCACTATTTGACCCAGTTATCCCACTCCTGGGCATATACCCAAGGGACTTAAAATCAACATACTGTAGTGGTGCAGCCACATCAATGTTTATAGCAGTGCAATTCACAGTAGCTAAGCTATGGAACCAATCTAAGTGCCCTTTAATAGATGAATGGTTTAAGAAAATGTTGTATATACATATACAATGTAATATTACTCAACCATAAAGAAGAATAAAATTATGGCCTTTGGTGGTAAATGGAAGGATCTGAAGACTATCATGCTAAGTGAAATAAGTCAATCCCAAAAAACAAAACCTGAATGTTCTCTCTAATATACACATGCTAACACACAATGCAAGGGGTGGAGGTAGGGGAGGGTACAGAAATTCATTGGATTAGACAAAGGGGAATCAAGGAAAGAAAGGGAGATGGGGAATAGGAAAGATAGTAGAATGAATCAGATATAACTTTCCTATGTCATCTATGAACACATGGCTAGTGTAAATCCACATCATGTACAACCACAAGAATGGGAAGTTATATTCCATGTACATATAGTATGTTGAAATACACTCTACTGTCATGTATATATAAAATGAACAAATATTTTAAAAAGAATTCAAGTAACAAAAAATGTTAGTGAGGATGTGGAGGAAAGGGTACAGTCATACTTTGTTGGTGGGCCTGCAAATTGGTGCAACCATTCTGGAAAGCAGTATGGAGATTCCTCAGAAAACTAGGAATGCAACCACCATTTGAACCAGCTATCCCACTCCTCAATATATATCCAAAGGATTTAAAAACAAGATAATACAGTGATGCAGCTAAGCAGCTCAACTCATAATAGCTAAGCTACAGAGCAAACTTAGGTGCCCTTCAAATCATAGCATCATTTTAGTGGGTATACAGCAGTATCTCATCTTTTTTTTTAAATTTGTTTTAATTAGTTACAAATGAAAGTACAATGATCTTGACATATCATACATTTGAATCAGATGGGATATAATTTCTCATTTTTCTGAGTGTACAGGTTGCAGGATTACATTGGTCATGCAGTCACGTATCTCATTTTAATTCACATTTCCCCAATGATTAATTATTTTGAAGTATCCTTTCAAGGACATCAGTGTTAGTATGATCTTTTCAATGAAATGTTTATACAAATTTGTTGCCCATTGTATTCATTTAGTATTCTTTTATTACTATCTTAAGAAATTATCACAAGTTTGGCTGCTTAAAAGAATACAAATTTATTACTTTACAGTTTTTGTAGGTCAAAAGACCAAGAAGGTCTAGTTGGGTCTCATGTAGGGTTTCATAATACCTAAATTAAGGAAATCAGTAGGACTGTGTTCATTTTCTGGAGTTTCTGGGAAAGGATCCTCTTTCAGGTTGTTTCAAGTTGATTCAGGTTGTTGACTGAACTCAGTTCCTGGTGCTCATAGGACTGAAGTCTCTGTTTCCTAGATGGTTATCACCCATGGAACATTCTATTCTCCTAAAGGCTACTTGAGTTCTTTCACTTGCTTTCTATGTGCTTCCCCTACAACAGGAAGTTACGTCCCTCTCATACTTTAAATCTCTTTTCTAAATGAACACATGACCAGTGTAAAAAAAAAAAAAAAAAGGTCTCTTAACATCTAGTAGCTTATCTCTGTTCTTAGTGTGATTAGATTAGGGCCACCTGATAATCTAGAATAACATCCCTATTTTAACATCCACATCTTTAACTAGTAGAAATCCCTTATGGCATGTTGTATAACATATGCACAGATTACAAGGATTAGGGCATGGATGTTGTGGGGAGGGTAATTGTTGCCTACAACAACCATCTTTAAATGGATTCTTTGCCTTCCTATTTAGATGGAGAAGTGCTTTATATATAATGGATGTAAGTGTTGGCAAATTTATCGTGGGTTTGAAAACTTTTTCTGTCAATGGAAAAATTGTAAATATTTTATGTTTTATGGGCCATATTGGATCTTTTCTGCATATTGTTTTTTATTTTTAAACAACACTTTAGAACTATAAAAACCATTAGTTTATAAACCTTACCAACACAGGCCCAAGCTAAATCTGGCCTGCTGTTCACAGCTTACTAGCTCCTGAGATGTATGATTTGCAAATATATCTTATCCAAGTTAATTTGCCTGTTTTTTTTTTTTTTGTTTTCTTTTGTTTTTTAATTTTCTTACTGGGCTCTCATAACCCTGTCTCCTAGTTCTTGGTGTTTTGGTATAATCTTTTCCTTTGAATGTGTTGAAAATCACGATTTACTCTAACCCATGGAATGCAGCAGAGGTGGTTCTGGGTATGTGATTACATAAAAGTTAGGACCATTTTACAGTCTCTCTCTCTCTCTCTCTCTCTCTCTCTCTCTCTCTCTCTCTTTCTCTCTTTTTTCTACTAGACTCTCTCCCTTCCATTCCTGGGTTTTAGAAAAGAAGCAAGATGCGTGCGTGAGTCTTACAACGATTAAGTACCAAATCTTGCCAATGGAAAGGAACCTTTCCTAGTCTAGCCTCAGATGAGATTGCAACCATATTGACCTAATCAAGCTATGCCCCACTTCAAACTCACAGAAGTTACAATAAATAAGTATTTGTTGTTTTTGAGCCACTGATTTTCTGATGATTTTTTATATAGCCCAGAAAACTCATAGAGCAATTTAAGTCTACCTTACTGCCTTTTTTCCCCCTGCAAGAATTCTTTAACCCAAGGTCACAAGGATTTTCTTTAGTGTTTTCTTCTAGATGTTTTATGGTTTTAGATATATCAGCCGTCTTGAGTTAATTTATATGTATGGTGTTAAATAATCATATAAGCTCATTTTTTACAGATGGGTATGTAAATTATCTGGGAATCATTTGTTGAAAAGGTTCTCTCTTCCCCCATTGAACTGTCCTGGTAACTTTGCTGAAAAATCAATTGACCATAAATTCAAAGATTTATTTCTGGTCTGTCAATTCTGTTTTATTGATCTATATGTTTATCCACACTCAAATATTCTAGTCTATAGATTACTGTAGATTTAAAGTAAGTTTTATAATTGAGTATTCCAAATACTGGAAATTTATTCTTATTTTTCAAAGTTGTACAGGCTTATCTAGGTTCTTTGTGTTTTCACATCATTTTAAAAGCAGATTTTCAATTTTTAAAAACAAACAAACAAATAAAAAACTGAACTCACTAGGATTTTGATAGAAACTGTATTGACTCTAGTGAACTGTTATCTGAACAATACTGGTCTTTCAATCTAAGCACATTCCTGTCTCTTCATTTGTCTTCATTTCTACCAGCAGTGTTTTATACTTTTATGTAAGATTCGCATTTCTTTTGTTACATTTATTCCTGATCATTTAGTTCTTATTGATGCTACAAGGAATGGAATTTCATCACTCATTGTTAGAATATTAAATCATTTTGCTTACTTTTCTTGTATCCTCTGACTTCCTTCTCTTCCCCTGGCCTCTTCTCTTTTTTCTTCCTCTTCCTCCCCACTCCCCTCTTCCCGCTTCTCTTCTTTTCCTTCTCCTTTTAAATATATATTTGACATGAAGGCTCACTGTGTTTGCCAGGCTGGTCTGAAACTTATGGGCTCAAGCACCCACCTGCCTCAGCCTCTCAAGTGCTGAGACCACAGGTTCACCCCACTGTGCCCGAACACTGTGATTTTCTTGAACTTATTTGTTGATTCTAGCTTCTTGTTATTTATGGGTTCTTGATATTTTTCAAATATTTTCCATGTTTCTTGTGTTGTCCATGTGAATTTTATTCTTTACTTTATTAACATGGTATACTTGTTTATTTTCATATGTTGTAACTACTTCATTTCATGAATAAACCCCAACTTGGTGGGTGCATTCTTTACAGGTTGTTGGATTCCATTTGTTAATAGTTTTAGGATTTTGGTACCAATATTCACTGGGGATATTAATTTGTAACTTTCTTTTCTTGAGACATCATCAGGAGAATTTGGTATCAACGCATGTGGAAGAACACCCACCCTCACCCAACATACTTGACTCCATTTTATGGCAGAATTTATGAAGAGTTGATATTACTTCTTACTTAAATATATCATAGAAGTCACTAGTGAAGATATGTAGGTCTGGGCTTTTTTTGTGTGTGTGGATTTTTAATGATGAATTCAATTTCTTTAGGCCTTGGTCTATTTTTATTTTCTATCTCGTCCTCAGTTTCAGTAGTCTGTTTCTTTTTGAGAAATTCTTTGCTTCTAAGTTTTAAAATATGTTGACATGAATTTTTAAATATTTCCTCAAAATTGTTTTAATTTTTGAAAGTGATAGCCCCTCTTTTATTCTCAACTTTTTAAATTTATTTTTTATCATACTAGACCAGGGGTCAATGGCCAGAAATTGCATTCAAACATCTTGAGCCAGGGAAATTTACACCTGCTGATAGATCTGTCTGTGATATGGGTCACATTTAAATTTTAGGCACTTTGAATATTTAAGCCTTCTTTTCCTGTTATGCTCTCACAGGTCTTTTCTGTATATATGTATGGCTTCCCCCTTAGCTAGTGATGTGAAGACTTCAGCTAGCTCTGCCAGAGCACTCTGATTTGGGGGATCTATTGGTTAAATTTCTGGTTAGTTCACAGTTCTGCCATTGACCTCGTCCAGTATGACGACCTCAGAGAGTTGTAGCTTTCATTATTCTTTCCCTACTAAGATTTCTGCTCTCACTAGCAGTCCTGCTGGGTATGGTCTTCTTGCCCTCCACTCCAAGTCAAGTCAGTCCCTCTAGTAATAAAGCTGCTGGTTCTATGGCTAGTTCCCTATACTAAGAAGTAGACAGGGAGGCAAAATTACTATGGCAACTACTAAAGGACGGTTAGCCAAATAGGACAAAAATCCCTCTGCTTTTACCTGAAATTCACTAAGTATTTTTAGTAATGCCTCTCAATTTGTTGTTTGCTTTTGTTTTATAGCCAGAGCTCTGAAATTTTGTTTTCAAAAATTTGTCAAGTTTCATACATATATTGGTAATAAAGGACTTACCAGCTTCTTCACATTTCCATAATTGGAAATTCCTACCCAGGCCACAGGGTATGCTAGATACCTACGGGTTTCCATTTCTTTAGCTTTTACTTACATTTATTGCTAATATTTCATATACTTGCCAATAGTCAGAATATTTCACCAAAAATAAATTTGCATTTGACAAAATATAGCACCCCTTCATGTTCAAAACACTAGAAAATCTAGGGATAACAGGAACGTATCTCAACATCATAAAGGCTATTTGTGCTAAAGCCCCTAGCAAACATCATTCTAAATGGAGAAAAGTGAAGGCATTCCCTCTAAAAACTAGAACAAGACAGGGATGCCCTCTTTCACCACTTCTATTCAACATAGTTTTTGAAACACCAGCCAGAGCAATTAGACAAAAGAAATTAAAGGGATACACATAGAAAAAAGAAGAACTCAAATTGGGACTATTTGCTGATGATATGATTCTATACCTGGAAGACCTTAAAAGTTCCACCAGAAAACTTCTAGAACTAGTAAATGAATTCAGCAAAGTGGCAGGATATAAAATCAACACCCATAAATCAAAGGCATTTCTGTACATCAGTGACAAATTCTCAGAAATGGAAATGAGGCAAACTACCCCATTTTCAATAGCCCCCCCACAAAAAAATACTTGGGAATCAACTTAACGAAAGAGGTAAAAGATCTATATATTGAAAATTACAGAACGCTAAAGAAAGAAATCAAAGAAGACCTTAGAAGATGGAAAGATCTACCTTTGCTCTTGGATAGGCAGAATTAAATTATCAAAATGACCATACTTTCAAAAGCACTATACAGATTATTGCAATTCTGATCAAAATTCCAATAAATTTGTTTCCATTTTTTTTTTGGATTCTTCTTTCCTAAGAACTTTGATTCTGCATTTATCTATTGAAATTGCACCACTAATATCTCAGGCCATCATTTCCTAACTATCCTAGCAACCTCCTTTGTCCATCTCCTGATTTAGATTATGTATCTCCTGAATTTCAAGAGTTTTCTCTCTCTTTTGGTTTATTTTCTTATTTTGGCTGAGCACATTTTTCTTTTTCACATTTAAGATGGTGTTATTGCATAGAGAACAGGTTATGGCATCTTTTCCATACCTGTTTCCTGTCACAGTGCTTTGCTCTGTACTTCTATCAGACTGTTGTTTTGCAAGTGGAAAATTTTTACTTTGTTTTACTAAATACAAAACACAATTTGAGATAAATTGCCTAATTGCCAGGGAAAATAGAGTAAAAAGAGAGAAGAACATGATCCAGAAAAACAGTCATCCTTTGCTAATGGTTTTAAAATTAGAGTGGCAGTATTTTGAGTAGGACAAATTGCTGATTCTGGCCTCAAGCCGGTCTCAGGACCAAAAGCAGAGTAAGGAAATACATCACATTACCATTATAAAAACATAAGCATTTTAAGTTTTGACACAATGCCTTACAACTGTCTATACTTACAAAACAGATCTTACCTGGAAAAGGGGAATTCATTGTGCAAAGACTAGAACTTTACCAACGTTGGATTATTTCTAACACACAAGCCTTATTTGGAAGCATTCTCTAATTTGCTTATATCAAATCCAAATAAAAGCAGATCCTCACAACTACAAGGATCATGGTAGAGCCAGGTGCTTTGAAATGATGAGACTGATTGTGTCTTGATGAAAAGGAAAAGGTAAGTGAACTATTTTATCCACTCCAGAAATGTTGGCCTTCTAATGTTTTCAAGTAAGAAATGTATGAATTGACAACTATTCTCTTTATATTCGGAATGCAATTTGATCCTGACAGCTCCCTGTGCAGCCATGCTCCTGGTTTTTATCCAGTATATTCACACTGACGACATCCAAGAAGAATTCCCACCTTTTGAAAATTCTAAAGGCTGCCAGGACATTTGAAATCGTAAGACGTTTATTTGCTAAAGAAAAGTTCAACTGAACAAACCACCGTGGTACCTAAGGTGCAGATGGAGTGCCTGCAATGATTAGCCACATGTTTATTTTTGCTTCGAGGGTGAGGATGGAAGCTGTACACGCAGTAGTGAGGCTTGTTATGTTCTCCACTGGACCTCACCGACATTGGGGGCTGTCTGCTTCCTATATAAAAGACTGTCTTCCACAATGGAAGTCATTTTATCAAACTCGCATGAACTGGTCACCTTCGCAAGAGATTTGAGTCAAAAATTTAAGGCAGTCTCTTAAGTTTGTAACTGCACCAAGAAAGTTCATTAAATTTCAGAAATTATAAAATACTTTTTATGAGGCTAAGTAGATTTTTTTCCATAGTCAATTATAAAATGTTTGTTTACTTGCTTATGTTTTCACTTTCAGAACAAAGATCACTCTCAGAAATATTTATAAGGGAATTATTTTTTCTCTAGCTCACTTGGAAGATAAATGGGTCCATATAAATGAGATAAATCTTCCCCTTTAAGACAATAGTCAGTGTGTTGCTATAAATCTTAGCCAATCTGAAAAACAAATAGGGCCCACAACTCCCAAATATTTATAAAGCATTGCACCAAGAAACAAGAGGGGCAATAAAGAGGTGAAGGCCCAACTGGCCTCCACGTTTAAGTTATGATTACATTCTTATTCAGTGTTGTAATCATAGCTACCTCTTTCTTACACTTTTTATTATTATAATTTTACATTTTAGTGGCCTTTTAAAAAAATAACTTTATCAAGATATTGCTGATATATAAAAATTGCACATATTTAATGAGTTTGCATATACACACACCTTTAAAATCACCATGATCAATATCCATCATCAATGAAAGTTTCTTTGTGTCCTTTTGAGGTTTTTTTAATTTTATTTTGTTTTATTCAAGAACTAAAGTATTTACACACCCCACACAATGTAACAATGTTCTGCATTTATTTATATATTTACCTTTACCAGTGAGTTTTATACTTTCATATGCTTTCAGTCATATGAAATTCATATGAATACTTTTCAACATGAATAATTCCCTTTACTATTTCTTTTAAGACAGATTTACTAGCAATGAAATTCAGCTTTTGTTTTTATGATAAATCTTGATTCTGCCTTCATTTTTAAAGAATAGCTTTGCCAGGTATAGTATTCTTAGTAGTATTTTCTTTTAGTACTTTGCATATACAACCTCATTCTTTTCTAACCTTGAAAGGTTCTAATGAGAAACCTGTTAATAGTCTTTTGAAGCACCCTTGTAGGTAACAAGATGTTTTTCTCTTATTGATTTCAAAATTATCTTTGACTTTTAACAGATTTAACAAAGTGTGCTCTTCTTTGGGATCATACTATTTGGGATCCTTTGAACTTCATGAAGCTTGAAATACATTTTCCATTCAAGATTAATAACTTTTCAACCACTACTTTTTAAAATAAGATTTTTCTTCCTTCTCCCTTCCTCTTTTGTATAATGTGTATATTGGTTGGCTTGATGGATTCCCATAATTCCTTCAGTCTTTCTTCATCTTCATCTTGATATCTTTTTCAATGTTCTTATTTTGTGGGACTGAGTGTGTGGCTCATTGGTGGACGACATGCTTATCATGTAACACCTGGTTTGCACCAGGTTTTTTTTAAATCCTAAGGATTTTGTTTGAAGAAGGAGGAGAAGGAGGAGGAGGATGAGAACAAGGAGGAGAAGGAGGAGGGTAATATTTAACTAGTAGTAGTAGTAATATTTAACTATCTGTGTTCCTTTCAACTCACCAAGCTTCTTTAAAATTATTTTGAATTCTTTGTCAGGAAATTCACGGATCTCCATTTCTTTAGGTCAGTTATTGGAGATTTATTTTGCTTTTTTAACTGTGTCATGCTTTTCTGATTTTTTCAGGCTCCTGTGGCTTTATGTTGGCACATCTAAGAAACAGCTATCTTCCCTTATCTTTCATAGGCTGTCATTGATTGAGAAAGGCTTCAACTATAAGTGTGGCTAAAAGTTCTAGACCTTTATTTCTAGCTTCCCTAGGTGCTCTTTTCCCCTGACCCCAGGAATTGATAATCTTTCTTTTCCTCTGATAACTAATTATGTTACTTTATTCAGAGCTCTGTGTAAGATAGAGCAGAAACAATCCCTCATGGAGTACACAAAAATCCCAGTAATTCTAGATACAAGCTTCATTTCTCCAGTTCTCCCAAAACAAAGGCCTCAATTCTCTGCCTTTCTTTCCTAAGCCAGTTGCAAGAAGGTACCCTACCCTCTGGCCACCTGAGGTTTCTAAACTATGCCAGTCCTCCCAATTCTCTTTTGTGAGTAGAGATAAAGACTGGCCCTTATGGAAAGCACTGAAAATGTAGGGAGTATGCTATAAGAACAGATTATGGGAGCTTAGACATTCCTCCCACTCCAATAATCACCACAGGTGCTGAGCTGTGTTTGCTTGGGAGAGGAACTGATGAAGGTAAAGGAAAAGTGATGTTCTTACTCATTTCAGCAAGGCTAATCTTGACTTTTGTTTTCCTGGGGTACTAAAACTTGACTGGATTCTGGAATTCTCAAAAAGTTATCATGTTTCTTATGGGGTTGTTAAATAAGTCTTCTGTGGGGGAAGAAAGGATTGAATTTCCTCTTTGATGTCCTCGAAGCCTTGTATAATTTCTTAAATTAACAAAATATGGAAAGAACACATACTAATTTAAGATACTGGGAGAGAAACAACTATAATTAGTATTTTAAGGAAAGCAGGAAGTAGAAAGTAATGATGGTTAGGTGTCTAATGCGGTGAAAATTGAAAGAGAAAACTGATAAAGCCATGTCTAGCTCTTTGCACATCCACTAGCACAAGGTAACAGAACATTAGCCAGAGGGGGGAAATCACAAGAAGACTCTCCCCTTGGACTGAAGATATTCTTCTAACTTGTAGAAATATTGCTGGATGACACTGATTACAAATTGTAGCCCTGCTTCCTCCAGTTGATTAATATCCACCAAAGGTCTAGAATTTCTAGAATTTTCTTACTGAAATAAGGAGGTTTCTTGATATCAAATAAAAGCAAGTTACATGTATTATGTAATACCATTCCTATATGTATGTATGTATATACGTGAATCTAAGTATACATATGAGCATATATGTATATGTATCATGCATACATATACATACCATATCCAAAAGTAAATATTCCAATACAAACAGTAGTTGTCTCTGAATTATGTATTTTATAAAATTTTATTTTTCCTTTAATTTTTGTGACTTCCAAATTTTCTACAGTTAATATGGATTACATTTGAAATCAGAAAATAATACACTAAATATTAACTGTCATGTCTAAAGAAAAAAAAAAACAAAGGAAACAAATCTCTATGGCTGTTTTCTATCCTGCCTTATTCTGTTCCTTTTCAAGTATGAACCTCCAGTGTAAGGAACTGTTCACTCTAATCTGTCTAATCTGACAGTTTTCACTTCTGTAGCTTTACTCCCTACTATTATGTCACCTGACTGGACCAACAGTACCACAAGAGCCAAGGCCAAGTCTAGAACATCCTAGCTTACACAGTGCCCTGAGGAGCAATTATGATATCAGACAGGACTAAATCCATAGGTTCTGGCAAACAGTGTGTTAGTGAATAAGTGGGTAGCAACCAGCTCCACCCCACCATGAAAAAAATATTTGGGGTGTGTGTGTATATATGTGTGTGTGTGTCTACACACATGTATATATGTGCATATATGTGTACATTATTATTTATTTATTATTATTCTCATTTATAGCAAGAAAAATGAGACAGTACACATACATTTATTGTATAATTTTACTGATATAAAAGATGCTTAACACAATTTGAAATTAATAATAAAATATGCAGTAATCTTTCCTCTGAATTCTATCCAGCAAACTGAGTCCCCCAGAATACTTTGTTGATTTTTATTAAGATCTTCCATTCACAGCTAATCTATGGCTACAGCTGATGGCAAGGGTATACTCCTGATATGCATGTCAGTTGATTTATTCCTTTATGTTAATGAAAAAGTGGACAAAAAAGACGTATGTAGAAACGTAACACTTTATCAATGATTCAAGTGAATTCTCTGCTCCATTAGAGAATTATTTTTGAACACTGGAAGAATATTTCCTCATTCATTGTGCTATTCACACTGTACTGATTACACTCAAGGGTACTTGTAAGTTTCGTAGGTACCTTCCCCACCATTTTCTACTCTCTAGACAAACAATAAACCAAGGCTTGCTTCATAGTATTCACCAGTTTCCAGAAGATGGTGGAATAGAGGAGGTTGCTTTCCTAATTGCTCCATAGTATAGTGTTCACCAATTTCCTTGCTGTGATTATTCCTAGTACAGCTGATTTTAAGCTGCCAAGGTGACATCATCAAATGCAGAGCTGAGAAGAGAGGTGTAGTGATACACTGTAGGGTACTTCTCTCATACGAACACAACAGACACAAATAAGCTTGAATGCATAAATAATAAAATATATAAAATAATTAGAAAATGCTGAGTTTTAGCATTTATTAAATTTTTAAATATTATGTACTTAATTGAAGTTTACATAATTTTTAATAATGGTCTTTAAAATACAAGTTCCGTTGTGTTCCCCAGAAAAATGTATTTCAACATTATTCATGTATTCACAAAGAGAATTGTGGGATATAAGCACTAGTGAAAACTTAAACATCTGCTTGCTAGTGTATTTTTCCAAGATTGCCTAGCCTGAGGGAAATATCCTTGACATTTAGGTAATTTTGCTGCACAAAGACAAACTTGCTCAAGCCCCTATCAGAGGCTTAGGCCAAGTTCTGCATAATTCACCTAAATATTTGAAAGACAATGCACATGAAGTGAGTCCATGGCAGGGCCTGCTGAATGATCATGGAAAATTAAGTTGGGCTTGTCTTCATACAATAGGTGTTTAGAGCAAGACGCCAAAAAGGCTCCTCTCACCTTGACTGTGGTTGTACCACTGTTCTTATATATAAAACTAGATTCTGGTCAAGTGGAGACAATAGCTAAGAATATTATCTTTACCGAGTACTTGTTGTGTGTCAGGCACCATGCTAAATGCTATACATACATCATCTCTTTAACCCTTAAAGCACCCCTAGGTTGTAATAAGGAACATTATTCTCATTTGCAGCAAGAAAAATGAGAGGAAAATTTCCCAAGATAACAGAGATGGCAAGTGATGAACTAGGATTTGAACTGGCTATTTATCTCCAAGCTATACTACCTCCTTCACAAATCTGGAGGTTCAGTGCCTTCAAGAATTCATTAACTAAGAGGGAGAGGGTGGTTCATTCATTCTTCAACATTCCTCAATGACTCAGTTACTGAAGACCCACGGTATTCACTTCTTTTCCAACTGAAATTGTTGACAACATCCATTTTCACTATCACAAGTATCCTAGTTAATGTCCTAGTTAGAAGATCAGACCTGTGTATAAGCAGAAATTGAGGCAAGCTGTGTTTCTGTCCTGATTCTATGGGGGAAAAGATGGCAGCTGTACAAAACTAGCCTCTACTTTGCTTAACCAGTCACATCTCCAGGGGACCTATATACTTGTATACATGTATAAAAAGGAAACCGTGGCACTCTACACTTCAAAATAACAATGACTGGAAGGACACAGAAGATGGGAAAATGATAAGAGTAGCAGGTAAAGAGGCATGCTGTTGGTGCACTTAGATGCCACGAAAAAAGGCTTAGAGAAGTAGTTCAACAGCAGAATAAATGTACCTGTTTTCCATGTTTCTTGCCAATGAGATGACAACTCACAGGCCCAGTTTTCCTCATCACTATGCCCTAGATTATTAATATTAAACCCAAAGCCAAAAGAGTCCTTTACATTAGTGTGAAATACATCAATAATTTTTTTCCAATAGTCTGAAAGACAGGAAAAATCCTATTGAAATGAAAATTTTCATATGCTGGGAAGTGAATTGAAATGAGTCATGTTAGTTTTCTAATACAGGTTTTTCAATTTAACCAACTTCTTCCCTATCTATAATGTTACATTCAAATTGCTCCAAAACGTTATTGAAACCTTTAATGTTTCAATTGCTGTGATTTCATTCTTAAACAATAAAATGCCATTTTCAGCTCCAGCCAGAATATTCTGTGTAAATAATCATTCACTGAAAGGACTATCTGCATCTAGGACATTTCAAGCATTCCTAAGCATGCTTTTGGCTAGGCTAACCTAAATGCTATTAAGAGTTGTTAAAAATTTTAGGGCTTTTTTATCACTGCAAAATAAAGAAAATTTGTAAAAGTTTCAGGCATAGCTTAGGAGTGTTTTAAGTTAAAATTATGGTGACAGAATGAATGATCTGGATCCTGCTATTTGAAGAAGAGTCAAGGGCAAGCTTTAAAATCAGGTCATCTTTCTGGTATTCGTAAAAGCAAAAACACATAGATGATTCCATTATGACCAGGGGAAAGTTATTAACCCTGAATAAGATATTTTGGGGCTGCTCAGGATTTTTTTTCCTCGCAAGATTTCACATAAAGCAGTAGAGGTAAATGTCTTTTCAAATTGCCTCTATGACACCCACAGCCATTATTCCTGGGTAGATATAGGCCAGATGGGGGTTGATATCTGAAATGACCAGTGGAGTTAGATTCAATTAGTGCTATTGCTAAGTGGTCCTTGCAGAAAGCACAGTGTTCAAAATTATGCCCTTCCCCAAAATTGATAACCTGCTTCTGACCTCTTACTGACATTCAGAGACTCAGCTCCCAAGGGTGACTTAGTTAGAAAGGGTCCCTTTCTATGGTGAAGCTGCCTCACCCAGAAACCTCCTAATTTCTCTGCCCTACTAAATTGTCCCAGGCTTTCTTCTCCTTTAACATTTACAGTTGAGCTTCATTTTAAAGCTATCATCTACAGCAGAGGACTCACGAGATCTAGGTCTGAGCTCAACCCCTGAATTGAGAGGCTTAATGTCAAAGAAACTGAAGTTATTTCAATGGGACACAGTATAATGAAAGTTAGTAGAACCAATGGTATGCTCTAACTGACTCATCAAAGTTTACTGTTAAACTTTTAGGGATTTGGGGAGCTGTTCGTTAAATATGACCATTAATAAAAAGTAAATTTTATCAACTTACATATTATAAACAAAAATAATAGAAAGGGCATCAAAAAGTTTTGAGGGAGTGGATAAGCTCATTATTTTAATTATGGTGAAGATTTCAGGGAACATATTGGATATTGTATAGTGATTGCTGAAAGCACTGCAGATCTTTTTTATTCCATTATGAAATTTTATGTAAGACTTCTTATATGTCCATTTTTAGTAATGAAACACTTGCATCTGTATTTTTTATCTGTATGCCTAATACACAATATTTTGTGCATGTTTTTCTTCTGGTTTTAAAAGCATCTTCATTGTAGATAACTTGGGAGAAAAAAAAGTTTAAAATTGAGTATTGGTCAAAGGCCATAATCCAGAAATAAATATAGTCAATATTTGAAATATTTCCTTTGAAATGAGGAAGTGCTTATGTGTATATGTATAGTATATAAAGGATGCATAACTGCTTTTCTCCTATACCACATTACATTGTTTTACTTTGTTACACAAACTATTATTTTTACATGAGCTGTTAATATAGTAAGAATGTGAATGTTACATTTTTTAAAGATGAGCCCATTTTCTCAGCACCTATAAAACATTTTTAAAATTTGTATTTGGCTTTTAGAAAGAAAATGGTTTCAATCAGGGATTCTTAAGACATTAAAGGAGCATCCAAAGCAGCTGGAGAGTTTGTAAACTTTCATATTTTTGGACCCACACTGATTGTTATCCTGTAAATCTACAGTGGGACCCCAAACAGATTTCTAGCAAGTTTTCAATGACACTTATTCTGATGCTGCTCGTGTGGGAAAATTCCATCTAGGGCTTCTGTTTACAAATTTAGGATTAGAACCTTGTTCTAATTGTAGTGTTGTTGTGTAGACTCCTTTGCCTTTAACTTAACCTGTAAGAATGCAGTTATTTTGTGATTTTTTGTTTGGTTGGATTTACAGTTAGATACATTCTACCATGATCAAAATTAAGATATGATAAACATTCTTCTGTAAAATCTTAATGAGGGATTTTATATCTCATAGTTTATCCCCCCCCCCATTAGGGAAGTATGATATAAAGAGTTTTTTAATGAAGGGACAATCTGAGCTGGAAGGGGACTCTGTAGAAAGTGGTAGAAATTTGGAGTCTATTTGGCCAGGATGGAAGCATGAACTGATTCATGACACTTTTATCTGACTTTGAAAACTCAGCTGATGACTAGAGATTGACGGTGGTGCAGATGGGAACCTCTCCAATATAGCTGTGGTGTAGAAGCTGAGAAAACAAAGGTCATGACGATCTAAAGTTGGAGGCTGGCAAGGGAAGTGTCCACAGCCCATTTGCGTCAGGGCAGTGCTGTAGGTTGTAGACAGGCCAAAGACAGTGCCTGAAAATAGCACGGGAGACACATGATTTATTGGAGAAAGCTTACACAAGATCAGTGACTGCTCCAAGAAGAGTTTAGTGGTGACAAGCTAACAGCGCCTCTCTCCCTCACAGTGCTTTGGCAAGTACTGCCTTCTCTCCCTCATGGTGTTTAGTCCAGTGGCTGCTGGCTGGACAAATGACATGTCCTTTCCACAATGCCCTCAGTTCTGTACTCTTTTACACTCAGAGAGTTTTATCTGCTAGGCTGCAGAAGCAGTGACATCATCAGCATTAGCTTGCTTAGTCTGCTTGCCTGACCAGCGTCTCAAGAAAGAAATAACCTGATGTACATGCAAGAAAGCAGCTTTTAACAGATAACACTAACTTGCCCTAGTTCCCAGTGTGCATAAGAGAAAGCCAGTGACCTTCACGATAGTATGTATCTGCACTTTCTGGCCCAGATTTGCTTTCATTGTTCTCTTACTGTGGTTAGTTTTGGGGGAACAGAAACATTTGGGGACATGGTGTTTTTCTGTCCCCCTCTGCTTTATGGATAATATAGGAAGTGTATTACAGTAAGTTCTGAGGTTGAGGAAATTGATAAAATAGAGGGTGAATAACATTCAGCCTCATATTTGTGTCACAGAAATTTTCTCATATTTTGGAGATTCTAAAAATCAAAAATCTGGAAATGTCTCTATTTCAAAAACAGGAAAATGGACTATCCCCACAAAAAAAAAAACAATTTTTATTTCATTAATTTTTATGTCTGTATAAAATAACTGAGCCAAAAAAAATGCAAATAATGATTTCAGATAACAGGCAGTAACCACTATGATTTGACTCAGGTTCAAATAATTCACTAAAATATTGTAAGTCTTGACTCCATCTTGGGATTCTCTTACATTTTATTTTGAACTTCTCAAGATAATATTCTGTCTTATTTTAAAAAGCAGCTCAAATCATTCATAACTGTGACTTCATAAAAGATGACAGCAATCATCATATCCATAAGGAATTTTGGCATTTTACTGGCAAGCAGCATTTAAAAATTAAGTATTTTGTAGCTGGCCATTTCTTTGTTCCCAATTCATGCCTCTAATGAGAATGAATAAACAATTAGAGAATAACCTTTCATTCTAATCCTGTTGGCTTTTGTTTGTTTGTTTGTTTTTCCTGTTTTGGTTTTGTATTTTGTGGTGGTTGTTGTTGTTGTTGTTTGTTTTGTACATAAAGAATAAAGAACTACTGGTATTAGCTACCCCAAGAAAAGGAAGGTTGACTGCAAAAGTATACCTTGAAAGAAAAAAGAACTAGAATTTCAACAGAAGTTATCTGTGGAACATTGTAGCTAAATGGCCGTTTGGGTTTCAAGGAGTGCAGCATCAACAGATATTCTAGTGGTCCTCAATCTGCATAATTCTTTCTGTACCACTCTTAGCAGGCTTCTCTATTATTTCTGCACTCCTTGGTTTTGCACACAGCTCTCTAACAAATTCTTACTTTAAATTTCCAAGAGAAAATTATTATCTCAATATAACTTTTCATGATGGTCAGAGATGGATGTGAACATAGAGATTACTTAAGTCAGGTGCTCACTCCTAGTCTGATCATTTTTACCTGATTGGAATCACCTGGCTGGACTCAGGCATCTGGGTAGCAGAGGCTCTTGATGAAGCAGTTAAGCATGGTAGGTGGTTTTAACTACAATTGCTTATAGGACAGGATTGAGGAAAAATGAGCCTCATACTCACCTAGGTGCATTTAGGATTGAAACTTATAATAATATAAGATTGAAAAAACAAAACCAACAAGCCAAACAAACAAAAGCCCCACTTATTTTGTACCTTTGGACCTGAAATTCTGTATAAAATAATGTAAATATAATGACATAATTATGATCTTGCTTTTTTTCTTCAAACAGACCGAGTAGACCTATAAGAAGTGTACTTGGTTGATCAAAAATTGTTTTTCAAAGTTGATGTACCAAGTTATACTCTCACCAGCAGTATGTGATAATTTCCATTGTCTTACTTCCTTGATACCAATTTTGTCTGATTTTTTTTTAATTTTAACCATTCTATTATGGATTTCACCTGCATTTGGGAACCACCAAACCCAAACATGTCTCACTCTCAAGATAGTCCATATTCTCCCTTGAAAGTGTATTCCTCCTTTACCCATTTTCTTGATTAAAAATGGAGTTGAGCACCTTTCTACAAGTTTGTTGAATATTCAGGTTTTTCTCTTGTGAAGAGCCTGCTCAAGTGTCATCCCATATTTTTTATCCATTAGTTCTTTATATAGCTTATATATGGACCCTTAATTATATAACTTACAAATATCTTCCCCAATCTGTGCCTTGTCTTTTGTTCTCTATAATGTCACCCTTCTCTGAAAAGAAGCTTTCAAGTTATAATTTAAGGTAGTTGAATTTATAACTATTTTCCTTAGTGTTGTGATCTTTGTTCTATTTAAAATTCATTTACTGTCATGAAAACATTTATATCATCTTATAAAATAACAAAATTATCTTTCACCATTAAATCTGTAGTCAATTTGCATGTCATTTAGGGATATGGTTTGAGGTAGGGGTCATTTTTTTCCCCTTTTCCATGTCAATCTCAAATTAACCAAGTATTATTTATTTTTAAAAATCCTTTTCTCGTTATTCAGGAGGTTCATATTTGTCTTAAATCAAGCCTTCATTTGTGTGGAAGTCTGTTTTGGGGTGATCTATTCTGTTTCACTTGTCCATCCTTTTACCATTATAAAACTGTCTTAACTATCATAACTGCATCTAAGTCTTGATACCTGGTATATATATATATATATATATATATATATATATATATATCCAATTTCAGAATTCTTCAAGAGGTTGAGTTTCTTGGATATTTTTGGTACTTTGCATTTTCATATAAATTTTACAATAATCATCATATTGTGCACACACACACACACACACACATGCACACACAACCCTGCTGAGATTCTGAATGTATTTACCCTGAACCTATAGAACAATTTGGGAAGAACTTGAGTTATGATAGAAGAAATAATAAACAGGTAGAAAGGAGACATAAAAGGAGGACAAGAAAAAAAGATATTAATTTGAAGTTCTGCATACTTTTCCAGACTTGTCACTTCCCAAGCCAATCACTCTTTCAGGCCCCTTATTCCCAAATCCCTGGGAAATCTGTAAGTCTACTTTGTTGCACCCAATAAACACATTAAGCATAATATCTTGAAAACCTATAATTTAGGGAATTTCTAGCTCTGATCAGATAATGAAGATCACATCAGCCTGAGGATCCCAAAACAGACCAGATCACCAGAAACCATTTTGAGATCACAGAACTGATATCATTCCTGGGTAAATTCCCATGCCAACCCATCGCCAAGTTTCCTTTAAAAGAGCTGGGAACCCCCAAACCCAAACATGTCTCTCACTCTCAAGATAGTCCATATTCTCCCTTGAAAGTGTATTCCTCCTTTACCCACAAAGATCTCTCTCTTCGGATTGCCCTCATTCTTCCTTCAATATGTATACACTTGCCTAAATAAACCTGTCTATGTGTCTATGCTTGACTGGCCTATGCTGAAATTCTTTTCTGTCACACCTACAGAGAACCCCACTGTCCTGAGTCAAGGTGCCCCTTCTCTGCAGGGACTCTTTGGACCCTTTTTTGGAGATGCTTCTTCTCTAGAACAATATTTTAACAATAGTTTTAGAACCCATATTACACCCTTGGTTTATTTAGATTTTCAATTTCTTTCAAAAACTTTTTGTAGTTCTTTCAATCTCTGGTTAAATTTATTCCTAGTTATTTGTTCTCATATGCTATTATAAACCACAATTCTTTAAAACTTCAGTTTTTGTCGCTAATCTATCAAAGCATAATTGTTTAAATATTTATTTTTTGCACCCAGCAACTTGATTAAATTTTTAATAACTGTTTCTTTCATTTTTCTTGATACATATCATCTAGGAAAAATTAGTTTTACTTATTTCTAGTCCATACCTGGTTCCTCTTCTTAGCAAATCCTAAAACTCATAATAATCTGAAGCTGTGCAATGTGTAGTTTTAGTTATAAATTCAATTTTTAGAAAACTGCGAATGAATTCAATCTCCTTTCTACCTCATGGTTTACTCTCAGCTACTTGGGCTGGACCACCACCGCTAGGGTTCCTTTCAGTGCGAAGCGTCTGAGGCTAGACCTTCCCCCGGCCCAGAGCAGGCTCAGGTCCCAGCTGCGAAAGCGCGCGCAACCGGAACCTCCAAGGTTCCGTCCCCTCACACGGACGCAGCCAATGAGCGGCAGCCTCTTGCGCGCGCCCCAGCGGCCAAGATGGCGGCGGCCGTTGGCGTGGAGTCTGGTTTATAGTGCCGTTGCTCGGTTCCTTCCGTTGCAAAATGTGAAAAGAAACGTCTGGTGGAGTGGGGGGAGGTCGTAGGAATGAGTCGGCGGAGGAAATATGGGGACAGCAGTGCCCCGAAGAACACGCCGCGTAAAACGGCGGCGACAGAGGACTGCAGCTCGGTGGTCGAGCCCGGGAGCAGGCGGCGAAAGTCGGCCCGCGGGTCGGTTCTCCGCGGGGCTTGGGAAGGCCCTCCCGGGCCGGTGTGGCAGCAAGAGCAGCGTCCAGCACCCGCTTCGTGCATTAACAGTAACCCCGAGGGTGAGACGTGGGCAGCGCTGCAGGCCCGCCTTCGGCCTTGCAGCTCCACGGCCCAGTCATTAATTAACCGCAAAATGGGGGGGTGGGGGTGGGGGTGGATTCCGACAGTGTCTTTTCTTTCTGTGAGCCTCTCCCTAGGCTACTCCAAAAATGACCCTCCACCGCGCCCCCGAATGTTTGGACCCCCAGTGTGAGCTCGGCTCTGCCATTTGGGACCGCCCCCACCACGGGAAGGGGCGCTGCGGTTTACCTGTTTGCAGGAGGACTGCTAGTTCCTAGGCTGCCTTCCGGTCAGCAATGGCGAAACTAGAATCAGTCGCCCGATCTAGTGCCTGCAGCGTGTTCCCGGGGGAATTGTTCCCTTTAAACTTTTTATTTTGACCCGACTTGCTTTAGAGAAGGGGTTGACCCGCAAGATTTTGAAGAAACCGGAAGTTGCTTGCTGGAACATCCCTTAGAGAAGGAAAGGAAGGGCCCCTTCCATGCTGTGTACCATGTTGAAAGACCTATTCATAACTATATTAAGAGCAAAACTTACATAAAAGCCTTTTCCGAGAGCGTGTTCTTAAAATACGGCGTTGGCTACTTTACATGGGCTTTAATGAACTCCCAATAAAGCAACTCGGGAATCAAGCCCAGATTATATTAAGTGATTGTAGACAAAACTTCCCCCAAAAAATGATCACGAATTTTTTCTTGGGGTGGGGGTGGGGGAATAATTAATGGAAGTTTGATAAAATTGGTGAAAGGTGGCTAAAAGACTTTTACTGAAGTTTCTGTTGGGATACATTTTGGAAGTGTATATGTGAATTACAAGTGGTTCTCCAGAGTCTTCCAGGCCCAGTTTTGTAATGAATGGAGAAACTAGGTTATACACTATTTTACATTCACAGAGGTACCAAAATACCTAAAAATTTTTGCTATTCGTAGTGATAAGTTTATGAAGTCTTAATGTGGATTTTTATGCCAAACATTTCAATTTTGGTTAAAGTAATATTGTTATGAGAAAATTTTATATTGAACTATAAAAAGTAAGCTATTATTTGACTGTGATATTATGAAATAAAACAATGCTTTAACATGCAACAATTGTTATTTAACAATATTTTGTATAGAAAGGCATGAAACACCACAGAGAGTGCTGAAAATGGATTTGTTTTCATGTACCTTCAGTTCTCCAAATGATCCAGATGGACAGAATGATATCTTTTGGGATCAGAATTCTCCAATGACAAAACAGTTAGGTAATTTGTTATTAACATTTTTATGTGGATAAATATTTGATAAATGATTAAAATTTATAAAGTTTCAGGTAGCATCAGGAACTTTTATACAGCAGTTTTTTTTTGAGAATTTATTTCATTTTTATATCTGATGTTGTCGGTGCATATTCATCTAAGCCATACTAATTAAAATCATTTTTTAAAATTAAGTTTTTTGGTTTAAAATTTATAAAATGTTTTTGTTTCTTTAGGTAAAGGAAGAAAAAAAAAGATTTACACCACAGGTAGTGATGAGATATCAGACATTGTTAATCGTATTGCTCCTCAGGTAAATATCAATAGTTTTATAATTTATCTTAAAGTATTGGAAAATTTGTGCACCTAGGTCTTGTTCAGTTCATTTATATGAAAAATGTCTTTTCCAAATACAGCAGCAAAGATAACTTCTATCTTTTCTATTTCTGAAAGGCATGTTTTGAAAAAAAGAACATAGTATAAAATTGGTAATGTAGACATCCCTTAGAATCCATGAGGTATTGGTTCTAGGATCCTCCCACAGATACCAAAATCTTTAGATAATAAAGTCCCTTATATAAAATGGTGTACTGTTAAAAATAACCTCTGTATATCTTCCCATTTACTTCCTTTTCCTTCTCTCTCCTTTCCTCCCCTTAGGTCTCACACCTGCTAGAAAAGTATGCTACAACTGAGTTGAAACCCTAGCCACTCCTATAATCCTTAAATCATCTGTAGGTTACTTATACCTAATACTGCAAATATAGTTGTTATACTGTATTGCTTAGGGAATGATGACAAGAAAAAAGTCTGTACTACTGCTTTGTATAGATGCAGATTTTTTTTCCAAACATTTTTAGTCTGCAGTTAGTCAAATCCCTGTTTATGTTTATTTTCTTAATTAATTTTTTAAATTTTAATTGGGTATATGTGACAGCAGAATGTGTTTTGATTCATTGTACACAACTGCAGCACAACATTTCCTTTCTCTGGTTCTATTTCTGAAAGGCATGTTTTGAAAAAAAGAACACAATGTTGCATCACACCATATGTGCAGTCCCACATGTACCTAGGGTAATGATGTCCATCTCATTCTACCATGTTTTCTACCCTCATGTACCCTCCTGTTTATGAATAATAATTTTGACCAGGGCTTGGTTTGTATTTTGTCTTTAATGTTTTGTTTAACAATATATGGCAACATTTTTCAAGGTACTAAAATGATAGAATAAGACAATATGAATTTTAACTTTTGTGATATTTTTGTTTTTTGCATTTGTTTACAACCTACAATAAAACTTTTCCCCACTGAAATTTATCTTCTTAATACTCCCTGGCTTACAAGATGACTAAGAAATACTTTAAAGGTGGAAAGAGAACTGGATTTACATTTAGTCCTCATTCAGCCTCTGATATGCTGTGTGACCCTAAGCAAGTCATTTAAGCTCTCCAGTCTCATTTTGCCATAAACAGAATCTTTGCTTGTCTTGCTCTCTTCATTGGATCATTATGAAAATTAGATAAAAATTATTTATAAATTAGGACACTATAAATGTAAGATGTTAATTGTGATCATTTAATTTTTTACTGTAAAAGAACCATCTTCAAGAGGCTTTTTTTGTTGTTGTTATTTCAATTCTTACACTGCTTGACTGAAATAGAAATATAAGTTTAAGTCATTTGACACAAATTTATCCAGCAACTAATATTCATCATATCAGTCCTATCACTATTACTAGGAAGCAAAGGCCCAAACCATTCTGAACTTTAACAATGTTTAAATCCAAAGATCATCCAGTTTTTTCTGTGTCTTCTCTGAAGTGATTGTATTTTTTTCCTAACTTCTCCTTGAATAGTTACTGTATGTTAACCACAGACAATAGATGGCACTGGCCCAAAATGTGGTTATCAAGAATCACCATCATCTAGGTGGAGAAGACAGGAAATAAATTTTTTCTTAGCAGCTATAAAATATCCAAAATTACAGCTAGCACAGTCAAAACAACTTTGTTGCTACTAGCTCCACATTCCACATTTGGCATGTCATAGAAATTCATTTTACATACAGTTCATTAAATAGCATTTGTGCCACAATACTACTTACTCTATAAGTTAACAATAGATCTTCACTAATTGTGAGTTTCACATGAAAGAAGCATAATAAAATGTGTTTGGGCTGGCCAGCCTAAATAATTATAAAAATATAGTTGAGTAAATTATTGAATCCTTTACCTAAAAGGACTGGAAATAATAGCTCACATAAAGAAATGGCAATAGTACACAAGTGGTAACTTGTTTAAAAAAAAAAAAACTACAGTGAAATTAGTTGCTTATAAATATTACCCTCTTCGACTGAGCACTTTAAAGTGTATAAATCTTTGATAACATCATGGTCTCTTAAAAAACTTGTCATGTTCTCAGAATGACACATCTTTATGTTGTTTATTTTTAGGTGAGTTATTCTCAAATCATTGTTTAATTTCCCACTAATGTTTTTAGAGACAGCTTTTTTTAAAATTTGCATTTCATTTTAATTAGTCATTTTGCTTCCTGCAGCATTAACTTTTTATACAGTGCTATTACTGGGTGGTGTATATCTTCTCTATCATTTATACAGCTTTACACAGTATATTCTTTAGGATGAACTGCAGTAATATTTAGCTATCTTATTGGGCACCTAAATTGTAGTTGTTAATCAATAAGTATATAATTATTAATAATAAGTTTAAAAGGTAATACTTACAAATAGTATACAATCATAAAAAGGACTTCTGACACATACATAAGGTGGAGTGGCACATAAACTTTTCATAACTTAATTTTTGAGAAGTAAATTAATTTAAAATTACTTGGAAAATGAACAGAGTTCATAATTAAGTCATTAAGAATATTATTTCCTTAAATTCAAGATTGTGGAAACAAAATGGGAAATCTGAGTCCAAAAGTGACACTGATTTTCTTGAGTATTTTGCAAAGCTAAAGTCAGTTAGGTTCAATAATCTATTAAGAAAAATAGCTTATTGATTCATTGACTATGTTGAAGTACCAAGTCATAGGGTTGCTTTCAATTTACTTATAGAAAAAATGGCATTTTCTTGTGTTTAGCACTATGCTGGATTGATACTAAGTTATCATAGGAGGATTCATTGTCTGTGAGTACCCTATAATCTAGCCATAGACTTTTATTTTTTTAACTTTATGTGATGATTACTTGTGTTCATTCTAGTTACCCTAATAAATATAGTAAAACCTGATTTATGAATTTGATTTATTGATTTAGTTTGCAATTAATACATAAAGCTCATTCTCTTTTTGTTTGATCAAGTGAATAAAAAATATAGCAAATTATACATACTTAAAATGACTTTTTCCTAGATTTTATCCTGGTTAGTTTGTTCTTATCCCTACCTCATTCTTAGCATTAGTTCTGACTCTGCTCTTATCTCTTAATTCTGACATTAATTCTAAGTGTTCTCAATTTTGGTCAACAGAAATTGCCCAACTTTAGATAAAGTATAATGGGGATAAGGAAAATTTGGACGATCAGATACCATAGAAAGAAATCACCTATGTATCTCTTCATTTTTAATTATGATAACAGTACCACAGATTGCTGCTTCCTAATAACAAAGACATTTTTTAAGAAGTATCTTGAGTTTTTTTTTTTTTGATAAAAATACGCTTTTACATTCATATATTAGATATAAATTTGAAAAATAATTTCTTAAAAATAATTTTTTAACTTATTATTTATTTTTATTTATAACAGCGGAATGCATTACAATTCTTATTACATATAGAGCTCAATTTTTCATATCTCTGGTTATATACATAGTATCCTCACACCAATTCGTGTCTTCATTCATGTACTTTGGATAATAATGATCATCACATTCAACCATCATTAATTACCCCATGCCCCCTTCCTTCCCCTCTCATCCCTATTCCCTATCTAGAGTTCATCTATTCCTCCCATGTTCCCTCTCCCTATCCCACTATGAATCAGTTTCCTTATATCAAAGAAAACATTTGGCATTTGGTTTTTTGGGATTGGCTAACTTCACTTAGCATTATCTTCTGTATCTCCATCCATTTACCTGCAGATGCCATGATTTTATTCTCTTTTATTGCTGAGTAATATTCCATTGTGTATATATACCACATTTTTTTAATCCAGTCATCTATTGAAAGGCATCTAGGTTGGTTCCACAATTTAGCTATTGTGAATTGTGCTGCTATAAACATTGATGTGGCTGTGTTCCTATAGTATGCTGTTTTTAAGTCCTTTAGGTATAGACCGAGGAAAGGGATAGCTGGGTCAAATGGTGGTTTCATTCCCAATTTTCCAAGAAATCTCCATATTGCTTTCCATATTGACTGCGCCAATTTGCAGTCCCACCAGCAGTGTATGAGTGTACCTTTTTCCCCATATCTTCATCAACACTATTGTTGTTTGTATGCATAATGGCTGCCATTCTGACTGGCGTGAGATGAAATCTTAGATCTTAGAGTGGTTTTGATTTGCATTTCTCTAATTGCTAGTGATGATGAACATTTTATAATGTGTTTGTTGATTGATTATACATCATCTTCTGAGAAGTGTCTCTTCAGGTCCTTGGCCCATTTATTGGTTGGGTTATTTGAATTCTTAATTGTGAAAATTTTTTACTCTCTAAAACATAAATGGATCACTTCTTGTAATTTGTTGTTGCCATTCTCCAACTTCTGATTGTGTTTGGGTTTGTTTATAACTCACTTCACCAGAATTTATTGCTTTAGGAAAATAATTTAAAGTAGTTAGTTTTGATTTTTCTTTTCTTCTTCTCCCTCACTTTTGCACATGAACACTCTTTCTTTTTCCTTGTGTGTGTATGTATGCTTAGTGTGTAAGTACACCTTCACGCCTGTTTTCCTCCCTCTGTCAAAGGATGAGAAGAAGCCAACAACAAACTCCATGCTGGGCATGTGGATTGGTGCAGCTGCTATTCCTTGTACTCCCAGTGTAGCGCAAGAAAAATCAAGAGTAAAAGTTAGCCGTACAAAGTGAGTTCATACTTTTCAGCTTTTCTAAGACTCACTGAAGAAATATTTTTAATAATGTTTTTGTGAAAATATCAAATAACAAAATTTCTTTAGTTTTGACATGTAAAATTTTAGAGTTAGAATAATTGTGTTAAATTTTGGCATTTTAACTAAATAACAATTATCTTAAATAACAATTGATTCTAATGACATAGAATATTGCTTAATTATAATTTTTTAATGTTTAATAGGTTAAAAACACAATATCGAGAAAAAGAACTTATGAAATTGGCTGAACAATTTGATAAAAATATGGAAGAGCTAGATGTGGCTCAAGAGCAAAACAAGAGGAATCATGATTTTATCCAGGAGATTTCAAAAGCAGAGACTTCACATAGTTGTAATGATTATGTACAGATGCATCCCTTACGTGATGTAGTTCCAATTATAGATAATACCATAATAAAGAAGCCAATGAAAGGAAACACCAGAATATCTGTGGCAGATGATCAAAGCAGTAGTCAGAAGCCATTTGACCAAAATGCTGAAGCAGCCTTTAATGCCCTTTTTGATGATTCTACCCAGAAATGTAGTGGGCAGTTAAGCCAAGATCTGGCAGATGCTTTTTTGAACACTAGAAAAAATGCTTTGAAAGAGGAGAAAATCATTATTAATGGTACTCTGGTCACTGAAAAACTGCCAGGTAAAACCCAAGATTCACTTTATCCACAGGTAGATCCTTCCATAATGACAAAATCATGTGTGACTCCCTATAGTAAAGAGCCAGAAGCTTCTAGTAAGCCCATTGGTACATTAACCACCAGTGATTTGGAGGATGATTGGGAAAAATTACTAAGTAATGAACCCTTTGTTATGCAAAATGTTGAAGCTGAACTTTTTCCTTCTAAAACTGCCCAGGTTACTGATCATAAGGGAATTTATACCTTTACTAGTGAATATGGTGGAAGTACATCAAGAACAAATGAAAGTCTAGATGCCAAGTTAGGAGATTCAGAAGTATTACAAGATTTACCTTCAAAAACACATAACAGAGAACTAATAGATGCTGGAAAATACAGATTTTCATCAAATCCAAATGATAAATCAAGCAAATTATCATCCACTAGAAATAAAATGAAATCTTCAAGTAAAATTGTTAGTCAAGACAAAACTCAAAATTGTGCAGTTACATCTAATCTGTCAAAAGTAAACGAAGATATCTGTATCAATTTTACTTCTAATGTAAATACTTCTGAAAAGAAGTCTGCTTTGAACACAAAACATTCCAGTGAACAAAAAAATAAGCCCATTTTTGATCAGTCTTTCAAAGCACCTGTTAATATTGATCCCTTTGGCTCTTCAACTTTGGACTGTGAAACAGTTGTTAATAAACCAGATCAGACTAATGCATCAAAGTTAGGTTCTTTCTTTGATGATTGGAATGATCCATCACTTGCCAATGAAATTTTTGAAACATGTCATCAATTAGAGACTTCTTGGGAAGCAGATAATGTAGATGATGATTTGTTGTATCAAGCATGTGATGATATTGAAAGACTAACTCAGCAACAGGACATTTTAAAGGACAATAAAACATCAGAAAGTATACTTGGGATCAATGATAGTTCCAAACATGGAGCGAAAAATATATCTACTACATCTAAACAAGGAAGTCAGTTGACGCAATCAAATCATTTGAATCTGGGCAGCATTACAGTGCAGACATCTTCCTTGACAGTTGGCACACAAATAAATAAATCAGTGAAGATGGAGAAAAGGGAAATGAGTGGAAATTCTTCAGAATTTTGGGGTACTACAACAAACTTGACTATGTACTCTAAGAACTCAAATTGTCAGATGAATAATCTGCATATGTATAGGAATAACAGTGATGTTCTAATGCAAGTGCCCAGTTCTAAATCAGTTTTTGCAGGAAGTTCAAGTCTGAATGTGAATTCAAATTATGTGAGCCCAGTAATTGCTAGTAATAAGAAGAAACTGATTACCCAGCAACTTTCCCTTAGGCCCCTAACAGATGAATCACAAAGTGAGTTTAACAAAGCAGTTAGATTTTCAAAGTATACTTTTGCAAAGACAAAAAATCCTCAGATTCTTTGTCAGCTTAATCAAAATTGTATAGAAACAAGTATGTCTACTACCAAAATTACACAAGATTTGGAGAAAAAGAAAACTGTGAATTCAATACCTGGGGAAGCTGATCAGCATATGTCTTTGGTGAAAATTTCTGAATCTTTGAAACAATCTTCAAAAGGTATGTATGAAATAGTTTGCTTTTAAAAGTAGTAAAACTAGTTATTTGTTGTTTTGACAGAGGTATATGAGGTAAAACTATGGTTTTTAACTAGAATTCTTTAAGTAATTCTTTATGCTAAATATATGAAGTATAGGTGGTTTATTTTTCAGAAGATTGCATTTTGTTCTTTCCATTACTTATAATGACCAACATATACCAGGTACTCTGTTGAACAATTTATGAATTATTTCTTATGAATTATTTCTTAAAGTATATATATTAAAATGTTAGGTTTAACATTGTATGTATTTAATAAGCTATTTATTAAGTATTTCATTGTTTTAAAACTTAATCTTACTCCTACTTTTAGTAGAACAGTGAACAATAGTTGGCATTTTGGAACTTTCTAATTAAACACCTTTACTAGTATAATATCTGATGTAAACCTCAGTGCTATTTGTAATGGTTAAAATGGTGATTTACTTATTTGATGCTATCTGTCATTTTCAATTCTTCAGTTCCTCTTTTCCTCACCTCTTCCATCTGTCATTAAATTCCTTTGATCATGCTTTAAAAATCGTATCTACAGATGGCCCATCTTTCTCAATCTCTATCACTACCACTTTTATCCAAGAATACATTTCTTGTTAGATTACTGTAGTTATTTTTATGTTTTCCCCTTCAGTTTTAGTCTCCAAATAGCAGAATAGTCTTTTTAAAACCAGATAGGCACACATGACATTTCTGTGTGTAAAACAATTGTCAATGGCTGCCCATCGTATTTCAAATAAAATCTAAACTTTACGCTGAGATCTAAAAAGTCCTGAATTATGTCTCCTTAACCTGTCTATTTACTAAGGTTCAGCTATACCAACTCTTCAGTTTTTCAAACAGAATAGGTTCTTTCCTAGATCAAGAAGTTAGATCATGGGCTGGGGATCTGGCTCAAGCGGTAGCGCGCTTGCCTGGCATGCGTGCGGCCCGGGTTCGATCCTCAACACCACATACGAACAAAGATGTTGTATCCGCCGAGAACTAAAAAAATAAATAAATATTAAAATTCTCTCTCTCTCTCCCTCTCTGTCTCTCGCTCACTCTCTCCCTAAAAAAAAAAAAAAGAAGTTAGATCATGCTATTCCTTTGACTATAACAATGCCTTTCCAAATTTGACCCCACCACCCCACCCTTTTATTGTTTCAACATATATGTTGCAGAGCACTTCCTTGAAGAGTCTATAAGTGAGTCTTTTCTTTGTTTTCTACCATTTCTTAATTCTTTCATTCTTTTTATCACCAGTTGCAATTAAATATTTAGTTTCTGTAATACTTAGGCTTGCCACAGCATCTGTCACTTAGAAGATGCCTGATCAATATCTGGATGAACATCATGCAATATAATGTTAAAAGCCTGTTATTCACTGATACTATTATATTTTCTATGAGGGAATATGTCCAGCATTAACTATTTGTGGTTCTTAATGCCAGTGCTCTTTCCTAGCCTGATGTTTTTGTATAATGTTTTTTTCATCAAAACAGCATCCTCCATACCATACATGAAATCTACCTGCCTTGTTTCCATTTATCCTTTAATATGCAATGTGTTTCTATCTACCCAGAATTATTTACTTTATCTGGGATGCTAACTATTTTTATAGCATTATTACGCTGACTTATAATTACAGATTTTTTTAATCACGCTTCCTCACTTGAAGCTAACTCATACTTTTATGCTGATTGGTGCTTATGAATGAGCTTTTTGTTTCTTTTGACATTAGATCATTTTTGTCATTTAGATTCTGAGTAATGCTTTTGTTGACATTACTGCTACAATATTTCTATTTAAGTCTTTTGTATTAGCTTATACCAATAATCTGCTAGTTGTTTAAAAAGGAAGAAAGAAAGAAGTATAGAATAACTTGAAATAACAAGTCTTTTCAACTTCTCGTTTTCCAAATTATTTTATCACAGGAAACCACTGTTCATATATATTCAATATACATCATGAAGCATTTTCTGTGGATTTAAAGAAGGTGTTTGTGTACACACGTGCATGCACATTTAAATAGATGGAATTATATGCCCACTATTTGGCAACTTGCTTTTGCCTTTATTTAACAAATTATAGCCATCTTTTCCTGTTAGTACGTAAAGATTTGCTTACATGAATACATGATTTTTATGGATATACCATAATAACTGTTTTTATATAGATGTAATTTAGGTTGGTTGTAGTTTATTGTAATTACAATACTATAGTGAATATTTTACTTAAATTTCTGGTTGCTTATTTGATTATATCTAATAATTTTTTTAAAACCTGATATAAGAGAATTTGAATTTCGATGGATGACCAAATTTTCCTCCAAAATAATTACCTCAACATTATTTATCAACACTGACAGTGAATATTTCTCCATATTATAGCCCAAAATACCAGTAGGTACAACCATGCTTCAGAAATGTAAATTTATTTATATATAGTTATAATTCTATTAATGAGTATTTGAATTTTTCAAAACACCTATCTACTGTCCTATCTACTATCCTATTTTTTTATGGATGGATAATTTGCCACTTACCTTACCCATTTTTCTTGTAAGCTTATCCATTGTCCTTAATCTCCTGATTAGTATTAGCCTTGTCAGTGTTTTCTGTTTCTACTTACTTGTACTTTGGTGTGTAGCAAGCTGTTCTCCAGGAAATTTCTTTGAAGCAAAATCCACTTAATTCATGGATTTGAGGCAAAGTTGATAACTGACTCTGGGCTGTATTTGGACAAGCCATAGTTTTTTATATAGCAAGCACACTAAAAATGGTTTTTACCTTTTAAATGGTTGAAGGGGAAAAAAATCAAAGGAAAACTAATATTTCATTATACTTGAAAATTGAATTCATATTTCTTTGGCCATAAACAAAGTTATTTGAACACAGCACATCATTTGTTTCCACACCATCCATGAGTATTTTCATGGTACAATGCAGGATTTTATGCAATTGTAATAGAGTATATGCTTCTCAAAAATTAACATGTTGATTTCCTAACCCTATGGTGAAACAAAATTTGCTGACCCTTTATTTTAAAATCAAACTTAAAAGAGTACTTAATACTCTTTAGTACTAAGTACTTAGTACTATGCAATAGTTGGACTTTGCAAGTAGATTTTTATTGTATGTTGAGTTAAAGGAACAGCTGATAGGAAAAATGAATGGCTCTCCCTAAATCAGATTTGCATGGTATGACTTGATATCATTTGAAATTGTTTTCCGTAATATCAGCCCAGTCATAAAATCAATTTCAGGAAGTTATATTCTTCTAGGGTGATGTGTATTATTGTTTTCTTTCTATCTTTATTCTCAATTGAATGTAAACTGTATATAAATTCTGAACTTTGGTTTCTTGACTGTGAGACTAAATTATTAGCTAATTAGTCAACCTAATCATAAAGTATTTTTTAGTATTTTTCTGGGAAGAAAAAATAGCTTCAGTCCATTAGGTAGCTAGCTTGGGAAATATCTACTGTCCTATCTACATTTTTTTATGGATGGATAATCTGCCACTTACCTTACCAAAAGACATCAGAATCATCTTGGGATATATATATTTCTTACCCTAAATATCCTCCTCTTCTTTTCATTATACCAGGAAAGGAAGGTATATTTTGTGAAATGCCTCCCTTAACATGAGAAATATCTTATAATAGACATAAATATAGCTTATCTTATAATAAAATACATTCTTTGAGGTACTGATGTCTAATTTAATTCATTATGTTTTTGCTGCTTTTCTACTTAAGTTCATATAATGTTTTTAGAATCCCTGTTTAAGATCTATATATTTATAGGTTATATGAATTAGATATCATTAATCCATAAGAATTGTTTGTTGGTGATCAACAAAACAGTTTTCAATCAAATTGAATTTTGTCACACAGAAGAAAAATGCCTCAAATAGGGACAAAGTCATCAGTGCTTGATTTTCTTTTGACCTAGAACATTTGTATCTATATGTATATACTTGGAATTTTACATTTAGTAGTTTAGTATGATTTAATAGCTAACGCAGCATAGTAAATGAGGATGATGACTTTATAAGTTACAAAATTAATACATATTTTGTTTAATTTTTAGAGGAAGAAGAAAAAAATAGGAAATATTCCCCTGAAGAAATTCAGAGAAAAAGACAAGAAGCACTGGTTCGAAGAATGGCCAAAGCACAGGCATCATCTGTAAATTCAGCTCCCACTTAATTTCTTTAATGAAATACCGGTTGGAAGACTTATAGGTCATTGATAACTATCTATGATAGGAAATTTTTTTTCTTGATTTCTCTGTGAGAAATTTTTACTTATAAAGCATGGACTTCTACTTTATTATTTAATAAATCATTGTTTGCAATGGTAAATTAATCCTTTCCTTGAGAATTTATATGAAAGTTTTGAAAAGTTAGCAATTATGTACTAAGATTATACAAAGGAAACTAGTTATAGTTTTAAATATTGTGATTTCAGAAGATCATCAAAAATATGTAATTATAAAAATGTGTCTTCTAATACAAAGCTTCAAATTTTTTATGTTAAATAGTCTATTTTGGTAATTTTCAGTAACTATTGCTTAAGGTTTTTGTACATTTCTACTTTTTAATTAATACTTCCATATTCCTAGGAATATGCTTGGATTGGAAATAAAAAACTTTGGTTTATTTGTAGGGAAATTATTATTTCAATTCCTACTTAGAAGTAGACTTGAAGTGTAATATTTCAACAATGTGATACAAATTGAAAACTTTTTAACATTTTTAGGAAAAAAAAAAAGTCTAGCTTAGAAAAGGGAAGGAATGGGTTAGCTATATAAGTAATATATTGTCATTAACATTTAGAACTGGCAGAACAGACATTGGCCAATCCAGCTTTATTGCATTGATGAGAAAAATCAGTAGTTATTTTCAAAGTCATGGGCAAGTTAAAACTGTTGTTGTGTTAGAATGATTTCTTTGGATACCTAGACAGTTTTACCATTTGCTTCAAAGTATTAGTGCATAAAACAACTTGGGCTAGCAGTAATTATTTTATAATACAAGAAACATAATTAAAAGCACATTAAGGACTATTTAATACGATGCTCATTACTCTTTATTTTCAAGAATTACTCTTTCCAGGATATAAGAATGAGAGTCTTTCTCTTTTTGGATTTCCTATAACTGCAATTTTCTCAACAATTAATTTTATTAATTTTGCTCCATGTTTCTGTCTTTCTTTTTTCTCTTCCCTTTTTGCTTTTGTTTTGCTTGTTTGGAATTTGCTGAGCCAGTAATATAAGTATAGCTAGAGTATGTAAGGCAATAAGGAAACTTCATTGCTTGAAAATCGCTGTAGGAGACCTGAGGAAAGTTATAGATATGAAACACCTATCATGGCATGGTATTCGCCACTTCTGGTGTCTTAGGGCTATGATAATATGGTAGTTATTGGTCTTTGGGTATGTATCATTTTGTAAATGATATTTTTATGTATGAGATAGAGTAACAGATTATAAGTAATCTGTATTATTTGTCTAAGAATATATACAAAATAGAACCTAAATTCTTTTAAGTTTCTATGTAAGAAAATGAAGGGAATCTTTTACTAAATTGGCTTCACTGTGATCTGACTATGCTTTGAATATCTCTATCTTTGCTTCAATTCTTCCTTCTTGCTGCTCATTTTCTTTAGAGTGCTTTTAGCCCACTCTGTCCATTAAGACTCAACCTAATAAATCTGTTTCTTTTTTTAATTATTTTTTATTTATATATGATAGTGGAATGTACTATAATTCTTATTATACATATAGAGCACAATTTTTTATATCTTTGGTTCTATACAAAGTATATTCACACCAATTAATGTCTTCATACATGTACCTTGGATAATAATGTCCATCACATTCCACTATCATTTCTAACCCCATGCCCTCTTCCTTCCCCTCCCACCCCTCTGCCCTATTTCTCCCATGCTCCCCCTCCCTACCCCACTATGAATCAGCCTCCTTATATCAGAGAAAACGTTCAGCATTTGGCTTTTTGGGGATTGGCTAACTTCACTTAGCATTATCTTCTCTAACTCCATCCATTTACCTGCAAATGCCATGATTTTATTCTCTTTTTTTGCCGAGTAATATTCCATTGTGTTTATATGCCACATTTTTTAATCCATTCATCTATTAAAGGGTATCTAGATTAGTTCCATAGTTTAGCTATTGTGAATTGTGCTGCTATAAACATTGATCTATTTGAGACTCATACCTCACCAGCTTCCCTGGAATTGATTACTGTGTGACTCCCTTTCTTTTTAAAAGGAAACTATTTGGCATTTCTAGATGGTGGGGGGTGTATTGACCCAGCACATATGAACCTGAGCATGATTGAGTTTCTAGGGTTACCCTTGCTATTCATACCATTCTTCTTTCCTCTTGCTTTTCTTCTTTTAGCCATTGTTAGAAACACTAGGTGTTGAGTAGACCGTGAATGGGCATGCAGAGGAGTGCCTAGTTTGTCTGGTTTGGTTCTTTCTAGTCTCTAGGGAATGTATCTCCATAAGGTGAAGGAACAGATGGTAAGTCTGGTAGCTCTATTCTAGCTCAAGCACTGTTGCTGTTCATGTAGCGCATTAATACCATTATTGCAGAGTGGAACCTCTCGTTACTCTTTTCCTATTCTAAACATAACTTTGGTCTACAGAACACATGGGTTATTTAACTGCAGACACAGTCAGTAGTATATAGACATGAACCACAATGTGTAAAACATTACCTTATATCAATATACACTACCTGATTATAACTAACTTTTAGCAAGAACAGAGATACCTTACTCAACTCTAATTTCTTGATACTAATATTTGGAGATTACTCATTAAATTTTGAATGAATTTACATAGACTAAGGTTGTAAGAGATTCTTCCTTGTCCTACCTGCATCAGTTTGACTCATTCCCTGATCTTCAGGGTTGGAAAATGATTCTAGGAACAAATTAAATTTAGTTTAACACTGATTATTGGTGTAAATGATAATTTATGTAGAATCCAAACCATGGTTTCCATGTGTTATATTCATAATCACTTGTGGAATTTAAAAACAAAACATCAAACTTATCTTTGTGTCTTTTCTTATAAATGGATACATATAGCAATTGATTTCAGGCATGTGTCTTTAAAGTTTATTGGCTAGTAAATCATAATTGCTAAATGTTTTATTTACCAGGAATGGTTTTAAGCACTTTCACATCTCAGAAAAGTCATTTATAAAGTAACAATTTACTGTTTTTAAAATAGGGAAAGTAAACAAAGTAAACAGATTAAATGACTTTCTCAAAATCACACAATTAGAAGTTAGAGCTGAACCCAGGTATTGTGATTTTTTGTTGTTGTTTTTTACAAGTGGATTAGTGTTATAAGTCAGGAGTAGAAATGAAGCACAAATAGAAGCATGTGACACCCAAACACAACCAAATTTGCTATTTTTTGGGAAAAAAATATGACGATTGTATAATTAGCCACTTCCTCCTCAGAAGCTTGTTAGAGGAGAGGAGGGAATGAGTCCGATGGCAGAGCGAATAGGTGTTCCTGGCTTTTAGAATGATATCTTGGGGCTCTTTCAAAGCCTGTTTAAAGGCTCATGCTGAGACTTCATAGTGAATACAGCCAGACTCAGCAGAATGCTGAAACCCTGGGCACTGATTTTGGTGTGCATTATGGCCTGGGATTCTGGCTCTGGTCTAGGTGGGATCAGTAGAGGCCATGGGTGAGGGTGGCCTCCATGCACATACAGTCTGTTGATTCCATTGGGTTTTCACGGGTCTTAGAAAGGAACTTTTCCTTAAACTATAGTTTGCTGTAGACATTGAAGCAAAAGCCCTCAATGACTGGGGACTGCAGTGGTCCAAAGGGAGCTTCCAGAGTCACTGAGCCAAAAGCTGTTAAGTATGAGGGGGGAAAAAAATTGTGATCTTATCTATTGAATATACTGTCATCTGTGGAAACAATTCATAAGAACCAATGATTTATGGAAACTATTTGAACAAGAAAGAATTAAAGCATTTCAGGCATTTGTGCCAGAAATGAGTATTTCTATAGGTATTTTAATTTCTTAGCTCAGGAGAATTTCCAGTCCCAATTTGTGTTTCAGGCAACTGCTGAGCTTTATGTATTTGCATGGGTGAATGTTGATTGTATGATCCTACATTGAGGTTGCCTTTTTTTTTTTTTCCATTCAACTATTAAAGAGAATAAGGAAATACATAAAATATGTAGCTGTTTTTAAATGTCTTTATTTTATTTCATTATTTTAGTGTTACTTCTGGGTGTTCCAGTTTTAAATTAATTGAGGAAAACTTAAATTTCCTAATCTTAAGATATGGCATACCTCAAGTGGCTAGTGAAACTCCAATCCAGATAGTGAAATTAAGGTTTCTGATACTTGCTTCAAAAAACTTTTGGCTTGTGTGGGTTCTATGTGTTCATATTTACCACATTAGATATGATATTTATTGGTACATTTTTAAGATAGTTATGTTGATGGACATTTTTATGAAACATTTTTTTCTAGAAAAATAGTATTATTTATATTTTTGGCAAATCTTTCATGTTTGACTTTACAGAAGATAGCTATAGATTCTCAAGTTTGTACATTTAATTCATTGTAATATGTTGTTACAATTGAAGTATTTGAAGAAAGGAAGAAGTGTAATAGTCTTTTCAGGTAATTTTGGATATTTGAAAAGTATCTGTTTCTTTAATTAGTTCAAAATGTAATAACGGGAACTACATATACTCTTCTTGCTGAACCCACCAAATTTAAAAAAAAAAAAAAGACTACATGAAAAGTGGATTTCAGCACACTATATATCAAACAATTAGGAAAGTGGAAATATGGGTCTATATAAATGAATGATGAACACTGGAAATACAACACTTAAAAATTCCTGTTTATACAGTGTATTAGGATTCTCTAGAGGACTAAAACCAATGGAATGTACATATAATTATAAAAGGATTTTTATTAGATTGACTTATATGATTAGAGGCTGGATAGTCCCACAGTGGCTGTCTGCAAGCTAAAGAGCCAGAGAAACCAATAGTCCAAGAAGTAGTAAGCCTCACAAGAGGAAGTAAGGATGCAGCAACAGTCCTAGACTGAAGGCCTAACAGCTCCCTAGAGGATCACTGGTGTGAGTCCAAGTTCAAAAACTGAAGAAGCTGGGCTGGGGATGTGGCTCAAGTGGTAGCACGCTCGCCTGGCAGGCGTGCGGCCCGGTGCGGCCCGGGTTCGATTCTCAGCACCACGTACAAACAAAGATGTTGTGTCCGCTGATAACTAAAAAATAAATATTAAAAAAATTCTCTCTCTCTCTCTCTCTCTCTCTCTCTCTCTCTCTCTCTCTCTCCCTCTCTCTCCCCTCTCTCTCTCTCTCTTTAAAAAAAAAAAAAAAACTGAAGAAGCTGAAGTCTGGTATCAGCAGGTGATGGCAGCACCAAAAAACACTCCTGCTCAAAAAAAAACTGAGCTTGCATAGGGGGCCAGCTCCATCCAAGGGTGAATCTTCTTACCTAATTTACTAACCATAGGGCAATCATCTATGCAAATACCCTCATAGACACCCAAAAAGAAGTGTGCTTTACCAATTCTCTAGGCATCTATCTTGAAATTTACAACCAAGATTAACCACCACAAAAGCATTTTAACTGAATAATTACATAAAATACAACCTTTTCAGCTTGCTCAGTCAACAGGTACAACACAGTAAATAAATCAGGATGAGTGACCAATCATGTCACTTCTTTCAAAAATATGCCTGTGATTACCACCTATGTATAATTCAGTTCAGACACTGAATGCAAAGTTTGTTGTATTATATTTTTTCCTGGTAAGACACTCAGTTTTTGACATGTTAGGAAAACATAATTGAAAAGCAGGAAGGATGAAAACGCAGCAAAAAGCATGTACTCACTTTGCAAGTGAAAACAAAGTTCATTATAAATGGAGTTATAGAAGGAATACCTTGCAGAGAATGTTAGTACCTTTGAAAGGACTAAGTAGAGGTTGTGATAGAAAGAGGTTGTGATAAAAAGAATGAAGATGTCCCAAAGGAGGTGACACTGGCAAAAAGAACTTCACTTTGGAGAAAGTCTCCTTAATTTAATGACATTCAAAGTACAATGTTTAAAATGCTGGAAGGTGATCCAAACTTTGAAAGAAATACAAGTCAATGGCATAGAGATGTTTATTTTAAGTTACGACAGGAAGAAAGGTAAGTACTGTTTAAACTATGTTTTTAAAAAGATTCTCAATTTCTAATGTTTTATATATCACATATTTTCCTGTTTTTTTTTTTTAATTATACACTTACCACTGACTGAGAGCTTTTAGTTTTTTGAAGACATTTTAAAAAGTCACAGAACAACTTAATTTTCCTGTATATATTAAGTTTATTTTGTATAGTTTAAGCGTTCATGGTCATTTCTATGGTCCTTCATTCTCAGGCAAAGCATCAACTGCCTATATGTGGTAAACATTTTATACTTTGCATGAAATAGTACAATATAAGTGTATGAGAATAGACTGCATAGACTGATAAATTGATGAATCATATGGTAAACCCTAAAGCAACTAAAATAATACAGTTATGTCTAGTAATCCAAGATGGGAAAACAGAAACAGTTCTAGAAGAGGAACAAAAGGGGAGGGGGAAGAACAAAGGGAACAAGTAGAAAATCTAACTCTGTAAGGGTAAAGTCTATCATATTACATCAATAAATGTGTACAGTAAATAGTCTAAACATTTCAAGTAAAATTCAGAAATAGATTTTTTTTAAAGACCAAGTTATAGTCACACACTGCTTATCAATGGGGATATATGTTCTGAATGCATAAGTGATAAAATAATTGTGTGAACACCACAGTGCACATGCACAGAATAAGATGGCTATGATGTCATTTGGTGATACGATCTTATGAGAGAACCATCAAATCAATATGGGCAGTTCCTCATTGATTGTATAGGTTGCATGACTGTATATGCTGCCTACAAATATACTTTAAATATAAACACAAAGTAGAGTCAGCTAAAAAGATGGAGAAGATTTTGCTGACACTCGCCAAAAGAAATATTAACTGGCTTATTAATTTTATACAAACTAGATTTTATACAAAGATTTTTATTTGAGATGAAAATCATGATTATGTAGTGAATCAAATTTTTATGCATCTTTTTTATGACAGCTTTAATAAACATGAAATAGACACTGGTAACTGAAAAGAGAAATTGACAAGTCCCTGAATATAATCTGAGAAATAGGTAGAAAATCAGCAAAGGTAAAATAGTACTATAGTACATGATATGATAGAACACTCATCGTCCAACAATAGAAGAATGCACATACTCAGGCAACATTTGTCAAAATTGACCATATTTTGGACCATAAAATGAGTCTCATTTTGGAAATCTCAAGTCATTCGAAGTACATTTTCTGCTTTCAATGTAATTAAATTAGAAATCAATAACAAAAGGATTCCTAGAAAATCCTCAAATATTTGGAAAGGACACCTCTAGACACTATGAAGAAAAAAATTTAAGCAATTTTAAAATGAAAATGGAAACAACACTAGAATGAAGTGTGCTGCTAAACAAGTACTTAGGGGAGTACACATTAAAAAATAAGGCTTCTAGTTAATGATCTTAGCCCTAAGAAAGTAGAAAAAGTGAATTAAATCAAAGAAGGTAGAAGAAAGAAAATAAGGTCAAAGCTGATTTGATGAAACACCAAAAGGTAGGGGGGCAGGAATCAATGATTTTCAAGTAAAAGTCAGAAAATCATTCAAAATCAATAAAGAAACATTAAAAACCTACACATTACCAATGTCAAGAATAAGAGAAGTAACTTCACTATAGATTGCAAAGAAAGGATGATAAAATTATGAATGATATTCACCAACAAATTCCATAGTATAGATGAAATAGAAAGTTCCTTTAAAGTCAAGTTAGCACCATTCACTCAAGAAAAAAGAACACAGATAACTCAATATTGCTTAAATTGATGTCTTCAACATCCTCACATAAAGAAAAATTTAGGCTTTCCTAGCGTATTTTACCAAACATTTTGGGCAGAATTCTACTTAATCTCATAAGAATTGAAGAGGATAGTGTTTCTCAACTCATTCTGAAGTGAGGATTACATTGATATGCAAATCTAGAAATGGGGATGAAAACTTCAGACAATATTACTCATTAACATAAGTGCAAAACTTGCTAAATAAATTTTTAGCAAATCTAACATAAGAAAAATGAATCATGACCAAAAAGGCAAAGGTTTGTTAACCATAACAACAAAAGTACAACTGACAAATAGGGTTTGTCACAATAATACAGGGTTTTAATTTGAAAATCAATGAATTTCAGTGTATTAAGAAAGAAGAAAAGTTTTTATGATTATCTAATACACTAGAAGGGAACTTCTCCCCCTTGAATGATTTTTAATATTCTTGTTCTTTATAATGTGTTAGGCCAATTACACATTTTTGCATTTCTGTCTGAGGAGTCTAGAAATAGTTGAAACAGTTCCTAAATATTGATGAATATCTGACAATGGAAAAGAATATTAGAACACAAAAGTGAGGAAAAGATAGGAAATAAGCCATGGGAATATTACTCCAAATTAAAAAAAAAAAACTGCACACTTATTTTCAATACTCTTGTCTTGATTGGTAATAGTAATGGAGTAGGATTGTTTTTGTTTGTTGTTACTGTCTTCAAATGTGAGAAACGTTTATGTTAAAGCACCAGGGTCTATTGCTTTATAGAATTCACCCAAACTTCTGAGGAAAGTTATGTCTAGTTGAAGCTTATTCTGAACAGTTATTCTGTCACATCATGGAATAAATGAGTTTTGCTTACTTGATACCATAGTTCATATTTAGACTAAACACTTCTAATTGATGGTGTATAAACCATTTGTTCCTGCTAGTGAAGAGAAAGGGAGCCCTCAGAGATCCTAGGGATTTATACTAATATGTAAGCTAATATGAAGCTCCCAGAGAGTATGCCCTTTATAAATATCTCATCAGTAAACTAGCACTGGAATTAAGAATTTTCTTAGTTTTCTACTTGATTTTGCACTAAACCGATTGCCATGTAGGTAGGTCTGAAGTTCTCTTTAATGTAAATATTGCACATTTTTTAAAAAGCTTATAATCAAAAGGTTTTTGAATTTTCATCTACTTAATAGATATTTAGAAATATTTGGAAAATTCAATAAATAAAATTATTGCATCAATAATTTGGTTCTATTAAAATCTCAAAATATTTCTTCTGTTTTTTCAAAAACAATACGTAAACCAAAAGAGCATGGGAAAAAATGGCAGATCAGAGGAATTGAAAGTTTTGTAGCAGCTCCCCAAGACTGAATTAAAACAGCAAACTGAGGTAGGAAGACAGTGGAAAAACTCCATTAGGCAACTCAGTGAGCTAGCAACCAGGTGAAAACCAAAAATATTGATTTTTAGAATAGAAAAAAATTATAATAAAGACAACAGACAGTGACTGTGTTGGGTGTGCTGTGGTTCAGTTGGTTAGGGGAAATTATCCTCTAATGAGCTGAAAGACATTCTCCCACTGAGTTTAAGAAAAATGGACTCTGATCCACAAATTTACGAGCTGAGCAGAAAATAAACTCAGAAATGCTGAGCTGAGCCTACATAGGACAGAATCCTGCCTCTCTTTGTGGCAGAGAGACCCAGCACTCCCCAGCAGAAGTAGTTGGAGTGGGGAAGCAATAACAGTGTGGAGGGACTCTTTTTTTTTTTTTTTTTTTTTTTTAAAGTTCCCAAGTAGCAGATTGGGAATCCCTTGGTTTTCTTTGGGGATTTTGGGTTGTTGGTTTTTTAAATCTTTTTTTTTCTGTTTATTTTTTCTCCCTGCTCTTGAGATGCTTGCTTTTTGAATACCCAAGACCAAATGGCTGCATGGTTTCTACTTCTCACCGGATCAGTGGGTGCCCATGCCATGAGTCAGTCTGGGCATAGGAATGAGCCTGCATCATGGACTGGGAAGAAATCAGACTGGGAAGTAATCAGTCTGCAGAATAGAGAGGAAGAAAGGGTGCTTGGTTTAGTCAGCTTTTTTTTTTCTGCTGTGACTAAAAGACCCAACCAGAAATCCAGAGAAGAAAAAGTTTATTTGATGGCTCACTGTTTCAGAGGCCTCAGTCCATGGACAACTGGTTCTATTCCTTGGAGCTACAGCTGAGGCTGAATGTCATGGTGAAAGAGTGTGGTGGAGAAAAGCATAAAGATCAAGAAGCAGAGAGTGAGAGCCTCCACTGCCAGATATACAATATGTCCTCCCAAAACCATGCCCCCAGTGCCCATCTCCTCCAGCCACACTCTACCCACCTTCACTTACCACTCAGTTAATCCCCATCAGGGGTTTAATTCACCGATTGAGTTAAGGCTATCATAACCCAATCATTTCTCCTCTTAACTTTCTTGCATTATCTCACATGAGCTTTTAGGGGACATCTCACATCTAAACTATTAATAGTGCTTTTATTTGAAATTGGTGGCCTGATCTCTGGGAGAAGTAGCATGGCTAATGTGTTAGGGACAAATCAGGTCAGGCACAAAGCAGAGACCCTAGTGTACCATATCCTCCAGGTCCAGAAGGAATGAAGGATAGACTATACGTCACAAACCTCTCTCCAGCACACATACTGTGGTTCTTAAAACAAGGGATTAAATGCAACATGGATGAGTCTGTTAGAAGACAGGTGATGGAGCTAGCCAGCAGCCCTGCAAGACTTGCACTCACAACACAGGACACAATAACAAAGGCATTTTGAGGGGGACTTTGTCCACTGAAGCAGACAATATTCCCTGATCAAAGGTAGCCAGGCAAGGAAGGGACAGAGCTCAATAAGTTTGGCCATTTTGGATAAGAACTGAAAACAACATTCAGTCTCATATTTGTGTCACAGAAATTTCCTCATATTTGGTAGATTGTAAAATCAAAAACCTGGAAATGCCTCTATTTCAAAAACCTCAGTAAGAAGTAAATCGAATCTCTTTCTGAGAGCTGTTGCACTACCTGCTTGATGTTAAAGGATTCCTATTGTCACCATATTATTTGTGTTTTATCAGGGTTTTATCTAATTTTATGTATTTTTGTCAATTAATTGGATCATCTCTTGATACTTGTTTATTTTTCTACTTTATCTCCGTTCATATTCTCTCTCCTTCATCCACTTTATTCTCCCAATTTTGACTTCTGTCTTCTTCCCCAGTACCACCTTTATCTCTCTTTACTTCTTTTTCATTTTTATTTTTGTTTTCTTTATCCAATTTTCAATTCAATTTAGTATGCTATAATTAATGCTTAATATTTTCAACTTATTCAAAATTTCTTACATTTAAACTTGACTGATAGAATTGTTGAGATCATTTGTAATAATGTTTATAGCATATGTTGATATATGATCTCTTAAATTACAACTGTTATTTGTGGTTTCAAAGAGGGACTGTGGTTAAAATTAATACTTTGATTCTGCTGATTAGATGTGTTGAAACTGAGATATTACTCCATACTACTCTTATAAACGGATAACTACTCACTAAAAAATCCCATATAAAAAGGAACAGCAAAAAGATGTGCAAAATAGGACATCAGAAAATATGAAGAAACTAATCTACAAGATGCCTCCAAAAGTAATACAAAAAAATTGATTGTTAAAGTAATTAATGAATTAAAGAAGCTTTAAGGAATACAATAAGAGAATAAAATTAAAAATTCAGGTAAAAATCTCACTAATATATTAGACCACATAGAAGACAAGATTTCAGGTCTTATAGATAAGGCATATGAACTTGAACACTTGGCAGTAAAGGAGGGTAATAAAAAAGCGAGACTGTGGTCAGAATATACAAAAACTCTGGGACAACATTATGAAGCCCAACTTAAAAATCATTGAAATCAAAGAGGAAACTGAGTTATAGGCTAATGACACTAATGACATTCTCAGTGAAATAATAGCTGACAATATTCCAAATCTTAGGAATGAGATGGGCATCCACATACAGGATGCATGTAGAACCCCAAATAGACAAGATAAAAAGTAACCGCTCCATGGCCCAATTAAAATGTCTAACATACAAAAAAAAAAAGGACTGAATTTTTAAAAACACAGAGGGAAGATGTCAGGTCACATTTAAAGGCAAACCAATAAGAACAACTATTGATTTCTCCATGGAAACTCTAAAAACCAGGAGGACTTGTGCCTTAAAGGAAATAACTGCCAACCAAGATTGCTATATCTAGTAATACTATCCTTCATAACTGAAGTAGAAATAAAAGCCTTCCAAGATAAGCATAAATTAAGAGTTTATGACTACTAAGCCAGCATTACAGAAAATACTTTCAGACATACTAAACAGAGAACATTCAAAGTAAATACCAGAGCTCCTAAAAAACCGAAACTCATTAGAAAGTTAAGGAAATGAGAATTAGAAGCAAATTAAATATTAGAAATAAAATGGGAGGGAATAATCAAAATCTTCCAATAATAACTTAGAATGTAAATGACCTCAACTCTCCAATTAAAAGACATAAACTGGCAGAGTAGATTAAAAACTAAGGCCCAAATACGTGTGTTTTTCCAATAGACTCATCTCACAAGCAAAGACAGCCACAAGCTGAAAGTGAAAGGATTAGAAATGATATTCCATGCAAATGGAGACTGGAAGGAAGCAGGAGTAGCAACTCTCATTTTCAACAAAGCAAATTTTAAGCCAAATTAGAAGAGAAAAAGAAGTTCAGTTCATCTGGAAAAGGGAGAAAAACAACAAATTATGGAATGAGAATAAATATTTATACCCCATATATCAGTGCACCTAACTACATAAAACTAATGCTTCTCAAAGAACTCAGAGCCCAATACAATAACACAGTGATTTCAACATAACTCTATCATCAATAGATAGGTCATCCAGACATAAATTTAATAAAGAATATTCAGACCTAAAAAAATTATAAATCAAATGGACCTAATAGACATCTATAGAATATTTCATTCGACAATAGCCAAATTTGCTTTCTCCTCATCTACTCATGGAATCTTTTCCAAAATGGGTCATATTTTACGTCATGAAACAAATCTTAGAAAACACAAAGAAAGTAATATGCTCCCTTGAATCATAATGTAATGAAATTAGAAATCAACAGCAAGAAAAACTATAAAAACATAAACACATGAAGATTGAACAATGCATTTTCAACTATTAATAGATCATGAAAGAATCATGGGAGAAATTTAAAATTCCTAGAATCAAATGATGACAGAGTTGCAATACTAAAATCTATAGAATATTATGAAGGTGGTTCTATGAGGTAAATTTATTGCATTGAATGCCTGCATTAAAAAACTTTAGCAATATCTCAAATACACAACCTAATGATGATATCAAGGTCCTAGAAAAACAAGAACAAACCAATTCCAAAACTTGTAGAAGGAATGAAATAATTAAGGTCAGAGCTGAAATTAATGAAAAAGAAATTAATAAAAGTACAAAGTATCTATGTAGTCAAGAGTTGATTCTGTGAAAAGATGTATGTGACTGGTAAAACTTTAGCTAAACTAACCAAAAAGGAGGGTGGGGAGTAAGAACCAAATTAATAAATTATACATGGAAAAGAAGATATTATCTCTGAAATCCAAAGGATCATTAGGGATGATTTTGAAACTTTATGTCCCAAAAAAATTGGAAAAAAATTAAAAAGTGGACAAACTTCAAGATACATATACTTACCAAAATTGAACCAAAGGAATATAGAAAACCAAAAGAATATAGAAGACCAATATCAAGCAATGAAATTGAGTCAATAACAAAAAGCCTTCCAACAAAGAAAACCCATGATCATTGAATTCTCAGATGAATTCTACCACACCCTCAAAAAATTAATGCCAATGCTCCTCAAATTATTCTTGGAAATAGAAACAAGAAGGGAGAAATACACCCAAATTTTTTCTATAAAAGCAGTAACATCCTGATATCAAAACCAGATAAGGAAAAGAAAACTACAGACCAATATCCCTGATGACTATAGATGCAAAAACCCTTAATAAAATATTATAAATACATATTCAAAACATTAAGATGATATGTCTTGATCAAGTTGATCTCATTCCAACAATGCAAGAATTGTTCAACATATCTGAATCAATAAACATAATTCATCACATAAATAAAATATCAAATAATCACCTCAAATAGACATAGTAAAAGCTTTGGACAAAATTCAGCACTAATACATGTTAAGAAACCTGGGATAGAGGAACCTTTCCACAAAATCATGAAGGCTATATCTGGAAAACCCAAAACAACATCATACTAAATTAGGAAAAGCTTAAAATGTTTCCTCTAAAATAAGAAATGAGAGAAGATTTTCTCTCTCACCATTTGTATTCAATATAGTACTTGAAATTTTAACCAGAATAATTAGGTGAGAAAAGGAAATAAATTATAAATTGGATATCCATTGGAAAGGAAGAAGTCAAATTTGTGCTATTAGCCAGTGCCATGGTCCTGTACATAGATGATGGAAGGACTTCCCATCTTATTGGATAGCAGAATTATTATTGCTAAAATGGACAAGTTACAAAAAATAAATTATGGATTCAATGTAGTCCCTGTCAAAATACTAATGTCATTCTTCACAAAACTAGATAAAATAGTCAAAATGTATACGGAAGAATAAAAAACCTAGAATGGCCAAAGCAATTTTGAACAATAAGAGCAATACTAGAGGCATTATACTACCTGATCTCAAATTATACTACAGCACTATAACAAAAACAGCATAGTATTGGCATAAAAACAGATGTAGATTAATTATTTGTGTGAGTTTGCTTCTGTGTCTTTTATTTTACTCCATTAATCTACATCTCAGATATGCTTTCCCTTGTTGTTTTCTCTAAGGGACTCAAAAAGTTTTGGAACAAAATTGCACTAACAAGACTTATTATTGAATTTGAATATTTCTCTAAAAATATTGTTCTGGATTTCAATTTTTATTTTAAGAAGGCATCCTGAATTTGAACATTGGGCAAATGAAATAATAAAAGCAGTATATAAAATGGAATATGAAGTATAAACAGAATGTTACATAAAACAGTATATAAGATGAAAAGTCTTTATTTTTTTTTATTCTAATAGGTTTCAGTAAATCATGTAATTTTGAGGAATACCACAATGAAAATTATTTTCCTCAGTTTTACATACTATTCTATTTGTGCACTTTGTATAATGAAATATCCTATACATACCCAAAGTTGTGCATAAATATGTAATAAAAACTCAAGACCAAAAATTTTCACTTAATTACATCTCATAATTATTTAATTTAAAATCAATAAACATTAACTTCATATGATAAAAATTATCTAGATTCATTATTCAGTACAATGACTATAATATATTTAATCTGAGTTTTCTTCATAGACTATTTCAGATTCTCTGAACTGGTTGAATCTTATATCTTTCACCAAATTTTAGAATTTTTGAGTCATTATTTCTTCTTATAGGTTTTCTGTCCTGTTCTCTCTCCTTTCTTTCCAAAACTCCAATTTCTTTATCCATTACTATGTTTTTCTAACACTTTTTATATTTTATATCTTTTCCCTATTATTTAGATGGAACACCTTTTAGATATTCAACTTATCTTTAGCTTAACTTTTACCTTATCATAATCATGCAGCTATTTAACCCATTAATTTTAAAATTTCAAATGTTACATTTTTAATTCTAAAATTTTCACTTGAAACTTTGTCATAGTTTCTTGGCTACTTTCCAACATTTTTTGAAAAGCATATTTTCATATATGTCATCATAGTTTTAAAGCTGCTTTAAAGTCCTTGCCTCAGAAATAACCATCCTAGAGTTTGTTTCTATTATCTTTTCCCTGGAGAATAGTTTCTATTTCATGGCTGTTTATATGTCAAATGATAAAGGATTGTATTCTAGTTAGTGTGTTGGTTATATTGTAGGAATTTAGATTTGGTTATATTCCTCTGAAGAGTGTTGGTGTTTCTGTTGTAGTGAACATGTAACTTGGTTGGACTCAAACAGAGGATTATATCTTGACTGTGGCAGGCAGAAGCTCAGATCTCAACTTATACTCCTTTCTTTTTTCTGTTTTATGTTCTTTTTAGGTATATATAACAGTAGAGTGTATTTTGACATGTTTTTATATACATTAAGTACAACTTATCCTAATCAGGATGCCATCCTTGTGGTAGTACATAATGTGGAGTTCATACTCCTTTCAGTTAGCCCAGTACACATATAGTTGAAGGATCAGCTAGAAATGTGTACAGTTCATAAACAGAATTCAAATTTTCTTCATCTAATTATTTCCATTCTGATATTTCCTCTCTGCCACCCACTATTCCAGTTATTCTGAACAGGAAAAAAAAATGGTAGACTTTCTCTTGGTAATTTAGCCACTTTGGACTGTTCCTCAACTATTTGTGAATTGCAGGCAAAATCTTTAAGTAGGGATAACTACTTTCTAAGGGTTGCTGCCTTCAAGTTTTAGCATCCCTCTCAATTCAGCCTACTTTCTTTTACTCTTTGAAGCCCTCAAGTAATTTACCTTTTAATTTTGTCCAGAGTTTTTCTTTGTTATCTAATGGAGGCTCTGTCCAGCACCACTTTTACTTCACAAAAGACAAAAACCTGCCAGTTTTAAATAGAAACAAATAGTTTAGTGACTTCTTATGAGAAGTTCCCAATCTGGATGGAAACATGTTATTGCAAAGACCCAAAATAACACAATACATCCAGATCAAAAAAAAAATGCTAATATCTCAACTAGCTAGGAAACTTCTGGCTTTGCCATTAGTTTCCTAAATACATTTCTCTAATCATCTATTTACTCACTGTGTAATGAAAGGTTTAAATTATGTATCTAGAGTCTCCTCAAGTTCTGTGATTTTAAACACAGATTCATTTGAATTACATAGATGTGTGTATTTACAAAAACATATTTTGTGTGTTTGTGCTACTATTGTTAATATATTTTGAAAATCATAATGCTTCAATTCTATACTAAATTTTAACTAGGAGGCTTTCATTATATAACTTGATATAATAGATGGCTCCTGGAAAGATTGCATGTAAATTTGGAATACATAATGGATAATTGGCATTTATAGGAATTCTATGGATTATTCATTTGTAAAAAAAAATATACTTTTTGTTGTAATAATCACTTCCTAATTTAGTTTTTGTATATATCTATATTCCCGGAAAATACTGATTATAGTATATATGTTTTATGTTAAAAATAGCAGAAATAGTATCATTTTTTTGCCATGATTTGAGATAGCAATAACCTATAAGCTTTGTGGTAGAGGATTCCTTTTACAATTTTTTGAATAACTTTATTTATAACATTGCTGGATAATGTTCCTATATCATTTTATTTAATACATACGTTAACCTAAAATAAAAATTACTTAAAATATTCAAACTTTTACCTTTTCAGTTTATCAACCACCTAAAAAGAGTTATCTAAAGGTTAAAGTTACCTAAAATTAAAAAGAGGTTATACAAATATTACTATCATTTAAAATACATTCTGAATTAAATTATAATATATTTTTTCAGTATTACTTAATTTATTACTACTTGTTTAGGCTCTCATATTCAATTCTATGCTGATACTACAATCTTGGATATGAACAGAGTAGTCAATGTCATACTTCAGTGTAATCCAATTCCATTATTATACACATTCTATTTCAACATATTAATTTGGATTCATCTTGTGGTAGAGACTTTTGTTTTTATTCTTGTAGCTCTCAATACTCTAAAATTTCATCAAATGTTTCTTCCTTTATAAAAGTGGATAAGCCAAAAATCTTTTAGATATAAACATAGTATATCAGAATACAGAAGCTGTTAAAAGTATGGGTTTCTTTTAAATATTTTTTTTTTTTGTAATTGATTTGTTATATTTAGTCTTATTTGAGCTATATTTATTGTCTTAACACTACCTACAATTAATGTCTTTTTTCTCATAAAACACATAGGGAATATGTGTGAGGTTTGAAGACTTATAAACTGACAGTAAATTTAAAGGTTTGTTTTTGAACTTTCTTTAAAGTTATCTAAATACATAAATATTAAGCATGTTTGTTACATTCTTTATTCAGTTTTCTAGCCAGCTAATTTTGTAAAATGTGGACAAGATAAATTAAAATATTCAAACAATTGCACAAACATCACTGTACAAGGATAGTAATGCTGGCAAAACAGAACTTCAGACTTTCATGATGTACATTCTTACATTTCTAATGAGTATGACAAACAAGAGGTATAAGGCTATTGATGTATGGTATTTATATTTTAAAATTTTCAGTTTTAAAGTGGTATACACAAAATAGGTTTGTTCTCAAAATAGTGGAAAACTATTTAATAAAACAAACATTTTACTCTCTTATTTCAATTTCTTTATTATACTCTGTGCTTTAGGTATATATAACTTGTTCCAATGCCCAAATGATGTCCTGGGGTTTTCCATCTGTCTCTGTCTATCTTTTTCTCACTTCTGTTTCTCTCTAGTAACTCCATCTCTAGCCAGGTTTCCTCTACATATGGATAAAAATGGATACTAGCATTCCTTATGTACATGGCCTTTAAGCTCAATCTATCACAAAGAAACAGGAGAACCCCCTCCCTCTTTATTTTCCACCTCCCATCTCAATTACCAAACAAAATCTGATTTTCCTTGTTTTTCAATTTGGGTCAGGAAAGTAAACCATTAATTGATAAGCCTACCAAAATCATCTGACATACAGGAGGGGTAGTTTCTCAAAGGAAGAAACACAGACAGACAAAAATTAACATTTTTTAATCTTACATTGGTCGTTGATTTTTTTAAAAAAGTTCTTATCATTATTCTAGACTTATATCCTTTTTTTTATGAGATAGAAAGAAATAACATAGTTCCTTTCAACACCAAGTGACTATATAATGTCACAAGCACATTTGCCTCTTTTTGAAATGTTGGACATGGTCTTTGTATTTGATAGAAGACAGAATACTGCTGATGAAAGGGATGGATTACCTTTGGAAAGTATTACTGAAATCTCACATAACTCTCACATTTTTTGGTTTCAAGTTGGATATATTCCACTTCAAAGAGAGCCAAATACTTTAAGCAGCTTATGGGATGAAACATAGGAACAGTTTTATGTGTCCTTAAAAAAAGATCTAAAATTTTGGAATTAAGCTTAAAATAACAACAAATAATCAATTCCAATGGCTCACAGAAAAATATTTAAATATGATCAAAACTTCCCAGTGAAGGTTCACACATAGAATATAGACATTTCTCCTGTCATGTCAACCTTGGTGATTCATACATATACCATTTTCATTTCTCTGCTTCTGCACTGAAAATGCATAAATGTATGAGTTGAAATAATTCTTTGTGAATCAAGTTAAGAAAGTCAGTTTAGAAACCTAACTGCAAAAACCTTGGATTTGGAACACATATTTATCATTTTGTTAAAAGAGGACAAGTTAAATATCCTACTTTTCTTCTTAAGTATCCATTTTTAAGAGGGAACTTATGAGCATAAACCTCCAAAGACCTACAGATAAAATTGACCATGTACTGAAAATGTTTCTCCAAATTTGAACATTTTCTAGTGTAAACATTTTCTAGTGTAAACTCGATGATTAAGACTTGCTGATTTAGAAATAGAGACCTTGATTTGCTCTTGAGAGCAAAGCAGAACTGCCTAGGTAACTCATGTGATAATAAGAGAACAAATATTATTTGAAGTCCATAATTTTAAGGTGTAGTATCTATAAACAATTAATGTTTTGTGCAATGGTACATGATGTAATCCCAGTGGCTTGGGAGGCTGGGGCAGGAGGATTCCAAGTTCAAAGCTGTGTCAGCAATTTAGCAAAGCCCTAAGTAACTTAGCAAGACTCTACCTCAAAATTTTAAATATGGCTAGGATGTAGCTGGGTGGGTAAGCACCACTGGGCTCAATCTGTGTTACCAAAATTAAATAAGTAAAAAACAAATAAACAATTGATAAGTTCTTGTCCTCTTTTACAAATTTTATTACTCTTATGTGTATGTGTTTATTTTGTACTGATTAGTAATAATATTGTTGAATAATTGTTGAATAATAATTGAGCAATCCTGTCTTATTAATGAATTTAATGGAGATGTTTAAACTTCACTTCAAGCCTGTAGACTGAGGTATGAGTCCTGCTAATGGTTTTTATTGCATTAATTATTTTGTTAATTTTTTTTAAAAAATCAAGGATTGCTGTGGTGCTTTTCAAATGCCTTATATCATCCTTGGTAGAAGTGACTACGATAGATACTATTTAATACTATCTAGTATCTGTTCTCTTTATTTACTACTAGAATCCTCTAATTTTTAGGAGTCTAGGAAGTCAATGTGTCATTACTGAACTGTGTGTGCTCAGTCTATTTCAGGAGAGAGAATAAATTTTTATTTTATTTAAGCCACTGTCATTTGGAATCTTTCTCACAGCAGGTAAACTTGTTGCCTAACTTATATAATGACAATGTTAGGTTTTTATTCTTGTTTTTTGTTTTTAACTTTAGATTTATATTATTAGATTTCCTAATATTGAACCATCCTTGTAATACTAGAATAATCTAACCCTAATCAGTCATCTTATTGTATTATTCTTACAATATGCTGCTGGACTGTTGGTGAATATTTTATTTGGGAATTTTTTTTTTCAGTCAAATTGGTCACTGTTTTTCTTTCTTGTGTGAAACTTATTTTATACTTTGGTGTCAATGATATGGCTACTTTATAATTAAAGTATTTATAAGACTTTCTTTTTTGAACTATACTTTGGAATAATTTAAATAGCATGAAATTATTCTTACAGAAATAATTTTTGAAGTTCTCATAGCTTGGTACTTTTAAAGGGATAGTTATTTTATAATTTTTATTTTTCTATGGTAATTGGTCTACTCAGATTTTCTTTTCTAAGGTTCTTTTAGGTAAGCAAATTCATGAAAAGATAATTGACCATCTTAAGCAAAATACTGACAATGTATTATGAGATTATAAAATATGTAGAACTAAAATATACTATGAGAGTTGAAGTATTAAAGGAAAGAAGTCAAAGTGTACTGCTCTAGGTTTCTTACATTATACATAAGAATTAGGTAAAATAGATGTTAAAGATATCTTTTTAAAAACCTAGAGGGAGCTAGGTACACACTTGTAATCCCAGTGGCTAGGGAGGCTGAGGCAGGAGGATCTCAGGTTCCAAGCCAGCCTCAGCAATTTAGCAAGGCTCTGAGCAATTTAGGGAGGCCCTGTTTCAAAATTAAAGTTTTTTTTTTTTTTTTTAAGTTTTTTAAAGGACTGAGGATGTGGCTCATTAGTCATGTATGCTATTGGGTTCAATTCTTGGAACCAAAAAAAAAAAAAAAAAAAAACCTAGAGGGAAATATTTTAAAAAATTAAAAATGTTAAAGTAAGAAGCCAATAGTGGAAAAATAGCATCATTAAAATAAAATACTGTGTGCAGTTAATCCAAATGAACACAGGTAAAAAGAAAAAAAAAAGATGACAAAAATAGAGCATAATTAGCAGCTTTTATAGAGGCTGCCTCTTCCTTTTGTGCTCTGCCAAAATTGAAGCAGTTTGTGTTCCTTCTGTCCTTAGAGGAATTTGTCAAAATTAAAAATTCAGTTCAGTAGGTTACCTTGGAATTTAGCTCTGCTAGGTTCAAGAAACGGATTACTTATTTTTAAATTATCCCAGCTGTATCTCATTTTTAGGATGGGAGAAACTTATCATTTCTTATATCCTAAAGAGGGTTAGAATTTCCTTTTAATGGTTTCTGATTTTTTAATATTTCACTTTTGTTACTTGACATGAAGATATTACATCTTAATTATTTTATTTTCATTTTGAATTTTATAAAGGAAACACCTTTTTTTTTTTCAATCTAGTGATTTGGAACCTAAATTCAATTCTGTGGATATTAAAATTATAAACTTTATTTGTATTTGCCTGGCAAACTTTTGTCTACCCTTCTACTTTCCCTCCAAATCACTTTACTTTAGGCATTTTTTTTTAATACAGGATAGACTCAGGTTTCACTCTCTCTTAAAGGATGAGTTAACATATTTATATCTATTATTATTGTCAAGTTTATCCTAAAGCTGCCTCCCTACCATTTTAAGTTTGGTTCAAAGGTTTCTCCTACATAGTGAACTGTAACCTGATTTGATATGTAAACAGACTCTTACCTACTCTTATAACAAGTAGCCCAGTCAAGGCCAACCACCATAGCCAACAGTTCAAGCCAAGTTCAAATAGGGAAGATAAGAGTTAAACAATCAGCAGTTTCTTTACCTCACTTCTGTTTTCTGAAAGTCATTTCCTTTTCTCTAGCTATAAATATAATCTCCCTGCTCATGTGACAAGGTGGAGCATTCTGAACCAGTTTTAATCCAGACTGCTGCCTCATTATGGAATCACAAATAAAGTCAGTTAAGAGGTGCAAAACTAGATCTGTTGTAATTTTGCCTTTTAAAACTTTAAGTGTATTTAGTCTTAGTTGTCATGTTATTTCATATTTTTATTTCTGTTTAAAATCTTTCATGTAGGCTTTGTCATGTTTATTTATTTCTTCTGATAACTAGGTATTTGTGTATTTTGTTCTAATGAGTATCTTTATACATATGTGTCTGTATGTATATATGTATGTGTGTGTACATATATATATAAAATACTGATATATCTTTAGAACTAATATCATATAATTTCCTAATCTTCTACTTACCCATTTTTTAAATATATCTAAATTGTTATCATAAGCAATGATAAAATTACTGTATTTCCTTTTCCCTTGATTCCCTCTTCTCTATGATTTGATTTGGGTTGATTATATTATCTTTCATGTTATTAACTTCTCTGTGTGTAATTATATCTCCACTAATGATTTGTTAGCTTTTAGTAATGTGCTTTGATCTGCACCTATTAAAGATAATGAAATTGGAAAACTTACACTACTTCTCATCTTTTTCCCTCTATTCATTTTATTTTTGTCATATTATTTCCACAATGAAAGGGCATATGGAGTTTATACTTTTCTATACCTCTTATCCTACATCGTTTTTCACTGTTATTTTTCAATGCTGTAATCAATCATTATAGTTTTTCTTACTTTAGTATATTACTCAAGAAGGTTCCGTGGGAACATGGTTTTCTAAGGTATTATAGCAGTTGTAGCATATTACATTATTTTTTGAAAGATAGTTCTATGACTTATAAAATTCTTAGACTCCTCCCAACCTACCAACTCACTTTCTCTTCCCTGTACAATCTCCATTTCTGAACATTTCTATGGAAAACTCGGAGACTTAGTTTGACCATACCCACTAATTCCCATTCTTGATCCTTTTGCCTGGTTACTCAAATATTTGTTGTTGTTATTGAAATTCTATAAATTTGCTCTGTTTTGTCCTGCTTATTATTTTAAATACATATTTCTTTGAAAAGGTTGCATGTTCACTATCTGAAACTAAATATTTTATTTCAATAAAATTTTTAAATTTTATTATAACTTATTTGTTCTTTTTTTTTCTCTTGGGGCTCTATGTAAATCTTGAGTCAATTTACATCTATTCAGTTTTACCTATTATTTCAATTTCATTTTCCTTTTTTCTATCTTATTTCTGCAATCATCTTTTCTCTATAGTGCTTCTATTTTGCCTTGACTTTTGTGATTTTTTTCTTATTTTTTCTTTCACTTTATAATTAGAATTACATTTTGTATCTTCCTATTACCTAATGACTCATTCCCTGAGCAATCTTTGTTTTTTTTTATCCTCTTGCTTTATAGAGGGTAATTCTTTGTTAAACTGTTGAAATTTCTAGTGAAAATTTTGATCACAAGTTTTCTGCTACAATAGAATTTTTTTTTCTAATATTCTTGGTAGGATATTTTTGTGTGTGTGCTTCTTCTTTTCTTTATAATATGTGACTCTGGTAATATTATTTTTTTCATTACTTATCTTTACAGTATATTAATTACTTCAAGATCTGTAATTCAGGAGCTTTTTTTTTTTTTTTTTTTCAGGAGCTTTTTGAGTGGAAGAGTTCAGAACTATTTTCCATATTATCTGGAGCCTTCCTACAGATTCACAATTTTGGACCGTGTATTAGTTTGTCTGGTCTGTTATTTTCCCAAGTCAGTGAGGACAGGCAACATAGAATGTTCTCACAATGCCAAATCTCTGCTCTCACCCTCTACAAGAGAGATCTTTTTCTTGCAAATACAGAAATCTGCATGATTCCTTATTTATAGTTCTTCTTTGAGTTCTCCAAAGTTAAAGAGGTCCAGAGGAGTTCCCACCTCCAGTACATGCAATCCTATTCCCATTGTTCTGAGTAAGGCATTTGGATTTGTATCTCAGAGAGCATCTCTTTCTTTCAAGAAGTGTGTTTGCTTAAAGTCACAATGTTCTTTTTCCCGTGTTCTCTTGCCATATATCTCAGCTTGATCTCCACTTTTACAGGAACTCTACATTTATGTTTTAGTTTGTGGTTTTAGTACTATTTTTACAAAAAAAAAAAAAAAAAGTATCTCTTTTTCTCTGTTGGGTGATCTCCAGGAAGAAATAAGGAAATACTGACTGTACAACATCACATTCACTTTTGAAGTCAGATCATTTGAGACATTATATTCAACATTGAGAAATTGGCTCCTTTCGCTTGTTCCAATTTACAGAGATTATTACATATTTTAGGAAACAGTTTTCAAACATGACTTCATTTCAGTTTGTTTGTTTGGTTTTTAATCTATTTAAGAAATTCAGTTATGTCTTTGACCTCTCTATTTAGGTTAGAATTATTTCTAGTTTTCTTCATCAGTGACACGTTTCAATCTAAAACATACAATAAATGAGTTTAGAAAATATGGTAGTTGCATTTAATTATAAAAATTTTTTTCAATTATTTGAGGAACATTTCTTTGAAAGGTAACAAATTACTTTTATGCACTATGTATGGGTATTATGTAAACCACTTGTTGTATTTTCTTCTATTTTATAAAATTCCAGTGGGAAATAGAAGAATGTGCTAAACTATTTTTAAAGAAAGTACATGATATCATTTTTTAACTTAACACCAATGTATCTGGCTAATAGAAGAGGAAATTGAAATACAGTGTTATGCTCGAATTCGGGACCCCGAAAAGTCCACCAGAAACCAAGATCGATGTAAGTAGCAAAGAGGTGTTTATTGCGAGCTAGCTCCGTCCTCCGCGCGCACACAGCAACTGGTGACGCTGAGAGGCTCAGAGCACAAGGTTTGCAGCAGTTTTATAAACTCTTTGGGGAAGGCAGGGACTTCACATACATCATAGCATCTCTTAGCAAATCATCACACACCGCAGGAAAATCATAAAACAACTCTAAAACATGATTAGCACGTTCATTGGCGGGAACAAGTTGGGTAGGGGTGATTGGTTAGTACAAGAGGGGGATTCGTTTGAACTGATTTGTTTAGGCCACGAGGGGAGTACACGTGCTAAACTACATGGTTTCCCAACATGTTATCAAATCAACCACCAAAAACTAATGGGAGGGTCATCCGGCATCCAGGTATTTCCCTATCTCATGCTGATTGGTGGCTGCTGGGGGTTGCTATGATTCCCCACCTAGCCTGAGTCAGGGACACCTGGCAGGGCAGATCTCTCCTGTTATTTGTAGATAAACAACTCAGCAGGGTGGATATGGGCCTAGAAGTGCTCTTTGAGTCTTTCCAAGGACAAGGGTCACGCCCCCTTCCTTGGACAGGCTTTGCTCTGAGGTAGAGGCTGACTTTTCAACAGGAAGTTTGACACGAAGGAAGGAGTAAGATTAGGATATAAGGTGTATGATGATGTCAGATCGTGTTCATTTTCATCCATGGGGGAAATTTTGTTTTTCAAGTTTTTAGCATGGGAAATCTTCTGGATTCCTTTTTTTATACAGAAGAAAATTTTCCGAGTGAGTTCTGTTTTAGTCTACTATTAAAAGGCCTCTTTAAGTCTGTGTTGTTTCATCTATTAATGAGAAACATCAAGAATAAAGAGAATTTCTATTTTGTCTTTGAGAGCTTTAATTTTACCTTTTGTCAGTTTTTATAGTCATGTATTTTTTATCTGTTAGTCCGTTTATACTGAACATAGAAAAGGATTCCAGAAATACACTTGGGTGCCAAGATGCTGAGAAAAGCTTAGTTCTATCTTTATTTTTTTTTTTTTTAGTGATTAGTTCTGACTTAGGTCCCAGAGAAGTACTTTTCAAAAAAAGTAAAGAATATGCACCACATTTGATAACCGCATCCTAAATCTTAGCCTTGGGCTTGAGTTAACATTCCAAAAGAGCCTCTTCTACCCCAGAAATCAGTCTGAATAGGTAAGTAAGCTTGACTTATTTCTTCAAATTAGAAGATGGGAATTAGAGTGGTGAAAGAACTAACATCATTAAATAAGCAATTGAAAACAGCTGATATTTCTAACCAAGCAGTAAAGAATCTCTTCTCCTTGTAAGGTCTCAAGCCACAGAAACCATGCCTTTGAAACACTTGTTTATATGAGAAGGGCCCTCTTCTTTCTTTCTTTATCGGCTTGTGGACTATGGTTGGGGAGGGTGGACCTTGAATTTTTGGAAGCCGAACTAGTGTGGAATTTAAAAACCTTGTGGTTGACTGCTACACCTCTTGGACAATTATTTATTAGTTATATAGAGGAGTTTTAATTTTTCTATTAGATGACACGATGATTGCATGTTTTGGAAAGGTAATTATATATATTTCTGTTTTTGACAGAGTATAAACAAAAAACTATATGTGAATCAAACTAGATTCTCTAATGGGCTTATGGATATTAATCAGTGCCCCAATTCTTTTAATTAAAAGAACTATATTTAAAAAAACAGATGTTTTGTTTGAGACTTAAGGATAGTGGGGGGGGAAAAACCCTCAAAATAGGTTCCTTTTAATGTTTTGATGGATGCGGGGAGTATTCTAAGCCATTAACTAACTGCCCTGTGGAAACACCCAGGAAACATTTAAATGAATACCAGTATCCCTCTGGGCAATCTCACCTGGTTGTCAGTATTTTTTTAAAAAATTCCATGGGTAATTTAAATGAGAGTTCAGTGCTTGAAACCATAGAACAAGACTATCATCAAGTAGGTTCCTTTGGAAAACTTAAGTATAGTAAGCCCTATATTGTTAAATATAAATGTGAATGAATGACTTTATTTCATAATTGAAGTGAATCTTAGTAACTGTGCTTAAGGAGCTTTCCTTGTACTGGGAAGGACCATTTACAGTGAAATAGAAAAAAGCTAACTGTGGTAAAGATTTTGCTCTAAAGATGTTCTGAAAAGAAGGAAACCATGGAGGCATGATGATTAAAGAAAGCCAGGAGCTGGGCCTCTACCTGGTCTTCTAAGTGGGTCAGCAATGGTAATCAGGCTCCAAAATGACTCCCAATAAACCACACTCTCTGGCATTCACATCTTTGAGGTTTTCATCTTGTCTTCTCCTTCTTTCCATCTTTCCCTCTCATTAATAACTCTGGAAGGAGTCAGTCATGAGGATACTTACAGGGCTTATAGAGAGGCCAGTGTAGTGATGATGGAGGCCTTGGCCAACAGCCAGTAGCTATGCAGTGGAACTTGCAAATGCATTAAGGGATTCTTTAACACCAATCAGGCCTTGAGATATCTGCAGCATCAGCTGGCAGCTGGACTGCTACTTCATGAGAGACCTTGAGCGAAAAGTATTCAGGCCAGGAACATTGGAGGAAAAATAATAAATAAAAAAAAAAAGAAGTGGGGTTGAAATGCTATGTTGTGGTATTCTTGCTGGAAATACAGGTATATTGGCTAAAAAGTATGTGGGATGATGGAAGGGGCATAGATCATTGAGGATACTGAAAAATGTACTAAATAATGTGGACAGGATTAAGGAGCCATTGGGTATTTCTTTTATTTATCCTCTTAAACTTATTTTTTTTTCAAATCATAATAACTCAAACACAGAAGTGGGAAATATTGTGAAAAATATTTAAGTGGGCTGACTGCCTTGGAGCAAAGGGTTTATTGGATGTAATTTATTAATCACTAGTGAACACTGAAACCAACAAATTTATAAATCGTAGACCAATAATAGCCCACTTTTCAAAACCACCTAAACTTGTATTACAGAGACAACAAAATTCTTTTCCTTAATAAGACTTGATTTCTAATACCAATTCATATTTATTGTAAACATTTTTACTAAAACTTATTGGATGTTTTATACATTTTCCACACAGCCACTTAGTTCAACAAAGCACATATAAATACTAAATTGAAAGTCCAAGGGTTTAATACTGTTTTTAATTTTTTCACAATGTTGTAAGAGGTGCAGGAAAGAATTTTATGAATGAAAATTCACCTGGTTTAAGTACAAGCTCATAGCCTTCTTTAAGCTGTTGGAATGTTTTCCTAAGGAATTTTGCCTTAGGCAAGTCTCTGCTTTAAGAATAAATCAGATCAAGCTCAATTTTATCATTGTTTTGCTTTTGGCTTACTGTTTATTTTGCAAGTAAAACTCAAAATCAACAACTCGGTCTAGGGTGAACATTAAGGAAATTGAGTCCACACTGCAGAATCTGAATGAACCGCCTTTAGGGAATCATTAATTTGTTATTTTTCCATAGTTCTTCAGAAAAGCAGATAAAGAAAGATTTCTTCTTAATAATTATTTCCATTTTAAGACAACATACATTTATAAGTTTCAGAAAATTAAAAATTATTCTCTTTAACTGTGTTTTTAATCCCATGAAGCAAAATGTACCATTATTGCATTTTTTTTCTTTCTGGCTTTTTTTTTTTTTTAATGTATATGTATTGGGGGGAGCCTGTATTATCTTGATTATTCAGTACCCACAATTTTGAATCTTAGTTTACTTCTACTTGGATTCATTATTTCAGTCATTCAACAAATATCATCAAACAATAAATACATATTTTCCTTTTAATTGTATATACACAATTTTAATGACTGTAAAATCTTATAGCATACAGTTACCTAGTTTATTTACTTAGTATTCTGTTGTTGAACATTTAGTTGCCTATCATGGTTTTTGATCTGTGAAGCTATTTTTTTCTCTTCTACTCCTTAGTTTCTTTTTGTTGTAAAAATAACATACGCAAATTATAAATCCAAACAGTAGAGAGTTTATATGAAAAATTTCCTTCCCATCTCAGACCTCCTGGTTCCTCATCTTCCTTCCCCTTATTATCTGTTTCACATCTCCTCCTCCTTTAGGAACAGTCTGTATTTATACAAACTTCCTTCTTTTCCTATACAAATCCATGCATGCCACATACAATGTTTTCAATGTTCTATACTTAGCTTTTCACTTTTATTGTAACAATATGGAGATAGTCTATTATCTGCAGATGCCTCTTAGTACTCCACTATATGTGGTTTTTATCATTAATCAGTTCTCTATTGACACACACCCAAGTTACTTATGAACTTTTTTGCTATTTCTCTAGGCTATTATATTGGCTAGTGTGCTGCTTCAATAATGTTAAATTGTTTTTCACTTTAATAGGGATATATCTAACTTTCCAGCACTAAGCAAAATCTTTGCTTTTGTCCTTAGATTAGAAATTTTTGTTAAGGAAGAATTCGTCTGTCAATATGTTAATGAGTTTTAAAAATCATTAATTTTTAAAATTGGAATGTCTTACAATTCTTTTTTTTTTTTAAAGAAAGAGGTAGAGAGAGGTAGAGAGAGAATTTTAATATTTATTTTTTAGTTTTCGGCGGACACAACATCTTTGTTTGTATGTGGTGCTGAGGATGGAACCCGGGCCGCACGCATGCCAGGCAAGTGCGCTACCGCTTGAGCCACATCCCCAGCCCCTTACAATTCTTATTACACATATACAACACAATTTTTCATATCTCTGGTTCTATATAAAGTATGTTCATTCCAATTTGTGTCTTCATACAATTCAAGAATGGATTGTACTTTTTAATAGCTGCAGAAATACATGCATTTTCCCTCTTTGATCTAAATTGGTGTGAATATATTATAAATTTCATAGAATCGTATCATCCCTCTATTCTTGAGATGAATTTAGGTGATACAGAGTTCCAGTTTTACTATGTGTTCAATTGTATTATTTATTTTTAATCTTAAAAAAACCCCAGAAAGTCTTTTACAATTTAATTTTAAATCCTTTGTAAATATTATATTATTACTGCAAATTTTCCATCTAGCAGATGTATCAATTTTTTTCTTAATCATCATTCTGTTGTTCAATATCAATCTTATTTCCATTTTAAGCTATTTTAAACAATGAGAAGTTGATTAAACAATTCTTAAATTTTTTTCTTGCCTTCTCTCTAAAGGAATTTTTAACATAAGCAATATAACCCAGTTGTGAGCCCAATCTTCTTAAAGGTTTTGAACATTTATTTCAAATAATCATCTCTGTCTTAGTATGATGGAAAATTCAGTGTGCACCTGTGTCTTTAAGGATCCCTTGGGATTTATTTCTTATTTGTACATCTAGCTTGAGGTTTTGGATTCTGCTAAATTTTGATCTCCTTTATTTCTAACCTTTGTGGCAGTTCCCTTCTTTTCCTTTTGTTGATTGAACATAGATCAGAACTGTCTTCTGAATTCTTCAGAACATAATCCTAGCAAGGCATTTAGAAGATAGTTATGTGTAATTGACTTTTACTGTTGATTTGGTGAGTAGTTATACTGAATTGTGACAGTTAAGATTAGTGTTAGACATTCCTATTTCCTGTCCCTTGTCATTTGTGCTGCTGGAATCTCTCACTTTGTCAATTTTCCTTGAATGTAACCTTCAATCTTCTCCTTTCATCCCTGAACTTCCTCAGCCCCTCTCTCATGCCTGTCCCTGGAAACTCAAAGTTCTTCCAAGTTTATTATGCAGGGAAATTCAATGCTTTATTTAACCTTCTTTCTTAAACAGGCCATATCATAAGGACCCTCTTTTTCCAATTGAAATGACTCTTCAAAGGATGTTTGATATTTTTGGCTAATTGAAAGACAGCGCTCTCTTCAGAGGCATTGATATGCTGGATTTTGATGGGTGCCAACTACCCCGAACCCACCTCTCTTCAGAACTGTTGATCAGTTTAGAACATAACTTTTTTTAAAACAAGATGAGTCATATATGTGGCACTAGGATGTGTGTGGCATGCCCTCTCACATTTTTCAAGCTTCTGATACTGTAGTAATCACCTGCCTTTTCTGTTGATGGAAGAATTAAATTGTTGGGATCCTAACATGATGTATCTATCAGCAGCATTGATTCATCATCACTGAATGCCAAGCTTTTCTCTGCTTTGAAAAACAGCCTCCTCTCCCTCCCCTGTTTTTAATTCCCTCTGTATTGTTGCCTTGTCTTCCTGTTAACTGCTTTATTCTGTAAGAGAGGCATCATGGTAGAAAGAGTGGACATAGTGTAAAAAAAGATTTATTGTTTCAGGCACTAATCTAGCTTCTATTTTATTTAGAGTTCTCCTTAACATCCTATAATGGGTTAAGATCTCTTCCACCTTTATTTTGCAAACCTTCCCATCAGCATCCCTCTCAGGACAGTGCCTGGTTAGATTAGGTTCTGTTCTATCTCTCCTTTTTAAAATAAATTTTTAAAAAATAAATGACAGTGGAATGTATTACAATTCTTATTACACATATACAACACAATTTTTCATATCTCTGGCTGTGTATAAAGTATGTTCACACCAATTTGTGTCTTCATACATGTATTTTGGATAATGATGTCCATCACATTCCACCATCCTTGCTAAAACCCTGCCCCCTCCCTTACCTCCTACTCCTCTGCTCTATCTAGAGTTCATCTATTCTTCCCTTGCTCCTCCTCTCTATCCCACTATGAATCAGCCTCCTTATATCAGAGAAAACATTTGGCATTTGTTTTGGGGGGGGATTAGCATTATCATCTCCAACGCCATCCATTTACCTGCAAAAGCCATGATTTTATTTTCTTTTATTGCTAAGTAATAGTCCATTGTGTGTATATGCCACATTTTTTTTTTATCCGTTCATCTACTGAAGGGCATCTAGGTTGGCTCCACAGTTTAGCTATTGTGAATTGAGCTGCTACAAACATTGATATGGCTGTGTCCCTATAGTATGCTGTTTTTAAGTCCTTTAAGTATAGACCGAGGAGACAGGTAGGTATGGGACTTATACTTGTTAACTGAAGGGATTCGGCTTCCTTTGTAACATGTGCTTGCTGTATTATCAATATTAAATCAAGCACAGAACAATGAATCCTCTATGAGCCCAGACAGTTCAGAGTCTGAATGTGATCTGTCCCACAGGGCCTCACAAATAGAGCAGAAAATTTTTTCTTAAATATGTTGAGTAGGACTTGGTCTTGGCTTTGCTCACCTTATGGTTAATTAACATAATCATTGTGTTCATCAGCATCATCTTCTTCTTTCACCATTTTGCTCTCTTCCTACCTAAGTGTCTTCTTCCCATTTGCTCCTCCCACCTGGATCAAAGTACACAAGCTATACAGTCAGAACTCTGTGAGAGGCCAGGGCAGAATGGATCAGGACTGGCCAGGTGGTGAGAACTGAAGTCACAGAAGTAGAGGACAGCAGGAGTGAATGTGGAGAAGGTAAAATCATAAGTTAAACAGAAGGTCTAGATATATCAGAAAAGGAACCATGTCAGAAGTAATATTGTGTAAAATAATATGCTCTGATTCAAGCTATCATTGTCCTCTCAACCCTAATTAGTCATGGAGGGAAAACTATACCCAAAGCACTCTTTCTGAAATCATTCATTTTGATATAGTAAATTTATTGATAATTAAATATCTAAATTATATTATTGTATTAAGAGACATATCCAAGCATGATCCTCAAACTTCATTTCCACTTATAATTCCAATCCACCTGCACTTTTATGTCTAACACAAATAGAAAAATAACTTGTCAATCCATCTCCTGTCTTCTACGTCTTGAGTGATGATACCAGTGGCAGCAAAATGATCACCACCCGAGTCAACTTGAAGACAAATGAGAAGCCAGTAAAAAGGACCTTGGCAATTCAAATGCAGAATGATGCATTCCTGAAGGGTGATTACTCCTGGCCTCACCAAGTTGGCTCTGGGTTCTGAGTGGTTGCCTTTAAACTCTGACACCATCATTTGCATAAAAGTCCTTGAAACTTGGAGAATTCAACCTTACTGAGCCTTACTTTGCTCAGTGTGAGGCAGAGATAATTTTAGGATCTACCTCATATAGTGGTATTGTGAAGAATAATGAGGTGATACATATAAAGCACATAGATAGCACACAGTAAGCTCTGGATAAATGTGACACAGGTGATTAAGTAAGGTCTAGTTATCATAATTTTCTCAGATACACTCAAGCAAAAGGCCTAGGAGGCATTCTTAACCCTATTCTTCCTCCCATCACCACCTCATATCTGTGACAAAGTTCTGCCTTTCATACTTTGAAAATAAGCCCTAAATCCACGCTCCACTCTTACCTCCACTGTGACCTCTGGTGGGTTAAGGTCACCAGCTTGTCTCTCCAGGGAGACTGCATCAATCCCCTTGTGGGTCCCTGGCTTCCACTCCTGTTTCTCTTACTCCATTCTCCAAACTGTCACCAGAGCAAACTTATAAAGTAATAAATTCTATCCAGTGATATTATTTCTCTTTGTTCTCAAAATAAATCCAAACTCAATTTTATGACCTACAGGGTCTGGCTGAATTTGACCCCTGTCTGCCTCTTAATTTCTTCTTTTTTTAATGTTGATATGTATATTTATTATAAAATGTGTACATATAATATACACACACACTCACACATGCACATATCTGTATGTGGGTATGTATATACATACATAAAATGATGACATATATTTCTGAGAAAGCAAAATATGATTACACAGCGATAGCTGGACACACAAGGAATTCACAACTCCCCAAAGAAAATTCCTCTATTCTCTTTGCTAACTGAAGTGCAGCTGCCTACACCAACCTTTTCTGCAGGTACTTGTTCTTCTCTCACTTGCTCTGCTCCTTCTCCCATTCTCCTAATGGCTCATTATTATCATCTGTTGAGAGCCACAGCCAAAGGGGTCCCAGCAAACTTTCAGACTGCCAGCTGATGATTGGCTCACAGCGGCCCCAGCAACATCTAGCTGATTGGCTCCTCTGAGGTGATGCTCATTGGGCTGTATCCCTGCCCTTTCAGGCCACGGAGCTGCTCATTGGGGGACTTTTTTGGCTCCGCCCACACGACCCAGCCAATCCGCCTCAAGAGCAGGAGGATTGTGGGAGGTGGAGAGGCTTGTGGGTGGGGGAGAGGCTTGTGGGAAGCCGGTGGTGGCAGTTGGGCTCTGAAGATTTTCCTGAGGAGCTGTTTTGTTTGGCGTGTGTGGTTCTAAAAATAAAGTTTGGTTCTTTTGACAAATGGCTCCTGAATTGTGCCCAGCCTGACTGCCGCAATCATCCAGGCCTTAGTTCAAACAGTGCCCTCCAGAGGAACCTCTTTCTCTCCTATCCTGGGAGTGTCCCAGAGTAACAAGTTATCTCATGACCTGGCTTCCGTCACCCTCGGCATTCATCACAACTTGGTATTATCATCTGTATTTTTTTGTTGTCTTATTGATTTTCTATTTCTTCTACTAAAATGTCAGCAACATAAGGGCAGAGGTGACTCCTATTTATTGCTGCATCTCTATAAGTTGGTATTTGGTAGATTATGGATTAAAATTTGTTACAGTAATAAACTATCTATGCTTCTAGGAATGAAATGTGTATATAAAATATCACCCTTTGGGATTGAGCGTATATATTAATGAGTGTGCAAATGTGTATGTGAGAATGTTACTACATGTGAATATGCATGAGTGCACATGTATGTGTGTGAGCAAGAGAAGCTTAGAGCTGTGAATATGTGTGAACATATATCAACGTGAAGGTCTGAATATGTGTATGTTTGTGTCTTTGGAAAATATTAGAGAAATCTGATTTCTTTGATTAGGTTCAAATCAAATGCTTTAATTAAATATTTAATAATTCAAGTTAAATTTAAAAAATCTAATTAAAATAATACTATAATCATAAATTATAGTACTATAGCAAAGGAATACTTTATAATTCTCTATTTTGAGAAATGAATCTCATAAAGCTAATCACTAAAATGGGATATGTACAGCAAGAACTCAGAGTATTTTGTTAAATGCTATGGAACTCAATCATTCTCTGTTCTTTCAAGTTCAAGGAGAAAACTCTGTGATCTGCAGGTATTTTCTGAATCACCGCAATGCCTTTCCTGCCTGAGACCCTCAGCATTTCTACTGCCTCCCAGGCTCTTGCTCTTCCTCTTTGCATGGCTGAGTTCAACTCATCTCTCATGTCTCAATTCAAATGTCAATTCTTCAGGAGTTCCCTTCCCAATTCACTTCCTTGACCCCACAGTAGGGATAGGTGTCCATTATTTGTTCCCAGAGGACCCTGTATTTCTCCTGGAAAGTACTCATAGAATTAATTTAAATTTAGGCATTCACTTTTTTATCACCCAACCTCTAGGAGTGCAAAGACCTCCACTTTCTCATTCATTGCCATTTGCCACATATACCTCTCAGAAATGATGCAGGCTTTCTCTATCAGGCTCCTCGCTTATTTTTTTTTTTTTTCTTTTAGCCCTCATTGGCAGTATCTTCAAGATCCATTTATCTGTTAGTAGAGTGTTGAAGGCACTGTAGGCTTTTTCTATCATATACCTCAAAACTCCCAGCCACACCCCATTATACAACTGCAACCTCCACATGTTTATGTATTGATTATAGCAGCCTCCCATTTCCATGAGAATCTGTATCTGTTTCCTGTGCATGCTGTAACAAATTGCCAGAAACATGGTGGCTTAAAACAACAGAAATTTATTCTCTCTAGTTCTAAGATTCAGGAATCCAACAACAGTCTCATTGGGTGGAAATCCATGTTTTCTGTAGTATCTAGGGGAAAACTGATCTCTGGCCTCTTCCTATTTCTGGTAGCTGGTGTCATTCCTTTGTTTTGAGCAACTCACTCTGATCTCTGCCTCTGGTTATACTGCTTGTATTTCCTTTCTGAGACCATTATTCAGGCTATCACAAATATTTGTATGTATTCTTATATAATCTTTCACATTGTTAACGTAGCAAATTTTGTTATTCAATTACTAGTGTTAAGCCATTCTTACATTCAGGGAAAACAACAACATAATAATCACTTTATCCTTTTGAATTCTTTACAATATTCCATTTTATAGCACTACCATACCTTATTGAACCAAACTTCATTGATAAACATTATTTTTAATCATTCTATAGTAATTCATTATCATAAATTTATTAATGTATACATATAATCTCAGTGTACTGTTATGCTTGAATTTGGGACCCCCAAAAGACCACCAGAGACCAAGATCCATGTAAGCAGCAAGAGGTGTTTACCGCGAGCTAGCTGGGTCCTCTGTGTGCACAAAGCAATTGGTGACACGGAGAGGCCCCAAGCCCAGGATTTGCAGCAGTTTTATACACTCTGTGGGGAAGGCAGGGACTTCACATACATCATAGCATCTCTTAGCAAATCATTACACACCGCGGGAAAATCAAACAACAACTCTTAACATTGATTAGCACAGTCAGTGGCAGGAACAAGTTGAGTAGGGGTGATTGGTTAATACAAGAGGGGGATTCATTTGAACAGATTGGTTTAAGCCATGAGGGGAGTAGTGCTGAACTACATGGTTTCCCAACATGTTATCAACCACCATAAACTACTGGGAGGGTCATCTAGCATCCCAGGTATTTCCCTGTCTCATGCTGATTGGTGGCTGCTAGGGGGTTGCTATGGGTACCCACCTAGCCTGACTGAGTCAGGGACATCTGGCACAGCAGATCTCTCCTGTTATTTGTAGATAGACAACTCAGCAGGATGGGTATATGCCTAGGAGTGCTCTTTCTAAGGACAAGGGTCACGCCCCTTTCCTTGGACAGGCTTTGCTCTGAGGTAGAGGCTGGTTTTTCAGTACTTGTCCAATTATTTCTTGGTATAATCTTCAGAATGGAAATACTGAGGAAAAATGTATGTATTTAAAAATATTCTGTTTGTCTTGCAAACTTGCATTCTAGAAATGTTGTTCCAATATTAGGCCTCATACCTCACCTATGTTCACCATCCCTCCCACATCCTACTCAGTTTAGAGAACTAACTATATTTATAAGAAGCAAAACACCATTTAATTGGTTCATTTTGTATTGCATTGATTATAAGTTGAACAGCTATTTTTATCTTTATTCCTAGTCCATTTGCTTCTGCAATTTTCAATTTTTTCTTTTTGATTTGCTAGAGCTTATATGTATATTAAAATAATGGTCTTTTATAGTAAGATAGTAACCTTTCTGTGTAAGTTTGAACTGTATTTTAGCTTTTGGTCGTTTTGCCCTCCTCTGAACTCTGTTAATATTACCTTTACTTATACAGAAGTTTAAAATTTTTTGGAAATAGGTTATGCATTCCTCCCAGTATGGTTTCTGAGTATAAAATTATTTTAAGAAAAGTCTTTCTAATGCCAAGAATATTGGCCATTACTGTAAAATGTGACCTTACTTGCAATCAGAGAATGGTGAAGCTTAAGATCATTCAAGCTTCATTAGCTATTTTCTAGGTAAATTCTGGGCTGCCTCAAGAATTTTTTTTTTTTTAATACCACACAAATCCATTTCTCAAATGCCGCAGTTTATGCCAACTGTTTCAGGTGGCCAGCATAGAAACATCCTGAAGAATTGTACCAATCAACCTCTTACATCAAATGAGTGTTTAGTTATGTTCATGTTTTTTCTGATTTTATAAAGTTTGAGCATCCCCCGTCCCCTTTCTCTCCCCTTTCTCTCCAAAATGTAAAATTGCCTTAATCCAGTGGCAAATGACTTTGATGAACATTATGATTTGGATGTGAGGTGTCCCCCTCCAAAGCTTATGTGTGAGACCATGCAAGAAGGTTCAGAGAAGCAATTATTGGGTTGTAAGAATCTTAACCCAATCAGTGAATTAATCCCTTGACAGGGATTAACTGAGTGTGAAGTGGTAGGGTGTGGCTGGAGGAGGTGGGAATTGGGGATGTGGCTTTGGGTATATATTTTGTATCTGGAAAGTGGAGTTTCTCTCTCTCTGCTTTCTGATCTCCCGTGAGCTGCTTCCCTCTGCGTCATTCTTCCACCATGTTGTTCTGCCTTACCTGGAGATCTGAGGAATAAAGCTGGCTGTCAATGGACTGAGACCACTGAAACCATGAGCCCTCAGATAAAATTTTCCTCCTTTACAATTTTTGTGGTCAGATCTTTTAGTCACAGCAGCAAAACAGCTGACTAAAACAATGAGTTAGGGAGCAAATAGACCCTCTGGGGAACTTCATACAGGTTTAACCTCAAAGCTTACTTTGGATATGAACACCAATGACAACAAACTACTTACATTTTATCATTTTGCACATTATTTTAATCTCAAGAATTAACAAAGAAAAAACCCTGCCTGATGTTAAAACTTATTTGGAGAAAAAGCCAAATAAGAGCCTTGAATTCACACAACAGTTACAGACAATATGGGGGTATGTTTTTAATCACTCCGCAAGTATTCATTCAGGGCCAGCAGAAGTCCAGACAAAGTAAAATGTTAAGAGATATGCTTTCATAATCATTGATTTTTCTTTCTCTGAATTCTTCATCTTGTCCATATTTGAACCATTGACATTCATCTCAATCACTTCTCAGAGCCATTTCTTTCCAATATTAACTAATATTTTGTTCATGCTTACCTCTCTTGGAGACTTTTATGCTTCCCCTCATAATTCTTTTTTTAAATTTTTAAAATCTATATATGACAGTGGAATGCATTACAATTCATACTACACATATAGAGCACAAATTTTTTATATCTCTGGTTGTATACAAAGTATATTCACACCAATACGTGTCTTCATTCATGTACTTTGGATAATGATGTCCATATCATTTCACCATCATTTCTAACCCCAAGCCCCACCTCTTCCCCTTCCATCCCTCTGCCCTATCTAGAGTTCATCTATTCCTCCCATGCTCCTCCTCCCTACCCCATTATGAATCAGCCTCCTTGTATCAGAGAAAACATTCAGCATTTGTATTTTGGGGGGATTGGCTAACTTCACTTAGCCTTATCTTCTCTAACTCTATTCATTTATCTGCAAATGCCATGATTTTATTCTCTTTTATTGCTGAGTAATATTCCATTTTGTATATATGCCATATGTTTTTTTTTTTTGATTCATCTACTGAAGGGCATGTAGGTTGGTTCCACAGTTTACTATTGTGAATTCTGCTGCTATAAACATCGATGTGACTGTGTCCCTGTAGTATGCTGTTTTTAAGTCCTTTGGGTATGAATGTAGTTCCCTCAGTGTCCCCCACTCTAACAACTCTCATCCTTGCTTACCTCAATGAGGTGGTTGCAGACACACGGTTTTGAACTTTTCCTTAATAGTTAATTTTCTTAAGGCACTGAATAATTTTATCTACTTTCTGCCTTAAGCTTCTCCTTTTCTCTAATATTCTCATTTGCAAAAAATCAACCAGAATTGAGCACCACGTGGTGTCTTCCCTTCATGGTATTGGCATGATTTCCTCTGACTCACATGATGGGGGCAGTTGGTGACTTGTCTGCTTGTTTAAGCACTTGGACATAAGATTATTTCACTGCTTATTTAATTGCACCTCACAGAGAGTTCTGTAAGATGAGCATAAAGCAATAATGCTGCCTCAGATAGAAGAAGTAGACAGAGATAAGCAACACCTACGAAATGTGGCTGGTTTACAATTCCCAAGGAAGTATTAGAAAGCAAACCACAGAATCTCTTTTCTTCCCATTCCCTGACTCACATATGTGGTTAGACTGTCTTCCCCTAAACTTTCCACTCTCCCATCAAGAGATAATCTGGAGCAGGCTTGACAATTGGTTTGCTCTGATGGAGTGCAGAAAATGGTATCCCAAAACAGGGCACCTTGACATACTGAGTATTTTAAGCTGAAGGAAACTGAAAATTTCAGAAGCAGGAAGGTCTCTCTGACTCTCTCCTGCCCCCTCTCTCTTGAAGCAGACTATAGAAACTGAAGTTGCCATCACTTCTTTTTCCCATGAAGCAGGCCAAAGAAACTAGAATCCCCCTTCCTCCTTCTCCTTTAAAGCAGACAGAAAACCTATAGGAAGGTCACTCCCTGACCCTCTCCTTCTTTTCTACCCTGAAGAGCCTCATATGACAAGTATCCTGTTTTATACCAGAAGAGAGGGAATGTCACACAGAGAGGCCAAGAAGAATGGGAACCAATAGGTCTTGCAAAGACCACCCCCCAGCCCAGGGTTTATCACCATTATAAAACCCCTTGGTCTTCCTGTCACTCTTGTGCATGACTGTCATAAAAATACAGTTTTTTCCCTGGGTCTCCATGTGTTTCTTTCTGAAGCTTCTAGTCCTGTAAAATTTTTATTAAATAAGTGTGTATGCTTTTCTTTTGTTAATCTATCTTTGATCTAGGGGTGTCATCCATGACCTTTCCAGTGGTCAAGAAAAGAAATCATTCTCCCCTACTGTTAATAACCAATAGAATGTGTCAGAAGTGACACAGGATGACTTTGGAGGCTAGGTAATAAATAGTGACATAGCTTTGACCTTGTCCACTAGGACACTAGTCTTCAGAACCCTGAGCCACAACATAAGAAATCTGAATAGTCTGAGGCTATTGTGCTGTGAGAGGCCCAGCCCACCAGGAGAAGCCACATGCCAGTGTGCCAGCCAACAGCCCCAGCCACATTCACAGGTGAAAGCCAAGGTCACTGTCAGTCCTAAGTCTCCAGTGCCTCCAGGTGATTCTGACCACTTGCCTTTGCATCTTCCCAGCTGAGGCTCTGGACATGGAGCATCGACAAGTTCCCTACAACCTTATCTGAATTCCTGATTCAAAGAAATTGTAGGGGTAGTCAAATAGCTATTTCTTTTTCTGTGTGGTACTAGGGATCAAACCCAGGGTCTTGTGTGAGTGCTCTACCACTGAGCTACTACAGCCCCAACCTTCAAGTGGTTATTTTATGTCACTACGTTTTGGGGTAGTAATTTCACAGTGACAGTACTAGAATACCTCCCTTTGAATCTCGGCTGGCCTCCTGGCTTGCTTTAGTCAATAAAATGAGAATAAAGTAAAGAGTGCCAATTTTTGAACCTAAGGCCCTACAGGACCTTCTTGTTTATGTGTTGTGCCCTGGCTGGAGGATGACAGCCATGTAGAACATGTCTCATCCCAGTCATTCTAGTTAAGACAAGCCTAGATAAACCAAGAACCAGCCCAATCACCCATAGAACACAGCTACCTACGGTGCCAACCACTCCAGACAGAAGAAATGGTGTTGGATGCCACTAAGACTTTGGGGATGTTTGGGTCAGGAGACAACCAGTGCATTATTTAAAAAATAATAATAATAACACACTCTCTCTTGATTTCATCGTCCCCTTCAGCTACCATCTTTTATTTCTGCTTTATAGCAAAACTTCTAAAGGTAGTTACCTTCTGTTCACTCTTTTACGCCTATCCCATCACTACACTGTACCTGCTCTTTTCTAGGTGGGCGTGGACTCTCATGATGCCGGATCATTCCATATGTTCATGTTGGTTGATCATCTCATTGGACTCTGTAGCAGTATTCAGCACATTTGATCACTTTCCATTTCCAAACACTTTTTCTTTTAGTTTTTGAGATAGTTGCAGGTTTTTTCTCCCTCATTGGCTATTCCTTTTTAAATCTCTTTTGCTGATTCATTCCTTAATTTATTTATTGAAAGAAATTATCTGTTGAGAGCTTTCTCTGTGTTAAGCATTTGGAGGGGGGGTTCTTATAGTCAGAGCAGTGAAATTTAAAAAAAAAAAAAAGGGTTGCCTCCATGGGCCTTACTTATATTCTAGTGAGGAGAGACAGAAATCAGCAAATGCATATTGTGAGTATCCCCCAAAGGCCTATGTGTTAAAGGCTTGGTTTTCAGCCTGTAGCACAATTGGGAGGTCGTAGAACCTTTAGGAAGTTGGGCCTAGTGGAAGTAAGTTAGGGGCCATTGGGGACATGTTCCTAATGTTAGCACCCGGGCCCTTCCTCTATATAATAACAGGTACTATATCACAATAGGACCAAAGCAACAAGGTCAATTGACCCTGGAAGAAAATTCTGAAACCATGAGCTGAAATAAAGCTTTTTTTTTCTTATACTTTGATTACCTCAGGTATTTTGTTACAGTGATGGAAAACTAACAATAGGCAAATGTATCTCATACAGTGATATGTTAAATGGGGAAAAATAAAGCAGAGGAAGGGGAAACAGATAGTAAGAGGGTTACCATCTTAAAAAGGGTGGTGAGTGAAGTCCCCACTGAGGGAATGACATTTTACATAGACACCAGAAGAACATGAGGAAGCCACAGGTCTTCTTAGAATGCAGCATCCCTGACAAAAAGAACAAAAACTACAAAGACCCTGAGGTAGCAGTGTGACTAGCATGATCCTCTGCCTCTTTTTATTCTTTAATTATGTTTATTTCCAAATCAATTGCTTTGCTATTTAAGCTGGAAGTTTAATTTTTAAGAAAAAAGAACAATGAAGCCATGTCTCATAAATACTTCAGTTCAACACAGTTTAGGATATGGGGGATAGGATATGGGGAAAGGAATGCCTTCCATAGCTCATCTTGGATACTCAGTCAAGGTTACTGCTTATTTTAAGGTTGACTGCTTATTTTTTTACAATTTACAGGGTGTAGCTCCAGTCCCTTTTCTCTCTCTACAGAACTCATGCCTTGAGAGAGCAAATGCATCCCTATGGCTTTAAATGCCAACTCTGGGCTGACAGTTTTTGAGTTGACTGTTTAGTTAAGACCTTTCTTCTTCGGAGCTTCAGATTCAAGTATCCAATTGGATTCTTGAAATCTTCACTTAAGCATCTCAGATTTCAAATGTATATCCAAAGAGAAATACTTATTACACCAACATTCTCAAAACTTGGCCAAATTACCCTAGTATTTTCCACCTTTGGAAATGGAAACCTACTTAGCTGCACAAGCAAAAAATTCAGTATCAGTCTTGACTCCTCATTCTCACCTATATCTCAAGATCAATGTAATAATCTTCTATAATTTATCCCCCAAACATCTCTCAAATTCTTACACTTCTTATCTCCACTTCTCCCATCCTGTGCCAAATCACCAGCATTGAGTACCATATTCATATTTATGGCCAACAGCAGTTACACAATGAAAGTCAGTAAAAGTGGACTAGACTGCATTACTACATAAACCTATTTAACTAAGTTCAGTTTACAATAAAACAAACCTTTCAAAAGGCTGGATATACATATGTACATATAATAGCAAGTTTGACTTTTCAACCAGTAATTAGTTATTTAACTTACAGAATTATGTTTTATCTATGATATTGGATATTCATGTGTGGTGAGTTTCAGAAATTTTAATAGGCAAATTTTAGGTTGAAACAATATTCGGAAGAGTGGAAAATCTCAGTGCTTTATGCCAAATCAATTTCATTTCTATGATTTTATGATTTTTATGTGTTCTAAGATGAGGTTGACAACTCTGGACCATTCTTACTCTAGACTAGCTTATTAAATTATTAGATCCCTGGTTTTTTACAGTGTGAATAGTGACTTTTTATGTACATGAATAACTATTATTTTAATAATAACTCACTGTGCTAAAAATTGACATTTAAATTCATAAATAAGATCACAGCTGCTGACCTCTTTCAGTGAAGAAAAGAACAAAAGGAGTTCGCAACTGGTACTGAAAGTCCACCTAAATCAATTAGGATGTTAAATCCATGCATAAAATAATGTTTAATAAAAATGCTTTAAAGAGAAAATTGTCTCATTTTAAATTGAATGAATACAAAAGATGACACGAGGTTCCCGGATCGCTGCTATGAGGCTTGAAGACACCATACTCAGACATTGCTAATAGTTCAACAGTAATTGGAATATTAATAGGACGTGTCATTCTGATTATATAGAATATGCATCAGAGTATTTTACCTAACTCTTCTGGATTGATTGGAGAGTGGCAGAGAATAATCTGATTGTCGCTTTTCTCAGTTCAGGAGCGCCATTTCAGTATGCTTACTCGCAGACTCTATTTGAAGACATATTCAAAATAAAATCAATGTGTTTATAACCTAATTAGCTGGACTACATTGATTCATGTTCCAGATATTCAGTGTTCATAGCCTTATTGTTTTCACTAACCACCTGTAAATATATCCTGGGTGGCATGTTGGGTTAATGCCCTCGTCTTTCCCTCCCGGGGAAAACTGAACCAACAGCTGCTGTAAGTCATCACTAAAATCCTGTGTTTTCCAGTTTTCTCCTAGTCAATACATGCTAATAAGACTTCAAATTTATATGTCACTAAATCTCAGCCGAGACTTGGGCTCTGTACATAACATTAGATTACAAATGGATCTTGTTTAATGAATGAGTTTACTTTCTAAAAGTAAAGGGAAATTTGGCCTTTGAACTTTGGCTCTCTCTGACCCAGGGTGTAAAAGAAGGGTCAGGAGTTCACTGGAACAGCTTACAGAGGAGAGTCAGCCATTTTGGGGTGTAGACTGAGTCACCTGTTCTCATCAAGCCCTGCAGGAGAGAAGACAGGTGACCTTTCAACTTTGGCTGCCACAAATTTACCCACAAGCAGTCATATATAAAAAGAAAAAGGAAATCAGGCCATATGTTATTTCAGCCTTCTCCTGACTTAAAAAAAAACACACCAAATTACATCATGTGAATTGGTAAAATTAGCTTTCAAAACATGCACTATTTCTTAAACTGGGGAGAAAAGGCAAGTCTCAATTCTTGGATACTAAGGTAAATAGAAGCTTCAGAGATGTTAGTGGCTTTCAGACTTGAAGCTGTGGCTCTGAGCTTGCTTAGGATGTCATTGATTTACTCATTCCATAGAGGTGGGGAGAGAGGACCAGGGGAGAGAGGTTTAATTAATCTTAAATATCTGTGCAATTTAAGAATTGTAGGCCTGGAACAGTTCCTGTACTAACATGATTAGCAAATATTGACTTTTGAATACAATAATAATGTGTCATCCGAAACCCTTGATAAGTAACTTAAGTACTTCCTTAGCTTGCATCTTATTAAATTAGATGAGGTAGGGTTGAGGCACATTACGCAAAGACACTGAAATGAAAAATCAGACCTAAGGATTTTAACATTGATTTTAAGAGAGGTAAAAGTCACAAAGAAAACTAGTATGCTTCAGTTCCATATCCTAGGCATATAAACTATTTTCCCTAGGTAGATTTTTTTTTTAAGTGTGCAATAATTTTCGAGGTGCAAGTGTAGTAAACATTCACAACTTGTGACTTTATGACAGCTGTAATCAATCATCAGATTATGCATGATGACCATATAATTTCAGTTTTATGGAAGGTTAACTTACACAGATTATGAGCTTTTGATGTTAAAATATGGAAGAAAGAACCATGTCACACTAGTGGGCGTGTGACTATGGTAAGGATAATCTACCCAACTCCCTTCATAAGGTTTAACTTAAGAATGTGTACAACAAGTCAGCTACAAAAACAGTTAAAAGATGTGATGCTGGTCAGCTGTGCCCTGACAGGTCTGACTGTATTGATTAGTTTTCAAAGGCTCTGCCGCATGTGTACTCTACTTACAATAGACCTGGAATGAGGGGAAAAAAGCCCCCAAATGTCATCAAAGCAAATGGCCTGTGAATGTTGCTTCAGAGCTCGTCATTAGTTAGTTGCCAGGGTATTTGGCTGCCGAGCTCGTAAAGAGGTTTCTATGGAGGAGAAGGTACGACAAAATGCGATTCTTGGCAAGAAGACTTCTGCTCAAATAGCAGGACACATTAATTCTTGCTTGATACATAAAATTAATTAGAGGATTAACATTCTTTATGAAAATTTTGCCCTCTTTTTATCCTTTTTTTTTTCTCAAGCCAGGAATAGACCCCAGGCCTTTTTGATTCTCTAATGAAATTGCAAATTGACTTGTGTTCAAATGGTGCTTGAATAAAATGAACAATTAAAAATGTATTGCTAACAATGAGATGTATCAGCTGATCTCTTTAAGGATTAATTAGTTCCAGGAACAATCTTTCTCATACGACAAACCAAGGGGAATAGAGCCATTGTGGGTGGACAAGAGGTGTCAAAGAAGAGGTTTTTTTTTAATGCACACGTGTGTGCATGTATTCCTATACACACATGAAGTTCAAGAATACAGATCCACATAAAAGCATATTTACAGGCTTACACCATCAAAATTGGCTGCAGCAACCTTGGAGATATTTATTCCCCCTCAGCTAGGATGATTTGACTGTGGCTGATTAGCGATCCATTAGTTAGCTTGAAGGCAGCCAACAGATTTTACTGATCGTAATTTATCATTAAAGCAGAGAAATGCTTTAGGTATTTAAATAATGTATGCAGATAAATTCACTCTTATTTTTTTAATTACCCACCTGTACCCACCTTGTCAGAATCTTTGCCCCCAATGAAAAGTTGTTCTCTGAGGAAATTTCCAAAGTTAGCAGCAACAACAAAGTCAAAAAGAAAAAACTCTTCCCCTTTACACTTACCAATTCTGCATTTCACTCCACTCCTCTTCAAAATATCCAATGTGTTTCAGGTTACATTTACGGTACTGAAAAAAAAAAAAAAAACCCTGAAATTATTTCTACATTTGCCATTGCGGACTGAGGGCTTATCTTGCAAAATATGATCCCTCTGTCATTTCTTTAGCAAAGATTTCAGATACAGCAGGGGGAAATTAGGATCCCCTGAGCCCACTGCAACAGTGGGGAGAAAATAGGATCCTCTTCTTCATCCCAGACCCATTTCAACAGATGATGCTCTAGAAAATGTCACTTTTTTTTTTCCTTAGGCTGCCCTAAAGTCAGATCTCCTCACTGCCAGCACTGTGCCAAGTCAGCCTAAAAGGGCATTTAGCATTGAGGCATTTGGTAAACACGGCTTTGTTGTGCTTGGTCCTCCCTACAGGGCATTCTGAAGAGATGAATAATAAGTGTGAACTGGAAGAGCAAGTTTCCAGTTCTGTCAGATTAATTAGACTAACGTAGAGTGAAGTGAGGTTTGCCGTTAGGTAAGTTGAAGACATGTAAAGAAAACCATCTAAGCAATCTGGAAGGATTTTGAGAGCAAAAAGTCCCTGTGTATTTTTGAGTGTTCGTGTAAGATATGATATCTGTGGATAACTGTGCTGTGTATGACTGTGTGTTCATCTCTGAAATGGAGAATAGTCTTTGGTTTTCTAAAACATGTGCAGAATACAATTAAAATAACACCCACTTAATTCAAAAAAGAAAAACGAGGAGGAGGAGGAGGTGGAGGAGGAGGAGGAGGAGGAGGAGGAGGAGGAGGAGGAGGAGGAATATCTTACCTGGCCTGTTACTTATAGGAACAAACTGCAGGTCCACACTAAGAATTGTGTGGAATCCCAGAAGCTTATTTAGAGACCCATGAGAGCAGAGGGAGGGATATGGTTTGGTGGGTGTCTTACCAGGTTCCAGCTGGGTGCTTTGAATCCAGACCGTTCCATGTGAAGCAAGGTGGCATACCCATGAGGATACTGACTTTTGTACACAAATGCAGCACTTGGTGGGTCAAGTAGGCTAATTTTAAGTGACCTTTTGAGATACATTACCATATATTTCACCCTATTCTGGAAAATTGATTTTGGTAATTGAAGTTATCAATTTGTATATCAATAAAGCACAGACGGCTTCCTACCATCCCCACAAAGCAGCCTGGCCATGTTTCCATGATGCAAATTGTTGTTTTCATATTGAGTTCCAAAGTCGCTGGCAGCTGCCCCCCTATTCCTCATGGTCAAGATAGGTGGTTGTATACTCACAAGCATGGGATGGATGTCCCTTGGATTAGATTAACTTTACCACATCAAAGTATTTCGTGAATAGTAATACCAAAGTATTTCGTGTTAGTAATACCAAAGCATTACTAACATTAAGGTTAGTAAGTTATTTTCTTTTTGCAAAGACCTTGAGATCCCAAAACTGTTTTCATGCCCCCAGCTTCCCGTCTCCTATGACTTTACCTTTCCATGTACCTCAATCCACTGTTTCTGACCTTTATTTTATTAGTTCCCTTTCTCCTCTGCTTAACATACATCAACAATTATCGGCATCTTCTATGATTACATCTTCTATGTAATTGTCAATGACCTTCCTTCTGAGCTACTTCCCATCCTATCCTGAAGCATCATGTGTAGAAGTTCGAAGGTAACTCCCTATAGAGAGCTCTTCCCTGTCATAAGTTATTTTCCCAACGGATGCTCTCATTTCTAGAAGGTACCTTTTGGGCATCAGATGATCTGTTTCAACCACCCACTTTTTCAGGGAGACTCACCTGTCCTTCAGCCCTAAATACATGTCATCTCTCAAAGGAGAGAAATCCATATCCATGATGAGTAACACTCCAATTAAAATTCATCATGGGTGGCAGGCTTTATATCTTTCTTGGACAATGTGAATCATTTTTGATGCTGGGAAACGCATTTCATAAACCTCCATTGTGGTAGAACGTCTACTTCCAACAGAACTGGTTTTATATTCATTCGTAAATAAAATATCATCTGACATTTTTGTCACTTCTTATGTCTGGGTGCTGACGAAAATAATGGGAATGCTCAGAGGTTATGGGACATTGTTTATCAAGGAATGTAGGGGATGCCACGAGGTATAAGTAACGCTTTGCCACTGGATGATTGATCCCTGCTGCATATTTTAAAGCTCCTTTCATTGCTTATCGAAACCTTTTAGGTAATGCACTCCTCTCAGATATCATTTTATGTTTGAAAAGCTTTATAATTCATAATGAAAAGTTGCTTCGTTACCCCAAGTGAATCCATCGCTTCAATTATTCTCTGTGCAAATGGTTGGACTCCATTTTGACCAATGTTTATGGTGTTTGGCAATTTTTCAGTAGCTACTTTGTGCTGCTTTGATTAATTTCTTGCATAATACTCTACTTTGTATGTGTAGAGCTGAAATAATCTTAGTAGGCAGAAAGGAAACCAAAGACCTTGTGTATTTCAGTTTGGGAAACATTGGAAACATAACATCATAATGTTAAGATGTGCCAAAAATAATACCAGTAGCCTTGATAAAGACAACCATAAGTAACATAGACGTGCTGATGGGATCCAGTCCTGGGAAAGCCAGCACTTAACCCTGCTCAGTGTTGTTTTCTCTGCCCTGAGAGATCCAGACAGGGTAGAGGAAGAAACCCCTAAATTCACCAAATCAGATTCAATCCCTAGGAAAATGCTGGCATCTTCTCATGGACGCCTTTTCCTGAGGCTAATCGTGGGTCTCTTTCTTGAACAAAATTACATAAGAGACACACTCTTACTTATTAAGTAGCTACACATGAGGATACTGACTTCTGTACACCAATGGCATTCATATCTTTCAAATAAGTGAATTAATTCAAGTGAAGTGTATGTGTGGTGATTCACGTAACTGACCTGGGGGAAAATGCTTATCTTTCTGTGGTTCTTGATGCCCCTACACTCTGGAACTCTTCTATTCTTTAATGTTTCTGACAATGTCCTTTTCTTCAGACCCTTGCCTTTTCTCCTTTGCTCCATGGTGTATAATTGTGAAATGACTGCCTAAGATAGGAGGAAGCCTAAATATGGGAAGAGCATGGGTTTTGAGGTCACTCTAACCTGGCTTAAAAAAAAATCACAATTTGGAAAATCACTGGCCAATACCCTTGGGAGAATGCTTTAACCTCACATGACCTCAGTTTCCCCATCTGAAAACAATGAGACTAACTTACACACATGCACAAAGCAAAAAGTTATTAGAATGAAATGGAAGAGTCTAGACATAGGGCATGTTCTAAGAAGACTCATTTGTTTTATTCAGCACTCCTGTAGCATTTCCTGAAGAACATGGCAGATAGTACTTCAAGCATCTGATAGACCAAGGAGATCTAATAGTAATATTGCTATTACTACACCTGTTTACAGAGGAAGCATCTAAAACCCAACAGCATAAACTAACTTTATTAGCGTCACATAGTTAGAAAGCGCCAGAGCCAAGATCAAAACGTCATCAGGCTAGCTATAGAATCTGCACATACAAGGCTGCCTAACACACTGGTAACTGCCATAGTGACCATTCTGATTGTCCTCACCACTATTATTATTGCTATGAATACAACCAGAGACACTTGGAAGACCTGGGAATCAGTGACAAGAATTAGACACAGAGCCTTGCAATGGCAAGGTCAGCCATTTACTCTTACCTTAAAACCCATAGACAGATGTTGTTCCAGATGAGTAGCCTAAGGCCATTGCCACGGAACAGGATCCTCAGTGCTGTTAAGTGATAAATTTTCATGTAGCCCATGGGCTCACAGCCATCAGAAGCCACTGAATTGTCTTTTCTTCATTTTGAACACATATGTGGTCTTTTATTATTATTATTAGTTGTTCAAAACATTACAAAGCTCTTGACATATCATATTTCATACATTTGATTCAAGTGGGTTATGAACTCCCATTTTTACCCCGTATACAGATTGCAGAATCACATTGGTTACACATCCACGTTTATACATACTGCCATACTAGTGTCTGATGTGTTCTGCTGCCTTTCCTATCCTCTACTATCCCCCCTCCCCTACCCTCCCATCTTCTCTCTCTACCCCATCTACTGTAATTCATTTCTCTCTCTTTTTTTTCCCTTTCCCCTCACTTCCTCTTATATGTAATTTTGTATAACAATGAAGGTCTCCTTCCATTTCCATGCAATTTCCCTTCTCTCTCCCTTTCCCTCCCACCTCTCGTCCCTGTTTAATGGTAATCTTCTTCTCAACACATGTGGTCTTAATAAAATGTTGAAAATTTCCCCTCTTGTTCAGATCTTCACTGTTCAATATGCTCATAGGACAGTTTTATGATAAAATTAATTTACAGAGGAAAAGTCTATTTTTATTAAAAGAGAGGTCTTTTAGTAGCTGTAGATTGTGTAGATGATAGGAAAAACATTTTTCCCTTTTGACATAGAAATTTGCTGAAACTCTCTCAAAGAGGCAACATTTTCCTCTTTCAGAAAAAATATAAGAAATGATCACCATTGAAAAAATCAAAGATCACCTACTAAAGTCATTAGGTAATTTTATTTGAAAGAGATCCTAGCTTTGTTAATTTTACTGTCAACAGATGTCCCTGAAATCAGTGGGTATCAGACATCTCAAGAAACATGGAAGCAATGGTAGCTAACTCAGCCAATTGGACAAGACAGAAAAGAAAGCAGCAAGATCATATCAAAGTCTGTTGCCCAACCTAGAAAACAAAGATTCATAATTACAAGCATAGAAGATTATGACCCATATTCTCAACACAGCAAAATAAAAACCAAAATAAAACCATTTTCTAAAGTCTGATCAGGAGGAACAAATCTCACCGCAATGTATTTCTTATCAAGATTACACATAGCTAGAAAAACTGGAAAATCAATTAAAAACAGTGAAATATTCCTGAAAGGCACATGGAGGTGTTTCTTCCTTCCCTCTGCCTATTTATAGTATTTATAGATGAACATGTCCACCATGTCTGCAGCCCTCTGTGAATGGCTGGATGCTCACAACTTCCAAGTTGGAAATACGTGACCGTAAAGGCAGATGTAAACTGGGCAGAGGAACACACCCCTTCATGCACTTACCTTTGAGACTACATAAAAAGTTCCAGAAAAATTTCATGAAGTTCTTCAACTACATGACACGCTTACAAACTAGAATCATTATGAATTCCAATGAAAGGAATGGGGTGTAGGTACATGATCAAAATGGTAATATCTAGTTCTAATCGAATTCTGTGAGAAGAGTAGCAGCATGTGAGAATCAAAAAGGAAGAAAAAAATATAAGATAGGCCAAAAAATTCTGAGAGGAGATTCTACCATACAGATATGGTCGTCAGGCGAAGACAGTCCATGTCTGAAATGTCAGCCAGTTACAACAAAGAGTGTGTGTGGGGGGTGTGTCTTAATAATTCCAAATTCACCAGAATATTTTTTATGATTCTTTTTTCTCTATTTCTGGAGTAAGGTGTTTTAAAAGCTAAACATTGCCTCTTGGGAAACGAAGAAGACACATGTATTGATAATTTTTATTTATTTATTTATTTATTTTATTTTTTAGGAATTGTTATGTCAAAGGCATATGCTGTGCCTGGTGGCCAATATGGAAATATCAGGGGTTTAATTGGCAGCTGTGAGTAGCAGCACCTGCAAACAGCTCAGGGCTTGTTCCTGTGGTCTGGCAACATTCTTACTTTATGCTTTAAATAAAGGCTTACTCACTGGGACAGAAATAGCTGACAATGGATGATTGATGATTGCCCATCACGGCCATGGCTGACATCTACTGTTCTGCAGGTCTGTTTACCAGCGCACACCAACATTTCATTAATAGGGGCATGACATCCTGGAGTGGGCCTGCTACAGATGGCAAGTCAGTCATCGAGTTCAGAACACCTAGAAGAGACCAAGTGTTTGTTGACCTGAAAAAACAGCGTTGGAGAATCAGCATGGCTTAGGCATATGATTTTTAAAAATTCTTTTATGTTTATTGTATTTTGTGGGGAGAGTTTGTTCAGTTTCATGTTCGATGATACCAGATTCACTCTCACATTTATCTGACTCGTCATCCAAGTTGACTTTTCATTGGAAAGACATGATATGAGGAAGAGGTATACTAAAAGGAGTTATATTCCTAATTGTTAATTCATAGCACTCTGATGTCCAGGAACCTAATAAAGCTTTGCATAAAATTGGGTGTTTCAATTAGGGGGCAAAATAAAATGCAAAGAAGGAAACCTGCAGTAAATGCAAATAACTAACATGCATTTCCACACCTGGACACCCATCAGCCCACAGTGGGCCTCCAGGTCTTCTGAACCAGCAAATGTGGAAAGAGAACTGGGGTAGCAGTTTTTCAAATAAACACCATTAAATTCAAACAACTGTGCACTGGTCCAGAGTGTCTTCAGGCTTACTTGTTCTAGTATGAGTCTGACACCTATCATTCCCCCACTTCTTCTCCTTAAACTTCCTTTTACCCAGTTATTGGGTTTTGCAGGCAACATTTCCCTCAATACTTTCTTTTTATTTTCCGCTAATTAAGGTTTGACTTTCTCTGATACACTTTGAAAACTTTTCATGGCCAGTGATTGGCCCGTGGGTTTTGTTTGTCATTATAGTTATTTTCTTTGCAATTTATCTGTTAGATACGGTTAGTTCCTACATCCCATATGGAGAAGTGAGGAGCAATTATGCTAAGTCATGGAGTTTTGCCCTAGAATTTTGCTCAGGGCTATAACTGCTTCTGCAACTACTTGTAAGTTGATTTATATAAATGGCTGTGTTGTAAGCATGTCTTTAACCAAACTTGAATAGAATAGTCAACATGTAGGCATTTCTAAATCTCACCAATGCTCCTGAGGAAAAGAGGGCAGGCATCATCATGGTCACCTCACAGCTAGAAAAACTGGACCAAGCCAAGTGACTGGTCTCACATCACAGGACTTTAGCATAGGAGCCTCTAAGTTTCCAGACTAACACTTGGCCCACTGGGGATCTTTCCACTAGGCTATTTGGGTAGTGGGCCAGGCTTACGGATTGTATGGCCTAGATGACCTGCATACTGGGATCCTCTATCCGTATGAAACCATAGCCACAGAATGGCTGCCCTGTCAATGTCTAATTCAATCCCAAACACTGTAGCAGCACCAGTGAACAAGGATGGCATCCCAAGCCTATGCCAAAGACTCTTCTCATTGCTGTTGAGAATGTTATTGCAAAACAAGGAAGGTCTGCCTGGGCTCTGAAATTGCTGTCTTTGAATATGAATCCATCTAGTCAGCTTTCCAAACACTTTTTTTTTTTTTTGCTATAAAATCTGCTGTCTCTCTTTTTGTTTAATTGCATTCAGTTTTACAATCTCTCCTAGGAAAAGCTGCTAATTATAATATATTTCAGCATAGAGAGAGGCAGGTGTTAGCTAAGATATAAGAGTCCTGGTTTTAGCCTTGACAATTCATGCAGTTTAACTGAATTTCAGTGTAGTCACCAGACTGGGCAAGCTTGATCTCATCATTTAAGGCTTCCCTGGGTTTGCGCAGGATCACATAACAATAGATTTGAACTCTGAAGTTGTAAAATGACAGTGTCAGCCAATAATGAACATAATGTTTGAGTTGTGATCCTGTATACAAGAAAACTTGGATATCTGTAAACCCAAATGAATAAGTCACAGATAGTAGTTAAGATAATTTGGGTAAACTGCCAGACTCTTTGGGGTTCATGTGGTCTGTGCATTAAGTAGCTGTGTGACCTTAGGCAAATCGTTTCACCTCTCTGAGCTTCTCCTTCTTTATTGGGAAATCGAGAGTAATTCCAGTGTATATGTGCAGATTGTTGTGAAGATTAAATGACGTAAGTTATGTGAGACATCACAATACCTGGGTCATAGCTAGGTATACATATTCTTATTTCCAGGGAATAATTGTATTTAAAAAGGAAAAAAAATTTTTGGAGGAAAAGCAGTAGCAGAGAGGGCATAAAGGGTATAAATTAGAGAAAGCCAGAGGCAAATTCTTCTCTAACACATATTGGCATTTCAGAACACATCTGAAACAAAAGCTTGCTTTTTTTTTTTTTTTGGTACTGGAGATTTTTGTATTTTATTTAGAGACAGGGTCTCACTGAGTTGCTTAGTGCCTTGCTTTTGCTGAGGCTGGCTTTGTACTCAACGATCCTCCTGCCTCAGCCTCCTGAGCTGCTGGGATTACAGTATGCACCACCACGCCCAGCACAAAAGCTTGCTCTTGAGAGGAGTGGGTTTCCCAGTATTGGGATCACTCTAGTTTTCTTGGGCATGATATTTACAGTCAGAACATGCAATCCTGTAAAACTACTCTCAATCATGTCTCCTCCCTCCCTCTCTCTCTCTCTCTGACTTTCCTGTAATTTGGAGGGGCAGTACCCTACAGAATAAGTACACAATGGCTTACTGAATTTCTCCACTTTCCCACAGGTTGTTCTGTCCAGGGCTAATGGTGGCCCAGACCCGCTGCTTGTGACTTCTGAGCTGGCCTCATGGGCTTCCAGTAGAGCTCCTGATGTTCTTCCTGGGAATCTGCCAAGTGCAGTGCTCATGAGGGCCCATGCCACTTCCCGATCTCTGGAGTAAAGTAGGACACACAGGCAGAATCTGAGTCTTAGCTGAAAGGGAAAAGTCATTTCTGGTGATGAGTAATTAATTTCTGGTGGTGAGTAACTATAAAGAACTTTCCCTGCATGTGCATTCAAGGCCCTTCTTCAAATGCTGCATGCAGCGTCTCTGCTAAGCATCAGCCTCATCTATGCCTCAATCCTCTGACTCTCCACAATCAATCTTTTAAGTCTCCCCATGTCCACTGTACTATGCTATAGCCCTAGTGCTTTTTAATTTTTTTTTTTTTTTTGTTTTGACACTGAATCTTGCTAAGTTGCTGAGGACCTTACTCAATTGCTGAGGCTGGCCTCGAACTTGTGATCCTTTTATCTCAGCCTCCCAAGTTGCTGAGGTTATAGGCATTGCTCCCGGTTTACATCATCTTTTGTTTAGACAATATAATGGGCTTCCCAAATACTCCCCCTGATCCCACTTTCTCATTTTTCAAATCCATAATCCACTTTCCAAAGGCCAGGGGAGCAATCTTTCTTGAAGACTAAACCTCTTTCATGATTCGCCATTACCCACAGAATAAAATTCAAGTTTTTTTTTTTTTTTGTATTGCATAAAGCCTTTTCATGATTTGGTCCCCACAGCATGGCCAACATCAATTCCTTCCTCTTCCTGCCTGTGTTCTGGTGATACTGAACTGCTCAAAGTTTTCTCTCTTTCTCTTCCCTCTTCTGTCCTCCCTCTTTCTCATAGTCTGGTTTCACTCTTCCTCATTCTTCTAAATATTATTCTCTGAGTACAAACAATCTTCCCATATGACTCTAGATCCTACTTAGGTTTGTTTCTTCTTTGATTTCCCCAGAGGAGGAAAAAAATTCCCTCCCTCCTCAGGGCTCTCTTTGTACAGATACGAGCGAGATTTGTATATATGATACATGGTCTGGTACTTCTTTGTTTTAAATCTGTTTCCTTTACCAAATAGTAAGTCTTTGAAAGTGACACCATTTCATTCATTTTGGTATCTCCAGGCATCATCATGGCCTTTTGGTACCAGGTAGATAAGCTATTGTGGGTCACGAACAGAGATTCAGTTCATCTAAACAACTACATGTGCTAAACAAGATCCTATGGGAGTGAGAAGTTCAAGCTTGAGCAGATGAAGAACTAACTGAGAAACCCATCTGAGACTGAGCACACTCTTCATTGGATGCCCTTGACAATGTGACCCAAGCCATCATCACTTCCCCTCCCACCCAACTTCTAGAAGTCACCCAACTCTAATTAAATAGCTCAAGTTTTGATTGTTTAATTAGTGTTTACATTTGAAAAGCTGAAAAATAATGTCAACCATGACTAAGAATTTTAAGGTCTGAGTTTCTCAGTCTTAACTGGCTCAGTCTCTAATGTTGGCAGATTACTAGGGTCCCTAACGTTCTCGTGCAACATCTTCTGTTTTGCACAAAAGTTTATTTTTCTACTTATTTTGGGGACATTGATGACAATTTTTAAGAAGCAAATATTTAAAATAATTAAGGGACAAACTTTGAGGACTGATGAACAAGTCCATATCAGCACCTCTCAAGATGGGGATATCTGGAGGGCCTGTGTTGTTCTCATTGCTGCTGTGGGGGGCCCATGTCCTCCACACCCATCCCCATGAGGCTTGTAGTGCAGAAAATTCCTCACAATTTTCATGAAGAACCATTATATCAAGGGGACCATCATTCAGCTATAACAGATTGCTTTGGATGTAATGCCTTCCATCTTGAGAGCAAATGTTTCTTCGATCATTTTTTTTTAAAGGGAGAAAGTAAGTAGTTATTTTGCATGCATGTAAAATGCAAATAGAATGACTTTGGATGTTTGGGGAGCTCACACCATACTAAGTCAAAAACAGCTTTGATTTAAAAATTGAAAATTGGCAAGTGATCAGTCAACACTGGCCTCTAATTGCTTTTAGTGTCTTGACAAAATAAAAATGCTATATTAATGGCAGAGACATTTCACTTTGAAAAGAGGCTATGGAGCATGCACAATAACTACAGGGATGTTTTCCTTGGAATACATAATCCACATGCTCAGCTCCATATACATCTTCAGTCCTGCATGCCTGTGATTGACATAAGGCATTTTAATTTTTAAAATATTTTTTCAAAGTGCCTAAACATATGTTCATGCATTTAGCTATTGCATGGTATTAGATGGAAAACACACAACCTTAAAAAGAAAAGTGTCTCTGTGCATGGCTATACAATGGAGTATAATGGAAACCAGAAAGGAGAGGACTTGTGTCATTTCATAGGCAAAGCAAGAAAAAAAAGCAACAACACAAACCTTTGACAACTCAGTCATGTTAAAATTAGGAGACAATACTGACATAAGAAAACACACTTGACAGTAAGGTAGCGAAGTCCTTCTGAGTCACAGCAGGTCTAGACAGCTCCCACAGCTGTGTCTGCTCTCTCGCAGAGTGACGCTTGGCCCCTCCTGGAGGGTGGTGTGAGCTCAGAAGAGAATGTCAGCACAGGGTCTTAATTAATTTCCTCCTGCCCTGGTGTCTGTGTCGCAGTGGTTTTGAATGGTCTGGGAAGCAGCTTAGTGGCAAAAGCCACAGGTGCATGACACCTCACTCTCTAAATCCCAGGGCACAGGACTCACCCTAAGGAGAGCTCAGGTGGGCTCCCCCGGCAGAGCACCCAAGGCTGTGCCTTGCCTTTGAGCCAGTGTTCAGCCTGATGGTCTACCCGGCCCCAAAAGGGGCTCCCTCATCTCATTTGTTGCTGCGCTTGGTGGAGACTGCTTCTTGACTGGCCTGTGTGCCTGGATGCGACTCATGAGGGTCTCTGAAGGTTGAAAGGTTGCAGACCAGTCTCTCTATGCCTGGTGGCTCTGCATGTTCTTCTGCTCTCCAAAGCAAATAAAGGGTTTGAACCTTTTTCCCTAATAAGGAATCCCAGCGTCATGTGGGCATGGCAATGACAGAAGTCTAATGGTTCTAAAGACAGACATCAGAATGTCTAAAAATGTCAGTAAAATGCACTGAGCATAAGGCAGCAAATTGAGTGCAGCTCTTTAACCATGAAACCTGTGCCCCAGTTATTTATGGTAAATAAGAGGCTATGGTAAACATCTGATCTCTATGGTCCCAAAGGCAATAAAGTCTCTTTCTTATGAACTCCTGTGACATGGATGATCTGCCTAGATCAGTGCTTCACAATTCAACTGACAGGGGGCTGGCAATGGGATGGTGACAGGGAGGATCCAGTGTTGCGATCCTGTTATTAGTGACGGGGGCTTCTTCTGCTGAAAGATGGAGTTCTAAATGGCAGGGAAAATCACCTTGGGGTTTGGGGAGAAATAAAATTGAAAAATAACTTTGAACACTAAACTTGTTTACGGCAGGAATACAATTTGCAATCATCTCATGGAGGGCAGGGACATTGGTCAGAAATATTTTGCTCTGTCTTTATTGTACATCCAAGGCAAATTGTGCTCTAATTAGTTGACAAAATGGAATTTGTCAAAATACAGCCTCTCCTTCTTTGGAATGCAATCTTTTGGCTTGAGTTTGGAAAGCTGGGCTCTCTTTCTAACTTTGAATGGCTAAAAATTGTTCAAGCCTTGGTATTTCCTCCTGAGCTGCCACAGTGCCGTCAGTAGTCAGTAAGCACTGTACTAAAGGAGTCACGGAGGCAAGGGTTTTGAAATCACTAAGGACAACTCTTTAGGCTTTAGTTTCTTGGTCAGGAAAATGGCATTGTTGCCAATATGACAAGATGATTTCTAAGCCTCCTTCAGTTCTGACGCACACCGCTCTATGATTCTGATTATCATTCTCTGCAAGTGCTTCCTCTTTATTTTTCCAGGATACTTGAAAGAACACATGTTGTACAGTTAGGAGCTGAGCATTTTAAACTTCTCTCTAGTCATATATTTCCTTCTCATGGAATACTGTTTGCACATGCAATTGGGGCCCATTTTTTTTCCTTGTTGGATCGGAGATGGATCAGTGGGGTTTGCCCCCAAGTTCCCATCACTCACACAAGCAAACCAGGGGCTGGGAGATTTATAGCTTCCTTAAATGCATCACTATATCATCATCATTGTTGTCATTGTCACAGTCACCATCGTCATCCACATTTGGTTTCTTTTTTTTTTCCTTCTTCTTCTTCTTCTTCCAGATTTAATCTTACAGGCTGCACTGACCTGGGTTAAGAATTTTTCAAATATAAATGGTCTAAATGTTACTTGGCAAAACAAAGACAAAGTAAGTGATTTTTCCAAATCTCTCTTCGGGCATGCCATATATGGAAGGTTTTCTTTCCAGGGGGATTTGGATTCTCATTAATCTATTTCTCCTTTCAACAATAAAATGAAAAATGGAATGAGATTATCAAAATGGATAGCCTGGTGTAGACCTGATAACATGCTTTTGAAAAGTGGTTTACATTTGACATCAGTTAAGCTCCTTGGGCCAAGGCGTCTCAGGTCTGCTCTGTGGGGCCTGGACTTCACTCCCAGCTTAGACACAAATATGCTTTATTGGTTTCAAACGCCTCTCAAGCCAGTTGGAAGGATGGATGGATTCCTTGTGCGGTAAGTATTAAGTCATCTGCAGAACTGTAAATATCCCCTTGCTGTATCTTACTGAACACTTACATTTTCGTGTAACTTGATATATATTTATTTTAAATATTAACTTGATATATATTTATTTTACATATTTCTTCTTACACATAGTTCAAAAGGTAGGTGGCATAAAGTGAGCAACTAAGATATTTTAAATTTGATGCCATCTTCCTTTGGGACACATCATTTATAAAGTCCAACTACTTCTTACAGAAGGAGTCTTAAGTCTTAATGGAGTGGAAAGTCTTTTTTTTTTTTTTTTTTTTTTGCACCAAAACAGCTAACGTACGACTAAAAACATAATCCTCTCAGTGCAATTATTCAGAACAGATTGAATTGTTAGGATTGTGTTCCCAGTTCATAGTGAGACTAGCAGAGTGTCCGGGTCTATGCTGTGGCAGATGCAGCTAAGATGCATTTCCCTGAAATTCCACTCAATTGATTAAAAATATCTTGATCACCCCCAACACTCTTCATCCCACTCTCTCAAAATCAGATCTGTAGAGCAAACCTAAAATAAACCATCCTTTCCTATTGTCTTTGAACAGAGTGGAACCCGGTACTGCTCAATCCACAGGCCACTGGGCAGGGTCCACACTGAGTTAGGAATTAGCCCTTGTTAGATCTACCAGTTGGTTATGAGGGGGCAATGATGCAATCAACAGTAATGTGCTAAGAGAAAAATTAGGCAGGGTGGTGCCTCAAGGCTCCAGGCCCTCAAATGCTCTCAGAGAAGATGACGTTGAAGGGTCTGTCCCACCCCACATCACTGAGCTTGAGTTCAATAGCTCCATTTCCCACATGTGCCACCATATCCCAAGACATGGGGGGATATCTGAATCCATTTTCATTGCTTCCCTGAAAGATTTCTGAAGTCTGGAGAGAAGTGACTTGCTGAATATCACAGGGCAGAAAGGGGCAGAGCCAAATGTGCATCCCACTTAGGCAGAAGGTCTTTGTACTAGAGTCTCCACATTCATTTTGCACGTGAGTGAGGTAAAAAGTGTACAGTGTGGGTCAGCTCCTCAGTCCTTCTTGTGGCCCTCTTTCCCCTGGGAGTCTGCCCACTGTTCTACGGTCCAGAGCCCATGAAGGAACTCAGCTCTTCAACTGACCACCTCCTTACCATATGGTGTCATTTGTGGGTGTCAACATATCCTCCATATCTAGAGGGACCCTCGCTGGCTCCTTGCTACAGTTTGGTAACTTCTGCCTTGCATGTTAGAGAAACGCAACCCAACTGGCTTTCCTACCTTTGAGAAACCAGCCTCTACCTCAGAGCAAAGCCTGTCCAAGGAAGGGGGCGTGACCCTTGTTCTCGGAAAGACCCACAGAGCACTCCTAGGCACATACTCACCCTGCTGAGTTGTTTATCTACACATAACAGGAGAGATCTGTGGAGCCAGGTGTCCCGGACTCAGGCTAGGTGAGGACCCATAGCAACCCCCTAGCAACCACCAATCAGCATGAGACAGGGAAAATACCTGGGATGTCAGATGACCCTCCTAGTGGTTTATGGTGGTTGATAACATGTTGGGAAACCATGTAGTTCAGCACATACTCCTCTCATGGCTTAGACCAATCAGTTCAAAGGAATCCCCCTCTTGTACTAACCAATCACCCCTACCCAACTTGTTCCCACCAGTGAATGTACTCATCAATGTCAAGAGTTGTTGTTTGATTTTCCCGCAGTGTGTGATGATTTGCTAAGAGATGCTATGATGTATGTGAAGTCCCTGTCTTCCCCAAAGAGTGTATAAAACTGCTGCAAACCCTGGGCTCAGGCCTCTCAGCGTCACCAGTTGCTGTGTGTGCGCAGAGGACCGAGCTAGCTCACAATAAACATCTCTTTGCTGCTTACATCGATCTTGGTCTCTGGTGTTTTTTGGGGGGTCCCGAATTCAAGCATAACACCTGTAGCCTGACAATTGCAGAAGGCAGAAAATCAGAATCACTGACTAGGGGTATTTCTCTATCATCCATGTTCCTGTAAGTGCTTTATTTCTGCCCAAATCCTGGTTTGTCAACCAAGAAAGTTAATAAAAGCAACTCGGAACTGAAGTGACTTGAGAACAAGGGTTTTAAGCATGTCTCGATGGAGGCTAAAAAGCAACTTGGGTGCTTCCACTGCAGTAAGATGAAAAGATGTCACCGTGATCTTTTCTACTCCCTGATCATTTCTTGGTCTAATTGTTTGTAGCTCTTTACAAATTCTCACAGTAAACCCAAGTGAGAAAGAAACTCTTCATTTCCCTTACCCTGGGCAGTGCTTATTAAGTAAGACTACATTGAAGACTCAGTAATTACTTGGTTAATTAGAAAATTTGGTGACAATTATTCATTCAATTTGATCAACATATTCATTATTCAAAATAACCAAGGGATTGCCAAATTTCCATTCTACTTCTTGCTTGACATAGCTTTGCAAAAGAATTTAAGGACTCAGGGTGTGTGGGAGTGTGTACAAGGCTGAACCACGGATGGGATTTGCCCAAGGTCACATAATGGTTCCTTGTCATTTCCTTTATTGTTTGCCCTCAAATCCTCTTTTTGTAGTAAGCAAAGGAAGGGAAATGACGCTGGCTTCCAAATTTCATTACAAAAGCTTCCATTTAAAACAAAACGTATTGCATATTTTAATTGCAACCAGAGCCAGTGAGGGCAGTGGTTTTCAACCTTGTAAGAACTGGAGGACTGCTCTGAAATGCCGCTGACTTCAATGAACCCGTCATCCTCTAACCAGGCTGTGGATAATAGGGCATTTTCAAAAAATAGTTACACTGGCGCAAAACACAAACACATTTCATGTCTATTTTTTTGGTTAACAAAATACACGTAATTTTCTTAACCAAAAAATTATGGTAATCATTCTATAACAGTAAAGTGTTCTGTTTTCCCCAAAGTCCAACTTTGAGTTTGTATATATAAAACCATTTGGAAAAACAAAAACACAACTGCTAATTAAAACCTGTTTTACCCCCAAACAACAAGCTGTTGAAGTCAACTGTTTTTTTTTGTTTGTTTGTTTTATTTATTATTATTTTTTTAATGTTGTTACTGCTGCTGTTGTTGTTTTAAACCTGCTTGTGGATGTAAACACAGCTTCTGGACCTTTTTAATAGGTGTGAAGGAGTTCAATGAATTTCCACTGTGACAATAATGACAACTGACATTTACTGAAAGTTTTCATGTGCCAAGACTGGTGCCAACCACTTACATCCATTGGTTTATGTAATCCTGCCCAGAGAGGCAGAAATGATTATCTCCTTTTTGCAAGGGAACTATTAATGTTAACAAGGTCAAGGACTTACCCCGAGTTCACCCTGGCTGGGCTGTAAAGGAATCCCTGAGTCCGGATTGTTCATGCAACACGGTGGCATGAACACACTTTCAAGCATTTTCCTCTGATTCATATTGAGGTCATGAGCATCCTAATAGTCTTTCCCACCATTACCAGTAATTTAACAAAGGACACTTGGAAAATACAATTAAAAATATGGAATTCTCCATTAAATTAAATTCAAAAATCTAGTTTACCCATGGTCAGGAAACTTGTAGAAAGCACCCAGCTCCTGAGGAGTTATTATCCGTCTCTTTGAACTTTAATTACTCCCAGGACTGTGATCTGCAGGGCAAAGCGAAAAAAGGGAACCGAGAGCAAAATAGAACTTGAGCAAAGAAAAGGAATATAGCCAGTTTTCTCCCTCACCGGCCAATCCTGCAATTTTCCTGTTCTGTAGCCCTTCCTTCAGCAAACAAAGGCAGGTTTCCCTTGCAAAGAACAGAGAGCAAGGGAGTTGAAGCAGGCTTCTTTGTGAAAATGTTTCAAGACCTTCAGTTGAAACTTTTGACTCCAGATTGATACTTCTCTTAACACTGCCCAAGTGAAGACAAAACCTAGGGCTGGGAGCCAGGTGGGGAGATTGTAATGGGGTAGCTCAGGGATAGAGCACATACTTGTAAGAGGCCCTGGGTTTAATTCCAATCCAAGTAAGGAAGAAAAGTAAAGAAGAAGAGAGTCAAAGAAAGAAACAAGAAAAAGACTGAGCAAACCTAATCTGCCTTCTGGGTTTCCTTCTGTGGCAATGAGATGATGTTCTTATTGGCATGGACCATTCAGCCTTAGCTTTTCTCTTAGTGCCCTTGGGAGCCAGGCTTTGGGTCTCTAGAAGGACCTACTTCTTCTCTATCAACAATATTCACCTGTCATGCACCAGAGGTCTTAGGGGAGACAGACAAATCCCGAGACTCCTTCAGGAACTATAAATAAGGGAGTTCTTCCTGTTAAACTCATTACATTTACAATAGCCCACTGGGGACACCAGTTGTTTTCCTAAAATAACTTCCTTTTATGTATGTGAAGTTGAAGACTTTTACTTGTTCCAAGACTTTTCACAGATTTGTCAGACCCTATAAGATTCTCCATGCAACTTCAAATGTGGGGCTAAATATTTGTCCCTGTTTAACAACCTTGCATTTTTACACAGGACTGAGATGGGATTTTTTTCCCCCTGAATAAGATGAGGCATACCGACCGGGATTCCTTGATCACTTTTACTTTGGACCCAAGTGAAATGTGTCTATGAAAGATGTTTTTTGAAATGCCGAGTAATATTTACACCAAGTTAAGTGCAAGAATTTTCATTTGTAGTTGATATGTCTCTAATCATAAAAGACATCCCCCCAAATTAAAAATTTCTTTTAAAATTCTCTCTTCTAATATCTAACTATGCATATACCCAACAGGGGAAAAATGATGGATTTACTAAAAGTAAATGATACTTTTAGAGTATTTCCAACGTATCCATAGACTAACCAAACTACATACCATATATATATTTATAAAAATACTATGTTTATAAACATAACATATATATGAATAGATGTATACATCTTCAGCTCGAGTAGCAACAGTGACCTCTAGTGTGTCTTTTTATTTTTCTCACTATACAACTTCAACTCATTGTTTCCTTAACCCCTAGGGCATTATTTAAGCAGAATTTTCCAGTTCTTATTTGGTCTAATTTCTGTATTGACTCTATATTCTGACAACTGATTCTTGAGAGGTCTTCTTTGATCCTGGTAATGTATGATAAAGTAATTTTGCCTTCATTAATGACTGTAATTATGGCACATAAAGCTGTCATTTCAACGAATAATCACACCCCCTCTCCCCACCAAAAAAAAAAGTCAGCCTGATTTGCAAGATGAATTTAACGTTGGCTGAATAACTCTGAGCTCTAAGCCACAAGCGTCCACAGGCAGCCATGCATTGTTTGCAAGAGCGCTCATTTCTCTTTGATGAGACCCCCTGGTTCTTTTTATTAAAATTAACTTAAGGGAAAAATCAAAGCATCTGTCTGATGGGGAAAGCATTGTTTTGGTTCTGGGGATTTTGCCCTCGATCTGTGCTGATGTCAGGGCAGAGCCCACAAGAATGAAGTGGCAGAGCACGGGCAGCCTGTGTCAGCACTTCCATTCCAAGTTCCTCTTTTCGGGAGTTTATAACACTGCAATAAAATTTATTATGGGCTGGGACTTGGCATACAGGAGCCTGGGTGAACACTGTAAAGTAGTTTGGAGTTTTTTTCTTTCCAAGCAAGTGTTCCAATCTGTTGGAGTCCCATCTCCCTTTAGAGGGAGTTCAAAATAAAAGTCTGCTCTCATCCGGTCAGATAGCCTTGGCTTCCCATTGGACTCTGCTGCCTGTGGTCTGTCTGTCAGAGGCAAATTGCAAAGGACTCTCAATTTGCCCGATGGTGAACTCTTTTAGAATGAGTTGGAAAGAGGGGAAAAAAGTAATAAAGGAGTAAATGTTTCCTGTAAATGAAAGAGGCCCTTGGAATTGTAATTGTTGGAAAAGATCCTCCAGGGTAGGAGAGGGAGACATGAAAAGGTATTCAAGATTGTTTTCTATAATTGGGTGATCTTCAGTGCCCCCCAACAGCTGGGTTTGTTGGCAAACAAGAAGCTGCATGTGGAAAACATGCTCCAATCTGTGTAAACGAAGCAGGGCATTAAAAATAAGCATCATCCCCAGGTTAAAAAAATAAACCAAAACATGCAGAACACAGAGCCCCGGAGAATCAGGCTATAACTATGTGGTTGTACGTGCAAGTAAATCTGTTTTATATATAAAATATATAATATAAGCTATTTCTTTATATTTAATAGAGACCTTATTGTGCTTGTCCCCCTTGCTATTGTCTTCTTGTTATTGCCCATGAAAGTGTGTGTCTCAAGGACAATTCTGAGATGACACCTATCCAGAGAAAGAACAAACAATTGAATCAAGAATTGATGAATCCCATGGGAGGGAATTAATTAGGACTGTAAAGCACTAAATAAAGAATTTCAGAGTTAGAAGGAACAATAAAGCATTGCTTGACCAACTTCTCTCATTTGCAAGTGAATAAGGTCCAGAATGTTAACTTACCCATGGTGGAACCAATATTCAACTACACAAACAGTGTATCCTTACAGCATCTATTCTGATTGGACAGTTTGTCGGGTGATCAGGATGGTCAATGGTTCTTGGCTGCTTTTGAATATCAGCCCTACCTGTGATCACATGATGAGTGTGTGGCAATCAGCTATGTCCTGAACTTCATGGTCAGTTATCAGAGTGTTCAGATTCCAAAATTTACAACTTGACAGACCAGCCATAAACTTTCTTAACCTGCGCCTGCTTAACTGCTTTGCCAGATCAGAACCACCAGGTGAGCAACTGCCCTGTGTTCATAGCATAAATCCTAGGATGAACGCTTGTAGCTCTTCACCAAGTGATCTCGGTGCTCACTGAAGACCAATGGCATCTGCAGCCTGTTTCTGAAACTGCTTATGTCATTGTACTTTTTAACATAATTGTGTCTTTTAACAAACTATCACACAAAATATCAAAGCTTTTTCATGAATCTATGGAAAATGGAGCTAAGTACTTTGAAAAAATTTAAGGCAGGTACATTTTTCGAAAAAGTGAGCAGTTAAAATGGGGTGGGTAAAGTAACTGTAAAAGGTCAGAAAAAGCTGTCAAAAAACGGTGACAGTTTTTTGTTTTTTGGTTTTTTTTGCTGTCAAATTGCTTTGCAAATATCATTAAATTTTCTCAGAGAAATTGTAAACAGGGAATTGTGTAACTACCTTATGGATGTGGTTTATCTGAGAGAGATGCTGTGGTACTCAGAGGAGTTCAATAGGTAAGAAGTGCATGTGCGTTACAATAAATGTTTAAGTATAACATCATTTTAAATCATTCCCGACTTGAAGTAATTTTGGATGAACTGATTAGCAAGAGGTCTTATCACATGTGATAAGGGAGCTCTTCCACTGCACTTAAATCTGCTGTTGTCACAGAATCCTGGGGAGGACCTTGTGAGTTTTCAGCACTGGGTGCATTTGGGGGTTGACTGGGGTGGAAGAGAGAAGCAAGAGAAGGTAGTGAAGATTTTGAAAAGGGAAAGAAAGGTAAATTTGAGTGGGTCCCTTACAAATGATGTATATTTAGAAGGCAACTAGCAAAGACTGGACAATGGACAATCGCACTGAATATCAGCAATTCAAATATGAGTGATCATCAGGCATGCAATTCTGGTGTCATGCTTTCCAGTCACCAGTCCAGACACATGCCTAGATTCCTTGCAGTCTATTCCCCTCCTACGTCCTTTACACTTTCAGGATATTGGTGGACAGGAAAATGCAGATATGTCTGAGCAGGTTAATTACAAGTTTTTTTCTGTCTTCTTCTTATCTGCCTTTGCAGATGCTTGATCACTCTGTCAGATTTGCCAGGATCTTGTCCTCCCATTAAGATCTTTAGGTGTTTTTGTAAGAATATTTTCAGTCCCTACAATGGAAGAACATTGCTGAATATGAGTCACCACTCTATCTTTTAAAGACAATTTGATCAATTGGAACACAGTCCTTTTGTTAAAATCTTTTCGTTTTCTTTCTTAAATGCTTGCGTTGGGGATAGAGAGACAGTGTTCAGTTATAATCCTCTGGCTTCTGTCAATTTGTGTCAGACCTTAATGTTATCTTTCCTTTTCAATATAAATAACACAGTAGTTCTCCCTTTGAAAGCAACTAAATAAATGAAGTTGTACTTTTAAATGCAGAAAATGGACATCAGAATAGAAAGCATCTTTCCTTTAGAATTTCTCTTGAATTCACAGCTTTAGCTCTTGCCTTTCTTTTTTGGGGTGTGGGAGAGTGCCAGGAATTGAACTCAAAAGCACTCGACCACTGAGCCACATCCCCAGCCCTATTTTGTACTTTATTTAGAGATAGGGTCTCACTGAGTTACTTAGTGTCTCGCTTTTGCTGAGGCTGGCTTTAAACTTGCGATCCTCCTGTCTCAGCCTCCTGAACTTCTGGTTGCTTTTCTTAAAGGAAATTCTTTTGAGATGTTTTTCTTTTCATTTTCTTTGTGGTTTGGAGAAAGCAAAAATACCCATGGGATAAAAAGAAGAGAGACCTTGATTTTATTTATGATCACTTTAAGCACTTCTCATATCATTACTGGACTTTTTAAACTTTAATTAGCAATGTCACTGCATCCAACAGAGACACTATTGTGCTATAGTACCAAAAAGAGATGTTCACCACAGTATTGTTTAAAAGAGCAAAAAATTAGAAACAGCAGGAGTCCCCATTTATATGGGTTTCGGAGAATAAAAACAGTGAAATAATAGTGAAGCTGTTAAAACAATAATGTTATACATACCCAGATTACAAAAAAAGAAATTGAGTGTGATCCCATTTATATATAATTACATTTATACCTCTGCATCTATACACACTGTGTATATGTATGTATGTGCACACTACACACATGAATTTGTACATGAGTGTATATATATATAATGAAAATAGGCTCTATTATATATGTTTATGTAAATGTATGTGTGTGTATGTATATATATATGCATATAGATATGTATGTGTATGTATATGTAGAGAGAGATGGAAATTTTGAAGGGTAGGCACCAAAATGTTAACAGTCCCCACTCCCTTTGGGTGGTAGGATTTATTTATTGTTATTATTCTTATTTGTGTTGAGCTACGAAAGAAATGAAAGTTTAAAAAAAAATTCAAAGGCTGCCCCTGCACAGCACACTGGGATAAAGACTGACCCTCCACTTATTCCCATATTCCTTCTCACACCCTCCCCCACTGTACAGATTGGAAAGGAAACTACTTTCCCAGCTTCCCTTGGGACCAGTGGCCAGTTAACACAGTTCTGGTGGCGAGGCCAAGTGCAGATGCACTGAGTGCTGAGTGAAGAATCGACTGTGGGTAAGCAGAAAGGAAAGGATAGTTAAAAGGTTATTGTGGTGGTCCTGGTGAGAAGACGGATTCAACCTCTCAGAATTCAGAATTTAGGAAGAGGGCTGAAGTATATATGTTGGGATGATGCAAGGTAAACAGTGATATGTGTAATATAAAAAAGACACGTAAAATGCTATTGAAATTCAGAGGCAGAAGTGATGATTTTCAGCAATGACGATCAGGACTGGCTTTGCAATTAAGAACTGTAGATAAGCCTTGAACAATTGGTAGAAAAGGACTTTTGAAGTAAAGGGGCAGGGAGGGTTGGTGGATGGATGGTTTTTCTGAGAAAGTGAACTGATATTTTGAAGAACCCGGCTGTGTTCTACAAATTGGGCATTCTACTAAGTCACTGTAGTAGCCTTCAGAGGTATATTTAATTCTCAATTCCCAGAACCTGTGAACATTACCCTATATGGCAAAGGGCGGATATCATCCTATGTGTCAATAGATCTCAAAAGAAAGAGCTTGTCCTGGGTTATCTGGGTGGCCCTTAAATGCAATCACATGCATCCTTATAAAGGGTGACTCAGAGAGAGATTCAAAAGAGCCACACAGAGACTCAGAAGAGAAAATAGCAAGGTAAAGGCAGAGGCAGAGAATGGGTCACAGCCCAGGACCTATTTCAGCCACCTGAAGCTGGAAGACACAAGGGACAGATTCTCCCCTACAGCCTCGGAAGGAACATGGCCCTGCTGACGACTTGATTTCAGTTTAATCGTACTGATTTCTGGCCTCCATAACTATGAGCCAAGAAGTTTATGTTGATTTCTTTAGCCATCAGTTTGTGGTAATTTGCTACACCAGAATCTAATGCATTCATACGTATAAAACTATATTATTTATCCCAGCAGGGCCTTGTTGGTAATACCTTTGGGCTGGGGATGTGGCTCAAGCGGTAGCGTGCTCAACTAGCATGCGTGTGGCCTGGGTTCGATCCTCAGCACCACATACAAACAAAGATGTTGTGCCTGCCGAAAACTAAAAAATAAATATTAAAAAAATTCTCTCTCTCTCTTAAAAAAAACTACATTATTTGGAAAAGTATAAGATACACTGGGTTATTATGTCACCTATCTCTAGGAAAATATGGTATACTTTTCAAGGATCTTTTGGAAACTTGACACCCTATTTCCAATGTAAAACTTTAGTGGGAGGATTGCAGGACTGTGTCTGGTGAAGGGAGAGATACTTTCAGTTAGGAATAGGAGTCTAACCCGGTGCTGTGACCATATTAACCTTGATAACACTATGGTTCTCACGAATGCTTTTCCACCAGTAAGTTTAGGTGGCTGTGAGTCCTGTCCTCATCCTGTGACCTAGAGCAAGCCATTTGAGGGCTTTTCCATCTCACATATTCATCTCTGAAATGGAGAAACTATTTACTTCAAAAGTTGGGTTTGAATATTAAAGAGGATAATATATGTGAATGCATTATGTAAATGGTAACACGTTATGAATTCCGCAGCATTATTATTATTTTCTCTGCCTGAGACCTTGAACGTTTCAGGTTGAGGAGGCAAATGACATCCCAGATGGGATGTCTGTTACCTCACAGAGTTTTTGTGAAGATGAAACAAGGAGAGACCACTGCCATTTTCGAAGGCAGACCAAGTGCCAATGTTGTAGGAGATAAGTCACTTCTTCCTTTGTACAACTTTTAGGATGTAGGGATGAGAATCTCCATTTTCTGGGAAGTGATATTGTTATATATATTGGAAGACCAACCACAGTCCTGGCACAGCACATAGTAGGTACTCAATAAATGGTAGCTGATACTAAACTTGGTCCCCACTGGGCCTTGCAATTTTTTGTTTCAGTTTTACCTTAAGCCTATTCTTTAGGCTTAAAGCAAATGAAAAAGGATGAAAATGCTTTCCTTCTGTTCTTTTTGGAAGAACTCATTCAAAACATGACCTGCTTTCACTAAAATGAATAACCAGCCCAAGCTTCCACTATTGGCTGCCCAGTTCATGAGCTGAGAACGTGGACAGAGCCACGGGTCTCAACCCTTGCAGTAGCTTGGTTTTCTACAACTGTTCTAGGTGAGGAGAATTCTTCCTGTGCCGGCCTCCAGAAGCATTTCTCCAGCTTTGTGCAGGAGAGGAAGGGCCGCAGGCAGGTCTTCCCACCACCCGCACTTTGTAAGTTAATTATCATCTTAGGTAGCTGGCAGTCCTCCGGCTTTTCCTGGGGCCTCTCTGCACAGTGCCATGGAGCTGCACCAATTATCTCAGTAATCCCTTTTATTAGTCACCTTCAAAATACCCACTTAGTGGAAGTGAAACTCCATCCTCACATCATATCAAATGACCTAGGTACAGAAGAGGAGCTTGGGGTTTTTGGTTTGGGGGAAAGTACAGGGTGTAGTCTAGTGTGCAATGATTGAGAGGTGGTTGGGCAAGCAAAATTTGACACATGGGTAGTTTTTTGTTTTGTTTGTTTGTTTGTTTTATTTTACAGGAGGAAAGTTGAGGGGCCTCTAGTGAAATGCACCACTGATGTGTAAGGAAAAACACACCCTATTGAAGTCTTTCAAGAAACACGCTGACCATGCTGTTTCTAACAATGATCCCAAGAAGTTTCCACTCTAACACTAGAGGTGCTGCCTGTTTATACAGGAGAAAAAGGAGAAAGTAAAGGAGAGGAAGAGAGAGCATGAAAGAGAACAAGGACAAATAAAATAAACAAGTAAAGGCACTTTTTATGAGAGAAGCAGCAGCAATGTCCAGTAACGGTGATATCTGAAGCATGAAGAATGAGCAGCCTGTAAGAGAAGCAACGCATTGGGAGAAGTTGGGGACAATCAGGTACATGCAGGAAGGTTTTGTGTCCAGAAATGACATTTAAGTCCTGCCTTTGGAAGCTGGGGAGGGTGTTTACAGCTGAAGTTAAGAGGGCACATATGGATTTTATATGTGAAAGTACACAAAGGAAAATACGAGGCCTCTCAAGGAGTTTTTCAGTCTTATGATTCAGGGATTAGTATCCAGATCATTATATATGGCTAATTATTAATTTAATTCAGGGCTCAGCAGGCAGACCAGAACTTGCCCATGGGAAAAGCTTTAAAAATTCCTATGCAGAGACAGATGTGCATCACAGATTCATTGAATAAAGAGGAAATTGTTTGTGAGATTAAACTCAAATGAGAGGTGGAGACACTTGGCATGGACCCCACATGGGTGTAGACAGAGTAAGTTATAACTCAGGCACCAACCCTGTCCTCAGACCTCTGTTGCACGCAACCACAGGGCAGTAATAAAAACATAGACCCTGGAGTGCAGGGGAGCTCCAGGCTACTTGGCGAGCACATCCTTGTTTCAAAGAGACGTTGGAGATTCGTATAAATACTGAGGCTCAGATAGTGACTTCCCCAAACACCACTTTGGCAGCCACCTCCTCTTGCCTGTACTGAGCAAAGATTTGAGCTCATCCCACTGTGTCTGAGACGAGATGCTCCTGGAAGGGAAGGATGCTTCATGGGCCCAACTCATCATCAGGTGGATGCTCCACACCAGCTGGAGCATGTCTTAAAAATACTCCCCTACCCTTATATGAACCCATTATTCTAGTCTAGTGATTCTCAAAGTGATTCTTGAAAATCCTCAAGAAATGTTGGTGATTTAATGTAATATTTATATACCTCTGGAGAGATAATATATTAGGTAATTATTGGCAAACATATTAGGTAATAATAAAATGGCTGAGCCAACCATATTTTTTTTATAATGGTAGCTAGGTGAAATTTCATACATATAAAAAAATAAAGAAGTGGATTTTAGATATTATTTAATAGCAGAGCTTATTTTCAAAAATATACTGTGAAAACCTCTTCTGGTAACATGTATTTATTGATATAAAGTTTATCAATTAGGTCAATGAGCTTGCTTCAAAGCATTTTTAATTGGAGGTTGGAAAGAATGACTGTAGCCTCAAGAAAGCATGACATTTAATAGGTGTCTGTACCAACTCTGAAAGTTCACCATATACCTAGTTCCAGAAAACTCACATCCAAAATCAAAGGCTTAACCATGTTCTCCAAATTGGCTACTCACACCAAAGAATGTTCACACGATTATTCTTGGGAAGGGAGTAGATAATATAAAACTTCTACTATTTATTGTTAATCTTGTCTTTTAACTGTCTATTTTGTGTGTATTTTACATATGACATATATATATATATAGAGAGAGAGAGAGAGAGAAAGAGAAGGAGAGAGATATGTATATATATAGAGAGTGGGGGGCACTCAAAAATTTGAAAGGGTGTATTTAGCATGAATGGAGATAACTGGAGGCTCCATCCAAGTAAGGGAGAAACCTGAGTAGAGCCACAAAGAGACTGGAAGAAACAAATCTGTGTTTCTTAGATCTGAAACTTATGCAATCTGGGGATCTCTCTTTAGGAAAAGTCACATGAAATTATGACAGTAAAATTAGGTGTAGAATAGAATATATATTTAACCTGAGACGAGCTTTTTTTTTTTTCTTTTGAGAGTTTATAAATAGTTCACCAGAAATATAATATAGGAATGATTCCAAATTGCGTCCTGATTTCTCTTCTCCCATAGAACACCTTATAACTTCCAGAAATTTCCAACACTCATAGGGGTCCAAATGGGTAGGGAATAGGAATAGAGAACAGGAGCAGCCAGATTGAAAAGGGTTTGGAGAGGAAGAGAGGAAGGATTTACAGACCCATCACATAAAAACTTTTCTACAACTGGTGGATGCCCATCTGGTCCTTCTTTTGTGTCAATCAAGTGTTATCCATAACTTGGAGTTCAAAGAGAAATTTGGTAGACCAGTACCCATTAAAGGTTTGGAATAGATGTTGGGGTTAAGCGGAACCATTTTCAAAACTAAGGTGACCAATGGTCCCAGTACACCAGGTCTGTCCCAGTTCTAGCTTTGAAAGCCCCACATTCCAGGACTCCTACATCTCACAGTTGGTCCCACATTCCCATTCCCATCTATCTCTAATATTTAGTAACTAGGACACCACAGGCAAAGTACCTACCTTGTAAAATCTAAGTTCCCAAAATTATGAAACGAGACTAATAGGAGTACCCATCTCTCCATTGTTTTGAAAAAGGAACGAGATGGTCCTCGTTGAAGGATTCAGAGAAGTAGGGAGAGGTGGGGCTGGGTGGTCATAGAGAGGATTTTCTGTGTGGTCTCTCCCATGGGGAACTTTGCCAGCTTCTGCTCAACCCTTCTCTGGGTGTCAGACCTCAAACTTAGCCCTGATTTTCAGGCTTTGTGGTTCAGTAGAGAGAAATATCACGTATACCCCTAAATTTTTTACATCATCTTTTGCTTATGAGTAGAGAGCACTTCTCCGAAGGGAGACTTGTTCACCGATGGCTCAGCGGTTCCTTGGGGAGAAGCTCAGAGGAGACCATGCTGACTCCTCCTGACCTTCTGACATCCCCCAACTCTGATGTCAAGTGCTTTTCTTGCCTGGAGGAGGACAGGAGAGCAGAGATTCTTGTTTTGTTTTTCAAAGAGAGAAAAAGGGGGGAATATTCAATTCAGAGATGAAGATATAAGAATAAAAAAGCAAATTCTCCATCAGGAAGATTGCATGGTACAGATGAATGGGCATAGCTTTTTAAGGAAAAAAAATGTTTTTTAAAGAAAAAAAATTTTTTAAATGTTTTATTTACTCATTTGCATATCAGAGCTGTAGGATTAAAATTCTGCTCTGTTCAGTGTGGGTTGAATGACCCTGAACAATCACTTAAACTTCCTTGAGTTTTTGTTTCTTCATTCACAATGTGGAAAAAATAAAACACTATATCCATAAATTTATAGGAAGGGAAGGGTTAAGTAAAGCACATGATATAAATAAAGCCCTTAGCATAGGAACTGTCTTTTGTTTTTGAATAAAGTAAAATACAAACACAGAAATTCCTTGAACCTTCCCCAAAGAGAACTCAGTCAAAACATGAGTATCCAAACCTGTCTTTTTATGTAAATAAACTTATAATGAAGCGTACATACCACTTTCTAAAATGTGCATTAAAAATAGAACTGAGGAGGAAGGATGCATTCATGTACATTTAAGTTCACTTATTTAAAGGGATTCCTGAAAAGGAAACTGTAGAATATGGGTAGTAAACAGCCAGAATTCTCCCCTAAAGGGCAAACCTGTGTCTGGAGGCTTGGACAGGAGCTGAGGTCTCATAGATTGGAGGCTCTGGGAGGAGCCCTCTGGAGACCCCCTGTGTGTGCTGTCTGCTGCTGTGTTAGAAGAAGTGACATGGGAATAGGCAGAGAGCTACACGTAGGAAGGTTTTCCTGCTTGAAGACTCATCTGCAGATCTAGACCACCCTCATCATCACTTTGAAATCTAGGTTTAAGACATTTAGGGCCACTGGGCTGAGGAGGAACAGAGCTGGTAGGGGTTTGGCAGGTAGCTACTGAATGCTTTCTCACCCTCCTTGAGTTTTGTGCCCATCTCGAAATCAGAGCATACTGAAATGTGAATGCTGACCTGGAGCCGATAATATCCATCTACCCAAAGTTTGGCAGATGATGCAAATAGCCTGGAAATGGGGCTCAATAAAGCCTGAGGACTTTATAGTCATGCTGGCTGAATCCAAGTGTAACTTATGCATTTGGGGGCTAGGGGTTTTATGGAAGATAATAAAGATCTAAAACCCCTTCTTTGGGTCTGAGCAATATCTTGACTTATGCATACCATGGATTTGGATAGAAGCAAAAGGCAAGGAAACATTAGGAAGTGACATTAGAAACGTGAAATTTTCCAGATTTGAGGATTTCCATAGGTAGAGGACAAATGGCACACTTCCCTTTCAGTGGCTCTAACCAGAAAGCTAATGGTTGACTCCAAAACTTGAAAGTTTGGACTTGTTTCCTCTTTTCTCAAGTGGATACACATTGGCTGGTTCTGGCTGCTATCTGTCTGGTTTGCACCTTACAGCACTTACATCAAGTATTATCTATTTGCTGCCCTTTATCTGGGCAAGGATGAAAAACTTCCCATTAATTTTAGGATGAAGTACTTTAAGCCCACCATCTACTTTATAACAACCATGTCCCAATAATTTGACTTAATGTTGGGTGAGGTGGCACATGCCTGTAATTCCAGCAGCTTGGGTGGCTGAGGCAGGAGGATCACAATTTCAAAGCCAGCCTCAGCAATTTAGTGATACCCTAAGCAACTTAGAAAAACCCTGTCTTAAAATAAAAAGGGCTGGGGGCATGGTTCAGTGATTAAGCCATTTCTGGATTCAATAATCCCTGGTACAAAATTCTTCTTAGTAATAAGAAGAATTTGACTTAATTCAGATATTAAGAATAAAACAAAATATCTCTTTCCTTAAAGTCAGTATCTTAATGGGGATGACAAGATGAGGAGTTGGTTCGTTGTATTTGAGTCTCACACACAAAGGACACTGTACTTTGGGGTCCTTTCAGTTCTACTAGAACATAAACAGTGACTCTTCCATAGAGTAATTTATGATCACAGGTTTTCTTTAAGTGAATCACTCGTTAATAAATATTCAGTTGCAATAAAACAAAATAAAATCAATAACATTCTATGTACTCATCTTGAGTCTTCTACTCAATTCTCCAAATAAATTGACTTGCTATGAAATAATTCAGACACTTTTCCATCTTTGCCAACAGATTTGACTAGACAGTATACACAACACTATTTAATAGTCAACTATTAAATATCATGAAGCACATTAAAATGCACTTTGTATAAATAGTGACAGAAAGCATTAAGATTCAAATGCTCCATTTGCCTTGTGGAAAAAAATATTTGGAATAGAAGCCAACATTTCAACTTTAATGTAAAAAAAAATTTTTTTGAAAACAAATTCAAAAACGACTAACCAGCGTAATCTTGAAATCCCCAGCAATAGATAAAGTGGTGAACGCTGGGTAGAATGCTAACTCAGTTCAAAGTAAAAGGTGAGCCTATGCCTCTGTCATAAATAATCCTACCAAATGCCCTTATCATCTTCTCCAACCAGTCTAGTTTATGAATTATTTCCATTTCCTGGAGCCCATCTTGCATATTCCTCTGCTCATTCGCTCAGACTTATCTCCACTGAATTGGCCTTCGTTTCCCTCTCTGCCATTGAAAACCAGCTCCTTCAGAACCACTGCTAATTTCACACCACCAATTCCTGAGTGACTGGACCTAAAGTTGGCTCTTCTACCTTCTACACTAGTATAGTTCTTGCCAGAATAATTCATTTGGAAAAAGGAAATGAAGCATTCACCATCTTGCCCTATCTCAAAACATTGTTCCATGGATAGTTACATCTTATCTCATCACCCTGCTTTAAGTATTTCAGGGATGGAAATCATGTGTCTCACTGAATCCAGTTCCATTTACCAGCTGGATCTATACAAAGCAACAGAATAAATTCAAGAGATGTTCATGTAGGACCCGGCTAATTATATCTTAGACTTGGACTTTACCTATAGAAATACTCACAATTCCTGTCTATATGACTGCCATTCACCAAGACAGCAAGCATGATCAATCAGATAAAATCATGAAGAAATGGACCCTGAAACTCTTCTTCTAACTAGACAAATGACTTTTAGAATTCTTTAACAGTTTTCTTTTTAGACTCAAAGAATCTTCCTAAGAGGATGTAAAAATTTCTAAATAGCTTATTATAAGCCTTCTGTTAGAACTAGACAGATAAATTTGCTGTCACATATTGAATGAAGCGTTTTAAGCCAAAGATATCACTACACTACTAGCTTGGGTTTGTAAAAGCAGAAAAGTAATACTAACAGGAGTTTTGCTATAGGGGTTTCTTTGAAGGATCTAAGGCTTGCTTATCATTTGCAATTCTAACTAATATAAATTAGTTTTGCCCAGTAAGCTTTTTGTTTGCTTGATTGTGTTCTAAGTTCATGAGTTTATTGCAGTGGATTAACAAAACCAAAGATTTAAAAATAAGCCAGGACTGGACAGGACAGCAAGAAGCTTCAGGAACACCCAGGTGCAAACCATAATTATCTTAAAAGTCATCCTTTCACAAGCAGCATTCCTGCCATTTCTCTGCCTGCGTGGATTTATCTTAGTTTCTTTACTCTGTGAGAACACTTGACACTTGTCACTTTTCAGGTTAGGAGACATGGTCTCAGCCACAAGGTCCTAATGTTTCATTAGGTCTCTGTTCAGCACTGGTCGAAGCTTTTTTTTTTTTTTTTTAATGATGAACGTTACCCAAAAGATCTTTCATGCATTGCTTAACAGCACCTGTAGCACTTGGGTCCCCCTTTCTGATTTACATAGATTGTTTTTTACTCAGTTTTTCATCACTGTAACCAAAAGACCCCACAAGAACAACTTGGAGGAGGAAAAGTTTACTTTGGCTCATGGCTTCAGAGGTTCAGACCACAGACTGCTGACTCCATAGTTCTAGGTTGGAGATGAGGCATAACATCATGACCGAAGAACATGGAGGAGAAATGCAGCTCAGGGGCTGGGATTGTGGTTCAGCGGTAGAGCGCTCGCCTAGCATGCGCGAGACCCAGGTTCGATCCTCAGCACCACATAAAAATAAAAAGGTATTGTGTTGTGTCCATCTACAAAAAAAATTCTCTCTCTTTCTTTCTAAAAAAAAAAAAGCAACCAGAAAACAAAGATTAGGAGAGTGATAGAGATACAGATAAAGAACCCTTCTCACCAGGAACAGAATATAAAACCCAAAGCTAATCCCCTAGTGACCTACATCCTCCAACCACTCCCTACCTGCCTACATTTACCATCCAGTTAATTCATATCAATTAATTCATGGATTATATTACAGCTCTCATAATTTAGTCATTTCACCTCTGAAACATTCTCTCATTGTCTCATACATTAGCATTTGGGGACAACTCTTATCTAAATCACAACAGTAATGAGTAAGATCACATGAAACACCACTCACATTCTTGGCCATTTGAGCCTCACGATAGTCAAGAACAGTCAATGGTATTTCCAAATGGAGACTCCATCAAGCTCTTGACAATGAATCAAGTAAATATCACTGGTGTTTCAGAGAAGGTACAAAGTTCATGCCAAATAATAGATTCACCAACCAATCTGACTTTGGAGCCCCCTTTTCTCTCTCCCAGTGATTTCAGAGTCTAAAGTATAAGAACTATATAAAAAGTCAATCATAAAGTGACTTCATTGTAAACCATAGATGGAGAAACATTTCATCCATCATTTACTGAGGACAGCATCCCAGAGACAAGATAGGGGAGTAGCAAACCCATGGGCTCTGCCTTTAAGAAGTTTTAGAGCAACTGGGGAGAAAAGAAAAACATATGAGAAAGTACCAAATAGCACATACCTTCAGGCAGACATCTGTAGCTGTATCCTAGAGAAACCACTCTAGGTTGTTACCTCTATCATAGTACTGAACAAGTTGAAAATATCAGGGAATATTGCTATCTTCCCCCATTAGATTGGAATTGGCTGGTGGACAGGAATTGCTTTATTCATTCTTGTGTGTGCCACAGTGGTATAGTGTTTGGAACATTTTAATACTGAAAAATAGATGTTGAAGTAACCCAGTTATAGGAGTAGGTGGGGTAAAAGGGAGAAAAATTTGGTGGATTTGATATAGGAAAACATGTGAAACACAAAGCTCCAACCCAAGAAATATTTGAGAATAAAATGAAACTGGTATTTTCAATGTTTTTTTTTTTCTCTATAAAATCCATCACCTAATTGAAAGTAGAGTCCATTCTAAGATAACAAGCATCCTCTCTAGACAACTGTCATGCTATGCAGCTGGGGTTTTCCATGATTATCTGGTTGACCTGAGCTCTCTGCTAAAAAACTTTTCAGTGCTTTTGCATCAAAGCATCCCCCTCTTGCCTCTCCTTCCAGCAGACTTCTGGAAACCTGGAAAGAGCTAGAATCTGCAGCCACATAGGAAATGGCAACTAAAGATATTCATCCTGATTACATATGAAAAACACAGTTTGGTCATAATTATTAAGAAGAGAGAAGTTGTGGTTTGAAATATCCAGATAATAACTTCTACAGTTCATATTTCCTTCTATACCTATTGGTTGGGCTGAAGTGAGAACTGAAGATGGAATGCTTGGAAACTTTGGATGATTTCAGGTGATCGGGGGAAAGGGAGACTTTTCCAATGGACCCATGAATCTAGAAAATACACCATGAACAGCCCAGCAGCATGGGTTGTGTGCCCCAGGTAGATGCCTTTCAGGAATTTCTAGTAAAACCTCCTTAAAAGTACTCTGAATGTAAAAATTGTGGCCTACAGGTAAGCCAAATTTTTTGAATTGTCAGATTTTATTTTCTTCACATCATGTCCATGTGCATTCCAATATAAGTCCTCTGCCCGCCTCCTCTGATTAATGATCATGTGGAGATTAATGATACTTATTCTAGACCTACTTTGAGCAAACAGAAATCTAAAATATAAATTCTGAGGCTAGAAATGTCTCTTTCCCGGTAGTGTTTAGCTGCCAAAGATCGATGGCCTATTTTTCCCCTTGAGGCAGTAATGACTAACCATGTTGAACAACTGTGGACATTTTTAAACATCACATTTCTGCTTTTTTCAATCAAATGGCTGTCAGTTATTAATATGGCTAATATTTATTTAGAACCAACTGAGGTAGGTAGGACTTTGTTCAGAGAAGAAATAAAGCAAAGCATGGGGAAAAGACAGCATTGGATCACCTTTCTCAGCCAGGTTCAGGACAGAACTTCCTCTGGTCTAATAATGAGCGCACCATCCAGCCCCTCCAAGGGGACCTTTGAAGCCACTTAGCTTTGGTGGTGGGACCTACTCGCTCCCACTCCAAATGCTCTCAAAAACATGTAGAACTAGAGACCTAGTTTTCCAAGAATGGGGCAGAATTCATAGTTTTTTCTTTTTTGACATGTGCTATCTTCATTCAAGAACAATTTTGTTAATTTTTCCAGGTGGAAAATTTTATTGATTTACCAGCTAGAGGTATATTTTCTCTCCTGACACTTCTGGAAATATCTGAACTATAGTTCTTTTACCACAGACTTATAACAGAAAGTTTGATTAACAGAAACTACTATATGGCAAGTATAACCAGCTGAATTTTATGAAGGAGAAGGAAGAAATTGTATCCATTATTTTTTTACTGTTTCTACCCTGGTGCCTCTGTGGCTCCATAAGTATGTATAGAGTATGGACAATTCCAGAAGATTCCTGGCTGACTTCAGTCTATACACTAACGTACTTCACATACTGGAAAAGCCTGGAGGTGTGATGCTTCAGATTTTTATTCATGGTTGGCAGCTCTTGTAATGAGAAACCTGATTCTGGGAGCCTTTTGAGTCCTCACTATGATCAGCTACCTGGTCCTCACAAGCTAGTATCCACCAGCAACTTACTGTATGAGACATCTTGTTATCATGGGGAAGGGAGCAAATCCTTCTCACGCAGATAATACAGCTCATGATTCCTCTTCAAAGAACCATTTCCATGCTCATTATAAAGCTAGAGGGAAATGCAATTAATTTTTTTAAAAAAACCTTGTAATTTGGGTTCCACGCCCACCCCACCTCCTTTTTTTTTTTTTTTTTCTTTTGGGAAAGTCACTTGCTTTCAGTCTTCCCAGAGTCCTTGCTGTTTTTAATCTTGTCATTCTCCTTTTAACATATTTTAAAATTATGTTCTTCTAAGCAATTGCAGGATCATTCACAGTATTCTCACATTCCATTGAATTTAACAAACATGCATGGAGTGTATGCAGCATGCAAGGTCTGTGTTAGGCAGAGTGGAAGACACAGGGATGAACAAGCCTGCTGTGTAAGCTGCTCTCAGGGAACCACGTGCTTCACAGGAAGAGGCCACCATGCTCATCCCTAGCTGCCAGCTAACACAAAAGTAGCACAAGGGCATGGCAGGCTTGGTGACACCAATGCACAAGAGACTGCAGACTACTTCACAAGTCAAAGATGACATTTCCACTGAACAGTGGATCTGAATTTGATGAGGAAATGGGTATATGTCTGATAACAAGAGAATCCAGGATATATTTTAGAAATGACAAGTCATCCTTTGTGAATTAAAAATACCTGGGAGCTTTTTTAAACAAATAAACCAATGGTGTACCTGCAAATCCAAACAAGGGAATTAAGAATCAGAACTCTGGGCTGGGGTCATGGCTCAGTAATAGAGTGCTTGCCTGGCATGTGTGAGGCACTGGGTCCAATTTTCAGGACCACATATAAATAAGTAAATAAAATAAAGGTCCATCAACAACTAATAAAAATAAAACAAAAAAAAAATAAAAAGGAATCAGAGCTCTAAATAAGTCCTGAGCAGGACATCTGAGTTGTACAGATAAACTACCATCAGTGTGTTGTGTAATCTAGAAGGAAACTTTACCTAATTAGTTTCCTACAGTATATCTAGCTGATTGGAAAAGACTAGAAATTTCTCTTCTCCTCTTCATCATTTAACTCACAATGGTTGCCAACTTATGATGAAATTCTTCAAAACAGGAAGGATTTATTATAGCAGGAAGATTGGCCAGGAACTGTATAGGATTGCCACATCCGTACTAATCCATTCGGTTCCCCTCATGCACAAGAGCTGGAAAAAGTCAAGACTTCATTGTCTGCCTGGAAGGAGCCACTTTGAGATGCAGACATTTGGGGGTTCTCAGAGTAAATTTCCTTCACATCAAAAGATATTAACAATTATTTTTGAAACCCCATATTTTTGCCCAGATTCCAATCTCTTGGCCTTTTCCATTTCCTATCAAAAATAACCAGTTAAACAAAACACAGCATAGCCATTCTAGAGCCTGCCGAGATTAGTGAAGAAGGAGAACCTGAAGACAGAAGAAGAAAGTGAGATATGCAAATACTGGTAGACGGCAAAAGGCCCCCTGTACCCAGAGGTATATTCTATTTACAAAAGAAAAAAAAAATACCATCGAAGCAAGCCTTCTGGGCTTAGAACCAGATGTGATGCTTTTGAACCTCTGGACGTTCGAATTTCACTTGGCTTTGACAATCATAAGCTCTGGGCTGCCGAACATTTTGGTATCTTATTCCCCTGGTTGTCCTAGAAGCAGGAAAAGAATCACTTTCAAACGAGAATTTTTATTGTTTTCATCACATGAACTTCCATTGGGCTATTAAAAAAGACTCTCTTTTATGAAATTTCTCTTTGAAAACCATGGATTATAAGATGAGAGGAAATGACCTCAGGCAAGGGAAAAAAATACTGGTAAAGTTGTAAGAAAACTTTCCAGAAGTTTCTCTAAATTTGTGTGTTCTGTCAAACTTTGACCATGTTTAGTCTTCCCTCTCTCTGTCTCTAGGGAGCAAAAAATGTGGGCTAGCTCATTTCTTACTTAACATTTATCACCCTCAATGAGGGTGGGTCTGTTCCTCCCTCACTTTGGTAACTGTCATATGAGGCATGATTTGACCTATTCTTCTGAAAATAATTCCCTTTCCCCAAAGAAGTCTAACCTTTGAGAAGAAACCCATATGTTGCTTTCTGCCATTTGGAGCAGATAAAACAGTGTAGCCACTCCAATGGCTCGTCAAGCCATATGTAAATTTGCAATACTCTATGGGGGTAAGATCCTGAATTGTCCTCTGAGCTTTGTCTTCTGTTCCTTTTTTTCTCTGCAAAAGGAGCAAGCAGGTGGCATGTTATGCTGCAAACCAACAGCAGGCTGAAGGCAGCTGTGCATGTTTGGCAAAAAAAAAAAAAAAAAAAAAAAAAAGTTTGATTTAGGAATTGGTCATGGGCCAAACTGATTGAGTGGGAGTGAGGAGAAGAACTTGTGTTTGCACTGGGGAAACAGGAAGGGAGCACAGATGTTAATAACCCAAATCACCCCCTATAGAAACAAATACAGAATCAGCTCCTGGGGTTCTCTCCATGACTCCCTACCCACCATCCCAGGTCCTGACAGAGGAAGAGGGCCCCCCTAAAGAGAAGATCCCCTTCCATGAGAGGTAATAGCACAAAGAAATAGGGAAGTGAGCAAGACTCAATGTTCCCTGAGCTCTTTTCGTTTTCTACAAAGAATCAAAGAATCGGAATTCCTCTGGCAGTACAAGGAATCATGGAACTTCAAGTTCTCTAGGAGTTCATATTCCTGGTGGAGCTCTGAGAAGGTCATCTGATCGCATATCTAACTTTTGTGTCACGGGCTTCCTGACAGCTTCATCCCTTTGATTCGGGACATCCAAGGTATTGTTTTGGTTGCCTCTTTTATTGGAATTTTGGACGATGGGATGTAATGCTGGATATAAAAGTGATATGAAATAAAGCTTCCGCTGCTTTTTCCTGGAAGGACTCAGAACTGAGATGGAGACTTTTGAGAAAGGTCCAAACAGCAATGGCATCCTTTAGAACCTGTACAAGTAACGTTGGCAAATTCCAGAGAAGGATAACTAAAAGGTGGGGAATCCATGTATCTGAAACCCAGACAAGTAGAAAGCACAGATAATTGGATGGCACGGTGGGAATTTGCCTCTTTCCTCCATTCATCTACTATGAGACATATAGATATATAGTATGCTGTGAGGAACCATCATAAGGCAATTTCCTGCACGTCTCAGGAGAAAAGAGGGAGGAGCCGCTTCAAAATTTACCCAATATTCTTCACCTCTTGCATCTGTTTTACAATCAATTGTCAATGGAGGCCCCAAATGAGGACAGATCAGCCCCAGAAATCTCAAGTCATTTCTGTGCTTTCAGATTGCAAATTAGAAGTGACCAACATACCTAAACTAACTGGAACACACCTCAATTATTTTAGAGAGATAGAAGTTAATGTTTTAATTCATATATATATATATATATATATATATATATATATACATATATATATATGTTTAAATTCATATATATATGTTTTAATTCATATATATATATATATATATATATATATATATATAGTATATCACATTGCCTTCTTGGGATAGTTTTACATTTTACCATATATCTGGATGAGTATTGAAAAAGTTCATTCAATAGACAGTCCGTGTTGGGGTCTAAAAGATACATTGATGAAAGTTAGGATTTTTGAAAGTGTCCAAATGTGCACAGATTTTTTTTTTTTTTAATTAAGATATCTAGCTCAATTTGTTGACCTGTGAATTTTTACCCATCTTACTGTCAGTGTCTTCTTGAATTGTTATTTCAGCAATTTGTTCTCTCCTTGCCCTCCCAATTTTCTTAGAGAATTCCCAATTTCTTGGAGAACCCCAGTAGCAGAAGAGTCTAACCCTTCCTTTCCAATTGCTGGTTCTGTCAATGGATCAAATGAAATGATCAGAATAGTAAGAACAGGTGAGAAGTAGAAGTCAACCACACAGTCCCAGCCTCTAGGTAGAAAAGGCATGAAATATTGTTATGTGGGAGTGAATTTCTCAGGGCCTGACCTATCTATAGCTTTTGTCATCCAATGGAAGTATAGCACGGTGGTTTCAAGCATCATCTGGCAGTAGTGAACATGCATTTGAAACTTTTGGTTACCATTGTAATTTACAATGAAGAGTCATCAGGTTTATGAACTGTGCTTCAATCTGCGTGTCTACACATGTGTTTTGTGGGACTATGTAGAGGTAGTTTAACTTGATGTGTAGCCAGGTGAATACAAGAAGGTAAAAATGCTTTCTTTCTTAATTCTTCCTTGGTGAGAATTCATGATCACCTTGTCTGTTAGCTAGCCCCTCCTTTCTGCCAGTCAGGATCAGAAGCTCTTTATCTGAAACCATCTTGTTTGTTCTTTGCTTGCTCTCTCCTCTAGAAACGTAAATGCTCAGACAGGATTTGGTTTTGTTCACACTTTGTGTCTCCAGCACCTGAACCAAAAGGCTCCAGTAGAGAATCCTAGAGGAGAATGCGGCCGTCCACACAAATAAGAGAAACAAATGGAGGCTTACCCATATTTGCTTGAATTGCATAAAGTGTCTCCAGGACAATAGAGGTTGCTTTGGGTGCCAGGAAAGAGGGACACTTTTCACTATATATGTTTTTGTGCTTCTTGATTTTCAATTGCATTTTTACCTCTTGAATTTTTATTGTATTTTGAATATGTGATTCTATTAACTATTCATAACCAGAGGATTAAAGTTTTAAAAAATGGAGCACTCTTATTCTCGAGAACAGAGCTTAGATGCCTCTGAAGGGTGCAATTATTTTTCCATTATTATCCGTCCTATGAGCCTTTGTGCTTCTTGTGTTGTCAAGGGGAGTCCAAATCATCCTACACTCTTACATATTTTGCCTCATCGTCTTCAAATATTAGTTAAATTTAACAACATTAAAAGACTCTGACCCCAAATTCAGATTACTCTATACCATGAGAGGAGAAAAAAAAAAAGAATAAGCCAATTACACAGAAAGGATGGAATTACATAATTAAGAACATTCATGATGGTTTTACTGAACAGCATTAAAACAGTCCATTTTCCAATCATTCATTGCTTTTATTGGACACCATCCTGACTTAATAGAATGGTTCTTCTTAACGCTGTTAATTTCTGGAAGGGTTCCAAGGCAAATGAAATCTTGTTACTCATGTTCTGGGAATACAAGTTGGGAAATAGTGGAGGTGGAGAGTGTGGGGGAGGTCTTGTGGAAGATCTGTTTTACTCTGAAATCCGACAGGACAGGTCATACCTCATGACCTCGCCAGTTGAACCTCAGTGCTTCCTGTCAGCCTCCAGAATCATCTTGGGTCATGCTGAACAAGATTCAGGCGGCCAACTTTAAGAGGATAAGGCAAGAAATGAAAACGATACTTCAGATCAGCTGTTTTATGCTTTTTTTTTTCCTGTCTCCTTCCCCGACACAAGGGAGTATGCATGGGTTATGTTAGTTCATACAATTATCTCAAATAATTATAATAACATTAAGAAAAAGAATGTTAACAAGAAGAGCACCATTATTCTTATGGACTGATCCAACATCTTACCTCAAAAGAGGCCCAGAATTTTTCATGGCTATGATTGGGATCACCCTTGCCATGGACCACCACAGTAGGCCAAGTGCAGCTTGGACTTTGTAAGTGTCCAAACAGAAATCCAACTATAACCTCAGATCCTTCATCTCTACATACTGCACAGTTTTCTGCTCTTGGATACATCTTGGGGCACAGGTATAATCCCAGATAAAAGGAGATGGGGCAAAAATCAACAAGTTCATAAAACATTGCTGAGTTGTGAGTCAGGGAAACTTAGAACTGAAGAATCAGACTTTTATCAAAACATATTCAATGAAACCACAATATGTCTCTGGGTTTTAACTCTAAGCTACAAGTATTACAGATCTATCATAATATATACCAAAGCTTGCATTCAGACATTACTAAATCAGAAATTGTGTACTTTTTTAGATCAGAAAGAAGTTTTTTTAATATTTCATATGAAGAAAAAATATTCCTTTACAATTAGAAGAGCAAGAATAATTCTAAAAGCAATGTTTAGCAGAAATGAATAAACTTCTTTCAAGCACTTTCAAAGCACACATTTACTGATAAGCAACAAATATGTTTGCTTAGAAGATATTCATAAATCAAAAAACATCTCACTCATTTGAAACCAGCAGCATGGCATTAATTTAAGGATTCTATAAATAAAACTTTCCTAAATTGTTACAAATTAATGAGGTCTTATCAAGTCTTACATACATATTGTAAATGGAATGTGTACACATCTGTACAGCTTTCAGCTGAGTCAATTATCCACCCACATCTCAAAATCCTCTTTTTATACTAACCACACTTAAATCCAAATAATAAAAGACAAAATTTCATGGTTTCTCTGGACATTTATCAAAAGATTAAAGTGAAACAACAACAACAGTTATTAGATGTTTGGTTTACTTAACCCAAACATCTGGTGTTCAAACATTCTCAGGTGTCTGCAGTGGTATCATTCTAGATACTCAGCAACTGAGAAAATCCAGGTAACAAACAGTAAGAACAGATACCAGGCAGCTTGTAGTTAGTATGTCTGTATCGGTGCCTCCTTGTAAAATATCAATTCTGTCTGAAAGCATGACCCTACAAATACAGCCTAGCTTCCTGTCCTTGGCAGGGGACCACTGCAGTGGCATAGCAGGACTCCCCAGAGGGCAATACATTCCATTGCTTCTCCTTATGTACCCATGGCTAACAAATTATAGACAGGAAAACTGACAAGACTGATGGGCATATAAATATTTGCTTATGAAAATGTGCACAATAGCCATTCCATTTAAGCATAAGCTTAATTAAATTGTAGATGCATGTTCCGAGAATAAGATTGATTTTCAGAGTGATCTGCAGCTGTACCCACACAATGAAACCAGTTTGAAAAACCATCAGTTTGACTTTAATCAGCAAATCAATTAGTGACCAGTTATTTTCAGATTTCTTCTGGATTAATCTCCTAACGCTGGCTATAATTTTATAGCAATTGTAAATATAAAAAAAATTCACCGTATAGTACTACCAAAAACCACTTTTAACTTGGTTAAATTCAGTTATGATAGAATACTAGATTTGGAAGAAATCCTAGAATTATTGAGCAGGATCTCCTTTCCTTTATAGAACTCCTCTCTCCCAGATTCTTGAGTTAGTCTGCTTGATAACTTCCAGCTGGGAGGAGCTCACTATCCTCCTGGATACTTTTCTAATTAACAAATTATTTTATTCATTCCAGTTTGATATTGCTTTTCATTTGGGCAATTTAATTGGCTGATTTGGTTGAATATGTTGTTATATCTTGCCTACATTATTTGTAACTTGTAAAATGATTCCCACCGGTAGAAAATTACACTAAGTAATGGTGACTTTCTATATCATGTTCCCAGTAGGCAGAGTAAGAATAAAGATTCCTTCCGAGTACATTTTCACTCTTCTCTGGGGAAGTCCAAGTCTGAAGTGCATGACAAAGTGGCGAAAAGAAGGAGAAGATTAAAAAATGGACAAATCAATTATCAATGGTATTTATTAAACAATTATCAGTGATCTCAGAATATACCCGTTACTCAGTACAGTTAGTGATGAACCTAGACTGGATGGCTAGGATTGTTTGGGTGCTTGGGCCTTTGATAGAAGTTTTAAAAGATAGCTGAAGTTGGAGGAGTTGCAAAGAGAGGAAAATAATTCCATCCTGGAGTCAAGTGACTCAAGGGGCGTGAAAAAAAAATTGACTATAAAACCTATGGAGGACAGAGAGCAACACAACTTGTCTAGGGAGAAATGGGACAAGCTGTGCTCCCCAGATTATCTATCACAGCTTCAGCTCGGAAAGAGCTAGCCAAGGTCACTGAGTCCTCTTGGAGATGGAGGGAAAACTTGAGCCTTTAATGAGTAAGCATTCTGACATCACTTGTTTTAGAGATGGGATCAATAAAGTAAGCATGACTCACTCTTCTTGATAAATGCACAAAATTAAACACAGACAAAAATTGTCGTTACGTGCCCATTCTATTCCTTATAAAGACAAAAAGAATGGTTTTGAAAATGGTCATAAGATAAATAAGACAGAGACTCTGGAGATTTATCTCATCCGGCATTTCTCTCAGAGGAACGAAGTAAATCTATTATACATATATTTGGGTTTCCAACCTAACATTTTTCAGGAGACACTTCTAGTTCCAATTTTCATGAGAAAGAGAGTGTAGTTAGAGGATTCAGGGAATATAAATATCCACCCGTGGAAAATGCACATTAATTAAAACACTGGGAAACTTGGTGGGCCGCTGGACGTGTAACATGACTTGTTCATTAATCTCATAGCATGAACTAACATCTCATGACTTTTTCCTATTACATGACAGTTTCCAACCAAATTCAGATAATCCACTTTTAGCATGTAGCCTGACCTGTTTGAATTGCATGTGCAAATGTGTTACCTGGGTTTTACAGTAGCTGGGACCATTTTGAGAGAAGAATGGAATGCCCAGACACATTTTTCAGATACGAAAACTCTTCTATTGTTGTCACTCTTTGTCAAATGCCACAACCCAGGGGCATTTAGCAAAACATAAAGATTTATCACCCGATTCCCCTATTAACGGTCACTTGGCTATTTTGATTTTCAGTCTGATGCCAAGACGTCTTCCTTCATTATGTACCATGGATGAGGCGCTTGTGCTCTGCCTCCTACACATGAGTCTTTTCCGTTTTAAGTTTTCTCTCTGCCATAAAATATGAACTGTCATGGGCAGTGTTCGGTCTATTTATCTCTGAATTACTGCCCCTCGCATTAGAGTTCCCATCAGTTGAGTAGAAGGGGAGAGATGGCTGCCTGTTTGCCCCCAGGAAACAAATATCTGAAGTTCAAATGCTCTTAACAGTAAGGGATGAAGCTGAGCAAGTAATGGTGACGGGTTGGTTGGTTAACTAAGCGAACTCAAGTGGGTGGGGAGCCACATGGCAGGTGACACGCTCAGGCGTCATTCCCGCTGCTTAGCAGTGCCCAGTGTCATGGACTCTTGTCTTCAACAGATACAGGGTTCGGAGAAGATGGGAATGAGATCTGATTTACTGATTCCAACCAGCCCAAGGCCCATTTAGACAAAAATTGCCATTTTATAGCTTCATAATCTAAGGAAATATTTTTACTCATAAAAATAGTGGGGTAAAATATAATCCAGGATGCAGGTAGGGACTCTGATGGTATTCTGCCCTCACTGGGAGTTTTAATCAATATGTCATGGCAGTCATTGTTTTCAAAGCTGAATTTTTAATGGTTCAACTAACTTCTCCAGGATTGTTTATTAACTGGCTAAGGGACTATTTTGTCTTTGGTGTTAATACCTCACCCAAAATTGAAGTAAAGCTAGCTATAGAGAGGGTGCAATTTATGTTGCCTGCCACATTCCCTGGTTGGGTAAGATTTTCAGTTAAAGTCATCCTCCCTCACTTCCGTTTTGCCCCAGGGAAGGGAGATACATACGCATTCAGCCCTGACAGGTAAGTGCTTGCCACTTATAAAATCCAATAAATAAATTCTAAATAAATATATCTGCAAATCGAAACCATTTTGAGCTACTTAACTGAGTGCAAATCTAGTCCTTTGTACACATATTTGTACAAAGTGTTGCCTGTAATTTTAAAGATGCTTGCCTCCGGGAGGTTTCGTTTTTCCATTGAAGTCCCCTTGATTTACTGTACGCAATATGTTACAGCTTCCTTATTTGCTCCTTTGGGACAGTTACTGACAGTAAATCTCTATTAAAATATTCTTCCATATGGTTGCATGAAAATTTTATTGCAGTGAGCCTGGGGCTGAAGGTCACAGCTGAGTAGCTGCAGTTAAGTATTGCAGTCTATGGACTCGGAGGTACATCTGTTCTGGGAGCTGGAGTAAAATTAGAATTTTACTGTCAATAGCATTTCTCCAAAACTAGTTACATTTGTTTACTGTGGCTGGCTGGGCCTTTCCCTCCACAGTACCTGAAATGCATATGGCCAGGTTCTGCCCCTGGATCTTTTACGTTGAAAGTTTTCATACAGAATTTGCTGAACCTGAAGGTCACCTGTGAAGTCCCTGATGGATATTTCATTTAGAATACATGAAAATTTAATTTTGTCTCTTCTAATTTGAATCTATTGCTCACTCACATTGGTTTTAGCTATAACTCATTGTTTGTTATACTTGCTTCTTGCATAGCAGATCATGTAATAATGCTACCAAAGGATGATTTTTAAAAATCTTCTTCTCTATAGCTAGGAGAGGGTACCCAGGCAACAAATTTTTGTTATTTGGTATTTCATTTCTCTGAAAGAGTGAAGTAGATTGAAGGCCATCTGGCTGGAATTGGGATTCTATTAGGCTGGGATTGGGATTGGGATTCTATTAGTTTGACTGTTGGTAATAATACTTATGCCTGAAAAGTGGGGAAAACCAAGGACTTTTGAAAACAAAATTTTACTTCATAGATGTGGCTTATATAGATAGTGTTTAATAGGCAAGAACACTACACTTAGCAGAAATGAGCTGGAATCAGGTGCCAGTGTTCATCTAATATTGCTGAACAAAACAACAACAACAATAACAAAAGAGAAAAAATGTCCAACCATGTCACTAAGCCTACCTCTCCCAGCAGTGTGACATCTAGCTTAGATGGCCAGCATCCATCTCCCATGTCAGAGTGCTCTGAGCAAATTATAAGAAAAACCCAGCCCAAAAATCAGATTCAAGGGCAGCTATGTCTCCATAGGAGTGATGGCCACCAGCATCCCACCCCAATCTTCATCCAAATAGTGATTTGATTTGGAGATTTTGAAATTTGAATATAGGTTTATTCTCTGGTACTGATTAATTTCCAACCATATTTCAGAGACTCAGTTTATTATCTTCTATTATTTCTAGAAATGTTCAAAACAAATAAAAATTTTTGACTTTTAAACATCAATCTCCATACTGAACTTTTAGAAGGCAGTACAGGGGGATCCAGGGAAAAGACATAAGATAGGAAGGTGAAAGGAATTAGAGAATTGTGGTTGCATTCACTGAGAGCCAACTATGGACAAATCCTGGTAATCTTAAAGAATTAACTCTCATAACTTTTATAAGATTTCTACAATTTTATTATTCTCATCTTATAAATGGCAAAACTAAGGCATGAAGAAACAAAACAAAACAAACAAACAAAAAAACCCTTATCACACCACTTATAAGCAGGGCTGGATTCAAAACAATATGGCCCCAGAGCCTGTGCTATTAACAAATTCATTACACTGCCTTTTGTGTGAGTAGGGGTTGTGGGGGGAGGAATGGAGGGTTTCACGTGGTTCCTAATTAGGTTCAAGATGAATGCATGGACCAATGCTGTTTGTGCCCAGGAAGTCAACCAAGTTCATTCTATTCTCTCTGTTATTTATTTGGACAAGAACCATGCTTTTGACACTTGGCAGTGAGGACAAATATGAAACCAGTTAAAATCTTGGAACTGTAATAGTGTCTTCAGGAAATAAATAGTGAGGTGAAGGAGTTCAATTTGATGGATATGATGAATTTGGTAGAGCCTTTCCACTGCAAAACCAAAATTGGCTCCTTCCAAAACCAAATTATTTCAGAGATGCAGGTTACCATAACTAAATCTCAACCTTTCCCCCTAATGCTTTTCCTATGCACATTCCCCTTCACAACACACACAGACACACACACACACAGAAACCAAGTGCTGAAAAGGTCGATGAGAAAGATACATGATAAAGAGGTAAATCCAGGAGGAAGTTCTGAATCAAAATTCCTCATGGTGCACAAAGGGCTAACCTTTTGGGAAGATCAAATATAAAGAGCACAATCAGAAAACCAGAGGTAGAATCAGAATCTGGGGCTGAGACAAGGGGCTGTAAATGGAAAAGAGGTTAAATAAGAGCAAGAAAAAGGGTGCATGAGATCGCCCGGAGCAACCCTAAGGCAACAGTGCCTCAAATAGACAGCACACTCAGTCGGCTTAAAGGATTAGAGATTCATTGTCTTTACAACCAATATTTTTTTAAAACTTCATTTTGGAATACTTTGAGACTCACTTGGAAATTGCAAAAGGATATCAGAGAATTTTCATGTATCTTGTTCTTACCTTCTCCCCAGTGATAACATCTCACTTAAATACAATGATCAAAACCAGGAAATTGACATTGGCACAATAATTTTAAATATGCTACACAGCTTATTTGCATTTTACTAAAATAAATACTTGGGGGCACTCTTTTCATGCTTGACACAATCTGTACTAGGGATCAGACTCAATTCCTGATCTTATACTGTTTGTAGTATATTGACAAAATCTTGCAGGTCAACCACATACTGCTTGAGTATATAATTTTGCAGCTGGTATTTGGAAATGCTGTTATCTCCTCAACTTGCCTTAACCTAGGAAAAGCACTAATTGCTTACCTTTTAAACTCTTCATTTCACTAAGCATGCAAAGACTGACTCTGTTCTTTGTGTCTTCAAATTATAGTTGATGTACAGTAGTGAAAGATTCTCAGGAAGGTATTTAGTAAAGGAGAGGTAAGAAAAGCCATGGGAATTAGGAAACTTTCCTTTCTGACTTCAGAGAATGTAATTGAACACTGTATTCTTTGGAGATGCTATAATATTGTTTCAGTTAGCCATTTTTTTTTAATGCTGTGACAAAAAAAATTTGAGAAAACAATTAGAGGAGGAAAGGTTCATTTGGGGGCTCACAGTTGTAGGGGTCACAGTATATTGACAGCTGGCTTTATTCCTTGGGGCAAAAGGTGAGGCAGAACATCATGGCAGAAGAGTGTGACTAAGGAAAGCAGCCCTGGACATCACATTAAGAAGCAGAGAGAAACTCCTCTAGCCAGATGTAAAATATGTACCCCAAAGTCACACCCTCAATGACCAACCTCCTCCAGCCACATCCTACCTGCCTTCAGTTACCATTCAGTTAATCCCTATCAGGGATAACTCAGTGATTGGATTAAGGCTCTCATAACACCATCATTTTACCTTTTAAGCCTTTTCGAATTGTCTCACACATGAGCTTTTTTTGGGGGATACACCACATCCAAACCATAACAAGTATTTAGAGATCATCAGGGTGTTTTGTGTGTTTGTGTATAGCTTTAAAAAAAGGCAATCCCTCAAAAACTTGGAGGTTTTAACTATTCATTTATTTGTAATTACAAATAATTTTATTTTTGAAAGTAAATAGCAATCACCCATTAAAACCAGAACTAGTTCCTCTATTACTACTTTTTGCACCATTCTAAGCAAACTAAAAAGAAAGTACATTATTATGTGCATGAAGTCAAGAGTTTGACATTAATATAATGTCAAACAGTAGACAAAGCAATTCCTTGTTGTAGTGGTTGTTTTTTTTAGACTTGGTTTTACTGTGTCATTATATAATACTCCTGGATTTTTTTTTTTGATACTAGAAGTCATTTCAAATTATTTTATATAGAACATAAATGCTCTAGAAGAAATGGGTAAGAATGATTATGGCTAGGTCCTGGAGAGTGCAAGTTAGTTTCTCTGTGTGTGTCCACTTTAAATCCTATTATTTAGAAGCAGATGCAGTAATACTAAGTAAATACATATTTACTAACCCTACGTGCTTCTACCCACACACGGGCACCTATTATAGAAATACGAAAGGAACAGCAGGCGGACTCCCTTTTCCCTCAGCTGGAGCTGCAGAGCTCCTGTGTTTGCTTATTTGAGAAGGGGGAAAAGATCATTTTAAAGTTAAATTGCCTAGTGAACCCATCTATCATTTGCAAAAACGTAATGAGCTGAAGCCAGAAGCCTAAGTTCCTGCTTTCTTCCCCTTTCTCATGGCCAAGATGTAAGACATAAAAAGCAATTTTTCTTGATGTGTGATCAAACGATGGATTAAGACTTGCTAGGAGTCGGTGATCAATTGTCTGATAATATGTGACAGATCTTGTCAGGTTGACGAAAATGTACCCCAACCCAAAGGGAGAGAAGGCTCTGAGCTGTGAAGGTGCTTTTTTTAAGCAATTGCCTGAGAAGGAGAGGCCCCTGTGATATCAATTATCTTCTGTATCAACACCAAGCAGGGTTTCTGCCTTGGAAGCTGCCACCGTGGTTTGACGTGTGTAAGTTAATACTAATTAGATGCATTTCAGTAATCACTTAACTTTAATTGGTTTTGTATCTTATTTTTCAAAGGAGGATGGTATAGACTTGTCCTAATATTTTACCAAAATAGTGTTCCACCAGACATGAAATGAATCCCCCACACACACTCCCCCACATTTTGACAGGCCAATAAAAATAGTATTAGGTGATTAAAGAATTTTTTTTTTTTTAAAGGCAGACATAATGATAAACGGTAATGAAGCCAAACAGCTGGCGGGCTCCTTGGTGAATCAGCCACCTGATGGCTTGCACCAGGGTCCGGGAAGCCTCCAGCCTTAGTGTGGTTGGCAGGATTCACACTTAGCATGAGACCCTCTTTGGGGGAGGAGGAGAGAGAGGGAGACAACAATGCACACCTTTCACAGCAGTTTCAAGCTGGCACATTAACATCTGCTCACCTCCAACTGGCCCCAACTTAAGGACAGGAGGCAGCATGTATGTTTCCAAATCACCTGGACTTATTTTGGAAGACCAGGGAAGTGGAAGTCAAAGCTCAATTTTTTTTTTTTTTTAACTTCATCCTAAACTTGTGGAGAAAAAGCTTTATTTTTAATACAAGGCCCAAGCAAGAACATAAGTAGGTTTTAAATTCCTTCCCAATGCAAACAGGGTGGACTCTGCCAACTCAGCATTTTCTTCTAGTTTTGCTGTAAAGGAGGACAGTAAGCTGAAGCAATTATTCCTGTACAAACAAGCTGTCGCCCCCATTTGAGAGACATTTGCGTGTGGTACTGTAAATGCAATCCTGGAAAGGTTAAGGCTGAGCTTTTATACATGTGTAGAGAAAAGCTGGGGAAAATCTAGGGGAGATGGGTGGAACGGGAGGTTAATGGTTAAAATCCAACTCTGTTGGTCCACGGAGCTACCATCCCAAATAGACAGGAACATTTCACGATGTCTTAAAAAAAACCTTTCATCCATTAGATATCTATACAAACATACATCTCTATATAAGCTATTTTTTTGTATGGGTTGGGGGGTACTGGGGACTGAACTCCAGGGCACTCAACCACTGAGCCACATCCCCAGCCCTATTTTGTATTTTATTTAGAGACAGGGTCTCCCTGAGTTGTTTAGTGCCTCACCAAAGCTGAGGCTGGCTTGGAATTCATGATTCTCCTGCCTCAGCCTCCTGAGCTGCTGGGATTATAGGCGTGCACCACGGTACCCAGCAGCACTTTTAATTCTGTTTTTGTATTTATTATGTGCTAGAGGCTTACATGCCCTATGGATTCAGTGATGGCTAAGATGAAGTTCTTGACCTCAGGAGCTGGAAATAGATGTACCTTAAAGATCATTTAGCCCACAGTTTTTATGTTTGTTGAACTGAATTCCTGGGAACTAATTGAAGGTCTTTGGGTAGAATAATGAAAGAAAGTCTGCTCTGCCCATGACTATCACTTATCCTCAGCTTGGACCAAAGCCCTTCCACTTTGGTCCTTGCTATATATTAGTATTCTTTATAAAATTTGTGTAGAATTTAAAAAAGTGATAGTAAAAAGAAGAGAGAGAGAGAGAGAGAGAGAGAGAGAGAGATGAAAAGAGAGAGAGACAATGAGAACCAATCTCTTTATTTTATGTAAAGAAAATTACATTCTTGTGCCTCAGAAGCATCTGTGACATCTTTGGTGACAGTCAGGAAGGCCCAGTTAGTCTGCTGTCAGGTTGTCACAGCAGGTGACACAGAAGGTCAGCAGTGCCTCCCCTTTGCTATATGCTGCCCAGAATGGCAGGAGCTTTTCCATCTGTGGAAAAACAAAGGCTTGTGGGCACGTGCTGTACAGCAAAAAATTCCTCCAGACAGAAGGAGAGCTGCACTCTTGCTGTGTTTGCTGGTTGGAGCTTCAAGGCCAGCTTGTCAATTGATTTCTCTTTCTTACCTGAGGTTTCCGACAGGCAGGAGGGCATCATTTCTGCTTCTGAAAAATGTTTGGGAGCTCTTTTGTAGACTCGGATAGCATTTGTTGGCATTAGGAAGAGAGTAAGCTCTTACTACAGAGTCTATTCATTTTTCCCATTTACCCATTTTTTCTTAAAGCAGGATTTGAAACTCCTGCCATTCAGATGCTACTCAAAGCCAACATGAGAATGGCCAGAATCACTGAAAGAGTTGATTCAGTAGACTGGGGATGATGGGGTAAGATTGAGGAGAGGGTGTGTAAGAAATCAGAGTGTCATTTGATGATGTGCTGACACTCCAGGTCACAGCACCAAAGAGGATCAAGATGCAAGCAAAACAAAGTCCCCTCAGGAACACATAAGGGCACTTTCCTTCCCCTCTGCTGTAGACAGTGAACACGGAAGTTGTTTGCAATTGGAGACTTCGGAGTCAGAGTAGGAAGTCATGGTTTATTTGGTTTGAGAACAGAAATCGCCGTGACCCATGGGCAGACTCCATAACCATGGGTGAGCTTCTTCATTAGCCAAGGAAACTGGGCCATTTCAACCCTGTCTATCCCCGACAGGCAGTCTAGTGACCAGGCCTAGCTCTTCTTGCCCATTCCCAGCATTAACTGTCTTTATCCTATCTAAAGATACCCCTTCTTGCATTTGCTTTAGAATCAACAGGAATAAATTTGAACATGAAGCCCTCCAATTAAGGTAACACTTCAGTGGGATCCTGGGGAGGAAGAATAGACACTTCAGACACTAAAGTAAGTACAAGAGGTTGAACAAAGGGGAAAATGTTATATAAAATGCCTGGGATATTCTGATCATTCAATGGACATTTGTTGGACAGAAGCATGAATGAATGAGTGCTAGGACTGAGGGGACAGTCCTTAAAGAACTGAGACTGGGGATAACTGATCTCTAATTTTGAATCTGAACATCTCATATTTCCCTGATGAAGACAATGATTCTATCATCATGTCCCACGGCAGAGGTCTGGGCAAGGAGGTGAGAAATCTGAAATAGGTTGGAATTTATTATGTGTGGAAACCTCTTTTCTTGCATCTTTTTGCCCTCCTGGGTGCATCAATTCCAGGGCACCAGACCTGGTGGAAAGGAACATATGAATGTATTTTTAAATAAGACACCAGAGAAAAGGATGAGCACCCGAGAAGCTGATCAAACTGAGAGAAATAAGTATTTGCCAGAATCTTAATGTCAGTGACTGTGGAAAAGAAAGAGAACTTGCTAGTGAACATTTTCCATCTTCCCTAGAGGTCAAATAGATTTGATTTACACTTACTGAGCAGCCTAACTGAAACCTTGCAATGGGCAAGATCAAGTAAGAGTTTGAATTTCACTGAGAAGAAGACCTGGTTTGTAATTCATTCACTCTCTTGAGAACTAGTATGGGAAATCTCTCAAGGTCAGAAGCAAGCTCCTTCCCTGGCCTCAGGGAGGCTAGAGCTGAATGGAAAATAGAGGGAATAGGCAATTGTCTTTAATTTGGCAAAAGAGGCCAGTTTCAGTGTTTATAAGCAAACAGGGAGGGAGAATTGCCCTGTCCAGACACAATATTCCCTGCAAGGAAGAGAGAGTTAGAAGGTTCACAGATGTATTTCTTTAGAAATAGACTCTTTCCAATTTTGCAATAGGAAGTGGCCTAGTTGAATATTTCCAGAGAAAGCTGCTGTATTTCCTGTAACTTCAGCTGAAGACATATTCTAGGGACCCTAGCCTATTGACCCAATGTTGAAGAACCTGAGTGAAAATTAACACATTTAAAATTAGTGACACAACAGTGACAAGAACATATAACTCATGTTGACCCTCCTTAGGGCCTTTCCCTTCATGGAATTGCCTCTGCTAAATTCAGGGAATATTTTGTTAGCTTACATATACTAATCCTGATTTGGGCTCTGTGGAACATCAGGAGATGTATGATGTCATACCTGTTCTTGGCAAACTGTAAACCACATTGGGAAGAAAAGACACGTGATGCTGCTAGAATTTGACTGCCTTGCACTTCCTTCATGTGCTAAGATTAATATCAGCACTAATCCCAGAACAATATAGTAACCAATATTTGATCTTCCCAATAGTCACATCAGTCAAAGAGCTCTATTTAATTAAAACTGAAGTTTAGGTTAAATGATTTGTTCATGGTCAAATAACTAGCATGTTGCCAACATGGAAATCAAAATTGAGTTTCTGTTTTAGAACCAGGGTTATACCTGGTTACCTTTCAGTTTTATAAAACTCTTTTTTTTTAATTAAGAGGTAAAACAAGAAGTATAAAACTTAACCTCAAGAATTTGGCTACTGTCATATAATTGATCCCGTGAAATAATCATTTTTAAGCATTTGAATTCAGCAAAGTCACATTTGTGGAGTAAAATAACACTTTGAAAAAAATTACTGGTTTCATTGACTTGTACATTCTTTGACAGGTGTCAAAATATTGTAGAGATGGAATCTCAGTCACTTTGCTGAATTCCCTGTGGAATGAGAATATTCCCAAGCTGGTTGCCACTCCATATTAAACCACACCATCAATGCAGAATTCATGGAAAAGAAGTCATGAAAAGAGAATAACCTTTAGCTAGAATTTTTTTAGAGTTTTTCAGATAGTTTTCTAAAACAGTGAAGGATCACATCAAAAAGGAGAGAAAGTTCTATAAAAATGGGCATAATTCACAAATAAAACATTGGAAGTTTGTTTGAACAAAGCACTATAATAATACTAGCAGTTGAAGTTTGGCCAACTCTTAATAACGTTATTTTAATAACATTTTATGGAACTTAAAATAGTGACATTAAAAATTTTTGTATTAAGCACTTTTACTTTTCCTAAAAAAATAGTTTATTGTATCTGACTAGAAATGTATCCATTGTATCTTTGCTTCCTGTTACATTTGTTTTCTTTTGTGTCTTTCCATTCTCTGCCTTTAGCTTCCTTTGTCCAACTGCTTACTTAGCTCAAGTCATTGTTTACAAGAAGGCTGCACCACAATTCTGTACTTAAATATCAAAATTATTGTGGTTTACATAAGCATTTTGATAATTCTAATTTGGATTAATAAAGATTTTAAATATTAAAAAAAGAACAATAAAGGAAATAGATAAAGTAAACTACCAGTTCTGCAACTTCAAAACAACCATATTAAAAGCCAGCCATGCACAATAATACCTTGGGCTAAAATCTCACCCTATGCGTCTAAAAGTGCTATGCAGATAGAAGGAGATAAATAGGGATAAATTATTCAAGTAGTACTATGAGATTTTGAATTAAAAAATTAGGACCAAATGTGTAAATATGCTGTAAATATCATGGTAGAAAGACTAGTTGCATACACAAATGCAGCCCTTGATCATTTAGAAATTCATTACTTTTTAATTTGTTTTCCAAAATTACCCAAGAGATTTTCTCACTAAGAACAAAATGCATGGTTAAATCATCTCACCAATTTATTATTGTTTTTGTTTGTGGATTGTTGGATTATTTTTTTGGCCACATGAAAAGCCAAAGCCAGTTGAACGAGCACTCCAAAACCACTACACTGGGGTCGGAAACCAAGCATGAAAAATGTTGGCATGTAGAATGTGATTATGCATCACTAAAAATGATACTGGAAACCCATATGAAATATTCACTCAAGAAACAAACAGGGGAAATGAAATGCATGAGCTGGAAGAGCACAGGAGGGCCACCATTATTTGAGAGTAAGGCGACACCAGAGAGAAAAAGCAGCATGGGGAGAAAGGGTACAGCTTCTGGCTTCTGGCACAAAATGAAATGAAGTCCTCAAGGTCAGGGAATCCAAGAACTGTATTTATATGCTCTGGGATTTACCCACTGGAACACTTGAGCTTTGCTGGATTTTCCCTGAGACTAGATTGTAACTGCCAACTTGAATTTTTATAGAAATAATTGCCCAAACAGTATATCTTGACATAGCTTTTGTTGTTGTTGTTGTTGTTTTCTGTTTTTGTTTTTTGAGACCATCAAATAGTTGCCAACATTTTAACATGGTTAAGTTAAAATAGTTCTGTCCTCAATTGATATCCCTGACTATAATCTCATTCCTCAGTCCATCTCTCAGATTACTCTTCAGAGTTTTAAAAATAATTTCTTGGTAAACATGTTTTCAAGGTGCCTGCTAAGAATTTGTTTGGTAGTCTAAAACTATGAAGTCGAATGACTTGGTTTTATAAGTATTGTCACAATATTCTCAAATTAAAATGGTGGCATAAAATGTCTGAGTCACATAATAAATTTGGGGGGGGGAGTATAGAAGTCAAGTAGCACCTAATGAAACATGTAAACCACTTACATGAGGAAAATTATAAAACTCCAATGAAAGATAGCAAAAGAATTAGATACATGGGAAGATATTCATATTCCTGAATTGTCAATGGGTCAATTCTTCTCAACTTTATTGATCAATTCAATCCAACCCTCATAAAAATACCAGCAAATTATTGCAGTTGACTCTAAAGTTTATATATAGAGAGAAAAGACCCAGAACAGCCAACATAATGTTAAAAAAAGAAGAACAAAGTTGGAGGACACCATCCAACTCCGAGACTTACTTAAGACGTAGTAAACAAGAAAGCTTGGTTTTGGTGGAGGCATAAACAAATAGAACAATGAAACAGAACAGAAAGCTTGGAAGTGGACACACAGCCAGTTCTTCTAAGACACAGGAGCAAAGACAAGGGCATGCAGCAGAGATAGTCCTCCCATCAAACGATGCTGGAACCACGGGACATTCACATGCAAACATAACAAAAACCCAACAAAACAAAACAATCAGAAAAAGACTGGACACAGGCTTTATGCCATTCTCAAAAATTAATTCAAAATGGATCACAGACCTGAATGTAGAGAAGGAAACCTATAAAACTTTCCAGAAGAGAACACAGAAGGAAACACAATTGACTTTTGGTGTGGCGGTGAGTTTTTAGATATAACACCAAGAGCAGGATCCATGAAAGAAATAATTGATAAGTGGGACTTCACTAGAATTAAAAACTGCTCTGTGAGAGACACTGCCAAGAAGATGAGAAGATATGTTACAGACTGGGAGAAAACATTTTCAAATGACACATTTGATAAAGAAGTATCATTCAAAATTGCAAAGAATTCTTTAAACTCAGCAATTAAAAAAATGAGCAATTCATTTAAAACCTGACAAAAGAACTGGACACACCACCAAGAAATATTATATACAGATGACAAGCATATAAAAAGATAGTCCACATTATATGTCATTAGATAAGTGCAAATTAAATCAAGGAGATATCACTCCACATCTATTAGGATTATCCAAATCCATATCACTAACAATACCACAAGCTGGAGAGGAAGTTGAGCAGCAAGAACTATCATCATTCACTGTTGGTGGGAATGCAAAATGGTACAGCCACTTTGGAAGACAGTATACAAAGTGAAATATATTCTTAACCATACAATCCAGCAATATCACTCCTTGATACCCAGATGAATTGAAAACTTACACTGACACAAAAATTTGCACACAGATGTTTACAGCCACTTTATTTATATTTTTCAAAACATGGAAGAAACCAAGATGTCCTTCAGTAGGTGAATGCATAAACAAATTGTAGCATATGCAGACAATAGAACACTGTTCAGTACTAAAAAGAAAAGAGGTACTGAGTCATGAAAAGAAATGGGTTCATATTACTTGAATTATTACTAAGTGAAAGAAGCCAATCTTCAAAGGCTTCATTCATACAGTATTACTCAAACTGACATTCTGAAAAAGGCAAAACTATGGAGATAGTAAAAAGATCAATGGTGGCCAGATATTATGGGGGAGGGAGGAATAAACTGGTAAAGAATAGAGAATTTTTAGGTCAGTGAAACTCAAATATGTCATTAAATATTTGTTCAAACAAGTAGAATGTGCAATACAAAGAGTGACCCCTGAAGTAAATTATGATTTGGGGTAATACAAATATGCCAGTGTAGGTTTATCTGTTGTAACAAAGGGATCACTGGGGTACAGGATGCCCACCATGGAGGAACCTATGCATGTGTGAATACAGAATGTACATAAGACCTCTCTGTACCATTTGCTCAATACTGCTATAAACCTAAGATTGCTTAGGTTCAAAAACAGTTTTGCTTTAAAGTTTATTATTTTTTTCATAAGAATTCAAGTGCCTACCCAGACTTGGTGGCGCATGCCTGTAATCCCAGCAGCTACGGAGGCTGAGGCAGGAGGATGGCAAGTTCAAAGCCAGCCTCGGTAATTTAGTGAGACACTAAGAAACTTAGTGAGATCCTGACTCTAAATAAAATATAAAAAGGGCTGGGGATGTGGCCCAATGATTAAGCACACCTGGGTTCAATCTCTGGTACCAAAAAAAAAAAAAAAAAAAATGGAGTACTTGCATGGCTATGGAAGGGAAGTGAGAAATGGTGTGGTTAAAGGGGAGGAGGGAACCCCATTCAACAAAAATTTTTCCTCTTATACAGTTAGCAAAGGGAGTGAAAGACTTTGTAAAAAATGTCTTTTTAGCAGCACAGGAACTTAATTTGTCTTTTTGATTTTTGAGAAATATTTATTTAAAAGATGCAAGTCATTTATTCAAGTGTGGTCTATAGATTCCTGAGACCCTTTCTTTTAGAGGTTCTAAGAGGCAAAATTCTATTCATAACAATATTCCGTCATTGCGTGCTTTTCCCTTGTGTTGACATTTGCACTGATGAAGCAAAAATAATAGTGCGTGAAAATGCCGGAACCTGAACCAAGACTCAGAACCGAGTTCTGTGGATAATCACTGTATTCCCCATCACTCTGCGCTTGCAGATGAAAGAGCGCCAGCCTCACTGAAGAATGCTTTTGATGAAGCTGTAAAGAGAGTTCACTTCATTAAATCTTGACATAAGAACACAGCAAAATGGGAGTATCCAGCAAGCACTCTGCACAGGGAGGTGTGATAGCCATTTCAACGTGAAGCACTTGTATGTGTGTGTCTTTGTGTTGTGAGTCCAACTGGCTGCTTTGTTCAGGGAGCATGATTTGTACTGGGAAAGGTGACTGACAGAAAAACTAAGATTATTCAGACTTGGGCATATGGAAAATTTTTCTCAAAAATGAATGAAGTGAGTCTGTCATCAGCAGGAAAACCACTGACAGCATTTGTTGCTCGTAGTAAAATTTGTGCTTTCAGGCCAATAATTGGAATTTTGAACAAAATGTTTATTTACCACCATTAGCCTGAAAGTTCCTGATACTTACAGACTTTTCTGATTGTATCAGTGATGATATTGGTGATTTGAGTTTTTGGTGTTGTAGACTGAAATGTATCAAGATTGTAAGGTATATAATAACTCAATGAACCATTGTTTTCCAATGTCATAACATCACAAATGAGTAAAACACAGACATTCAAAGTACAACATCACTACTGGATTTTGATATAGCAGAATTTTAAAAGCTCATTGCTAAGTCTTTTAGATGCCACATTCCAGCAAAACTTTGAGAAACTACCACTTGTCAAGTTTAATATAGTATCCAAGAAGATTCACATTAAGATTCTTTAAAGCTATGAAAATTCTCCATTTTTAAAATTTGTTCTAATTAGTTATTCAGGACAGTAGAATGCATTCTGATACATCATACATAAATGGAGTATGACTTCTCATTCTTCTGGTTGTACATGATGCAGAGTTACACAGATTGTGTAGTCATATGCACCTAGGGTATTAATGTCCAATTCATTCTACCATCCTTCCTGTACCCATATCGTCTCCCTTCCCTTCACTCCCCTCTGCCTAATCCAAAATAGACCTCTATTCAATTGCATAGTTGATTGAGGCTGAATTTTCTTTATATTCCTAAATCCAAAAGCACAATTCTATAGAATGAATGGGATGATAGACCAGATACAGGACTCTACTGTCTTCTACTAAGCCAGACATTGAAGAGGTTTGAAGAAATGAAAACCAATTGCCACTCTTTTCATTCAACTTTGATTTGCTTTGTTTTGTTTTTATTTTGCAAAAAAAAAATATTTTCATAAAAATGAATTATTCACATGACCAAGTAGTGAATTTATTATTATAATTTTCAAATAAATACAAGTACTTTAAAAATTACTCAGGTTTAATTTTGAATACAGAAAGTACCATTTAGTATAACTTCTATACACAAAAGTCCTTTGGTGTCTGAAATGATTTTTGGAGCCATAAAGTAATCCTGAGACTAAAAAGGGGATAATTAATCATTTAAAGAGATAATAAAACTTATGCCACATAGGAAACATAGTTTGAGGAATAAAACAAGACTTCCATCTTTGGAGCCATGTGTGTGTGTCCTTCCCAAAATCTAGTTGTCTCCTTTCTCCCAGGAATGAGCACATCATATTAATTTTACATTTAGTAGTCTCTTGATTTCCTTATTAGTGTTACCTTAGATGCATATCTATCTGTGTATATTTAATCTTGTCTATTTTTGAACTGCATACAAATGGGACCATACTTGATGGCATGGTTTGGGTTTCCCCCAAAGTAGTAACTGAGAAAAGGATCTGGCTGTAGGTTGTGTGTTTTGGAGGTGATCCCAGGGAGCAGAAACATGGTGGTGGGCTAGAGATTGAGAGAGGAGAAAGGTAAAGAAGGAACAGGGCTGTGATGGCTACCACTGTGGGAAACTGAGGCACAGTTCTACTGAGTGTGTCTGGAACACTGTGTAAAACATGTTTCAGAATTAGCCTGTCAGACCAAAGAAAAGGAGGCTGGGCCTTATTTGCTAAATTTAACTCGGCCTGGTTGAGAGTTGTTTTTAGGGACTAGCTCTCCTGCATGATCAGGCCATGTGGGTTCTTTTGGAAAGTAGATACCCTTCATTGTGACCCTGAGGAGATGCCCTCTAGATTCATTCATTCATTCTAGCTGAACCTGTACCACCTCTAGATTCATTATCTTGTGTGTGGTTCTCTCTCTCTCTCTCTCTCTCTCTACTATAACCAGATAGTCAAATGTTCATCTTTGAAAATGTGATAAAAATACACAGAAACTAACATCACCCCCACATGCTATCAAAAGAGAAATGAAAAAAAAGTTATTCAACACAATTACACCAGACTCTATGTCAGCACATCTAAAAATGCCCTACCTTCATATCTGTAATCTATGTTTCAAGTGCCCTAGACAACACCAAACCAGGATCATTTCTGCCAGTATTGTCCATGCACTGTGTATTCAGAAGGAAAGCTAATCTGTGTGTTTAATTAATTTATAAATTATTAAATATTGATTTGATGTGGCTGGTGGATCACCCAGAAACATCTTGTGGTTTTATGATTCCTTTAACCAGCCACTTGCCCTCCAAAACCAGAAAGCTATATTTCATCTGCCATAAAAAGAACATTACATTTTGAATCAGAGTTAGAAAATTCCAGCTCAGTGCAGCTCAAGGTGGCATTTGGGTTTTAAAGTTCAGAGTTTCCTTACTTCTGCTGACAGAGAAGGGGAAGAGGAAAAAAAAAATCAGAAATGGGGTGGAAATCCCACTAGGGAAGGTCCACATGGCTTGTCCTAGGAGTCAGAAATAACATGGTGATCTTTGCCCCTGGATGTGAGGTTGTACTTGGCAGAGAGGGCGTAGCAGAAGCTACAGGAAGACAAAGAGACATCCAGTGAACAGATGCCTAGTTAGGATGCTGTTTGTGGACTCCCAATGGGTACTCTGGGCTTAGGTAAGCGGAAGAGGTGTCAGGTGGCAACCAAGTCAATATGTGCCTCCTGCATTGTCTAAGTGCCTGGGGCGGCTCAGGAAGCTGAGAGATGCTGCCAGAAATGGCACCTTTTTCCTTGTCAACACAATACAAAACACGAATGCAGCTGAGTAACTGGTTGCTAACGGGAGACCATGCTCTGCTGGAATCTACGAGATGTGGCACAAAACAACCCCCCACTCTGATGTTCCTCGCCACAGGAATTGCCTAACCGTCTGTCTGTTCAATGCCAGCTCACTAGCACCTCTCATGTCGAGCGAACTACAGTTACCTGTACTTTAAAACACCAAAGAAAAACACTAAAGAAGACAGAAGGCAGAAGAGCCCCCGAATGCCCCTGGCTGCCTGTGATTGTCATTTTGAAGGACTGTTATTACTATATTCTGACACCAGTGGACATATTGAACTTCTTTCCTTAGTGCCACTGGATGTCAGCAGGATCAAAGGTGTGCGTGTGCATGCCTGTGAGTCTGCACAGACATGGCAGGAGGGAGATGGAAGGCATGGGAAGAGGGGAGGAAAAATGAGCAACTGAAGAAGGAATGAAAGATGAAGGTGGATGGGAGCCCTGATATGAGGTTATGTGGCTCATGGAAGATGAATCATTCTATAATATAGTTCAAAGAGGGGACTAACACACATAGCTCCTTCAGAGGCATTCTGCCTCTGGTGAGCCACATTCTCTGAGCTTATTGAAGGAACCAACAATCCTTCTTGCTGGCAAGACTGATTCCTGGTATGGAAAATGAGGGCATTGGGCGGAAGCAAGGCTACAACTTCAAGCTAGTTGTGAGAGTAGCAATTAGAGCATATGAATCTTTACCTACTTCCCTTACATCATTTGTCTGGTATCTGTTGTATGGCAGGCATAGTGTAAGTGCTGGGGAGATAAAGATGAGTAAGAGGCTAGTCCAAGCTGGTGCAGAACTACCCCCAGGATACCCAGTGGGGTGCGCATTACAAAAGGTGGAAGGACTCCTATCTAAGGGTGAGCAGGATGGAGCAGCATGCAACTTATCCTGCAGAAAAAAGGCATGCTTCTGGGGAAAATAATACAAGTCTTTCCAGAAAAGACTTGAAAAGATAAGGCAGCAAAGTAACCAGGTTGACAAAGACAAGGGGGTTTTAAGAGGGAGTAATCCCAGCTAACACTTGCAGACAAGTCTCAGCACTTTAAATATTAATTCACTTAACAGCCATATAGAAGAAATGATATCATCCACACTCCTGTTTTATAGGTAAGGAAAATGAGGCAGGAAGAGAACAAATAACTTGATCAAGGACAAACTGCCATTAAAGTAGAGAAGGAGAACTAGAACCCGGGTAGACTGAAGTTGGTACGTGGGATTGAACCAAAGGGCATTCTACCACTGAGCCACATCGTCAGTCATTATTATCAGGAGTAGTGATAGTAGTATGTTTAATTTTGAGATAGAGTCTTGCTGAGTTGCAGAGGCTGGCCTTGAACTTGCAATCCTCCTGACTCAGTGCTGAGATGCTGGGATTACAGGTCTGCGCCACTGTGCCCAGCTCTATGATCTTCACTACTATCACATGCTGCCTTTCTTTGGTTTAAAGATGTGGAGTTTTCAAATACCCTCAGTTCAGCTCAACCAGCGCATCTATTATGAAACAAGTGCTGTACCAAGAGCTGATGTTACATGATGAACAAGCTACAGGTCCTGCCCCCAAGGTGCTGGGGGTATAATAGGGAGAGAGACCCTTATTAAACTAATTTCAATTTAATGTAGGATAATGTTTCAATATGTTAACTGATTACCTTTTTATTCTCTGTAATTCCCTTTTACTCCGTGACCCTTCTCTCATCCAAACTAGATATCAAGATTATCAAAGCAAAAAAAAGCAGAAGGGAAATTTTTAGAAGCAAAATCCAGGCTCTGCAGAACCCAGAGCATAAACTATACCATAAACAAGAGATTTAGAAGACTTCAGGAGGATTCCAGGTCTGGCTCAGTTCTCCTCTTCCTACCCATCCTTCTAGAAGAGGAGAAGGAAAATGAGAAGAGAAGCTAAATAGTTGGAGGCTGGCAAGAATCTCTGAGATGAGTCCGTGAGAGGGATGCCTTGGAAAGGTCCAGAAGAGATATCCCTTGTTTTCTGGACAGTTGGTGTCTAAGAATGAGTTCTGAGCAGGAGAAATGAATTTGCCTCATTACCAGGTAGCTGGTATTTAAGCATGAGGCTGCATGAGATCACCAAGGGAAATGGTGGGCCTCTTACAACTCTCCACACTCAGGTAGGATGGACCCACTGAGACAGCAGCAAAAGGTACCTTTATACATGAGACGGCACGTTGTCACAAATTTTTCTCCACCTGATGTATTGTAGGAAGAAGCCAAATGTTTCTCAAATTTATGATTAAAATCTCCTCAAGGGCAAGGTTATTAACTGTTTGGTCGCTGTTATAATCCCAATGCTTAGAATAGTTTCTGGGACCTAATAAGTTTCTTAATTTATTTAGTGGATAAATTAATATGCTTCTTTGAAATAGCCGGAGGTGGGGGGGTTGCACTAAATCATGCAACAAAGATTAGGATGAATGACTATTGACATTGCTCAAATGCTCAGAATGAATCCATGAACAAGAAAAAAGATGCCTGCCCCTTTGGAGCTTGTATTTTATTTGGGTAGATAAACAATAAACACTGAACCAGGTAATAAGTTGACTCTGTTTCCCTGCAGGATCAGGCTGTAGTCATCCTCCCTTAGACTTTCTCTGAAACTTGACCCTTGCTTGATAGCTTTCCCTTAGTCTCTCCAACTACCTTCTTGGTTTTTTTTTTTTTTTTTTTTTTTTTTTTTTTTTAAATCCTGAGAGCCCTCCCTTAATAAATTACTTGCATGCAAACCTTCATTTCAGGATCTTCTTTTGGGGAACCTGACCTAAGAGAGGAGATGTGTTAGAAATTAAGCTTAGTAACTGAAAACATTTTCAAATTTATACTTACTGCATCTCTGAGTTGAAACTTGAGCCTGGTCCCTGATTAAAATATAATACAATAAATGCTACAATCACAATTTGCACAAAGAAATGGCACTGGTCCATAGTGGAGGAGTCATAAAGGCCACCCTGGAAGATGATTTAGCTTGGTGAAGAGTGGTAGGATGTCATGCCAAGAAGGGACAGTAAGGGCACAAGTGCAGAGACAAGCAAAAGTCACAATGTGTAGGGTCTGCACCTGGCTCTGTAGGTTTGCTATAGAGAATTGTGGCATATAGCTGCAGAAAGGCGTATTTGAAGGGTGCTTGGACCATAAAATGTTGGGGAGGAGAGAACGGTGGGCAGAGGGAGAGCAGCACAGATGTTGCAAAGTGAGTATCCCCCAAAAGTTCATGTGTTGAAGGCTTGGTCCCCAGTGTAGCAATGTTCTGAGGTGGGGCTTGGGGAAGTGATTGAAGTATGAGGGCTCTCACCTCATCATCTGTGGATGAATCCTTTGATAGTTGAATGGACTACTGGGAGGTGGTGGAAATTATATGCAAGTGGGGCAAGTAGGTTGTAGGTCACTGTGGGAATATTTTTAGTGATTATATCGTGTCTCTGTCCTCTTCCTTCCTCTCTCTCTACTTCCTGCTGCCATGAGCTGACAGTTTTCCTCTACCATGACCTTCTGCCATGATGTTCTACCCTTTAAGATGAGGCCCAAAGCAATGGAGTCGGCTAACCATAGAATGAAGCCTCTGAAATTGTGAGCCAAAATTACTCTTCTCTCCTTTAAATTGTTTTTCTCAAGTATTTGTCAAAGTGATAAAAAGCTGTTGAATGCAGTGAGCAAAGGGTCCAATCAACGGATTCTTCCAGGTTACGAATGTGGATTTTATGTGTGTGTGTGTGTGTGTGTATTATGTTGCAGTTGAACACAAAAACTTTTATTTTACTTATTTATCTTTATGTGGTGCTGAGGATTGAACTTGACCTAAGAGAGGAGTTGTGCTAGAAATTCACATGTGCTAGACAAGCACTGAGCCACAACCCAGCCCCAGGAATTTGAACTTATAGAAGTGAAGGGGGTCATAGAAGAGGTTTATGTTTGCTTTGCTTTTTTTTTTAATGAAGTTATATTGTCACATGGCATAAAATTCTAAAGTACTAAAGATTTATAATTTTAAAAATTTCTCTTCCCTATTTTCCCTTAGCAATGGAAACTTCTGACGCAATTTTCTTAAACATTTGTTAGGACATCTGCTTTACATCTATAAACAATATGCACATATTACCCTGCTTTGTTCACCTGACACTGTAGTGCTCCTTCCACATAATGAAAGAGTTTTAAACAGAGGAGCAATATACTCAGATTCATAGTTTGTGGCTGCAGTATAAAGAAGAAGTGTGAAGGCAACAGGACAAGGTATGACCAGGGTCTGACATGAGGTAGTAGTAATGGAATGGAAAGAAAATAAAGACCCTAAAACTAGATATTTTAATCAAACAGCAACCCTCAATGTTTATTTAGTGCATCTCTTCTGAAGAATTTATAGCACCTTCATCCACAATCTGTATTCCAAAACTGCATTGTGACCAACTGAGGAAAAAATATTGGAGCTTACAGTTTGCAGATGGAAGAAATAAGGTACATAAACAAGTCATTTTAGGACACCTTGATTCAGGGTTTAATATTTTGTCCCCTGTATCCTAACTCTAGACCCTTGATGGTCCCAAGCCACCAGTACAGTCAATAGGTAACCTTTACTAGAAACTGTGAGAGCCAGTTACTATGCCAGCAAAGTAAATCCATGATCTAAGACCTCCTAGAAAATGAAGGAAGTTTTGTTGTTGCTGTTGTTCTAATGCTGATGATAGAACAGGGTAGCACAGACTATTACTAAGTCAAACACATATCAAGTATTTTCTGAAGCAAAAAAGAAAAAAAGAAACTAGACACAAGACAGACTCTCCTACTGAAGATTCTCTTCACAATTACCTTGGTTATGCTTAATGTCATCCAGAACTGGTGTTTAGGACACATGCGATAACCATGGTGGATTTCCTTTTCAGACATAGATAGGGAAGGCTTTAGACAGCAGATTTTCCAGATGGCACTCCATGGTTCACACCTCCTGGTCTTCATGCTTTTGTGAAATTCCTTCCCCTAGAGGTAGGCTAGACGGAGTGACTTGCCTCTAATGAACAGATTGAGACAAAAGTGATAGAATGCCACTTCTGTGATTAGGCTACAAAAGATTGTAATTTTCATCTTTCAGGAAGATTCTCTTCATTTCCTTTACATGAGTCCTTTCCGGTTGCTCTAAAAGAATACCATCAACTGGGTAGTTTATAGGAAACAGAAATTTATTTCTTATAATTCTGGGAGCCGGAAGTCCAAGATCAAGTCCCTGGGTGCAGAGTCAGTAAGGGCCTGCTCCCTAGGTCAGACATCTGTCTTCTCACCGTGCCCTCACATGGGGAAAGAAGAGCCAGCTCTCAGGGGTTCTTTTCCTGAGAATTTTTTACTGATACATAATCATTATACAGAATAGTGGGTTTCACCCTTTTATTTTTATAGGGCCTCTTTTAAAACATTTTTCTCTCTAGCTTCCATGTGTGAAAGAAGACATATGACCTCTGACTTTCTTTGTCTTGTTTTTTTTTTTCACTTAACGTGATGCTCTCTGGTTCTATCCATTTTCCTGTGAATTACATTATTTCATTCCTCTCTATAGTTGAATAAGACTTCATCACATTTTCTTTATTCATTCATCTAGTCTAGTTCCATGACTTGGCTATTATAAATCAATATACAAAAATCAATAGTGTTGTTTTTATACACCCATGAAAGGGAAATCAGGAAAACAAGTCCATTCACACTTGCCTGAAAAAAAAAAATTAATTAGGAATCAATCTAACCAAAGAGGTAAACTACCTCTACGACAAAAATTATAGAACATTAAAAAAATAAATAGAAGATACTAGAAGATGAAAAGACCCCCTGCCCGCATTCGTGGATCAATAGGCAGAATTCACATTGTTAAAATGATCATATTACAGAAAGTAATCTACAGATTCAATGGGGCCTCTTTTATATGGACTTTAATCCCATTCATGAAGGCATTGTCCTTATGATCTAATCACCCCCCCAAATCTCATGTATTAATACCATCACACATCAAGATTGGGTCTCAACGTATGAATTCTGGAGGGGACATAAACTTTCAGTGTATAGTGGCCTTCTAGGGTTGCATATTCTGATGAAGGAGGTTGCCATGTTGGAGAGACCCACATAGTGAGGAACTGAGTGGTGGCCTTCCACCCATGGCCAGTTAGAAACTGAAGCCTTCAGTCCAGTACCCTAAAAAAAAAAAACTGAATCATACCTTCAGCCATTGAGTGGTTTATAAGTAGATCCTTCCTAAATCCAAGCTTCAGATAAGAATGTCGCCCCTCCACTCACGTTGATTTCAGCCTTATGAACAACTATGAAGCCGAAGACCCAGCTTAGCTGGGTCTGAACCATAGAAACTATGTGGTAACAAATGTGTGTCATTTTGATCTGCTAAATGGTTTTATAATTTGTTACATGGCAATAGACAAGTAATATAAAGGCAACGTCAGCTATACAAAAATCAAAGCCCCTTGATTTATGTGACAGATCAACACTGGGATGCCATCCCAAACATTAGTCTGCTCATGACCTGAACAGTGTGACCCACCTCCCGTGCTAACTGGATGGAGACTCAGGAAGTCACAGTCCTCCCTTTACCACCAATGAGCCTGTGATGGTCTTATGCATGTTTCTCAGGGCTTTCCCCTTGACGTCAGATCCTTTGAGAAGGACCTTGATGAAAGTGGTACTACCCCTGTGACATAAATAGAAAATAAAGACAGGAGGTTGAATATTGAAAGCTCATGACACAGAGGCAGCACTGTCAGCAGCCTGAACATCACCGCATTTAGCAAGGAGTCTCACAAGAACCTGACACAGCCCGACAAAAGCCCTGAACAGGAACAGGAATATTGACACTGGGGTATGTGTACAGTCAGTCCTGACAGATCATGTCTTCAAGGGATCCTAATTTGGAAGTGAGCTGAGATTTTCCCTTTGTTTTACTAGATGTTTTTATCTTTTCTTCACTTGAACTTATTAAGTCTATGTTTAATGAGTACCAAAGTAGGGGATTTGGGACGATGGTTAAAGAAGCAAGAAAGTTTCTGCTTTTAACAACATACTATTTTTTTTTTTTGAGCGAGAGAGAGAGAATTTTTTAATATTTATTTTTTAGTTTTTGGTGGACACAACATCTTTATTTTATTTTTATGTGGTGCTGAGGATGGAACCCAGCGCCCCATGCATGCCAGGCAAGCACGCTACCACTTGAGCCACATCCCCAGCCCAACAACATTTTATTAATGAGGATGAGATATGTATGAAAAAGACCTACAAAATGCTAAACACACAGTCCCAATTTCTCAGAAGGCAGTAAACACATAGTTCCCACTAATTATAGGTGACTAGTAAGACTCTCAGTTCAAAAATGCAGCTGTACATGAAATGCCCGTTTAAAACTTTTCCCTAATAAAACTAAATCCATCTGCGGCCTCTCTCTTGCCTGGCTAATGGAAAATTTGGTAATGGCCATTATTGAGGGCTTCTCTTTCAAGGATTGACAGAGAATCATACCTGAGAGGTGAGTATAATACAGCCATAGCTCATCCTCACTGCTCAGGGCTGCAGTGGCCCCTTGAGCTTGGATTGTGGGTTTGAGGTAGATGTGGGAGTCTCTGGGCATCTCCACTGAGGAGCAGGAGACAGGCTCTGTCCATCACATGTAGATTCCTTAAAAAAAAAAAAAACAAAAAAAACTCACCCTTTTAAAGTCTCTGTTTCTCCTTCTGCACACAGAGGGCAAATACATTTGTATTCCAGCTGCCTCATGCATAGTCAACTAGTTTTCTCTCACTTCCATTTTTCAAATTGAGAAAGTATGAAAAGTACTTGTTTCAAAACAAGTTCTCACATATTCCTCCTGGGAGGGAGGCGGGTCAGGAATTCTTGTCCTCATGTGAGACATGAAGCAATTAGGACACTGCCTTACGAGACTCATCTGAGCTCATGCACAGGAAGTCCACGGTCAAGCCAGGCTTAAAATGAAGAGTTCTGGATACTTAATACCATGTACTTCCTACTGAATGATGGCTTCCCTAATAGTAGTCACCAATTATTTCACCCCTAAATAGACATTTGGGGTTACATTGCTATTTCCAGTGGGACCCGTTCTATTTGCAGGAGGACTCTATATTCCTAGGCAAGGAACTGGGACTCATGAGGCAACAGAGAGCAGAGGTAGGCTTTTGTGTTTGGTTGATAATCGTTTCTACTATACCTCTGTTTTTAATATTGGATCTTTCTCTGCAAATGTATGGGTAGGACTCAGAGACATCTATTACCTGTTTCCGAAACATCATCCAAAGCCCCATGGGCAGCAGAGTGTAATGCAATGTGCCAACATGACAAGTGTGAAGTGTGTCAAGTCAGGGAACACCATAAATCCTCTATTCAATTCTCAAAGAATATGATGCGCAGATGTCCATTCATCTTGCTCTCTCGTGTTTCCACCATTTGCCAAAGAGGTGTCTGATAGGCTAGTGAGGGCTCCCTCTGTGCTGAGCTCCTGAGGGCAAGACTCATTAGCCATGTGGCCCGTCTCTGAAATCATTACATTCAAACACTCAGGGAAAATAGGAAGTCGAAGTAGCACACCATGCCTTGCTACTATCATTTGTCAAAAACTGGCACCAGTTAGAAATGACACAGGATAACAAGTCCAGAAGCATCTAGAACAAACAAGAATGATTCATCACTAAAGACAGGGCAAAAACATATCCCCATCCATCCTCATATCAATGATACTAGCCCTGAAAATCAGTACTGGTTCACATTCCGTAGACCTGGAAAAAAAAATCAGGTTGGCCCTAAGGAAATTAGATTATTGTTAGAATAGAAACCAGATCTAAGAAAAAAAAAATTAAAAGTGTTATACTCTGCCTTTTATATGTTTGCTTATTATTAGGTTTAGTTTTTCAAGGACAAAATAAGTTTGTGAGGGGAAACTTGATATTGGACTATAGAAAAGTATATGCCTTCCTCCCCTTGATTTCACCATGTTAGAAGAAATAAAGAGAGGTGGCAGGGATACTCACAAGAGCAAAAAGGGCCCCCCAGCAAGGGTTGGAAAGATGACACACAGGAGGAGGTGTTCTAAGTCTATAGAATGGGCAGAATTTGAACAATAACAGCTAAAACTTATGAAGTGCTTATCGGATACAAGGTCTTACTAAATTTGTCCCATGCATCACCTCAATTTAACCTCACCATAATTCTTACATGGTAATGTTATTTTCCCATTTGTGGGAAAACTGAGGTACAGAAAGATTAAGTGATTAGAAAGTTCAGTATTTGAATGCAGGCAGTCTGCCCCAGAGCCTGCAGTGTTAATAGCAAAGTAGTTCTCACACTTCCGCTTACATCTGAATCTCTGGAGGGCTTGTTAAAACCCACATTCCTAGCCCAGCCTCAGAGTTCTTATTCAATAAATGGAAGAATTTGCCTTTCTAACAAGTTTTTCTAAGATGCAGATGCCGCTGGTCCTGGGACCATACTTTGAGAATTACTGCAGGAAGTTATAGTGCCCTTTTACTAGGTGATTTTTCTGGTTGTAGGGAATCACATCAGCAAATGCATAGATTAAAAAGAGATCGAGTCAGGTAAAAAGGAAAAAAACCTCATCTAACTACATTTTTCATGTTTGTGATTTTATTTAAAAACAAAACAAAACAAAATCACAGCTGAGATTTGGAAATCCTGGAGTGAACGATGCAGTGTAGAGATGCTAATCTTTTTAAACCAAAGTACAAAACTCTGGGGATGTATAATAATATAAGAGCAAGCAAACTTTTACAGGTAAGAAAAGGCAGAGGTTCCACCACTGAAAACAAATGGCATTCACTAACCCTGAGCATGCTGGTCAGAAGGAAAAAAATGAAAAGAATCTTTTGGTGCATTTGTGACTATAAAACTGCACACTGTACCTGTTCCCAGAAGAGAAGAGAATTGGAAAAGACAGGAAAATGGAAAAGGAAAGGAAGGGAAGGGAAGGGAAAGGAAAGAAAAAAGCAAAACCCAAATCACTTAGCAATTAAGGAGCACAGATAATGTCTTCCAACTCCATACCCAAATTTGAGAATTTCATTTGTTTAGAACGGTGTAGTGGAAACCATCATCTTTGGAATGTCTAACAAGAATCAACTGAGAGCCTGGCACAGTGGTGCAGGCCAGTAATACCAGCAACTCAGGAAGCTGAGGCAAGAGGATTACAAGTCTGAGGCCAGCCTTAGCAACCTATCTCAAAATAAAAAACAAAATGTTCTGGGGATGTAGCTTAGTGGATAAGTGCTCCTAGGTTTAATCGTTGATTAAATAAATAAATAAATAAATAAATAAATAAATATCACCCGAGGCCCCCCAAAAAACTTTTACTTTTTGAATATAAGAGGCACATTGAAAAAAATGGCAACTTCAGCTTTCTTAGTTTAAGCCATCATGAATGTTCAGGGAATCCAGAGGATGGTGCAAAGAATTTACTTACCTTCCCCACTGAACTTCCTATTTGTTCAGGTAGATCCTAGTGTGTGGTCCGTGTCTCTTAGATAATGGAAAGGAGATAAAAGATTTCATTGAAAAGTGAAAAAGATGACATGTATGTACAAGGTCAAATAAGGTATGATGTACACAATAATAAGTACATATAAACTTAGAAGACAGAGGCATTGCTGGAGATGTTAGTCAACATTCTGAGAGACTATTGGATTTAAGATTTAAGGGAAGACTAGGAGATAACAAAGGGACAGGGGAGAATATTCCAGGCTGGAAGATACTTCTGAACAAAAACCCATCAGAAAGATTACCAAGTATATGTCATCATGAACAAGGTTGTGAGTACATTAATGTAGTGGAGACCATGAAGATCCAAGTAGAGCAAACATCTGGGACAAGTATAGAAAAGCATTCTTGAGCAGAGATGAGAGAGTCTGGGTTGTCACACCCATGAACAATGTCAGGGTTTAAACAGAAAAGATGGAAGCATTTCACATTATATGCCCCAGGGTAAAATGGAAACTGCAGTACCAACCGGATATGACATTATGACATCACAAAGAACCAAACAACTCAAGTCGGGCCAGTGGGAAGGTGAAGGAGGAGATGATTGTGAGCCTTGAAAACAAGGAGAAGTCTTTGTCTTGACTATGGCTGTCACTGAAGGAGAAGGAATGGTCAAGGCGTGGATGTCAAGCTTCTCAGTCTGTATCTGGTCAGAAATAGTAACCAAAGCTTGGGAAGGTTAATAACTTGACCAAGCTCATGTTTAGTTAATGGCAAAGTCGCATTTAAATATTTGGAATCTCAGCTTAGCCTGTCTTCCAGCATATCATGCCACCTCATGCATATTTCATGCAAAGCTTTGAGTCTTGACATCATGCCACACCACAATAATTTTAAAACCATGTGGAACATCTTATAATACACACACTCACCCAATTTTTTCTGTCTCCCAACTTTTTATTGAAATGCATGGCTTTATAACAAATATTTTGTTTTGAAAATTCTAATATGATTATTTATTTCTAATGTTATAAGTATACATGCTTCCTAATGAGAAATTCTGTGGTGTTCTACTCCCTGGATAAATAATCTCTCCCAAGTCCTCATTCTTCATAGTTTCAAAAGGGATCCTCAACCTTGACAGTAGTGACATTTTAGACTAGATAACTCTTCATTCTGGGGATTGTCCTGTGCATTATAGAATGTTTAGCAGAATCCTCCGTCTCTACCTGCCGGATGCCAATGGTACTTTACACCCCTACCACCAGTTGTTACAATCAGTAATGTCTCCAAATACTGCAAATGTCCTTTGGGGGACAAAAATCACTCCTAGTTATGAATTCCTGTCTTGGGCTGGGGTTGTGGCTCAGCAGTAGAGTGTTCACCTAGCATGTGCGAGGCCCTGGGTTCGAAAACTCAGCACCACATAAAAATAAATAAATAAAATAAAGGTATTGTGTCCAACTATAACTAAAAATTTTTAAAAAATCACTGTCTTAGAGGTATTTTTAGAAGCATATAATAATGAAGATTTCGTTTCTATTCAATATACTTTCTATGGGGAAAAGGAAATTCTGTCTTGGGATGAGATTCTCTTGTAAGAGGGTCATCTGGGGGAGAGGTGAAAAGGTAATATTCAATCACCAGTTACCAAGATCTACCCCCAAAGTTTCTCACAACATCTGGAACCCAATGGAGGGGAATTTTATTAAATAGAGACCAAACATTTTCTGTGGCCTTTTAGACCTATGTGACAATGATGACTCTCTATGAATTCACTTTCCATTTAAAGTCAATCAAATTCTTGTTTGGCTGTTTAGAAGGGCCCTTGTATCTCAGAACAAACAAAATTACATTCCTCTTCTGCAAAGTTCAGTGTCTAAGTTATAAACCCTCCAGAGGAAGGGATCCAGAGGAGGACAGAGCTGAGCTCCCATCACTAATGGCTCTGGTCTATTAGGCAAGACCAAGGAAATGGCCTTTTATCCCAGAAGGATGTACCTTTACTGTGCACTGATTATGTACCTCAAACAGACAGGCCTGAGAGGGAGTCAATTCACTCACTAGACATAATGTACCATCAACATCGAATTCTATAACTTCATCTCTCAGATTCCTCAGGAATTGAGTAAAGAAAAAGGGACCTGTTAGGTTTAATCCTAAACTGACAAGACATTTGTATTTATGTGGCAAGAACTTGCATCTGCCATCCAGGCTCCCGTCCTCCTTAAGTAAAAGCTTCGTGTCAGCTCTTACTTCTGTTTACTCAATCGTAGGCTGCTTTCGGGTCTCACCTGCTTTACTATATATTTATATTGAAAGAATACATTCTCAGCAGCTTTTAGGCCCTTAAATGCATTTCAAGAGGAGACCAAGTCCAATCACTGTTACTTAATTAACACAATTGTGAAGACTTCAATCTAGCTACACAATAGCTTTCCTGACCTTGCAAAAGGAGGCAGGACTTCATTATTGAGTATATTGTTTCCTATAAACATATAAAACCCCTACAATAACAATCCCATCAGCCGAAATGAAGTTATCTGAGAACAGAATTAAACTCTAAATGACCTTTTGCTCTACTCCATAGCCCCCTATTAATAATTTCTAATCTAATCAGTGTGGATAAATGCACTAAGGCTGGTCATGCCAGGCACAGGGCCAGCCCGGCCAATTGCCGTCCATCTGATTCATTCCAGTCCAGAGCCTGTCTGGAAAAGACGCATCCCTCGCTGAGAGGCCACTGCCTGATTTCCTCTTTTGTTATCTTTTAGCGGCAAAGTCATGTCCTTGTAACTGATAGACACGTTTCTTTGTAAATAACCCTGGAGTGACTGATAGAGCTTTTGCCAGACAAAAGCAGCAAGTCTCAAAGCATTACTCATGCCAAGCCAGAGAACACTGTGTCACAGCTGACAAATTTATGGGAGATATGAGCTCACCTCTTGCACAAATATATACTTTCCTGGCAAATTCATCACATGCTTTAATGGCCCCATACTGCATTTGTCAGCTGTCTGTCCCTGTGCCTTGTTGCCTTTGGTTTCCTGTCAAGGATTGTTTGTTGAAATCATCTTACAGCCCCATTCTTCAGCACTGAAATCCAAGAAAGATCAATGATGACACCTGTATTGATAATATTTTACATTCAACTATTTGGCTGATAAATCATTTTAACAATGCTGATATGTTTATTGAGTGTCTGCCGGCATCACAATTATATGGAAAGTGATGCCAACTTAAATCTTTGCTTCGTTGGTCTGGATTTTTATTTCTTTCTTTTCGTTTTCCCATAATTAAATGTGTCATGGTACAGATTTGACTTCCCAATCTCAACAGAGAACACATGAAAAACAGCAGAAGAAGTGACCTTGTACTTCCATTCTTTAGTTTGCTTTTACAAAATAAAAATGTTTTTTAAAAAAAGCAGCATTATGGTTTTCTTTGGTCAAGAAGGTGGTCTTGGAAGGACAGTAGTTTTGGGAGTCCTGGATAATGCTCTGTCTGTTGAGGTGGAATTGGGTACAAAGATATGTTTGTGAAAATCCTTTTAGCTTTACTTTACAATATGTACACTTTGGGGTCAGGGTAGTATGGATTGAACCCAGGGACACTTAACCACCAAGCCATGTTCCAGCCCTTTCTATGTTTTGTTTTGAGGCAGGGTCTTGCTAAGTTGCTTAGACTCTCATTACATTGCTGAGGCTAGCTTTGAACTTGTGATCCTTCTCCCTGGAATTACAGGTGTGCACCACTGCACCCAGTAATATGTGCACTTTTTTGCATGTACATTACACTATAATAAAAAGCTGATCAAAGAACAAATAAATCACACACACACACACCATAAATATATAGGCTCTGAGTCAGCATTTATTTTTGTTTCGTTTTGTTTTTCCTTGAAACTCTATATTGTCTATAATCCCTTAGGTTTTTCCCTAGAAACGCCACACTTCCAATGTAGAATTATATCCCCAAAACACTTAATAAGTGATCATTTCACAATCATCCCCACAGGATTTCAAAGAAAACTTTAAAGTTCTCAAAGCTCTTATCCTTTACTGCAGATTGAACTCAGGGGCTCTTAACCACTGAGCTAGCTCCCCAGCCCCTTTTTTTTTATTTTAAGACAAGGTTTCACCAAGTTGCTTAGGACCTCACTAAGTTGCTGAGGCTGGTGTTAAACTTGCAATACTTTTGCCTCCGCCTCCTGAGCCACATGTACTATCACCCCTGGCTCTCCATGGAATTCTCTTGACATGGACTTCAAAGTCTCTATGAGGAAACAGACACCAGACCACACATTGAAAAAGAAAGAATTTCCAATGGTTTCTTATTCAAATTGCCTTTGACTTAATCACATGCTCAGTCTATGTCTGTAGAAACATTCAGATAGATGTCAACACTCAGATGAAAAGTAAAGAATTCAACTTCCTGAATTGACTAACACCTTCTTGGAAGAACCTGAATGTATGAACTTTCTGAAAACCCTCAACAAATATTCACTTTCTTATTCCAGCCAGAACTGTATTATGTGTTACTTCCAGCTGCAAGGAATTCTAGAAGAAGGAATATTTATCTTTTTTTAGTCTGTTTATTAAAGGCAGGTAATGAGATATCATTTAGAAACAGGCATCGAATTGGCCAAATTTCACCTCTAGTTAGATGAGCTAAAGCCAGAGAGGGCAGTTAGAATGAATATATAGGAAGAATCTAGGCCAGCATTATTTAAATCAGTGGTTTCAACCTTGGATGCTCATTGTAATTACCTGAGTACCATCCATAGTGCTTCTAATATAATTGATCTTAGGTATGGCCTGGCATTACAATCTTTAAAAGTTCCTCTAAATGAGTCTAATGATCATTCAAGGTTGAGAGTTACTAGCTTAAGAAGGTATTATATTTATGGATTTAAAGTTGAAGATTAAACAAAGGCTTACAAAAGAGCTTATATCTAGAAAAAGGTTTAGAATCTAGAAAAAAATTTTATTTTACAAATACTTGAGTGAAAAATGAGCATTAGATAAAATGTGAGCAAGCTTCTTTTTAAAAGTAGCATGTGCCTGGTACGTGCGAGGCACTGGGTTCAATCCTCAGTTCCACATAAAAATAAGTAAATAAAAATAAAGATATTGTGTCCCTCTACAACTGAAAAAAAAATTTTTTAAAGTAGCATGTTGATGAATTAACACACACTCAACTCAATATTTAATCTATTGGCACAATAGGTAAGCAATCTTATCCCTAGAAATAACTGGAAAAGTTTGGAACTTTTATATACATCCCAGCTCCACCCTTCAGCTGAAATCTAGTATAAAGTACTAATCTCTCTTAAAAATCTCAATTTTCATGTGGTATGTATATACAATGGACTATTAGTCATAAAGAAGAATGAAATTATGGCATTTGCCTGTAAATGGATAGAAGGAGAGACTATCATGCTAAGTAAATTAAGCCAATCCCCCAAAAAACCTAAGGCTTAATGTTTTCTCTGATATGCGAATGCTAACACACAATAAGGGGGGTGGGGTGGAAAATAGAAGTTTACTGGATTAAACAAAGGAGAATGAAGGGAAGGGAGGGGAGATGGGAATAGAAAAGACAAGAATGAATTGGCCATAACTTTTCTATGTTCATATATGAATACACAACCTTTGTAACTCACATCATGTACAACCACAAGATTGGGAAGTTATATTCCATGTATATATAATATGGCAAAATACACTGTACTGTCATGTATAACTAAAAAGAACAAATAATTTTTTTTTTGTAAATAAAACCCTCAATTTTCTCACAGAAAATTGGAGAAATGATTGAACCTAACTCCAGTGGATTGCTGCACAGAGTGATTGAGATGACTACACAGGAAGTTCAACGTCTCCAGGTCAATATCATCAGTAACAGCTCCATATCATCATTTTTTCTTGGTGTCCCATTCAACACGCTCTTTTATAAGAATTCATGATACAAGAAAGAATTAGCAAGAATGGATCTGAAAAACACTGTGATGATCATTTTATAACTGTTATCATGTGAGGCTTGTGATGAACTGCTATTCAACTATCCAGGAGCAAACTATTATAAAAGATATGTAAAATACTACTTGAGGGGCATAGATATGATAAAAGCAGTTAACTATAAAAGCAATAAAACATGATAAAATGGTGCTAGAAGTAGGAATAGCTTCTCCTTTTCAGAAGATCTGCTTTCATAGGAGATATTTTCACCTCTCTCCAATAGTGGAAGTCAGGAGGGAGGTGAGTAAATTAAATTTTGACATCCTTTGTAGCTTTATGGCTCAATAGATGCTACCCCAAAATAAAATCTCAGGGAGATGAAATTCAGATTTCAGATGAGAAGCAAAGCTCTTATACTTTCACTGAGATAATTCACTTCTTTGTAAAATACTAGTTTTTTTTAAAAAAAAGGCGAATTTCCTTCAAACTATGAAAAAAGTCTTGGCCTGAGCAAGTCAAGGTAGAAAACTCATTCCATGAAAAGTATGGCCCTGGAAGTCTATGGAAAGAATGAATGTCACAGTGTCTAGGTTGTCCAGCCTGTCCCCAGGACAGGGGCAATTCCTTTTCATCAGGAAGCAGTCTAGAGTTATGTCTATACCATCCCAGGTGACTGGAGGTTTTGCTCTCTCACTTCAGGCGCTCTTTAAATAAGTGACCTTGTCCATGGCTCTTCCGACAGGCTGAGTGAGCACTCCATAAATATTTGGTGAATGAGCCTGATCATTCTGATGAAAAGAGATTCCTTTGTTCTTTTGGGCCATTGGGTTTACCATTTACTAAACAGCCTGTGGCTTCCTGGTCTGACAAATTTATAGCACCTGTTTATGTCTTTCTCACCCACAGGCTTCAACTGAATACCTGTGGCTCTACTTACAAAAGGTGGCCAGAAGGACCCATCCATTCTGGCAAGTACCTCTGGCCTGAAAGGTACAAATCAGAACTTTCACCACTTTCCATCTGGCACTCACTGGTGGCGCCAACACCTCAAAAGCCCTGCCGGGGCCATTTGTCACCATGTGGACACACACAGACCACGAAAGGAAGTAGAGCTTTTGAATCAGCTTGAATGACCTGCCTGTATGTGAAGACAACCATGGTCACTTTTTCTCCAGAGGATTTGATATGCCGATTCCAATGTGGTTCATATTAGGCTATATTTTCCTTTCAAATTTCTTTGGGGAAAGCTGGAAATTTCTGAAATGGTTTCACATCCATTCATTCCCCTTTCCTTCCCAAACAGCTGCTCACAATCTGCATATTAGATAGCACATAGCAAAAGAAAAATCGTTATTATTATTGGTTTTTCTTATTATCCCAGGGAATTTTTGAGATAATTTAGAGTGAGCCATTAGAAGGAAATTATTATTTTTATGTGATTTTCCTATGAAAAGGATGGATTCAGAAAACCTGTGCTGTCTTCTCTAGAAATGGATTCTGGGTTTTGAGAACAGTGAATTGTCCTCAAAATGCATGAAATGATCACTATAATGTAATTAGTACTAGGGGTTGTCTTCTATTCTTGTCACTTTTCTTTATGAGATTTCTAGATTAGCTTTGAAAAAGTTGGTATACATTTATCATTTTCAGCCTATTTTTTGTCTTTCTAAAATATATTGGGAAAAAAATTAAATTAAAAATTAAGGGGTTTGCTGGTACTATTTCCAGGTGACAAATGCCTATCCACCTTATAGTATAGAAAGAAAGAACCAGAAAATAATTATTCCCTTATAATTCTTGCCTCAAAAACGTGCGCTACTTCCTGTGCAGTGTTGTGAGTTATCTTTCTTAAATACAAATTTTATCCCCTCAGATAATAAGCTCCCTAGGAGAGAGGAGACCACCACTGACTGAGAACAAACTCCAGTCCATTACGTATTATATTCTTTGTGTCATCAACAGCCCTGTGAGCCTTTACATATGAAGAACATGGGTGAGGTCTGAGTCATTCTTCCAGCAGGCACTGTGCATTTGCCCTGTCTTCAAAGTGACTTGTCAGTGAAGGTCTGCTAAGCAAATAGGCCGGCCTCAATAAATGTGATCAAGAGTTTCGTATGGTGAGGCTGGTATTAGCAGAATGTATATCTAGGGAGAATGCTAAACAAGACAAAAATAACACTCTTTCCCAATGGAGCTTACGTTTCAATGGAGAAGAATGTTCATTATCTATTGATGCTAAACAAATGACCCCAAAAGTTAGTGACTTGAAACAAGAAATATTTATTATCTTGTAGTTTCTGTGGATCAGGAATCCAGACATCCATTCTATCTTAGATTAGATAGAGTCTGCAAAGTGTCAGGTGGGGCTGTAGTCACCTCCTGAAGGCCAAAGTGGGAGAGGATGTACTTCCAGATTCACTCTTGAGATGGTTGAAAAGATTCAGGTTCTCACTGACTGTTGGCCAGAGACGTCAGTGCTTTGCCACATAGGCCTCCTCATAGGTGACGCCCACCCTGGTGGTTGCAGCTTCCAGAGAGACAGTGAGAGACGGCCAGAGGAGATAAGATGCCAGTCAGAGTCTTTATTTTTTTTGTAACCCAGTGCCATCACTGTCATTGGATTGTATTCATTAGAGAGAAGTTACCAGGCCAAACCCACGCTTAAGACGGTTGGGTTTGTGCTAGGGCGTAAATAGCAGAAGACAGAGACCACTGGGTGCTATTTTAGAAGCCATCAACCACCGAAAGACACTAAATGGATAAATAAGTAAAGAAAAATTTTAAAAGACAGTTATATTCTTGATGATTGCCATTCTGACAGGAGTGAGATAAAACCTTAAGAGTACTTTTGATTTGCATTTCTCTAATTTGCTAGAGATGTTCAACACTTTTTCATATATTTGTTGATCAACTGTATTTTTCTTCTGTGAAGCATCTGTTTGGTTCCCGAGCCCATTTATTGATTGGGTTATTTGTGGGTTTTTTTGGTGTTAAGTTTTTTGAGTTCCTCATATATCCTAGAGATTAATGCTTTATTGGATGTGCATGTGGTACAGATTTTCTCCCAATCTGTAGGCTCTCTCCTCACATTATTGTTTCCTTTGCTGAGAAGAAGCTTTTTAACTTGAATCCATCCCATAATGGCAATCATCAAGAAGACAGGCAACAATAAATGTTGGTGAGGATGTAGTGAAAAATGTACACTCATACATTGCTGGTGGGACTGAAAATTGGTGCAACCACTGGAAAGCAGTATGGAGATTCCTCAGAAAACTGGGAATGAAACCACCATTTGACCCAGCTATCCCACCCCTTGGTTTATACATCAAAGATTTGAAATCAGCATACTGTTGTGAGGCAGCCACATCAATGTTTATAGCAGCTCAACTCACAATAACTAGACTATGGAACCAACCTAGGTGTTCCTCAATAGATGAATGGATAAAGAAAATATGATATATAAACTCAATGGAATATTACTCAGCTTTAAAGAAGAGTGAAGTTATGCATTTGCCAGTAAATGGTCAGAGTTGGAGAATATCATGCTAAGTGAAATAAGCCAGTCCTACAAAACCAAAGGCCAAATGTTTTCTCTAATATGTAGATGCTAATTCACAATAAGGCAGCGGGTGGGGGGATAGCACTAGGGAAGAATAGCATTACCTTAGATTAGGTAGAGAGAAATGATGGGAGGGGAGGGGAGGGGATGTGGGGATAGGAAAGATAGTAGAATTAAATAATTAAATAGACATTATTACTGTATGTATATTACTGTAATATATATATATATATATATATATATATCACATCACTATATGTATATGACCAATATGATTCTGCAAAATGTACACTCTGAAAAATGAGAAATTGTATTCTATCTATGTATATCAAAGTGCATAATACATTCTACTGTCATAAAACAAATAGAAAAATTTTTAAAGGCAATTATAAATGTTATTGAAGAAAGTGAGACAGAATGAAGAACAGAGAATAAGCTGAGGGTCAAGGGTTTTAAATACGATGGTTAAGGAAGATGTCTTTGCAAAGATGATATATAAGTTAGGATCTGAATAAAGTTTAGGAAGCAGCTATGGCAGAACCTGGGCAAAGAGGATACCAACAGAGGGGACCCATAGTGCAAAACCCTAAGATGGGAAGGAGCTTGGTGCGGGGGATAAATGGCAAGGAGGCCAGCGTGGGCAAATCACTGGGAAGGAGTATGAAAGGGATGTGTTCAGAGGGGCAGCTACACGTCAGGCTGCACGTTGAACAAGGCGGAGAATGTGGACTTAAGCCTAAGAGGACTGGGAATCCATCATGATCAGATTTACCTTTTTAAAAGTTCATCTAGTTCCAGCTGCAGAATGATGGATCATAGTGAGGAAGGAGAGGGAACAGCGAGGTCAGAGGGGAGATGAATGCAGTGATGCCTGTGAGATGTGATGGCAACTTGGCAAAGGGTCGAGGGGTCTCAGGTGCTTCTTGGTCTCTTAATGTCCTCCTGCTCTGAAACTTTGCTCTTTCTAGATTCTGACTCTCTATCCAGTGTCTCATCTCCTGTGACAATCATCCTACTACGTGCTGACCCCGTATGTGGAATGCAGAGATCCTTGCAATTCCTTTGTCAGATCATTACCACCATCATACAGACTCTAAGGTTTAAGGTCCCCAGGGAGCGTATGTTCAAGCACAAAATATGTGGCAAACAATCTAAAATACAATATTGAACTGTTCTAAAAACTCTCTTGCCCATCCCCCACCATCCTTGATGTCTATTATGTTACTATGTCACCCTCTCTCTCTTGGTCTTTTTGTAGCTCCATGACTTCAATTTTCTGGTTCCCTCCTTCATTTTATCTCTCAGGTTGGTCATACAAAAAGTTTGTACATCTTTTCTTGAAAAAGCAATGTGGTTTTGCATTAATTTTGACTTACCCTTCTGGGTCTTGACTTGGGGCTTAACTTTTCGCATCTAAAACACCCCATCGAGATGTTTTGCCAAACATCATCAGTAGCAAATCTATTATCGTAAGCATGGCACTGGGATGTTTTCATATCCCTCTGACACTTGGATGGAACATAAGAAGGCCGGAAAGTGCTCTAGAAGCAGATTCAGAACTGATACCATTCTTTGGAGATGAAGAAGTTATTGAAGAAGTTGGCTAAAACACTATTTTCAACAACTATGGCTCTGTCAATATAAACTTTGAGTGCTTGGCTCTTTTTATCATCCAGGGACTACAAATTGACAAAAGGACACCAAAGTCATAATAATTCCATTTGTCCCATTACTCCTCATCCTTTGGCAACTCTATGAATTTTAGTCACCCTAGACTCCATTCTCCAGAAATTTTCAAGAAAGTTAACTTACATCCCTCTTCAACTGTTTCTATTCACTTGGGCTTATTATATTAAGCGCCTCGGTGCTAGTACAGGGTTCAGAACTTGCAAATGACGTCACACTCCAGGAGCACAGGAATGACCGGAGAAGGGATAATTTCTGATTCACATAGCAATAAATTGAGGTGTGTTGACTTGAGCATTACTTTTGCCAAGAACTTTTGCTTCCAGATCTTATTTCCAGAATGTCATCATCTTCCAAAACATTATTGTTTCCTTTTTCAGATCATGTCTTCGAACCATAGCAGGTGATGTGAGGAGGATTTGCACATAATAATTGCCCAAATCCCTTCATTTATTAAAATGGCATAGTATTTGGCTCATTAATGACTGTTGAAAATGCTAGTCTACTAAACTCGTAAGAAGAGCTTTCAGCTGGTAAATTTAATTGTTGAAGCCAAGTTGGACCCACTCCCAAACACTGTCTTGAGACAATCAATTCCGACGCTATATGTTCCTCAAACAAGATATAGGGAAGATACGGCTCTGGTGGGCTGGCCAATATGGTGCTCTGGATTTACCATCTCAGGGCTCTACCTCACTCACTGGACTTGGTGCCATGACCAAACCTTTTACTCAATTCCATTTGGACAATTGAGAGATTCCATTGAGGATATTGACAAAATTCCAAGAAGCAATAAGATGTATATAATATAATTCTGGTTTAAAGGATTTAAGCATCTGTCAGTGCTCTGTTCATGGCACTGGATTTTCATCATGAAGCACATAGTGAAGCTATGAGCTGGAAGTAAAAGGCTGTAAAAAGTGTCAGGTAAGAGCTTCTTCAGAACCGCAGATGTTAATAGCCCCCTATTTTGGTTTGTTCTTCTCCTCAGGCCTTGATTTGAGACCTGGTGGAAGACGTGCTCTTAACCATACAGAAGAACATAGCAGTAAAACTGCCAATTTACCTGAGACTAATTTCTAAAGCTTGAGGAAGGACAGGTTCAGGTTTCAGGGGATAAGGATAGAATTCTGTGGTCCAGACTGGACTTGATTTCCTCTTCATAATTATGCATTTGTGTGTGTGTGTATGTATGTGTATGAACGTGTGCACCCATGCATGTAAAGACTCCACAAGTTGTTCTCGAAAACTCTGTAGTTGTTAAACTAGACTGATCATCAAAACCATTTGAGGAGATCTTAAAAACAGAGATGCCTAGACTATCCCAGCCCTGGGCCCAGGAATCATTCTACATGTGAAACAGATACCAAGCCAAGGTAATTGATTATTGGCTGAAAGTACAATTACTGTCATAAATTCCATTCCTCACCTAACCCTTACCATTTCTTTGCTAGTTTTCTTCTAGTGATTTAGTTTCCCAAGTTTCTATTTTCCCTTTTATTTTTTTCCCTTTGTATTTTGATGTGCATTTGGTTTATACAAACTATTTCTTTCTTGGATTTACAAAGCTGCTTATTTTTCCACATGGAACTATCAACGATCATTCATCCAATTTCTGAAAGTTTTCAGTAAGGGAGAACTCGACCCTATATTAAGTTGTATCCCTGAATCCCTTAAAGTCCTAGTATGGCCTCACCAAAGAAGGGACCCATTAACTCACACGTAGCCAAGTAAATGGATGTTCTTTAGCTCATAAAGAAACCTCAACTACAAACAGGATAGCCTCATGATCCAATGACATGCTCACAATCCTTATCCATACAGATTCTCAGGCAAACCTGGAGGGTCCGAGAGTTTGGTACATGACACCGACTTACATCTAGTACTGTCTATGGCTTCATCTCCTTAAAACAAACCAATGTTTAATTTTTCAGGTAAAGTTTGGCAAAAATTTTTCCCCTATTTAAGGAAAAGAAAGCATTTAAAATGGCTTACATGTCACTTTAAAGTAGATGTTCTTACAAAACAATAGCTTCCTGAGCTAAGTCTAAATAAGTTAATTATAAATGAATCAGAAACATATGGCTGTAACTTTTCTCTAAATACAAAAGAGGCTAAAAATCCAGGGAAAAGACTTAGAAACAAACATGAAGCCGATTTTCCAAAGACCTAGACAATAGTTTAAAACATTTTCCAAAAACTCAAAGCTGTCAGTTTTAATCAGCTCTATTTTTTAGCTTAGTTATCTGAATCTACAGATATCTAAGAAAAAGCAGTGTTAAATGAAAATGTCTAACAAATTCTAACTAGAAGTAGTTTACAAACTTACAATCTAATTATAGAAAATTCACTAAAGACAAGATGTAAAATAGATGGAGACTCACTCAAAAAAAAAAAAAAAAAAGCCCAAAGCTGGTCATCCAACAATTTGCAAGTAATTTTTAATAAAAAAAAAGAGTACTTGAAATTGAATGATAGTTCAACAAATCAATTGTTACTGAGGAATTTTTCCCTAATTAATTCCTGATGGCTTTACAATTCAGAAAAGAATGTACTGGGCGTTTGACAACTTCTTCCATTTCCAGTGAAAAAAGGAAGCCAGACCAGAAAATCATTTAGGAAGATCCAGACAACAGATGGTACACCAAAACTGAACAATGATCTCAGTGAGGCCTAGAGACACAATGATACATTCTGCAGCTGGATATCGTAAAACTCTGGGTAGCAGTGGTACACTGTTCTGACCATTAAAACCGTGGTCTTCCTCGCCCACAGACCAGTGCATATGACTAGACAAAGCTTAACTACAACTGGCCAAGGTTATGGAAATCATCTGGGGTCTGTAAGGAAGCAAACTTCCTTGACTTTGCAGTGTTCTTTATATACCTCAAATAACCCTAAATCCCCTGTGAAATGAGGACACAGGGAATTAAGACACCTAGCTCATATAGAGATCCAAAAGGGAAGGAGATGTTTTAAAACATAAATATGCTGTAGTCATAGAAGCTGATATTTTATAACAAGAAATGGATGCATGTTAGACCTTGTATTTTTAACACCTTGTTCTAGATTAAAGATGACTACAGATTATTTGATCCTCTTTCCCATTGAGAGAAGGGGTCTATGCCTTTTCCCTTGATACTAGGCAAACACTCTAACTCCTTGACCAATAGAATATGGTAGAAGTGATGCTTCTATTTCTAGTTTCAGGATGGTTCTACTTTCTGACACTTGAAACACTCAGGGAACCTAGCTTCCATTATAGGAAGCTCAAGTAGCACCATTGCAAAACCTATGGGGAGAGAAACTAAGTCATCTAGCCAAAAGTTAATTGTGAGCACCAACTTACCAATCATGTGAGTGTACATCTTAGAAGAGGATCGTCCAGCCTCCAATTAAGGTGCCCCAGCCTAAGCCATTGAACCCTGCCCAAATTGCAGATTCGTGAGTGAAAAAAATGATTGTTGTTAGTTTAAGCCTCTAAATTTGGGGATGATTGGTTATGCAACAATAGATAACCAGAATACCCACTATATCTTGTATAATAATTATAATAATAATAACTATATAATAATTATATTATGTAACATTTTTATATCATATATAATTATATTATGTAATTTTATGATATAATTATTAAAAAGAATACTAATTTGCATTTATTAAGAATTGTTCTGGGCATTACGTTAGTTATGGGCTTCACTTACATAGTTTAATTAATGTCCTATTTACGTGTTTATCCTTTTATTGTCTGTCTCACCCAGTAGACCATAAGCACCAGGAAGGAAGGTGCTGTTTTATTCACTATAGTATGTCAAGTGTCTGGCACAATATCTGACACATGTAAGATAGATTATTCCACTGGACCATTTTTCTTTACTAAAACTTCATTAGATTGCCTTTTCCTTGAAAAGGAATTAACAGAAATCCTGAAAAGTTTGGGATTATAAAAAGGAGCTAGAGATTGAGAGGAAGAGGGAGGACTCAACCCCAAAACAATTCAGTAGAAACATACTGGCATTTACCAATGGAAAAGTAGAAAGCAGGTATTAAGGCTGAACCTAAACCAATGGATAGAGTTTGCCTTAATCCTTTACTGCCTGGATTTTGATGACTGATGAAAATAGTCTAAGCATTTATGTGCATAGACATAATCAAAAGAGAGGGGAAAACAACAGGAAAAGTTGGTTGGCTTCCCTCAGAAGAAATAAAGAAACACTGCGGTGGTATTTTGGGGAACTTAATCTTCTGGTTACCAAATCCCACTGCACTTGCAATAGAATGCAAGAGTCACTTAATACTGCATGGCCCTTCACCCTCATCCAAGTCCTGAAATGGCAGCCAAGGGAAAGAAATGGTCTATAATAGACTTGTGGGTTGGGTGGGATTTGTCAAGTCAGACTTGACTTTCATGACCACAGCCATTGGAAAATTGATTAGAATGACCAGAGGCAAAAGAGTCTTCTCAGAGATGTTGTCACCCACTTGTCCGATATAAATATACTGGAAGGAACCATAGCTTCACGTTTGTGATATTAAGGAGAACACAGTAAGAACGACAGGCAGTTGGGTGGAATGACAGCCAATGCTGTCCAAGGGACCTGAAGTCATTGATGTTGGAGTTACCATAGTCACTAACGGTGAAGCAGATGGGAAAGTCACTATTTTAAACCTTGCAAGATTAATAATAAATGGAGATTAACAAAAGAACGTATAGAACTACTTTAAAGGGTGAATGGGCAGGCTGTACTGGTACTGGTCATATTGCATGGACCCTCGTGTGTCCTTCAGCTTTGGAAGGTCAGAGGCTGAGGGGGAGAGAGGAAGAAGAGCACAGAGGCTGCTTTCAGAAGAAGGGCATATTATGTCTTGAGGTTCTGCTCTGCTCTAGCTCAGTTCACCCACTGACATGGTCAAGAATCTCATGGCTGCAAGACCATCCCGCAGATGCAATGTGCCAATGGTGGGCAGGGCCAGTGACATGCAGGGACGGCACCCAATCTACACCCTTCCAAAGGGCCCTGAGGGCAACACTTGGATCCCTGCTGCTCTGAATGTTTTGCCAAAAGAAACAATCAGATTCCAACACTGATGGGGAACATGAATGAGCAAAGCAAAACAAGCAAGGGCAGCTTGCAGGAAGACAAAAGAAAAACCACCGTTCTGTCCATCAGGCAGGACAGGACCAGAAACGCTGCTCCAGCAGGGACTGGGTTACATCAGAAAGAATATAGAGACAGTTAAGGTCAGAGACATATTTCCCTAGGTGACCTCTAGATAAATGTTCAAAGAGGCAGCAAAAGAGAGGCTGTATGTGCAATATACGTCAATTTCCTTTATTTTGATAAACCCACATTGTGCAGCTGGTGGATCATAAATCCTTGGTTTACATTGGGCTATTGTTTAATTAGGCCAGGCCTTTGTGACTGATGGTATTTTGTCATTTTAACGATTCTTTATTTTTCTCGCATCTAATTGGTAAATCCCTGCTTATCGCAGTGATAGCCTCTATTTTATTATCTTCTAGCTGCTGTCCAAGGTGATGTGAACTTCAGGTTATTGACTTTCCTCCATCTTCAATGGAAGTTGTCATTAAGAATTAAGTTTTTGACAAAACAACAGCCTGTGTGCTGTGTTTCTTCCCGGGTGTAACGTCAAGGAATTTGGGAACTGTCTCTAGTTTTGGCCTGGAGATACACACATCTCGAGACCCTGTCATTTACATCAAGCTTGGGAATATACATCTTAATAAAGTGCAGTATTTCTTCGACTTTGATGGTATCTGTGAGCATGATGAAAAGGGTTTTCATTACTAGATTTTGAGACGTTTGGCTTTTTGTTTTTTAAGTCATAGACTTCTTTTGTCTGAAACAAGTTCAGGCAATAGGAAGGAGTGAGGAGAGTTCAGATTTATTCATACTGTACTTTCTCAGAAAAGTCTCTTTTTAAAGAAGCAATGATTAGGTCTTCTGCATTAGGCTTCTGCAAATGAAAAGATCAGAGTTAATTAATCTTACCCTGAGTAAGAGAAGTGACAAAGAGCTATTAAATAGTTGGTGTTCCTTCAGGAATTTGCCTGCTTACTTACTCTTTATTACTCAAGGGAGGGAGTCTCTTTCATTATATGGAAAATGCTTGATGGAGAGGGCTAGAGGGAGTGACTTATACCTGATTATCTTTCTTGAGCAGTGATAGGAGAAATAATGGGGTTTTTTTTTTTTTTTTGGAGTCTCCTAGACCTAGTTCCTGTCATTGGCTATCTCCAAGACATTGGCTAATGTATGTAAACTACTCATCTGTAAAGCAGAGCTATTATGGCCAAACTTTCTCAAAATGTAGGCAAGTATGCCACCTTTTCCTCCATGGATTAAAGCTGGGATGGAAAAAAGGTCCCTAAGAAAGGGTTCACTAAAAAAGTACAACCTGATCCAAAGAAGTTTATCAAGAATAACTGAAACCAGAAATGACATCTCTAATATCACATTGCCTTGCACTTTATTCTATAGAGTACTTTAAGGCTATGTCTATACCCCAGAATGTTGGATTTCATCCAGATAAACAAAACTAGATTGAACGATAACATACACACACACAAATAATGATAATAACAATAATTGCTGCTACTCTGATGGAGGAGAGTAGGAAGAAATTGCTTTTTTAGATTAAATGACTTCAAGTCCTTGGCTGGTTGCCTTTTTCACTGTTCAGTTGATCTTTGAGGCACCATTAGACTTAACAGTCAATGTCTTTATCAAGGAAAATAATCAGCAAGTTTATTAATTAGTGCATTGCTTACACTTTTACTGCAAATCTAATGATTTGTTGATTTTAAGTTAGATGCCTGTCTTCATTAAAGTCATTAATACTCTAAGTGAATTCGTGTTTGAAATTCCATATGTATTTAGGAATTATGCACATTTTGCTTTTTACTGTGGGACCCTTAGGCTAAGAGCATTTCCTTATTGCAGACATCTAAAATTACAAACGGAGCTCTTTAGGTATATTAACAAATGCCTCTCCTTCACAAATGAAAATGGAAATGAAACACAGAAGTGTATAAGGGACAGAATCATCATCAAAACTGTATGCATATTAACTTTGCTTTGCTGTTGGTACATGTAAATGTCTTCTGCAGCTGGTCTTAAAAATTAGCACAGCTGGTATCTAAGATGCGGCTGACATTGACATTCACTGTTCAGTCTTCCCCAGAACATGTCCACCTCAGTGTCCAGGCAGTACATTATATCACCTTTATAACAGCAGCACACAGTTTTTAGTCTCTGAGCCCTAGGTAGGGTCTCCAGGTTCTCCTCTTTAATGATTTATCTTATGGGCCCTAAATATGGTGTAGTGGCAATAAAAGAAGCTGCTCTAGAGTCCACTGTTCTTGTGATCTTTGGTTCTGAGACCACTGATGGACCCAGGGCTACTGTCTTTAAGCTGCTGAACTTCCCCTGGACCTCTAACCTGTAGGGAGCTTCTTGAACTACACTAAATAGCAAAGCTCCTAGCAGAATTGTCCTAGAAATTTCTCCTAGCAGAATTTTCCAGATGCACTGGGGACAGGAGAGTGGGTGACAGGGGTTGGGTCGGCACAGCTTTACCCTTTGCTTCAGACCAGCTCCTTCTTTCTCCCACTTTATACTTATCCCCTGGCCCATCTTGCACCTGGTACTCTTCCTTTGGCAGAGAGAATTCTCCATTGTTCTGCCTCCTAGCCAGATCCCTTCGGCAACTTCTAGAACATTGAACAAGTCTGGGGACCCAGTTCATGTTCTTGCTAAAAGATACTGTTGGCCCTACACAAGTCAAGGGCTTAGCAATTACATTATAATACGTACCTTTCAAGGTCTGCATCTTATTCAGTTCAGGCCTCGACAAAAAATAAAAATAAAGAAATAAAAGTGCTGTTGACTTGGTGGTTTATCAACAATAGAAATTTGGTTTTCCCAGTTCTGGAGGCTAGAAATCCAAGATCAAGGGCCCTCCTAGTCAGGTTCTGGTGAGGGCTCCCTTCTGGGTTGTAGGTTGCTGGTTTCTCATTGTACCCCCATGTGGTAGAGAGAGGGTAAGGGAAGTTTGAGGGGGTCCTTTTTTTTTAATTAGGCCCCAATCACATTCATGAGGGTTCCTTCTTTATGATCTAATCACCTCCAAAAGGCCTCATCTTCTACTACCGCCACCTCAGAGAGAATGAGAACTTGAATCTCCAACTCCTTAGCAGCTCACCATCCAGCATTCCTGTGGTACAACTGAAGATGTTCCTCCTGCCAAGATCTTTTCCTTCTGCATAACTTTTGTGTAATTCCCTTCCTCATTTCAAGAATGATTTAATTTCCACCTCCTCCATGGAACAGCCTCCAATTTCTATGACCCATACTGACCTCTTCAATCACTCTCTATGTTAACACCAAAACCACAACAGCTCATTGTGTCTAACTTTCACATGCATTTGTGTTAGCATACAGGTTCTGCATTCTCTAGGCATCTTGTACCTATATAGTATTTAGCATGATATACTCTGTTGGCCACAGAAGCACAGCAATAAGTCAGATTCTCAATTTTAAAACTGGTCATTAAGTTGGTACATTAGCTGCCATATCTAAAGCTATAGTAGGCACTGCAGACTGAACAAAAATGGGACATGGGAAAGTCCCTGTCCCCAAACAGCTCCCAATTGCATTGAGAAAGCAAGAGAAACAACAAGAGATAATTTCACTAAAGGCAAATGTTAAAATGCTTGGTGTACCTAGGTGTTTCTTTGTCATACTGGAAGGGGACAATATAAGGATAACTGAAATTAACTAGAATGATTTTATGGCTATGATAAAGCTTGTGACTGGTTCAAAAGTTATAAACTTTAGGCAGATTGATTAAAAAAAAAGCTGGGCAGTTTATTTAAAAAAATAACTATATGAATTGTTATAGAAGCTGTATTCATACCAGTCCAAAATTGAAAATAGGCTAGAGGTGAATGGTTAATCAATCCATGGTATATATACACCATGGAATATTACATAGCAATGTCATGAAGTAACTATTTATGTAAGCAGCACCTTGAATGTGTCTCTGGGGAATTAGGGTCAGTGAAGAAAAGTCAATCCAAACAGCTTTGTCCTGAATGATTCCATTTATATAATATTTTTGAAATGACAAAAATTTAGAAATGGAGACCAGATTTGTGATTGCCCAGAGTTTGGAGAGGGGACAGGAAAGCTATGGGTATAGTTATTAAATGGTAACCCAAGAATCCTTGTGATGATGGAACTGTGTCCTTTTAGAATCCTGATTGTGACAGTAGATACATAAACCTACATGTCATTAAATTATGTGGAACTAAATATGTGAACACACACAACCACAAGCACACACACACGAATTTCACAATATTGTTTCAGAGGACAGGATACAGCAATAGCCAAGCAATGAGACTTAGATCTGGTCCAAGGTTATGCTTCAAAAGTTCTGGTTCTATAAATATTTGTCAGCTACTTTACCTCAATTTATAAGTCAAAAAGTTTATAAATAGAAAGTAGTAAAATGTGGTCAAAATAAATTAAGTAAGACATTCAAATATGCAAAGGAGATGACTTCGTCTCATCAACTTACCCCAATTCAGACTTGGGGACACCATGTGACACTGTCACTTCATTGAAAGGGTCAGAGGATGCAAAAGATGGACTAGTGTCTTTTGGTGGACCACATGCCCTAGCCCTCAAATTAAAAGCCCATCTCCCCAGGACCCAAAGAGCCCAAGTGTTGTTAAATAAGAACATGCCTAAGATATATCTCAAGTTATGAAAAATACAGCTTCATAAGCTCAAACCTAGAGATTCACATTCAGGGGCTTGAACTGGGTTCTGGAAATTTTCATGTCTAATAAGCAATCCAGCTGATTCAAATCTACCTGGAGTTAGAAATCAGAGTCAAAGCCAAAGTCATTAAAAATGCAAATTCTTTGGAGACTCCCTGCTTTTTTCACACCGCAGTCTGTTTTAACTTTATTCTGATGACTCAATGGAATTTAGAGGAAGAAGTTTCAGTACTTAAAGGTCTGGGTCCTGTTCCTATATGGTTGAGGCTAGAGAGAGAGAAGAGGGAGTTGTCAAAGTATAAAACCTTCCCAGCCCTCCTCTTCCAATCACAACTCATCAGAGGACATTCTGCACAGCGAGATCAAAGCCCCTTGCCGAGGAGAAGTTGAAAGACTTCGCCGTTGTAATTCTGGGGCAGAGGTGCTTGGATATAAATGAGTCCTAACTGTGGGTTTGGGGGGACCTTGCGACGTAGAAATGTAAACACAGATGTCAGGCCTTTCATCCCCACTGTGTAAACATACCAGCTGCCAGGGGAAGAAGGAAAAACCCTTTGGAATTAGCTGCATTTTTTTGCCATCTAGAGCATAAAAATTGGCTTCACGCTTGAATTTCCACCAGCATCTCAAAGCACTGTTGACCAGAGTGGGCTGAACAATGGAACAAGACTTCCCCTGACTAAGTGGCTCTTCTCTGCAGCAGCGGTCCGGTTCTTCCATTCTCTACCATGCCTGGATGTCCCGGAAGAAGAGAATGAGGAGGTAGCAGCCCCCTTTCACAAGATCACTGGACCCACAGAGGCTCTTCAAAAACATGGAGTCATTTTGTTTCCAGGGTTGTACAAAACTGAGAATTTGACTGGAATCTAGACTCCTGATTGACCCAGATTTAGGAGAAAGGGACGATGCAAGCTCTCGTGAGTTTTCGAGAGAAAAGCCAAATGGTTTCCAGTACCAGAGGATGTGATTATTCCAGTACATGAATATTTGAAAGGCCAAGACTGGTTTAGCCACACCCAAACCACATCAGACCTTCCCTCACACTATTAAATCAGTTTTTTTTTTTTTTTTCAGAAAAGGAAACCATGAAAGGAACCATTTCTGAAAAGTAAATTAAATGTGCAAAAAAAAAAAAAAAAATAATGGGAAATGCATTTCTAAACAAAACACTTCAATCCATGGAGAAATATGTCTTCAATTACATCTCGAGCTAGCCTGCCAACTTGCATATGCGTGTAAGCCGCGCGTTTTCTACACAGTCTCCATTCTGAAAGACCTGGAGATTTCTCGCGTTTTCTACACAGTCTCCATTCTGAAAGACCTGGAGATTTGTGGTAGAAGCATATGAAGAGTGCCTCTTCATTGGAATAAGGATTTGTTTTTCCAGAATACTATGACAGTCAAATATCTTCTGGTAATGGATATGTTAGTTATTCCTTTATTAACAGGATGCATTAGCAAGATGATAAAAACTAATCTGAAATTGCTAAGTAGCCTGTAAGTGTGAACTTACTGGACAGAGGCCGTTGTGGTTTAGGACACATTAGTACTAATGAAATTTATTCCTTTTCAAGTGGTCCACTAGAGCATTATCACAGTGGCCTTTTCAAATGGTCCTCATGTTAAGAATGGGTCCACCTAGCAGCTGTGTGCTATAGAAGAAACAATCAATTCAGGATAGACGGTCATAGAAATTTTGTCCCACTGATGCTTAGCTTATAAATACTATTTTCCTTAGTTGATGAACTACAACCGAACTGAAATCTATGTAGACAATAAATACCTCCTGCTTACAAGTAAGTTAGTTCAGAAAGGCTGCTCATGAATCCATGTTATTTTTAGCTCAAAAGATCACAGACAATCAATCCATTTGTACACATGTTTGCTTTTACAAGGAAGTTCAAGATGTTAATGTATTGTTTCTATCTCTTCCTGCTTCTTTTTGAAACTCATGTGTGTATGTACGTGTTTGTGATATGCATTGATATGTACGTGCTTATGCATCGGAGATAGTACTTCAAACATAGTGTGCACACCAGGATATCTTGAGATTTCAGACTTTAAATGGCTATGCAAGACCTCCACAACCTCCTATGGGCACAGGTAGAGTTGCCTTTATTAGTGGCATGGAAGTTGGCTAGGTTGAGCAAGTCCTGTAGCTTATGTAGTTATTAAATTACACTAACATAGCAAAAGTATACATAATTATTTGGTCCCAGGATTAAGTCTCCAAACTGGTTTCTTATCCATCCTTTGCTGCATCCAAAGTAGTTTGGCTTGTTTCTTTTAGCTTCCTCAAAGCATCATTTTCCCTTCAATCAATATATTTTTATTGATCACCTACTATGTGCTAAGCATGGTTTTAAGAATCAGAGCAGCAGCAGTGAATCAAACAAAATTCCCTGCTTTTTTTAGCACTTATGTTCTAATTGGGGGAAGACATAAAATAAATTAAATTTGTAAACTATATAGTACGTCAAACAGTGGTACCTATTGTGCAACACAAACAAGGAAGATGGAGGGGAGGGATTGCAACTTAAACTGTGGTAGATAGGAAAGGCCAAACTTGGGACATTTGAAAAGGAATTGAGGAAGTCGTGGAAAGCTCTGTAGGGAAACTGGGCTTTTATTTTAATTATGGAAAGCCACATAAGGGTGAAGTAGGCAATGGAAGGGGTAGGAACAGTGGTCACGAGAAGGGGCAGGACGATTTTGAGAGCAACTAGAAGTCACTGGCAGTGGTCGGATTCTGCACATGGGTCATTGCGAGTAGAGGCAAAAAGGATTTGCTTTTGGGTTGGATGTGGGGAGCTAGGAGAGAAAGTTAAGACAGAATCCAAGGTGAGTGCTTGCTTTTGCCTGGGCAGCAGTAAGGTCAAATTATCATGCAAAGAGAAGGAGAAGGCTGAAGAAGCTGTTGGATTTCAGGTGTTTGGAGGAGGCTGGTGGGTGCAGGGATTTGGACAGGTTACAGGGAGATGTCAGATGTCTGTTACACATTCACATGGAGATGGCCAAAGGCAGCTAGCTGCCTGCAAGAACAGACCCTCCGCAGAGGGGTACAACTTGGAGACATAGAATGTGCGAGTCAGCAAATAGAGGAGGCTTAGAAGTATGGAAGGGAAACAGAAAGAGAAGGAGTGTTGGTAGAAAAAAGAAAAGAGGTTTGAAGGGTGAGGCTTGGTTCATGGGGCTGATGACCCTGGACCTCAGCACAAGGTGCTTACTGGGCTTGAGATGCTCTTATCCACACCTGCACCTTTGGACAAAACTGCTGTCTATGTTTCTCTTATCTTTCTGGATTTTAAAATTTTTTTTTAAACTTCATGATGATTTTATGTTAATTTTTTTTTTTTTTTTCGTCAGGCATGGTGGCACATGCCTATAATTTTAGAGACTCAGGAGGCTCAGGCTGGAAGATCAAGTTCAAGGCCAGCCTAGGAAATTCAGCAAGACAGTCTCAAAAATTTAAAAAGGTGGGGGATGTAGCTCAGTGATAGAGCACCCCTGGGTACTCAAACCAGAGTACCAAAAAAATTTATGTATTTTTCTCTTTCTTTGTATATATGTGAATATAAAATTTAAGCATAGCTAATACAATAACAACATGGATTTCTGTGTATTTATCACCCAGTTTAAAAAATACAACATTGCTGACACACCAGAATTCTGCCTATACATTTTTTCCATGTTTAAGTGTTTCTTTTTCACCCTCAGTGGCAACTTCTGTCCAAATTTTATGTTATTTCCTCACTTTTGGATAGGGTTTTATTATAAAGTTTTTTTTCCTAAGCCATTCATTGTTTGTTTTACTCTTCTTAAAGTTTACAAAGAAAATCATACTTCAAGTCCTCTTTGAGGTTTTTATCCTTCATTCTATGTTGTGTTTCTTAGACCCATTCACATCACTGTTTATATAACTAATGTTCATTTATTTTTACAGTTGTATAGTATTTCATTGTGTGAATATACTATAATTTATTCACCCATTTTTCCCCAGGTTCTGGGTGAAGCATTTCTGTTATGAACATTTTTGTATGTGTCTCCTGGTATATATATGCAAGATTTTTCCTGAAATGTAATTAGGAATAAATGTGTTGAGTAATAGAATAAACATGCATTCCACTTTATGGCCACTATTGAACAGTTTTTTTTCCATGGAATCTAATAATGAATCTGGGTTTCATTGCTTCATGTACTTGATAGCATTTGATATTGCCAAATGTTTTTTTAAATTTTTGCATTTCCAGTATATGCGATATAATATTTTTATGATTGTATTTTACACTCATGTAGTAATTAGTGATTATAAACATAGTTTCATGTCTATAGGCCATTCACACTTTCTGTGAAATGCCTTTTTGCCTATTTTCATAAGATTATCTTTTTATAGAGAATTTTTAGAAATTCTTCATTATCTCGATACTAATTTTTTTTTTCTTACAGTTATAAGCTTTGCAAGTATCTTCTGTGGGATTGGACCTTGTCTTCCAATTAGTCTTTTTATGAGATCTTTAGATAATAATGCTTCATTTTAATGTAATTGAATTTATACCTTCAAGCTTTATTTTATAGTTACATTTTTATTTTTTGCTTTTACTTAAGAAGAAACCTACCCACAAATCAAAATAACATTTTCCTGAATTGCTGATCTTTGTCATTCTTATTTTAGCCCTAACTGGAATTGATTTCTGAATATGATCGTAGGTAGGCATCTATTTCATTTTTCAATATGGAAAATAAATATCCAGCACTGCTTATTGGATAATCTATAAAGACTGCATTTATTTGCAGTGCCACCCGGTTCCCACATAATGGGTCTGTTTTTACACTCCCTTCTCTTCCACCGGCCTATCTGGCTCTTTTTAGATAAATTCCACAAAACATTGCATGTGTGTTGGGGAGGGGGGAGATTAGGATATGTCCTTTCCTACCTCACATCCTGTTTTTTAAGTGTCTTGGCTAGCCTTGAGCTTTTGCTTTCCCACATAACATTCAGAACCAGTTACTACCTTTTACCAAGCACAAAAAGCTTCTCAAATTTTGATCATAACTACACTGAACCCATAGCTTTATTTGGGGACAACTAACAGCTTTATGATTCTTGTACTTTCTGTACAAACACAAGATGTAACTCTCTTAGTTAGCCATTCTTGAACAATTTTTAAAACTTTTTTTTCTTGAAAAAACAAAAAGGACTCACATACATGGCTTTTGTAGGACTTATTCCTACGTAGTATATAATTATCTATTCTAAATGCTATGTTTTATAAAATTAAACATTTGCTGTTATTTCTGTATAGAAATTCTTGAAGTTTCAATTTGATTTTGCCTTCATCAAATTGGCTAAATTCTCATATTGAGTTTAATGACGTTATCTGTAGAAATCCTTTCTATTTTTCTATATGGACAATTATATCATTTGCTCAATTAACTCCCATTTCTTACTTTGCAATCCTTAATGCTTTTTAAAAATGCACCTTATATTTTAAAGTACTTTTAAGTTCACAGGAAAATTGAATGGAAGATATTGAAATTTCCCATACACTTCCTGTCCCTATGAATGCATGGCCTCCTCCACATCAATAGAGAGGCACATTTTTTATAAGCGATGAACCCATTATTAACACATCATTAGCACCCAAAGTTCATAGTTCAGTCTTCACTCTTGATGTTGTACATTCTATGGGTTTGGACAAGAGTATAATGACACGTGTCTGCCACTGTACTATTAAGAGAATAACTTCACTCTCCTAAAGATCCTCTGTATTTCACCTATTCCTTGGTTCTTCTTTGCCTAACCCCTCGCAACAACTGATCTTCCTATTGAATCCATAGTTTGGTCTTTTCCATGTCGTGTATTTGGTATCACACACTATATCGGCTTTCCAGATTGACTTCTTTCACTCAGTAGTACACACTTGGCTTTTCTCTGCATGATTTCATGATTTGAGAATTCATTTCTTTTCAGCACTGAGAAAAGTTCCATCACCTAGATGTACCATGGTTTATTTATCTATTTACCTACTGAGGGACAAACTAATTACTTTCAAGATTTGACCATTGAGAGGAAAAAAAAAAAAAGAACACAAGTGTTCAACTCCTTTGGGTAAATATCGAGGAGGATTGTTGCTGGATTGTATAATAAGAATATTTTGAGCTTTGTAAGAAGCTGCCAACAATTCTCCTAGGTAGCAATACCATTTTGTATTTCCACCAGTAAAGAATCCGAGTTCCTATTGATAGGATTTGTTTGGTATTGGTCTTGGCAACATATTCAATGTTCTGAATTTTGGCTTTTTTATAATTTTGTAGTGGTATCTCATTATGGCTTTTATCTGCAATTCTCTGATGACCTGTGATGTGGAGCATCTTTTCATATGATTACTTGACCTCTCCATATTTTCTTCCGTGAAGTCTATGTTGGGGTCTTTGGCTCATTTTTTTAATCAGGCTATTTTCTAATTGTTGAGTTTGAAAAGTCCTGAGTTTATTTTAGATAATGATTCTTTGCTATATCATTTGTAAATATATGTCCCCAGTTTGTGACATATCTTTTCATTTGCTGATAATATCTTTCAAAAAGCAGAATTTGTAAAAAAAAAAAAAATTGATGAATTCCAGCTTACCAATTCTTTCGTTCATGGCACATGCCTTTTTGTTGTATCTTATAAGTTATTGCCAAAAAGTTATTCTAGATTTTCTTCTGTTTTCTTATGGTAGTTTTATAGTTTTGCATTTTACATTTAGGTCTATGATCCATTTTGAATTAGTTTTTTGTGAATTGTGTAGAGTAGATGGCTAGATTTTTTTTTAACATGTAAATGTCTAGTTGTTCCAGCATCATTTTTTTTAAAAAAGACTACATTGCTCCATTGAATTTCCTTTGCACTTACATCAAAAATCAGTTGATTCAATTTACAGGTGTCTCTTTCCACACTTTCTGTTCCATTCCATTGACCTATTTGTCTGCTCTTCCACCAGTACCATGTGGTCTTGATTAGTGTAGCTTTAAAGTCTTGAAGTAAGATAGTGTAGTTCTCCAATTTTGTTCTTCTCCTTCAACATCGTGTTGACTCTTGTGAATCTCTTGCTTCTCCATATACACTTAGAGTCAGTTTGTTGATCCATAAAATAATTTGAGTGGAAATTTCAGTAAATGTGTAGATAAAGTTGGGAGAACTGACATCCCTGTGCCCCTAAGATTACCAGCATGCACTACTTTGTCCAGCTACATTGTCAATACATTTTAAGTTCACCGATTATGTTTTCAATCATTTATTCTCAGACCTTCCATCTGGAATCACTTTCCCTTGCTTGAATTAGAGTTGTTGGTATTTTCTTAGTGAGGTTCCTTTGGTGATAAATGTTTAGTATTCATCTAAACTGTTTTTATATTGCCTTTATTCTTTTTTTTTTTTTTTTTTTTTTTGTGAGGGGCTACCAGGGATTGAACTCAGGGGCATTTGTCCATTGAGCCACATCCCTAGCCCTATTTTGTATTTTATTTAGAGACAGGATCTCACTGAGTTGCTCAGCACCTCACTTTTGCTGAGGCTGGCTTTGAACTTGTGATCCTCCTGCCTCAGCCTCCCAAGCTGCTGGGATTACAGGCATGCCCCACTGTGCCTGGCGATTGTCTTTATTCTTAAAGGTATTTTTATAGGCCATTCACTTGCAAGATGATATTGTCTCTCTGTCATTTCAAGATATTAATTCACTATCTCAGGATTTAGTTGTTGCTGCTGAGAAGTCAGCTTTCAGTTAAAATCTTACCTTTTTGAAGGTAAACTGATATTTTTATGCAGTTACTTTTAAGGTCACTTTCTTGTCTTTATTGTCCTGCAACTTGTCTTTCACTCCCCTTAGTATGGGTGTTTTACCTCATTTGCTTGGAATTTCAAATAGGAAAATTGGATCTCTTATCTATTCTAGAAAAATCCCTGTCGTTATTTTTAAAATATTGCCTCTAGTACATGTTTAGATTTTAAAATGTATCCAAACATGTAATGGTTCAACACAATAGTAATTTATGATTTCCTCTTGTAATAGTCATGAATAGGTGCATAATTGGGCAAAGCTAATCTCATCCATGTGAACACTCAGGAAACCAGCTGATGGAACTTGGCCTTTTGAGTGTACAGATTTCCAAAGTTATTTCCATCCAAGTCAGTCATAATGAGCAGGGTGGAGGAACACGGGACAGGTGCTTATGAACTGAGCCTGAGGAGCATACACCACTTTTGTGTTCCTTGGCCACAGTCACATGGCCACCCTTATAGTGAGTAGGACTGGGATATACAGCAGTTTCTGACACACAATCTTTCTTTTCTTTTAGAGATATGCAATATCATTTAACTCTATCCACTTCTTTTATTCTCTCATATTTTCCATGACTTTTTGTTTTGCTAATGCATTTTGATGATATATCTTCTTTTTCACTAATTCTGTCTTTAGCTAAAATCTATTCTGAAGTTAAACCCAACCATTGAGATGGTAATTTCAGTTGTCCTATCATTAATTGCTAGAAATTGCCGCAGTCAGGCTGGCTGCAGCAAAATAACTGGGGGGTGACAAACAACTTGTGTACGTTGATACAGCAGGAGTAGGAGCCGTTTATTGTAGGACAGGAGTGGTATTTATACATTCCACACAGCTTATCTTAATTAGCATAAACTAGATACATCAGTCAACCAATAAGGAATCTCCACACTTAATGACTCGGTGGAGTTACTTCCCAAACCACTCCCTCTGGCATTTTGCCAGGCACCATCCTGACTTGTTTACAGACTCTAACAAGAAATGTTTATAACATTCCACATTTATCAAGTCACTTTAAAATTTCTGCACACAAATCATGTTTTTAGCTTTGTTATATTTACTTAAACCTGAAAATAATAGTTCTTTTAAATAATGTTAACCTGCAGAGCTTTGCAAAATCTCTAAGCTGTATTTTGTTTCTTTTGGCTCTCACTCATGGTATCCTCTTTCTCTGTGCATAGTATATTGTGGATGAAAGGTGCTCCCCCAGGGGGAATACCTGCTAGAAGTCTGAGAGCACTATCAACCAGAATGTTGGGAAGTGGATATTTGAGCTAACATCTTCTCTTTAAAATATTTTGCTCTTATTTTTGTTTTTGATAACCTAAAATATAGGAATTCAGGATCCTTAGGTTTGAAAGCTGTCTTGACATTGTTATTTCTCAGGGAATTCTTTGTCCTCTTCCACTTAGTGCTAAGATTCTTTAATTGCAATTTCTTAGAGGAAAGACACTCCAGTGAAGCATGCTGGTTTTTAGTAGACTTGTGCATTGTGAGAGGTACTTTGAGAGCTCAGCTTAATCCTGGTGATTGACATACTGGATTCTCCAAATTTCAAGAACCTACACTGGGATATCTTCTGTTCCCTGTACACTGTGTGAGTCATTTGAGATGGAAGCTCAAGTTCAACCTGTTTGGCAAATGTATGCAGGGCAAAAGCTAGCTTCAGTGCTCTGCTAATCTTGCTAAATTCCTACTTTCACCTAGTTTTAGGAATTACGTCTAATCTATTGACTGACATATATAAAAAAATACAAAATAACGTAAATTGCCTATCTAATGTTTGTGGTTATTTTCACTGAGTGGGTCAGTTGGCTATTTTGTCCGACTTTCTGCTGGAAAAGAAAGTTCCCTTTGATTCGTCCTATTGGTGTCAATTGATATTTACTTTTTTCTCAGAAGCGTCCCTAACCTTCTTTCCTATGTGTTCCCATAACTCTCAGGACATACCTTTATCTCAGTACTTGCCACACAGCATTGCAGTCTCTGGTTTCTCCATATTCCTGGTACACTTTAAGTTTTGAGAGAGCAAGATTCATGGATGGCCTTAGGATAATAATAATAAAATCTCTAGTAATAGAGTGGTTTCCAAAAATTAGGAATTCTTGAATGAATAAATATACATTGAATGAATTAATATACATGCAAATTAACTTCTTTCTTCCGCTTTCTGTATCTTTCATCAAGTGGTTCTTATATATTTTATGGTCTTCATTTTTAAGATTGACTCAGCTTTAGTCTGGTTAGGCCTTTATAATGGTTTGGCTTTTAGGGTGGTTTGGCCTTATGATGATAATAGCATTAAATACAGTGAACTTGTTAAATATTTAAAAAGTAAGTACATGGCTAATATACATTATTTCTTTCCTTCCTTCCTTCCTTCCTTCCTTCCTTCCTTCCTTCCTTCCTTTCTTTCTTTCTTTTAGTACTGGATCCCCAGTACCAAAAGAAAGAAAGAAAAAAGAAAAGAACATACGGGTACTTAACCATTGAGCCACATCCCCAGCCCTTTTTTATTAATATATTTTATTAGAGACAGGGTCTCACTGAATTGCTTAGTGCCTCGCTAATTTGCTGAGGCTGGTTTTGAATTCATGATCCTCCTGCCTCAGCCTCCTGAGGCACTGGGATTACAGGCAAGCACCACTGTCTCCAGCTAATAGGAATTTTTAAAGGCCACAGTTTGTTCAGAAATGTCATATAATTATTGGTAAATAACTTTCAGATGGTCTTTGAAATGTTCTATAAAGATTGAAGTAATTACTTAAGTAAAGCTTGAATGATAAAGTCAAATACTTGAGCAAAATCTAGAGAAAAAAATCAAGGCAGGCTGTATCTACTAAATCTCAATTTTATTGTGTGATGCAGATCCCCGGGTTGGGATGGTGGTTACCCTTCCTCATGTCCCACCGTCTATTTAGAAACAGACAGTCATCATCTCCTCCTGCAGCGGGTCAGGCTTGCCATTTTCGGTCTCCTCTCTGACTTGCTCCTGCTCACCTTCCCCTTTAGGGCTCCAGCTTCTGCCCCAGTCTCTCCTCTCAGTACAAGAGCTTGTCAGTAAAGTTCCATCCAACCATTTCATTCATCCTCTGGTGAATGCTGTTTTCAAAGGATTAAAGACCAGAATGTTCTGATTAAACACTTAATTAGCCATAATAAAAAATATTGCCAGTTTTAAATAATTGATTCACTCATTAGTTTAATATGCTAATGACAGAGCCCTGAGAAAAGGAAATGGAATAAAATTTACCCTCTGAGAAAATGGGTTGAAATTAGATTTTTACACTAAGATTTCTCAGAGTAATTACTAGCTCCCAATAGATGGGAGTTATCTAACTAGTGCTTCATTCACTGCTTGGACTTCAACTGGCTAAACTTTCTGCAAATGAGAGTGCTCAAACTTGAGCTTTTTGGTTATTTATTGCAAAAATTGGCCAGACTGTAGCCTGTTACTCGAATGTTCTTCCTCCAGATACCACATAGCTCTCTTTCACAACTTTCAGATTTCTGTTCAAATGTCATCTTTGACACCATCATATATTATATTTTTCCTTCCTGGTACACATTAACCTGTTTTACTACACTTTCATTTTCTCCATAGCACTGACTGAAATTGGAGGGATTATAGTTTACTTTTCTGATCTCCATACACTAGAATTATTCTCAGTACCTAGATTGGTGCCTAGCAGACAGACAGCACTCAATCAGCATAATTAATTAATACAAAGGCAAATAAAGTAAAATTTGACCCATCCTGATAGAGCAATCTAGTGCCATGTGGGAAATACATTCTGTCATACAGCAGCCGGGAGTTTTTCCAAGGAAGAAACAGAAATTAATAATGCCACACTCAGCTTTCTTCTGTTCATAGCCCCAACCTCTAGTGACATCATGTGGATTACTGTATAGACTTGAAGTCTACCTTCACGTTACACCTCTACTCTTCCACTGTGTAAAGAATTTTCTGAGTCCACCAGACAGAATCACACTCAACCAAACCATGCGCATGCCATTAGGTCTGTCTAATCACATAACATGTGTATCATTTCCATCTTTCCATGCATCAATCTTAAATATGAGCTTTATCTTAATAACCACTTTCTTTGTGCTAGCAGAATAAAACAAGTTCTTATGGTTTGGATATGAGGTGTCCCCCCAAAAGTTCCTGTATTAATTAAAGAATATTCAGAATCCAATATTTATAATATTAGATTATGAGAGCTATAACCTAATTAGTCCATTCTAATTTGAATGGAATTACTGGGTGATAACTACAGGTAGGTGAGGTGTGGCTGGAGGAGGTGAATCACTGGGAGCATACCCCGGAAGGGTTCCTGTTCTGTAGTTATTCTCCCCACCCCCACTTCCTGGCTGCCATGACCTGAACAGCTTCCCTCTGCCACACCCTTCTGCCATGGTGTGCTTCCTCACCTTGGGTCCAGGGTAATGATGTCAGCTGATCATCAACTAAAACTCTGAAATGATGAGCCAAAATAAACTTTCCTTCCTGTAAGTTATCCTTGACAGGTATTTGGTCATACAAAAAGTGGACTAATACAGAAGGTACTGAAAAGTGGGGTAGTTGCTGTAACTAACCTGATCCTGTGGTTTAGAAGCCTTTAGAAATGGTTAAAAAAATAAAATAAAATAAAAATAAAAAATTAAAAAAAAAAAAGAAATGATTTGTGGGAAGTTTTTGGAAAAGTCTGGAGATCTGGACTGGACAGGACTTAGAATTTCATACATAGAACTTAATGGGTGGTTCTGGTAGGAAATTGGAAGACTTGAATACAGCTAGTAAAGATTATGCTCAAGAAGTTTCAGAGGGAAACGAGGATTCTACTGGGAACTGGTCTGAAGGCTATTTATGTTGTATTCTGGAAAAGAATTTGTCTACATTTTGCCCATGTGCTGAGATTTTGTATGAGGCTAAATTTAAAAGTGATGGACTAATTAATCTGGAGGAGGAAATTTCAAGACAACACAGCTTTCAGGAAGTGGCATGGATTTTGCTGGCAGCTTTTAGCCAGGTTTACTTTGAGAATTAGAAGCAGAAAGCAGAGGAGGAGAATTTTACAAAATTGCAATTTGGACAGAAAAGGGCATGTAAACTGGGGCCAAGAAGAGATTTGGGCTGTTAAAGAGATACTAAGGACTTTGCACAGAGACCATGGGAAAGAGGTCTTAAGGACATCTTAGGAATTCTATAGACCATAACCATTGTAGGCTCAAAGTTAGAAGGAAAAATTGCTTTGAACATAGATCCTGGGGATGGGGTGTGTCACCCTGGATGCACCAGGGGACCTAGAAAATTGTTTCACCATGCTTCACCCCCAGGCACTCAGAGTCCACTATAGCCATGATAAAAAAGAATCAAATAACTCTGTCAGTTGGCAACAGACCTTGGTATCATCCTCGTGGTGCTGGTTCTGTAAGAATGCAGGATGCTGAAGTTAGGAGTCATGGAGACTTCTATCAAGATTTCAAAAGAAGGCCTGGGAGGCCCAGAAAAGTGTAAAAAGGTCAGAATCCCTGTAGGCTGCCCTTAGAGGGTCTTGCATGAAGTTGTGAAAGTAAAACTGAAGCTGAAATGGAGACCCCAGGAATTAAGAAATGCCAGTAATGTGGACTATCTACAAAACAACAACAAATAATAAACAAACAACAACAAAAAAAAACTGCTGGCTAAGGAAAGAGCCAGGCCAACAAAGAGCCCATGAGCATTGTAATCTGCAAGACTGAAGAGATAGGACTGTCCAAGTCCATTGGAGAGCACATCTCACCACCATACGTCTCAGGTGCTATATGTGGAATTATGGGACATGTTTGCCTGGCTGGATTTTGGTCTTGTTTAGCCTCATCTCTTCTTTCTATGCCCCTTTATTCTGCTTTTGGAATGGAAATATTTACTCTGTTTCATTGTATGTTGGATATACATAACTTGCTTTGACTTTTACAGGGGCTCAGATGAGACTTTGCACTTGGACTTTTTGGCAATATGGGAACTGTAAGATTATGGGTACTCTTAGAAATTGACTAAATGTATTTTTCATTGTGAGGTGGGCATGAGGTTTTCAGGGTCATGGGTGGGATATTATGGTTTGGATGTGAAGTGTTCCCTAAAGCTCCTGTGTTACTTCAGTAATATTCAGAGGCAAAATGATTACATTATGAAAGCTTTCACCTAATCAGATTAGGACTAACTGGGTGGTAACCATAGTCAGATAAGGCATGATTGGAGGAGGTGGTCCCTGAGGATGTGTCCTGGAAGGGTGCAACTTTCCTGTAGCATCTTCTTCTTGCTCTCTCTGCTTCCTGGCCACCATGAGCTGAGTAGATTTCCTCCACTGTGCCCTTCTACCATAATGTTCTGTCTCACCTGGGGCCCAGACAGAGCAATGGGGTTGTCTCACCATGGACTAGATCTCTGAAACTGTGAGCCAAAAATAAACATTCCATCCTCTAAGTTGTTCTTGTATGGTGTGTTAGTCATAGCAATGAAGAGCTGGATAACACAAAAATCAAGGATACATCTGTTTAAGTATCTCTGTTCAAGTCCTGTAGGAGAGACTTATTTTGTTTCAATGTTGCAATAACAATTTGATGCATATTGAATAGCTTGGCATGGGACATTTTTTCTACCTAGAACTAATGGTCATAACCAATGTGTGGTCAACTTACTCTAAAGCACATAGGTAGAATGTAGAAAAGAAGAGACTTCACCAGTGCAAGGATATATTTAGGACAAAAAGTGTCCACTACATATACCAGTATTAGCAGGTGGGATGTAACAGCTGAAGAGAATGTCTCACCCCAAATTTCTATCGTCTCAGAAAGTGAAGGGTAGAGAAGCCAATACCTACAATTGTTTGATTTGGATTCCCCACATTCTAAGTCTCTAACATATTTGTTGCTTGTAAATGAATCCTGAGTCCTGAAGAATTTAGTCCGATTCTAAATGCTATGCCCTGTCAGAGCACAGGGATACTATCAGACAGTGCCTTTACAAAAAGGCCAAGAGGATTGCCTGATAGAAGCAGCAATGTCAGAAAATTCAAAGTTGGTTTTTCCTCCTAATTCTATTGGAAAGCTAGTCAGGAGATGAGTGGGAACCCATTAACATAATCAAAATTGTATTTCCTTTCCATTAGTAACTATTTCTCCACTTCAGCTTTAGTGCCCTTGTACCCAAAAGGACAGTGATGTCTATATCCCATTCTTCTATTGATCACTATCCTGTCACTGAAGAAAGAACTCATAAAGCTCCAAAAACAATGAAAATTCTCAATCTGAACATGTGACATTTAATTTTTATTTTAGAAAATTTTAAATGTAGACTAGTGCAGTGAATTTCCATGTACCCATCACCCAGCTTCAGCAATAATCAACTCATGGCCAGTTTTAGGTTTAGCCATGCCTCCCTCCCACATTATTTTGGAGCAAATTATACATTATTTAATTTTATATGCATTTCAGCATGTATCTCATGTGTCTCTAAAAGATAATAAATCTTAAAGTAAAAATACATTATCACAGCTTAAAATTAATAATGTCTCATTGATTATTATCAAATTTCTAGTCGTTCATATTTACAATTGTCTCACAAATCTCATAATTTTTAAATTTTTTAAAATTTTTTCGTTGAATTAGAATGCAAATGACATCCACATATTGCATTTCACTTATAAACATTTGAAGTCTCATTTAACCTATGTTTCCATCTCATCTTTCCTTTCATATGGGTTTTGTTGGAGAACCCAGGTAAAATACCCCATAATTTTTTCTGCAGTCTACATATTGCTGATTATACCCTACGGATGTTGAATCAAGAAGCCTCATCAGATTCAATTGCGGATGTCATTTTGAAATATCAGCAAAGAAAATGGATTTGTATGACTTCCCATATCTTATATACATATATTCAAAAGTTTCTTAAAAATCCTACGTTGTAGCAAGGTGCTATTTCATTTACAACAAATAACCCAAATGAAGCCATTTCACAGGGCAATGTGTTATTTTGAAACTCACACAAGCTAACAATTCCAATTCAAAGAAAATAAACTGCTGTGTGGATCTTCAAGAACAAACACACTGTGCTCTTACTGGTAAGGAATGCAGACACATTTCTGGATTCTTCAGTGCTCAACATAACTCATCCCACACCCATGAACGTCTCACATGAACAAAGCAGATTCAAAACATGGGTTCTTCTTCTAAGTTCTCTCTTTTCTTCATTCTCTGCCTTGTAGAATCCTCATGTTTCTCATGGTTGTCATAGCTGACATAGTTTCATTGTAGCAAACTCGACTACAAAAAAATCTTGAAAGTCCTCTTGAATAAAATCTGATGCAAACTCATATATAAGCACAAAATATAGACATTGGAAAAGATGATCTTTGATCATAGGAGTTTTGTAAGGTGATCTGGTCTGAATCCACAGAAGTTATACTAATACCATGATGTGAAATCTTAAGCAATGATTCAAAAAAAAAAAATCTTTTGAGAACACTTATAATGGTATGCCAAAGTCAGAATAGAATCACAAAATAAAAAGACTTGCTTAGAAATTATCTTATAAATGATCTCTTTCCCCTTGTTTATCCAAAGCTCAGAGAAGTTAGTAACCTCCAATTTAAAGACACAGCTAGGTCTAAAACTCAGTACTCCTGACTTCCAAAAAGTGGTTTCCTACACCATCTCCCTACTAGAAGGTTAAAGAGCTCAACTCACCAGCTCAAAGCCCATCTACACTTAACCCTTACCTTCATCATTCTCATCCATTGGCTGGAGACTAACAAGACAGGGGATGGTCTTCCCCACTCCTACCATCAATGCTAACTGGGGTCCCTGCTCAATCTTCCTATCTAGGGATGGGGCCAAGGCAATCTCTTCTCTTTCCCTGAAGCTCCAGGGCTAACAGACAATGTCAGCCTCTCACTATTTTGCCTCTTATATGGTTGGAGGTCTAAGCAATTTCTGCTGTTCATCATTCATTTCTCCCCTGCTCACTAGAGCCCCTGCCCATATCTAGATTATTCTATGTGTTAGGTATGGTAACCTCTTGTTCTTGCTCACATCTTATTGCTACTAAAGCAGTCCATACATGTGTTTGTGTGGATAATATGTTATTCAAAATCTTTTGAGAACACTTATAATCTGTTTAGTACAACTGCAAACTCAGCCCTGGCTTCCAAAGCTGTTCACCAGTCCAGTGAACTCTTCTGTACTAATCACCCTTGTGTTATTGGTTTACAGAATAATAAACTTCTGATTCTGATTCACCTTACATCCTTCTCAAAGTATATTTCTCCCACTCCAATAGACTTTGCTGTACCTACAGGACAGATGCAGAGAAAATTTTACAAACTAAACCACATCCTCTTTTTTTCTGAGAAATATTTTCCTTTTAATACAAGTTTTAACTGACTTGACTGTTTATTCTCTACGCATCCACACCTTTCAGGCATTCATGATAGTTACTATCTCAAGTAAATATGGTGTGGTCTCCTCATACAAGCTTATCTAGCTAAATGAGCATCACCAATAGGATTTTTTTTTACTATAAATAAATATTCCAACTTTACTATAAAATTTCAATCTATTGATAAATATTTTTAAATATCATATACTGATATATATACAGTACTTATACCAATATTAAAAAACCATGATTTTTGTCTTTAAAACCATTATATTATAGATTAAACAATGAAGTATGCACATTCAAAAAGATGGCTAATAAAAATAATAATTTAAAATGAAATATTAATAACCAGTCAGTGGATACTATAGAGAATTCAGAAGAAGGGAGGTTATAGACACAGAAAGAGAACTAGACCTTGGGCTTAGAGTTCTAGGCAGAACTTACAATGTGTAAAGAAGGAATCAGAATCAACTAGGGCATGAACATAGAGTACAAGTTATTGGCAGATATAGACCACTTCTAATCTTTATATGTCTTTGTTTGTTCAAGCTGTTGTTAAAGAAAACCTTAAACTGAGTGGCTTATAAACAACAAAAACTTATTTTTCACAGTTCCAGAGACCAGGAAGTCCAAGATTAAGGCAACAACAGATTTAGTATTGGGAAGGCCCCCTTTCTGGATCATGTTTCCTTCTTGTTATTTCCTCCCATACATAGCAGAAGTGGCAAACCAGCTCTCTGGGATCTTTTATAAGACACTAGTCTTTTATAAGGATATGAGGGCTCTACCCTCATTACCTCATCACCTCCCAGAAGTCCCACCTCCTTATACTATCACCTTAGAATTTCAACATAAGAATTTTGGTCAGACATAAATATTCATTACACTGAACTATACTTCCAAGAGAAAACCACAACCGCTGACTGTAAACATGACGAAGATGGTGTTAATGGTGGTGCTAATGATGGCAATGTGAGGAAGGTGAGGATATTGGTAATGCTGACAAATGATTCTAGCAAAAATGAAATTTGCATTACAAAACAAACTTTCTTTTTCTTAACCATCAGCCAGCCCAGGATTTGTATCAGTTGATGTGAAATATTCCCTCTTTTCAATCCTCCATCCTGGTGCTAATTCTGGTAACAATATTGTGTGGTCCACTTTTTTTTTTCTTGCTTTATATCAATGGCTTAATGAATTGATTTTTCATTGGCATAGCAGCAAAGCGGGTGGGCTGATGTTACTTTTATCTAACCAGAGTCTCATTAACATACTTTGGTTTGGTGAAGGATATCGTCCATGGAGTGTGAAGGCCAAGCACATATAATTGAGGGCTTTCTCCAAAGTTTGTTTTCCTCTCATTATCCAAATTTCATTTCCCATAAGCTTAGCTTCTAGACAGTTCAGAGTACAAATCTCACCTTACCTCCAATTGAAAAAGCAGCATGCATACACATAATCAACATTAAGATTATATTGGCAAATGCACTTATATATCTAAACTCATAAAAGCATGCATGCATGTGCATGCACACACATGCATGTACACACTCACACACACACACACACCCCACTTTATGGTGTACCCCTGCCATTTTACTTTGAAGTTCAAGAAAATTGAAGGCACAAAGGCAAGCATGTTCTCAGTTCCACTCTGTAGAGGCTTCAGCTAACCCGACGCCTGGAAAGCAAATGCGGTGACCTTTAAAAGAATCAAGAAGAAGCTATTTCCAGCACATTACTAAATGCTATATTTTAAAGGTTCTAACCTTATTTGCTACAAGTGTATAATATCAGGAAACCCTTGTGAGGGAAGGGTCTGCATTCATCACATGGCACAAGTCACTTACAGAAGAGATGGGGAAAGTTATTACTTTCCAACTTGCAGACACCAAAGTTCAACCCAGCTCCTTTTGTGGTTTGCAGCATTAAATAAGGTTCAGGGATCACTTGAAGAATTATGGGCTTCTTGACCTAACAAAAATATAAAGTTTTCTGCAAATAACAATGGCTATCTCATCATGCAGAGCAATTTATTACACCAGCACACACACACTCCACCTTCTACAGTTCATGTCAGCTGGCCCCAACTGACCCTTCATGGGTCTATGACATTGGCTTTATTTGCTCTTCTATTTGATTAATAGTAATAATTGCTCTATAAGACCCAGAATTAAAATAAGGAATTTGTTAGAGAAATAAAATTACTCATTGGAGGAAAAAAAAAATTAAAATAAAGTCTTTGCAGCTGGGGCAGAACTCCACTATGAATGCCTACAGGACTAATTTCTTAGAAAAAGAAGAAGAAGGAAAAAGAAATGAAAAGAAAGAAAAAGGAGACCATAAACAGATTATTTCAACATTTACTAGAATCCCAGGGCTTAGAATGTCAGAGAGGCTGGGGGGAGGGTGAACTTGAAAATACTGATCATATTGCTTTTTATTTGTATACTGCTTTACAAAACATTGACATTTTGCCACATGTTTGTATTCTGAACCATATTAGATTTTATAGATTGAAAGTGAAGATTTCTAGCAGGTCAGCGTCCGTGAATCCTTTTCCCACCCCAATTGCATAACCTACATCTATGAAAGAATGAGTTGCCAATTATCTCATGGATATAGGATTTATAAATCAGCCAAGCCAATAAAACATCATGTGGGGCCTATGGGGCCAGAATTATCTCTAGTTCACTTTGAGTGGAGTAGTCAAAACAATAGTAAATTACCCTGGTTATCTAAGAACTTGCTGGCTTCTGTGATGGTCTGAGTAATTTTTGATTTTTAATGGTGGACTGGAAAATCCATCTCAACCTAGTTAGCATAAAATTGAGTTTGGGTATTTATTGGTCTTCCATACTTAAGAGTTGAAAGACAGAGCCCACAAGCAGAAAACAACTGTGTGGTGACTGTGATGTCATGGGTTTTCAGGCTTGGGGAAAGCTTTCTTAGTCAGGATTCCACCCAGGTCAGAAAACAATTGTTGCAAGGGTTTTGAAATCTCTTATAAACCAAAGCCCCAGGCAAAGAAAGAAATAAGTGCATTGAGCAACAGGCAAAGTCGGAAAAGGAAAGAAAATCAAATAGTTCAAGGTAGCATGCAAACTGCACTGAGAAATGAGTTCAGGTTCCCAAATAAGGACAGGAAAAGCCAGGAAACTCTGGCTATGAGATGTTAAATGAAGAAGTCACTTAAACCTAAAGATCTTACCAATGGTTCCCTTGTGGCTTAGGCCACCACACTTCCAAAAGGTCCTTGACTGAGTTATAGGATATCTAAGGTGTTTTGACAGACCCTGACTTTTAACTGCGTAATGAGCATACTAAGGAGGGTTTTAGGTTACTGTTGTTGAGATTCTCTAGAATGAAACAAAATACACATTGATTCTCAGGATGGAGATCCCAGTATTACAGTAAGCTAAAAAGTGCTCTTGCAATATATTTCCTGAAGACTGAAGCATGATAAAATGAATCTGAGGAAGCCTGCACAGTCCCTCACACTGACCCACCCTAAATTATTTTAGATTGCTGAGTCCAGGCATCTTTGATGCTGCCCTACTCTTTGTTATAATGTTAGCACGATTGGAAACTTCATGCATAAAATGGTTTTATTTAATAAAAACTCAATAAAGATAATCGAATGCAATGGTATTAAGGAAGACACATGATAAGAGGCAGGCTACTTGTTACATTCTCCCTTGGAAAATTTAGTCATTGGTTTTGCCAAGGAAGACTGAAATGTGATATTTTCAGTCAAAATTTGGGTTCCTGAAACTTCAGTAGAAGGACTTATTTGTTTATCTACTATGAATATGCTGAATATTAGCATTCAGGATGCCTAGGAAATATACCGTATCTAGGTTTCAGCTAGTTCTCATGTTTACACACCCACCATCTTAGCCCACCAACTCTGTTTTATTATCTCCTATAATAGTAATAGCTATTACCCAGCAGAAGAGCTGGGATTTGAACCCAGTTTCTTGATTCCAGATTATTGGTTACCTCACAGAGTTTTGTGAGAACGCAAACATTCCTGACACAGAGTACTACATGAATGTTAGCTATATTTTTTATTAGTTAGACTTTTATCTTATATTATTCTCTTTAAAATTAATGTTTTTTATACTATCTTAAGATTCTGACCTAGATTTATTCATGTATTCCTTCCTTCACCTAGTTTTTTGAAAATACTCTGGAGTTTGACATGATGCATATGTATATTATTTAATCTAACTGGTAAGTAACCCACTGTGATGGTTAATTTTATACCTCAAGTTGGTTGGGTAGTGGTGCCCAGATATTGGGTCAAACATTTTTCTGGATATTTCCGTGAAGGTCTTTTGCAGATAAAATCAATACATAACCCCTGTACTTTGAGGAAAGCAGATTGCCCTCTCTAATGTGGATGGGCCTCATTTAAAGCCTTAATAGAACAAAAACTGACCTCCCACAAGGAAAAAGAAGATTTTTTGATCTTGAACTGCAACATCATTTTCTTCCTGGTCTCCAGTTTGCCAACCCATCCTAAAGATTTTGGTCTCCAGCTTCATAATCACGTGAACCAATTCCTTAAAATCTCTCTCTCTCTCTCTCTCTCTCTCTCTCTCTCTCTCTCTCTTCATTCTTTTCTCTTTCCCCTCCCTACACACACACACACACACACACACACACACACACACACACATACAAAAAGAGAGAAAGAGAGGGAGGTACACACACCACACATACTCCACATTGGTTCTAATACATCAGCTAACTGAAATGTCAAAAACTGTTCTGGCCCACAGGCAATTTCACCATCCTACACCAATTTCATCATTCTTCCCTGTTCTTCCTGTAACTGAGAATTACACAATCCCCACATTTCTCCCAAAGGGTGGACTTCTGAAGTCTCATTTGTTTTCTCTAACTGCTTTAAGGGTCCAGTTTGCCTGTAAACAACTTTAGGCTGCACTAGTAACTAACATAGAAAAGGCCAGTAGTGTGACCAGATTGCTCATGGATATATCTTGTTGCAGGATCCTCTGGTCATTCTCAGAACAAGCCCCATAACAGGTGAGAGGGTGGTTCAGCCCCATATGCCTTCCCAACAGCTGAATGCAGCCCTCCCATCCATCCATGGCCAAGATGTGATTGATTAAATATGCCAGAAATTTTATGCCTAATTATTTAAATTCCCTAAGGCTAATCTTTAAGAAAATAATAATAATAATAATAATAATAATAATAATAATAACAACAACAATAACAATATCAACAGGTTACAAAAGATAACTCTCACACCATCAAAAGCCAGTGTAGCATTTCACCCAGTTCTGCCTATTGATCTCCCAGGGCGGCCACTTCCTTTTCATATGTTAAAGACTTCCCAAGGAGGACAGAATGATGTGTTATGTTATAAACAGCTGGTGGGTGGCTTAATAAAGTCACAGGTGAATGCATTTTACCCCTTACATTTTCTCATTATTGTCACTTTAAAACAACAACGCAAGCAAACACTCATACCACACACACACACACACACACCCAAAACCAAAATAAAACAAAAACTACACCTTCTACAAAGTGCAAGGTATAAAACCAATGTTTGCCTTTCAATTAAAGACCTCAGGCTCTCAGCTTGAGTGCAACACTCTAACATCAATGAGAAGATTTTTCTAAGAACTGTGAAATGTGAGACTGTGGCTGAGAGGCTCACATGACTGAGTAATGATCCGCAAGTGTTCAGTAGAGGAATTTGCTTAATGAGCTTTAATGTCCCTGACAGCTCAGATGGCTTGGGGCTGAAAAAAAACCTTAGTCTACACGTTGTCACCTTGGGCATGTCTTTTTTTCCTGAAATTTTAATCCACCAAGACATATTTGAGGTTTAACACTCAAAATGTTCACATGAATTCAAATGTTCCTTTTTTTTTTTTTTTTAATTCCTGGTCAATGAAGCCTTGAAAAATGGCGCCACAGGTATTGTTCAAACTTCTCTTTTGAAATAAGTCTGAGATCAATAGATTAGTAGTTTATTTGGGGAGGGGAAGCAAAATGCCCACTGTTTATGAATATATATATATATATATATATATATATATATATATATATATATATACATACATAAAGGAAATGCTACAAATTTATTGGTTGTGGTAGGCAGATTGAGCCTTGGGTGAAGAATACCAATGACTTATAAAATTATCACCATCTTTGATCTGCATCTGACTCAATCATTCAATGTAAAAACTGGCATAAAGTTTAGGATTTTGAGCATATACACAGACAGCTGCTGAAACTGATGACATCTTTTAGAAATTTCAAATTTTCCATAACAACTTTCTGCATTCACGACCTCAAATAACTCTGTTGACTGCCTCATCATATTAAGACAGAATAATATTTACCCTCATCCTCAGAGAAAAATGAAGACAAGTAGCCAATAATAAAAAAAAATGGGTCCTGGCATGATAAAAGTATCTTCCTCCATGACTCACAAAGGCATTGTGTCAGAAAATTAACTGACTGCCCAACTAATTGTTTGCATCACCTAATTCAAATTAATTATTTTTATGGAAGTAACCCATTGTTTCTGAACTGTTCATCCATCTCCATGATAATGTAAACTGCATGAGACCACCCATGGTTTCCTGGGTTGGCTTCTGAATCATGGTCTAGTAAATGTTTGCTTAATAAAAACTCATTTGTGTTTATTTTATTTTACTATTTTATTTTTTAAAGAATAAGAACTATATCTAAATCACAGGGTGGCTACATCTGCTGCCATATTATAACTAATACAAAAGATCTAAGAGTGGTCCCTTACCAACAATTTCTAACTCTTCTCATCTATGATGAATGACCACATTTCATTGGCTGATTTTTCAGAGCCAGACAATAATATACATGGCACAACCATTCTTACAGACCATGATGATGGGAATTGTGACCCCTGGAAATGGGAAGTGTGGCCGCATTGATTGGTTTCTGTTACCATCAACATTTCCTGAGAAATGCTGGGTGACCAGCGTTTACTTCTGAGCTAAGGAAAATTAGGATGAATTAATTGCTCTTTGAATGTGTTTTGAGAATTTATTTTACAAGTCATCCAATTAACTAATTGGAGGTGCCTTGGGGTATTACAAGTCTGGATCCCAGTTATTACTTTCTCTCAGTTAGGGATAAAAATTCTGTCTGAGCTGCCTCACTCATTCATGGGTAAGCCTACCAAGACTAATCCTAGAGACCTCTTTTGCTCTCATGAAGTTCTTACATCCTATAAATTTGTAATAGGAAGGATCCTCAGCCCTCAGGCCCATGCTGTGACCGTCACCTTTGGTATCAAATCCCCAAATCATATCATAAACACAATCTTTACATCTTTTATTCAACAAATATATGGGATTCATCCTGTGTGCTCTCTCCCTGTCACATGCTCTGGATAGGGTTGTGGAGAAAGATATATATATTTTTTTTAATTAGAGAACATCTACTATGCTATTAGTCACTGGGAAAAAAAAATACATATGCCCATTAATCTCCACCAATGAAAATGTCTACTACTACTGAAAATAGTGTCAGCACACATGTACTAAGACTTTGTATGTCATTTCAATCATCATAACAATCATTGAGGTAGGTACATCTAGGAAAACTGAGGCACAAGGAAGGTACACTCACCATAATAAGTGGAGGAGCCAGGATATTCAAATACAGACAACACCATTCTAATATGCTTGCTTATAACCACTATACTCTAATAAAGAATTGCAAAGAAAACAAAGAATGTGAAGAGTGACTTATATACTCTGCATGTCCTAGGTGGAATTAACTTGTAAACTGAAGCAAGGTAATTATCCATATTATCTAAAGTATATTTGGTGGCAAGAATCAGGAATAAAAACCACTCGAATGATAAAAAACAAAGGCTTTATGTCTTTTATAGATGCATTTGTGGTCATATTATGATGCTGGCTTAGAGGGAACAGATTGAGGAATTTAACCCTGAGCCAATATGGAGCAGCTCCAGGTAACCCAAATAAAGACCCAAGTCCCACTTCCAGATCATAAGCAGGAGAAGTCGCTGATGACTCCAACTCTTACAGGCCTTTTCTTCTTTGATCCAACAGTATTGGCTTTGTGTCCCAGACGGTGCTGTGTCATTGTGCGAAAGACACTGTACTCTGAAGGCTCATCCAGCTATAAATTTAGGGATAATCAGGTGTGAATCCTGGTTTTCCTGAAAGAGCGAAAAATACATACGCTCATTAATCTTCACCAATGAAAATATCTACTACTACTGAACAATAGTGTCAGCACACATTTAGCACACATATACTAAGACTTTTTATGTCATTTCAATCATCATAACAATCCATTGAGGTAGATACAGGTAGGGAAACTGACCTTTGCTGCAGTCTGGCTGGGCACAAATCATGAGCCACTCAAGCAGGAACAAACTATTTCTGAACTCCACCACCACACTCCACACACACTCCCCAGGAACTCTCCGGAATGCCACACAGCTCCTCCAGGAACCACCAACCGGAAATCCCTCCTCCGGCACTTCCCCAACCAATGAGAACTTTTCAGGAATACCCGCGAGAGCTCAACTGGAACTCAACGGGAACTCTGCAAGAACTCAAAAGTCATCATCTTAATGGCTCGCTGGCGTCACCTCTCAATCACTACTTCTGGCAAAAATGCCATGCGTCGTCGGCTATGGCCCTCAACAGACCTCTTACCAAGGTCTTCAGTCAATCAAATTTCAGGTTTCTTATCTGAGTAATCGGGAGAATAGAAGCACTTACCTACTAAGGATTATTATAGTAAGTTTTTAAATGAGATGACACATTTTAAAAATGACACTGAGCTTTGGCATACAGTGAGTTATCAAAACTATTTGCTATTTATATTATATAATGCCACTCTATACAGTGTCTCCCAAATAGACTGTACACTTAAAGGGAGGTTTTCTAAAATTCTTACTTTTATGTATTTACCTTTGTGCCTAGTATATACCATGCTGGATAAGCACACATCAACAGATTGATTGGCAAACAGGGCAAAAGTTGAGGAGGAAGTTCTCTACATATTAAACCACAAAACAGAAAGAGTACAAATGAATGGATTACTATTTGGTCTTTTGATCATTCTATTGAGATAGGCAAGATCAGATTTCTTCTCTTTTTATAAATCACAGGAATAACTTCAGGAAGCCCTAGACATCCTGGTATAAGGTTAAGTATTTCAAACAGAGCTGTGCCTAAGTGCTGAAAATATCCAGATGAACATATGTTGAAAACCTTTTGCACAACTCCACCGCAGTATGAGGAGCAAGGGATGGCTGGAGCAACCCCAGGCTCTGTACTTTGGGCACATGCACTCATTTGTTAGGAGCTGTCCATCTTGAGCACAGCTTGCAGGCCTCGTCTCAAGAATGAGGTCACCACAGAGCCCACATGGGCAGACAGGCTGCAAAATAAGATATGTCTGGGTGCAGATGTGGGAGGAATTGGGCCTAACAACCATAATGGAAACAGGAAATGAGAGTTAGGTCAGCCCAACTGCACAGTTGTTGAAAAAGCAAAACTTGGCCATGTGTTATAACTTTCATGCTCCATAATGTTTACTACCTATCAGCCAACTTTACCAACAGGTTAGACCATCTAGACTATTGCTGTGAGAAAAAGAAGAAGAACTTAAAGGTATCCATCAGACCCTTTCACTACAGACCATCTTCCTAAGTGCCTTCCCATGTTTTGAATCAATATAGCACTAGATCTAAGGGATCATCTCATTCAAACACTTCAATTGCAAAATCTTATTTCTTTTTGTCCTTTTCTGTTTAGAGCTATTATAATAAAATTTACAAGGCCTTTGCAGACCAGAGGGGCTTCTCTGATAAAAAACACAAGGAAGAAAAAAATAAATTCAGTGATAAACAAAGGGCAAGCCCCTTGCCTCGCAGTACAGACATGCACACTCAGAGCATGCAAGCATTCATAAGCTCACACACACATGCCTGAGCGCACACTTAATATTTCTGCCAGTTTAAGTGTGAAGATATTTTGAAATAATCATTGCTAAGTCCTTGAGCTAGAAGAGCAGTACATCATGACCTCCAGATGGTCAGCTTGCCTCTGCAATGGTATTGAACTTACCCCCTAAGAGCACATGCAAGGCTGTCTGCTGACCATAAAATGTTGGACACTTTGCCAGTCTGCTCTTGACCTCACATGGACTTTGACGTCTTTTTGGCTGATGATAAAACTCATGCAACAGTTAAGATATGCAGGTTGATGAAATTACCAGCACCCAGTCCTGCTAAATTTTTAAAAACTATATAGAACATTACACATATCCTAAAAATCCATTATTTTATTCCTTGACAGATATCAGCATGTTTAAAGCTTGGAAAGCAACCTATACAAAATGTTTTCTAATTCTGTACATTCTCTGTGGTCATTCCATTTTTCTGAAAGCTTTAGAGTCTGTGTGTCTCTCAGCTAATTATAACACAACTTTTTCTCTTATTGTATCATATCTCTTATTGAAGCATGTTTTCTCAAATGGAGTGGACCCAGGAAGAGGAAGAACTTAAGGGAAATGCTTGGGAAAGTTCTCTATTTCTTAGTTTGTTATTTAAAAAAACAAGAGTGGAAAAGAAGATAGGACCCGAGGAGATGATCCTTAAGGTAATCCATTAAGGTGTGTCAGAATGTGGTAGAATATCCCAAAGTTCATCTTATCTGTCAAAGAGACTAGAAAGAAGAGAATGGACAAGCTTAGGTAAGACAAGGAGAGCCTACATCAAGGGAGAAAAATAAGCCTATCAAGCAAGATGGAAGGAATATATCCTGCAGTTTAGAAGAAACCGAGTAATCAAGATGAAATTACTGAAGTCTTACAAAAAACTCAAAGGCCAAGAGGAGACTTAGAAATAAAGAAGATTATAGAGTTTATATAGCTTCAAACTTCATAGAATCCATCATTCAATAATTCATTCATTAACAAATTGTTGTGTCAAAAACTTACTGGTGTCAGGAAGTGCCTAGTTTACATCTGGAATTGTTATAGGAAATCATTATGCAGAAAAGAAGACATATGAATTTTCCACTCTGATGGAGCTGAAATTTCTAGACAGAAATTAAACATATGAACAAATAAACATATAGTGGCAACTGGTGATATGTACCAGGAAAAAAAGAAAAAGGCAGAATAAAGAAATAAAAAGTGACCCTGGGAAGGCCAAGGGGTTATATTTCAGATACAGTAACCAACTATGGGCTTTCTGACTAGGTAACATTTGAACATAAATGAATTGAAGGAACAGCCAAGTGAGGATAGAAAGAAAAGTATACCACAGCCGTGGAACATTCCATAAGCATAGGAACTGGCATGTACAAGAGCCTAAGGTAAAGTGGAGGTTGGCATGTTCAAGAAACGGAAAGAAAGATGTTGGGTTTCCTTCCTTAGCAATCTTCTTACTATCCATGTATTCCATAACATCATGTTCTACATTATAAATATATTCAATAAAAATTTATTTCTCTAAAAAAGAAAGAAAGAGAAATGACAGTTGAAACAGAGGGAAAAAGTGAAGAGAAAGTGAGATAGGTAGGAAGGGGCCAGATCATGGAGGGCCTGGTGGGCCACAGGAATGAAGAGTAGATTTTGTCTTAGTGAGAACTGGAGGGTCCTGAAGAGTTTTGAGTAGAGGGAAGTGTCATAGTCTGATTTACAGTTTGAGAAGATTGCTCTGTCTGCTCTGTGGAGAATATATTAGTAGGGTCCCAGAGATGAAGTTCTGAGACAAGTTCAGATGGCTATTCCATCATCCCAGGAGAGAGATAAAGTAGCTTGGAATGGGGAAGTGGTGGTAGAGGTGATGATATCATTCAAAGGAAGAACAGGTGGGACATGACATGAATTGCTTAAGGGCAAGGAGTCAAGAACTGTACACAAGTGTAGGCTGGAGCAAAAATTATTTTAATCTTGAGACTGTTTACTAAAATAGAAAAGATTGGTAGAACAGCTAAATTGAGATCAGGATAAAGAATAGGAATTGAGACCATTAGCTGTACAGTGCAATTGCTGAACAAAAGGTAACCAAATCTTTGACTATATTGAAAAAAGTATGATACAATACACCCTCTCACTCACTGTTGGTGCCATCCCCTAACCACTTTGTACAGTACTGTGCTTCAAGTGGGTTATTGATAAAGAAAACCACATTTACAGGAGGAGGTTCACTTAGGAGAATGGGATCATATGACAAATGTTTGAGGAAACGGGGGGGGGGGGTTGGGGGAGGCCAGAAAATAGATTTTACAGAAAAAATGAGTGTGTTTTATGGTAGTAGTTTTTATATATTTAAAGAAATTTCACTTATCCTGTGTGACTACAAAAGGCTCTTGGGTAACGGTGGATGGACACCAGGAGATAGGCTTCAGAAAAGAGGTGCTTTTATCAGTGAGAAAGCTGGTCCAGAAAGCTGGCCATTCACTGTTGCTTCAACTAGTAGGTTGGACTAGATGATATCAAAGAGCTATCCATCACAAGGTTCTTTGACTTGGGATGCAAGCTCCTTCTAGATAGAAATCATCTTGATCTTTTTAAAAAGTCTTTTCATGGGGCAGATAGTTGAGGCTCAAGATAGTCTTAGCAATTCCATTTTTTTTTTTTGGACAGGTATTTAACTTAACTAATGAAACCTTCAAATTATCATTATATGTTTGCATTATTTTGTATTTTGTGTAGAAAGGGTGATTAAAAAATCTGTTCTCTGCAATAGAAGCCTGGATCAACTCTTTCAGTCATTAATAATATACCAAGAATCATGGTAATCAAGGAAAATGTTTTAGGAAATGTTTGAGGAAACTCCCCAGAGAAGAGATTTTGCAGACAAAGATGGATGCAGAACTTGAGTCCTGCCAGTGAGGTCCAACTAATCATATTTAATGATTACTAATGGTTACTAATCATATTTCAAATGATTAGTAAAAGAGTAAATGAGATAGTCCTTGTCAAGTACCTTGCTGAGGGCCAGAACCTTGTTAAATTGTTGCTGTTATTTTGTCACTACCACTACTCACAAATGTTAAGTCATATGTGTCTAAGATTTGGTGTAAGACTCTCCAATTCACAATGTTTAGGGCACGGTCTCAGGCTCCCTCCCTGTTGGAAAATCTATAAAATGAGAAGGTAGGATGACCTTTAGATTCTTCCAGTTCTCAGAGCCAAAATTTCTGTGAGATTTATCCCATGGAGGACATTCCAAAATAATGTGCTAAGTCTCCAAAGTTGAAATTACTAATTTTAGTAAAAGTGGTTGATTGATGATATAAATATATAGAAATAAATACCTTTTCTTTATGCTAGCTACAAGAGATCATTAAAAATTTGAAATGTAGGGGCTGGGGTTGTGGCTCAGTGGTAGAGTGCTTGCCTAGCACATGCGAGGCCCTGGGTTCGATCCTCAGCACCACATAAAAATAAATAAATAGAATAAAGGTATTGTGTTCAACTACAACTAAAAAATTAATATCAAAAAATTTTTTTAAAAAATTGACATGTGCACAATCAAAATCCATGAAATACTTAAAAGTAGTAATTCTAGGAAGACATGCAAAAGACCTATTTAGAGAAGACTTCAAATAGTTCCTACTTATTGAATAATTAGAGACATAGTGTTCTCAAATGGCAAGACTAAAGGTTGTGATCATATTAATTTTGGACAAAATGACTTACCTTAAAGCATATCCAATAAATCCCCCCAAAGCATTTTTTTCTCTTATTTTGCATGCTTGCAATACATGTTTCAAAAGTTCATTTGGAAGAATACATATGAAAAATAGATCTATTTTGAAAGAGAACAGAAATGAGAAAAGACCAGATAGATCACAAGATAATTTATATTTCACTATAAGCTCAAACTAAGTTCTCAATGTAAGATCTAAATGTAAAGTCGAAATCTGAAAAACTAGGAGAAAAATAGAGGAGGGAATGAAACTATATCTTCTCTCTAAAACTGATGACTTCATAGCAACTTATTATCTCACAGATCTGGGGCTAGAAGTCAGAAATCAAGGTGTTAGCTGAGCTGGTTCCTTCCAAGGGCTGTCAAGGCGAATCTGCCCCATGCCTTTCCTGCAGTTCCTGGTGGCCTCGGGCATACCTTGGTTTATGGAGGGTATTTTCCCTGTATTTTCTTAATTTTTTATTCCCTCTGTATGAATTTATCTCTTCATGTGATATTCTTTAAGGACACCTGTCATTTCAAAATGGGATACACTGTACCCCAGTATAACCTTATTTTATCTAATTACATCTGCAACAACCCTTTTCCCAAATTAGACCACATTCTGGGGTACTGGAAGTAGGTCTTCAAAACCTAAGTTTTGAATTCAACTCATAACATTGAGAAATGTCCATGTGAAAGGAAATTAGGAGAGATCCAAGAGGACTGGGAAAGCCATCAGAGAGAGTACGCATGCCTCATGGTCTAAGGAAGTGTCGGAATGTCACAGGAGTCCTAAGAGGCAGAGTCAGCTACAAAATTCTTCTCTGTCTCCATTAGGATCCTCAACACACTCAGTCTTTGGTGGAGGAGCGGGGCTTCCTCAGGGTGACTTTGGCATAAACCAATCAAGGGATTTCAAAGTGCTACAATTGGAACCCTCAGTCAATGACACTTCTGTAGTAGGCAGTCTATGAGTTGCCTTCTCATCACCTCCTCGATGCCATAAAGGATAAGCAGATAGAGGATGATTTATAACTAAGTAAATATAAAAAAAAAAAACTTGGCTTCATTGGCAATCACAAAATTGCCACATAAGACAACATAGCATTTTTTGGTTCATAAAATTATTGAAGTAAGAAATCTTCTTAAGGATAAAGTTGATAAAATATGATTAATGCAAATTGGTAAGTCATTCTGGAGTGCAACTTGCAAAAAATGTGTCATAAAATAGCCATATGTTTTGATCTAGTAAATCACTTTTAGGAATCTTTTCTACAAAATAGTCAGACATGTATATAAAAATATATGCAAAAATAGCATCATTATAGTAATTACGGTCATCAGATACATATAACCAAAAGTAAAGGTTTAGTCAAGAGGGAATGTAAAGGAAACATTGATACATTTATTTAATGGAATAACATAACACTATCAAAAATTGCATTTTTGAAAAGACTATAATGTTACAGGAAAACATGATCAGGTGTTCAGTTAATAAAGATAATTAGCATTGCTGTATTTAACTCAAACTCAACTGTGTAAAAAATATATGAGCATGTTCAGAATCTCCTACACAGGGTTGAGGATAGAGCTCAGTGGTAGGAACACTTGCCTAGCACATACAAGACACTGGGTTCAGTTTCCAGCACCATACAAACACACAGAAAATTCTTCTACACTAGCTATTTTGAGACATACAATTAATTGTTGTCAACCAGAGTTACGCTTCTGTGTTATAGAGCAGTAGAAATTATTCTCTCTTCAACTGGACCTTATACCCACTAACCGTCCTGTCTCCCTCCACCCCTACCTGTTATCTCTTTCAGCCTCCGACAACCACTAGTCCCAATCCAAAGAAATGATAAATGTTTGAAGTGGAGGGACATATCAATTACTCCCATCTGATCATTGCATATTGTACACATGTATTGAAGTATCACACTGTACCCCATAAATACATATAATTATTGTGCCTAAGGAAAAAAAAATACAATAACAACAATAATAATACATATGGGCATGGGGAAAAAAAACTATGGAAGGAAGCATTCGACATTTTACCAGTGAGGATTATTGGAGAATGGTAAACTTTTGCACAATTGCTCTTTTCTTCTTTTTTTTTTCTTGTCTGTATTTTCCAAGTAAATATTAAAATCAGCTATTGGTGTTAAAATAGTAGGTTTTCCACAGGCAGTAAAGAGGTTAAAATGCACCAGAGCCAGGAGGTGTATGTGACAATGACAGAACTGAGGAAATCGGAGCCTCCTATTTTCTCAGTGATGTAGGAGTCCAAGTGAAAGGGGAAATAAAACAGATAATTAAATGTGCCTTGGAGATTTCCTACTATCCATGCAATTCTTATTCACCATGAGCAAAGATAACCATGAGTGAGCTAAAGCAATTGGCTCAGCTCTATTGTCTGCAACCACCTCTCGCTCTTTTCATCTAAGCCTCAAGAAAGTAATAATTCACTTTCAATAAATCCTTCTGCGCACTAGAAAGCCAGAGTTCTCTCACTAGAGAAAAATGCCAAATGCAGAATGGCTGACCCCAAGATGTGGTTCCCTTTTTAGTCTCCTGGGGCTCAGGCGCTTATGTGACCCCTACCAGCACTCCCACTTCACTTCTGCTCAGGAAGAGATGAGAACCCTGGTGAATGAGCTATTGCTTAATGATCTCCTCCTTCCCCTCCCCTTCACTCCTTGTCTCATTTCTACCATGAAAAACAAAGCTCCATTTCTCCTCCTTCTGAGCAAATTCACAACACCAACGCCATATCCACAGTGGAGAAACAGCATGTCTACTTGGCTTAGTGACCTTCTTTTTAGTGTCTGGGTAGCTATTGCCACAATTTTAATAACCTCACTTGTCAAAGCCCACAGTTCAAAGAAGATGCTGTTTTGCAAATTGACCAAATGGACAGTGAAACTTTTTTCCTCTTTCTTTTCTTAACCAAGAGGATCATTAGAAACATACACAAGACCTTTCTTGCAAAATGTCCAGTCTAATTTTCCACCGCAAATCGTTCAGAGGACTTTCATGCATCTGACATAGAAGAACCTCATTTAAGTTCAGTTTTGGAGAGGAGGGAGTGGAGTGGAAGGAAAAGAGGAAATTCACCACTGGGTGAACAATAGCCTGTGAACAAGCTTGAAAACTCATGCCCTGTTATGGTGACTTGCCACTGAAACTCCACTTCCAAAAGATTCCTGACCACATTACTCAGTACAATTTCCTACCACATCCCTCCAACTCATTCTAGTTTTGTCAAAACGTCTCTGCTTTTAAGTACCCCCATCTCCCTGGAATGGTATACTGTCGCTTTTTGGATTTGACAATAATACCTTCTTCTGTTCCATCACCCTTTTTCCTGGGAGGCAGTCGGTACATTTTGGTGGACTTTACAGCATTACAGGGAGAGGAGGAGCTGAAAGCCCTTCCTGACGTCTGTTCTGAATTTGTTTGTGTTCTCTTCTGTGTATATCCCTCCTTTGTTCTGTCCTCTGCCTCCGATGGAAAGCAATCATCCTGCCTGAAATGTATCTATAGCCAAGGCTCCATGTAAATTACAGAAAGAGATGACAAATTTCATGGCCCGGTTATGGTAAAAATGGCAAATTTCACAGTTTGTCATGGATTAATAGAAAGGGAAAACAAACACAAATGAAGTCATCCCAATTGTTAGAAATAATGCCAGAGTGACTATTTGATGAATTTAAACAATGAGATGGAATGCAGGCCGTTCAACACGCAACCCGAGATTTTTTAAAATTAAATAAAGGACCTTGCTGTAGTTCTATATTTAAACATCCTCAGAAAGTAAAGTTTGAATCTTGACACACTTTACTTGCACTTTTGCCTGAGCCCATCATGAGAGAGCCCCAAATTCCTAAACCCCGAGTTTACCTTCCTTCAAAGAAAATAATAAAGCATCCGTGAAATGTTTTCATGATGAACCATGGACGGCAGGTTTTTAGGGTCATTGGTGACATCATGATAGATGAGGAGATTTATCTGCATGTTTGGAAATGTTATACAGCTCAGTCGATCCACCTGGAAAATATCTTTAAAAGATTAAGGAACTGAGCCCATCTTCGGGAGTTCGTTCTCTTTAGTTCTAGTCTCAACTTTACTCCCTTTCTTTGTTCATTCTCAGTTACGGCAACCTTGTGAAAAAACGTGTGGACCTGGGCTTCATTCACCATGGGATTCTGAGTAGGGTCTTAAGAAAGAATTGAGTAATCCATCATCATCTCTTTAAAACTCAGATTCTGTAGCCCCGGCTTTAGGCCCAGCATTCCTGCGGCTTTGGTAACTGTTTCTCCACATTGTCTAAAATCCTTCAAAAGAATTCCTCATTGTTACAGAGCCTGAACAGTGTTTTGCGCTGTACCTCATTTCTTTGTCTGTATTTGCTTATGATCCATGTTTTCCTTGTGTCTTTCTCCAGCATTCATTCTTGAGGTCTGAATGAAACAATTTCTGAGATTGTAGCAGAATTAGACAGAGCCTGATAATTCATTAGAGCGGATTTTTTCAGGTTGTCTGATACCTGTCAATCCTATCAAGTTGATGATGAAAATTTAGTCTGAATAATTATATTAATCACTTTGGAATCTTCATCAAAAATGAAGACTCCTAGTGAGAAATGTAGAAATGAATACAACAGTTGGAGGGAACCAAAGGTTGGAAGACAAAATAAATTTGGTGACATGAAAGGCCTTCAATCACCAAAGATTTAGGGACTGCACAAAACGGTGAGATGGAAGTGGCACAGAGCATTCTGAGGGGTTTATACAGAGAAGTACCATTATAATTCCCTAACCAAGAAGGCCTCTTTGTCTCTTAATACACCACCATATTAGAAGCAATCACACTTAGTTTATTAACAGCTCTGAATGTCATGACTTACTCATCTGGAAATAGAAACAAATAGCAAAGAGTAGTCCATTTTTTTAAAACTCTATTAGAAGATTTTTAAATAAATGGGAAGGAGGACATCAAAATGACAAGTGCTTCACTTGCACTTCTCATACTCTCACTTTGTAATGCTACATGCATGTCTCACACAACTCAACTGTAAGTTCCCTTAGGGTAGAATCTTCATCCTCTTTTTATCTATCCCCGGAGCACTCAGAGCAATTCAGGGCCATCCGTTCTAGTAGACTTAGAAGATACCCTTCAAGCCCACATTGAAGCCATCACTGCACAGCTTGCTAACTTAACTGTTGTTATTTGCAATAGGTCTTTCTAAATCATTGCTAAGGACTCAAGTCTTCAGAGCTCCACAGAACCTCCCCACTTAATATTCCCAGCACTGCTAGGGAAAACAGTTTCATATGCAAATACAGCCACTCAGCTTTCTGATCAGAGAAGTTCTGCATTAAGGAAAAGCTGCTGGAACATCTGGTGTCCCATCAAGTTCCAAATATCACCATCAATAAAGAGGCAGCTCAACTTGGAGGGTGAGGGAAAAAGCCACTAGCTGCTGGCTGAGCCCCTGTGCCATGTTGCTGATAGAATCTGAAGAGCACAGTCATTTGCTCTAAGTCTGTGACAAATGATCCAGGTTTGGGCAGATGAGACAGAACTTAATCTGTTGTAAGACTACAGATTTATGTAAGGTTAGTGGTGCTTGGGAAAGGAATGGAGCACGGATTCCAATTCTTTATTCCACCTTCCATTTTGGAAAAAATTGGGGATGTGGTATGAGGGGACAGAATGCAATGCCATGGAGCCAGTCTAGAGCAAAGAATTTTTCCCCCCTGAGAAAAGCTGAGAGTTTGATTAAAAGCTGAAACAAAAAGCATCCAAACAAGTCCTTGAAGCAGTGGCTAAGGCCAAGGAAACTTTAGCAGGAATGGACAACAGAATTTTAGAATTAGAAAGTGAAATATGAATGGATCTAAAATAACAAATCTAATACTACTGTCCTACAGTCTAAACATTGGCCCTTTTTGTTTCTTTGTTTAAATCAGATGCTTAGGTAAAGTCCTGATGTTTAAAGAACAAAGGAAAAGAATGTGCATTGCCTCTTCTTTATACTTACTTCATCTCGTAGAAAAATGGCAGTGCTTCCTTAACTTACTCAGTGGAGAATTCATATTCAATTTGAGTATTCTTGACATAGGACACTGGTCTCCATTCTTGAATCCATCTGTAACAAATGATACAATGCTCCAACTTCAGGAACTGGAAATAGGATTTTCTCAACTACATCCTTGGGATTCCCAGTTGGGGTTTCATAGGTGCATGGAACGTGGGGCTTGATCGTCTTAGGCGGGGTGTCAGTGGGGTAAAGATGTAGTTGATGGTCTCAAATGGAGGTTATTAAAGTGGAAAGATTCAATGCAGATTGAGAACATAGCCAGAGGTCTCAGAGTTTCCTCCTGCTCTGCCTGATAATTGTCATGTATACCGAACATTATTTTGCTTTTCAGTTAGTTGACCTTCCTAACTAATCTTAAATATCTCCAGGCATCCTGCTTCTAGAGCCATAGTGGCAGTGAGAATATGAGTTCTTAGTGGTATCTAGCATAAGCTGAGAGATTGATCTGAAGTCTGGTAAAGCAAATTTGGGTTTGAGACTTGCTTCCTATGGAGCTTTGAGCAAACTACTTAATCTCTTTAAGGGTAAAGCTCCAAATTTGGCAAAAGGATAGCTTTCCAGAAATATGTACTAGTCAGGCAGTTAAGGTCAGCTGTGATGAACAAGGGGAAGAAGGAAGAGGAGGAGAATGAGGCGGTGGAGGAAGAGTAGAAGGAGCACCCAACTTCCTATCTTCTTCATCCAACAGTTAATTTGCTACTGATGTAGCTTAGCTAGCTGTGCTCCAGGCAAGACACAGAGAATCAGGCTGGACCTAGGATCTGGTTCTGATTTGCAGCCCTTCATCAAATCCTCTGCATCTACTCAGGGAAAGAGAGAAGCAAGAGGGCAGAGAATCTTGTGAGAGATTTTAAAGGCCAAGAATTTGTTTACATTTCATTGACCAGTCCCATGACTCCACTTAGGTTGGCCAGGCAGGGAAATGTGCCCAGGAAGAGATGGAGAAGCACAGAGATTAGTGAGCACAGTTACGATTTTTCCCTAGATACTGTGAAGGAATTTCAATTGGCTATTACCCAGGATTTGTTGAATTGGTCTGAAATCCCTTGAATATTCAAAATTAGGATATGAACCAATGGACCTAGGGCTCTAGTGGAGATTAGGAGAAAGCTTCTTTGTAGATAGGTGGCTATCAAGGGATGAAGAAGGATATTTTAGTGATCATGCTCACCACCACCCCTCTGCTTCCTGGATAAAAGAGGGCAAGAAAAACTCCTCAGTTCAATCCTAACTAATATGATATAAAGTCCTGGATGACTTTGTAAAGACACTTTTTCTCAAATACTGCAGGGATCACTGTAAGTCAAGGGAATGAGGAAAGGATCCAAAGAGAGTAAAGAACTTGACCTAAATTCTCAAAAGACAAAGAACTAGACAACTGATGGAAGGATAAAAAGTCCATATGCTATCAGCCATATTGTCCCAAAATTATCAAGGAAGACCACAAAAATCAAAAAAGGGAAGGTCCATAAAAATATCAGTCATAGGGGAAATGGTATTGATGAAGACAGAAAAGACTACCTAATTCTATTCAAAACAATTTAAAAATTTATAGGCAAGTGAGCCCTAACTTAAATAATAATGATTACTACTACTACTACTACTACTAGTAGTAGTAGTAATAATAATAATAATAATAATAATAGAAGGGACATTAATAGAGTAGAACAAGTGGATCAGGAGGAGGGGAGGAAAAGGGAAGAATCTGGAAATGAGATTAATCAAATTATGTCTATGTACAAATATGACATAATGAATCTCACTGTCATATATAATTATAATGTACCAATAAAATTTTTTTAAAAAACACTAATGAAAAATAAATTCTAGTAAAAATAGAAAACAAATAAATAAAAATAAAATAAAATTGAGTCCTTTCATAGGTTCTGAACTTTATTATGTTTTCAGGTAACTGAGAAATGGAAAATTGCTAAAGAGGACCCCTGGTCTGCTTACAAAACTAAGAATCTCACACTACAGGTGCTTTCAATTTCAACTGAATAAATGAAAGAAAGTTAGGAAGAGCAAGCAGTGTGAGAAGAATTAGACATAAAGGAAGAGAAATACACAAGTCAAGAGTTTTTCCACATTTTCTTTAGGATATGAAACAGAAAAAATGTCAAGGGCTCATAATGGGTTTGAACATGGTAACTTGAGAACTTTTCATGTCAAAGTATCAGTATTCCATTTCTTAAGTAGACTATATGTATTTGTAAAAAGAAAATTGAACAGAATTAGAATTCATGCACCTACATAACTTCATCATTCAAGTGACTCCTTGTTAATTATCAGACGTTCTGTAGATGAATGAAAATGTAATTCTATTAAGTACCACCTGATAACAGAGGAAGTATGTAGCAGTTGATATGTACATATTACTCAGTTGTTATATTTATTTATATTTTTACTTCAATTAGCTTTTCCTTTATGTTAAAACATGATCATAGGTAATGAAATGTAATTAACTTTTATAGGTCTATTTCAACAAATAATGTGTCCTATTTTAATGCATTTCTGAGAACAGAAGCATTTACCCTTCTCTGTGATATGTTATTCATTATTAAAACAACTATTTTTTTCTAAAACCATTTCTTCCTCCTGAAAGTTCTGGTTTGTATAATGTTTTGCCTGTTCTGGCTACTTATCTCTTATTTCTCACAACCAACTCTATAGTGCTGGGGCTTGAAGTCTGCAAACTACATTTCCTGGACACTCCCTGCCTCATGAGTTCTTATTATGTTCTACCAGTTGGGGAAACCACTGGAAGGTTGGAGAATGGGAAGAAAGAGGAGTGTTGTTTCTTTGTGCTTCTTATGTCAATGTAGCAGTTGCTACATTTCCTTCAGCCTCTGGAATGAGCAGCTTCTTATCCACGGTCCAGTTACAGTGGAGGCAGCTTCTTGTTGACAGTTTTGGCAGCAGCAGGTTTAGCTTCCTGGGCTCTATTTCTAGAACATCGGAAGATTCCTTTTCCACTATTTCAGGTTCAAAATCTTGAGGTCACCCATGTCCTTTCTTGTTAGAGTCTGTAAACAAGTCAGGATGGCGCCTGGCAAAATGCCAGAGGAAGTGGTTTGTGCAGTAACAAAATGGAGCCATTAAGTGTGGAGATTCCTTATTGGTTGACTGCTGTATCGAGTTTATGCTAATTAGATAAGCTGTGTGGAATGTATAAATACTGCTCCTGTCCTACAATAAATGGCTTCCACTCCTGCTGTATCAATGTACACAAGTTGTTCATCACCCCCCGGGTTAATTTGCTGCAGCCGGACTGCGGCACTTTCTCCCTCTTCATTACAGTTTGTCACTGACCTTTTTCTTCATAATTGTCTCATACACACATATTTTTTTCTTTTCCATTTTAATTTACCTCACCCTGGTTCATTCCTCACAAGTCTTATGGGCCCCTGCAATATTCTCTCAGACAATGAAACTTGAAGGGACATGGGTTTAAATTTGAGTTGTTCTATTTATGTTGTGTGGCCTTAAGCAAATTATTTAACCTCTGCAAGATTCAGTTTCCTCATCTACACTAATAAAGGAAACTTGCTGACAGCTATTGAGCATTTGAAACATCTTCATTTTGACTAAACACTCTCACATGCATTCTCCATCTTTATACTTACAACAATCCCATGCAATTATACATGTTACTAGTGTTCTCATTATTTTTAAAGATGAGAAAACTAAAATTTAGAAGAGCTAAGTAATTTATTTAAGGACTCATTGTTAGCAAGAGGAGGGGATCTGAGTTCAAAAACCACTCTCTAAAGCTCATTTAAATGAGGATCAAAATATAGATATTTTAAGGTTAATGCAATGATTAGTGAGATTCATAAAGCACTTATCATAAGTCCAACATATCATAAGTATTCAATGAATGCCATATTATTTTCCAAAACTTCCCTAATAATCTTTATATCTTATATAATATTACAGTTGTTAATCAATGGCCCAACATATTTTGCTTTGGTCATTGCAACCAAAATGATTGCATTCTTATCCCCACAAAAACATATTATAATATTAATGGGGAAATAGGATTTGCCTTTTGGTCATTTTTGCTGAAATGTGTAATTTCTGAAGACGCACTCTGGCATTAGGTATACCCTTATATTTCCTTAGGTATTAATTTTTTTCTGGCTTATCTATATCCTTTTTCCTTTGACATTAAGAGAACACTTGAAACAAGTGGAAATGCCAAGTGCAGAGAGGTCAGGGAGCAGTCTAATTGAAGAGAAAAGGGAGAAAGCCCTAAAGGCTGATTCCACCCAAGCTTGTGGTTAAAACACATATCTAACTAATTCTGTTTCCAAGTAGAGTCAGTATATCTTTTCAGGTAGTTTAACTTTGTTCTCTGCTGGAATGCTGGAGTCTATTACTTTAAGAAGAACATTTTATACCCAAAGTTCTTAAAATTAATAAGTAGAAACACCAATAAAGCTTCTTAGTATCTTCCACCATAAATTGTTAAAACTCTGGAACTTCACTTTTTTCTGAAGGAATTCTGTTTCTTTTTAAAGTAACTTGTTTCCCCTTCCATCAATGGATAATAAGAATTAGTTCCTCAGCCATCACCATGATGGAGCAAGAAAAGTGGACAGGTGTCAAGGGGTTCTGCTAATTACTCCAATGCTAAATACTTCTAAGAATTTTCTGGGCCCTCATTTCTCCATTTTTTTTTTCATGAGACCCAAGTTCCATTCTGTAATGAAATTCTATGATTCTAATTAAAAATTATTTTTCCTTCTGGTTAATGGAAGGAAATTAAATCCCACCCCAATTTAAATATGGCTACATTCCAAAATGCTGCCTCTGAAAACTCTTTTAAACAATTTTGCAGAATATTCAGTTGACCCAACACTCTCAGAATAACTATGGTCTGAAAGGTAATTAAATGTTCTAGAGGATATATGACCAAATACCAATCTTCAAGGATCTTATAGTTTTCGTTGAGGAGATAAGACACAGACACTTAAGAGAAGATGGAACTACAAGAGGGAATAGGATAGGAATCAACACCAAAAGTGACAAGCAGATAATACAGGGAGGAGCATCAGTGACAAATAAAAGAGCATGGATTATTTGAAACAGAGTTCAAATTCAAGTTTGACCAACATGGGGTTGTGTGATAGAACAACAAGCAGATGAGCCAGAAAATAGTTTGGCCAGATAGTGGCCAAAGTCCCTTCAATGCTATTATCAGGAAACTTAATTCCATTCACTATGCAATGGGGAATCATTGTTAGATTTTGAACAAGAAAATGGTAGTTTCTAAAGAATCTTACAGGATTTCAAAGTTTTGTTATTTGGCCCAACGCAGTTGTTTTGTACATCTAAATTCACTGGTAAACCTTCAGGATTTAGTCTTCACCTCATTTAAATAGGATGGGTTAGATAGGTTCTTCCAATCCATAAGAGCTTTGTTTTAAGTCACACAGATAGTCCTTTAAGTGACTTTGCTGTAATTAAGATGCTCTCAACTTAGTGTGAATAAAGATCAGTACTAGCAGCTAGTGTCAAACTAAAAGCATCAAAGAACTCTAATTCTAGAGCTTAATCTTTTTGTTTATTTTTTTTCAGTAGGTATCATTTCATAAGGGGGTACTGAGAAGCTACACACCTCTATACATGTGCTACTTGTTCATCTCTGTAATATTACAATAAGCTGATATTCTCTCTTCAACCCAAGTACACATACATTTTAGGAGACAACCATTCCACCCACTTGGGTGGCTGATGGGTGTTTTTTTGTTGTTTTCTAGTATTTAAAAGAACAAAACAAAAAGCTTCCAGTATTTGCCTCCAACAAGGGTTGGAAAGAGAAGAATCTCTATTAGCATGAAACTTTGCTGTTTTCTCTACTGAATTAGCTCCAATCATTTTCAAGAAAGAACATTTCAATACATTTTTCTGACAGGTAGGAAATTAACTACATACCAGAAGCTATTGAATTCAACTTTAACAGTATCAATAAACATTTCTGATTAAATTATGAAATTGATTTTATAATTTTGACCATTATGTTTTTACATCAATATCATCATATGACAGTAAATGTAGTTACTGCTTCCTTATTGATCTCAGACATGGCACTCTAAAGTACTCATTTGACTATATTACAAAATCAAACTGGATTTCCTGTAGTACTGCAGTAACTTCAGGTCATAATCTAGTCTGAAGAATCAAAATAGATGAATTATTCAGTTATTAAAAGATATATTTTTCCTTGGAGGAAAAGGAACACTTTGGTCAAGTCATCCTTAATGGCTGTGTTATAGGATATTTCTCCATGTGGGATTACTTTGTGTGGGTCTCACATAAACATCCCATCACCTCCCAGCTGATGTGTTATCAATCACATTTCTGGTGAATAACACAAACACCACTTGACAAGAAAGAAATGTTTATCCTTCCTGAATAGGTATTCAACAAAAATGCAATGTTTCCAGAACTTAAAATCTATGTCTTGGTCTCACCTGTCCAACCTATCAAATAATACTAATATACTGAGCCATTTCATTTCCCAGAAGAGCAACACATCTTATGTGGCTATAACTAGATAAATTCTAAAAGCAACCCAAAAGATGATGCACTGAGCTGATACAAAACTGTGAATTCTCATCCCAGAGGTCCAGCATTGCTGGGCAACCCAAGTAAAGACATTAAATATTCAATGCCTGTCAAACTTTTCCACAAAAAAATTTCTTTGCAAGTCATAGACTGTAGGGACCTAGAGGTATCTCCCAAATTGTCTGGTCTAGTACCCAGTTAGGGAGATGAAGAGAGAAAGGCCTGGACCATCAAGGTATCAATTGAAGGAGACACAACTGCTCCTAATAGTTCTAAGACCAGGTCCCAAGTTCTTATTTTCTTGCTGATATTTTTACATTTCAGTTCCACCTTGTTTATAATGTTTGAAATAGCTGATGAGGTGATTGTTCAAATATCCACCTATCCCAAAAGCAAATATATCAGTTCATACCAGAGGCATTCTAAAACTGGACTTAATGAGATTCATTTGTTGAGTTATTATTACTTCCATAAAAATGCAAATCCTATGTAAGAAAACAATTTTTTTAAAGAACTCTTTTATCCCTGCTCAAAGGATAAAGGTAAATGTATTCACAGTGACTCAAGGTACCCCCCAAAATGTATATATGCCTTTTCTATGAGACTCTATAGTATCTGCCCTAGATCTGAGTTTGGGAAGATCAGATAACACTATCCTCTTTGCTTCTCTTCATCCTTAAATTAGCACTTGCTAAATATATTTTCTTGAAAAAGATTCTGCATATGGTCAATGTTTAAAACCAATGGGAATAAAAATGTCAAAAGAGTTGACTCTTTGTAAATGAATCCCCAGAATCTTCGAGTAGGAAGCAACCATAAAATTGACCTCATTCAGCCATTCCCAAAGCAGGACTGTCCTGAGCTCTATCCAGAACACCCTCCCTGCAACTATCTGGGGAAGAGATCCTTCTTTTTTCAGATAGTGCATTTCATTTATGAATAAGAGTGATCATTGGAAGTTTTCACACATGAAACACCAAAAGTTATTTACTGGTTGATATTTACCTCCAGAAAAAATTAGTTTATTAAAATGATCACTTTAATAAAAATGAGTCTAGCCTACATATTAGTTTCCTCTTTTCTTATAAGAATACTTTCCTGATTTAGGTTATGCAAATGTTTTAGTCAGCTATTTCACTGCTGTGACTAAAGGACCCAACCGAAACAACTGTACAGGAGGAAAAGTTTATTTGAGGGCTCACAGTTTCAGAGGTCTTAGTAGAAGGCCAGCTCCATTCCTGGTGCATGAGGTGAGACAGAACATCACAGTAGAAGAGTGTGGCAGAGGGAAGCAGCTTACAAGATGATCAGGAAGTAGAGAGAGAGGTCTCCACTTGCCAGATACAAATATATATCTCAAGGCCATGCCCCCAATTAACCACCTCCTCCAACCACGTCTCACCTGCCTCCAATTACCACTCAGTTAATCCCAACAGAGATCAATTCTGATTAGATTAAGGCTATAGCCCAATCATTTCTCCTCTGAACCTTCTTGCATTGTCTCACATGTGAGCTTTTGGGGGGACACCTCACATCCAAACCATAACAGCAAGATAAGCAGATCTCCAAAAGGACAGATATCTCCATAAAGCTTGAAGAGACAAGCAAATCCTGTAAATCTGCTATTTTTATTTTATGAGCATAGTTGATGGATTTTTTTTTTTTTTTGGTACCATGGATTGAACCCAGGGGTGCTTAACTACTGAGCCACATCCCCAGCCCATTTTATATTTTATTTAGAGACAGGGTCTCACTGATTCGCTTAGGGGCTTACTAAATTGCTGAAGCTGGCTTTGAACTCTTGATCCTCCTGCCTCAGCCTCCTGAGCCACTGGGATTGCAGGGGTGCGCCATCACACCTGGCTGGTTGATGAATTTCTAAGAGTAAGAGTCTTGGAAAGGGAATAGTGGTGGCAGAGCATGGTAATAACTGTTTCCCCCAAGATAATTAGAGGAACTACTCAAACTAGGAGGATGCCTATTTATTGATTTACCACTTATTGAATTGATATGCTTTTGAGACAGAAAAAATATTTTAATAATTTCCCTTTGGGGCTCAAGAGTATCATGTGCATAACTTGATTGTGGGTTATAAGTTATTGAAACCTTACACTCTATAATATTTAGGTAGCCAGTTTGATGACTACCATATGTAAAAAGAGAGAAAGGAGAAAGAGAAGCATAAAGAAGAGGAGGAAGGAAAGGAGGATACATGATAATTTCATAGGTTATTATAAAGGAATAAATAAAATTCTTGTGCTGATAAATTATTTAATATTATATATTCCACGGATCTGGATGTATCTTGAATGTTCATAATTATTTAAATGCCAGATATCTAATAGGTAAATGAATGAGTGGGATACTGTTAGCGACTTTGAGTGGCCCAAAGGTCGCATTACAATGTCTACAGATTATATCCCAAGTCCTGCCTGCTCAGGCTTTCTTTCAATGACAAAGTGCTATGCAAAACGTCAGTTCAGCTACAGGTGAAGGGCATTCAGCATAGGATTCTTTGAAACTAATGTAGTTTTAGTGCTGACAGGAGAAAGGTTTGACCTCTCAGATATCATGGGTAGCACAATCTCATTCTTTAGTTGCCACTGCATTGAACTTCATCCAACAATAGGGAAAGGTGGATAGATTTTTATGGAGCCAGGATTTTATACCAGCATCATCCCCAGGCAGCCTGAAGATGTTTTTCCTTAACTCTGATCATAAAAAGAAGTCTCATTCTTATCAAAATAACCATTCGTATTATCCTGAGACCTCGGAATTCAACTGAGAAATCAACAGGGCTTTTATTTTCCTTCCTCAACTAGTTTTTAAACTTTTATTGTTTTAAAAGTTTTAAATAAATTTCTTATTTAAATTTCACAACATTTTTTTTTCTCCAGTCGTGAAAATTTGGGTCCAGCTTTGCAGAGTAAAATGACATAAGGGGTGAAAAAAATTTTTTTACTTGTGACTGTGATGTTCTAGTGTGAGAAAGAACGTGAGTGTGGGGCTTTGGAAGCTCCTCCTGAAAGACAAGTAGCATCTCTCAGCCCAGCATTCCCCATGCAAACCTATAGGACCTAAAATGGAATTGTGAAACATTTCCTATTATTATGTAGTGTACACAGAGTTCATACAGTATAAATTCATCATAACTCTTGGAAAAGAAATCAGGAAGGGAATGATCAGAGTAAGACTTGGCACACATCTCGGCAAAGGGTCAGATAGTCAATATTTTAGGCTCTGCAGCCATATCATCTTCATTGCAACTACTCAACTTTACCATTATAGCAGGAAAGCAGCCACAGACAATACATAAACAAATGCATGACTGTGTTTTGATAAAACTTTATTTATAGGCAATGGCATTTAGATTTCATGTCATTTTGTCATGTCATAAGATATTATTCTTTTAATTTTTTTCTCAATCGTGGAAAACCACTGAGGAATGGATTTTCTGTTGAATTTGAATGGTGGGATATTCATTTACTTATCCTTTTTCTCGTGTATATAATCATATACCTCTGGGCTCATAGGTGGAAGCCAAGCTCTGTTGCAGGGAAGATAAAGGACAAGAATCTGATTGCTCCTTCCCAGGATGACATGGGACCTATGAGGATGCCGAGAGGACTCTCTGAGAAATACTCTGCCAATTCCTAGAAATAAAAATGAATTCAAACATATTTTCCTGCCTGTTGCACTTTGTATAAGTCACTTCACTTAATTCTCACAATAGTCACGTGAGGGCAAGCTTTATGTTTTCCCATTTTACAGATGCTGGCTTTCAAAGCCTCTGTGGCATCCTGTTCTGATTCAATCTTGCTATTCAACCTGCTTTCCCACCATTTCCTATGTGAACTCTTAGAATCCTCTGGGCTTTTGTCTAGACCACTTCCTCAGCCTCAGGAACTGGCTTCCTAGGCCCAGTTCAAATGCCATCAGTGACATGGGCTTTGTCTTGATTTCCCCTTCATCAAAACTGAAAGTGATCCTGTTATTCCATGCCTGCCCCAGCTACCTTGTGCTTCACCTTGCCTTCCATGTTATAATCATTGGTGTTTAGTTAGTGTGGGATTTTGTTTTGTTTTTGGTATTCAGAACTGAACCCAAGGGTACTCCACCACTGAGCCACATCCCCAACCCTTTTATTTATATTTTTTATGTTTTTTAGTTGTAAGTGGGTCTTTTATTTTATCTAGTTTTTTACATGCGGCACTGAGGATTGAACTCGGGGCCTCACGCATGCCAGTCAAGCACTCTACTACTAAGCCGCAACTCCAGCCCTTTTTATTTTTTGAGACAGGATCTCCTAAGTTGCTGAGGCTGGCTTTGAACTTACAATCCTCTTGTCTCAGCCTCCTGGTCAGTAGGATTATAGGCAAACGCCAACATGCCCAGCTTGATCTTTAGTTCTTTTGCGACTATTATTGGTTTCTTGAAGACAGAAAGGGTACCACGAGTTTCTGAATTTCCATATATGTTGATTGCCTAGGATGAACCCTCCGCTAAATGAGTTAATAACAAATTTTTTCTTAGGGAAATGCACAAAAAAATTATCAACTTCAGTAAATTAAATGTAGCTTCTTTAAGATGGACAATGGACGGATGTTCTTTAACATGGGGGTAAATTAAAAGTTGGTTTCCCAAAGCTGAGACTCAACTCTCCTTTGATGATGTGGCTCAGGTGCCTTTACCCTCCAAGAGGAGGAGTGTCTCTCTCCTTAACACAGTCCCAAGCATGGGCACATATCCTTTTCCTAATTGCTCTGTAGCACAGCTAAAATGAGGCAGAAACATTTAGATAAGGGTTTAGTGGACAGAGAATAACAAAAGGGAATAAAACTTAAAAGAAAAATAAAAGAAAATACAGAGTTTGCACTCATCCTTAGTTTACCACAAGGAAGCCTTCATGTGGCTGAGATCATTTTACATCCTTATGTCGAGGCATGTGGGCAGTGCCTCTGAATTCTGTGAAATGAAGACTCCAGGAACATGGTGCCCAAGACCAGTTTTACTCTGCAAAAGACCAGCCACCAAGTCTTTCAGATCTTTTGTTAGAGAATCTTTACCAGAAGAATAAGATCCAGGTGTACACATTTCTCATATCATAAACGATCCTGGTTCAATGCTAAAAAGCTCAAATTTGGGGAAGGGCAAGGTGAGGGAAGCAGAATGTGATACTAGATAAAAGAAGAATAGTTTGCTAATTTTGTTTGAGAGCAAAATAAAGTGAAAATGGCTCAAATGAAGAGGAAACACTTCTTACTAAATGAATAGACCAGAGAAATGCTACAAAAAATCTGAATATGGAAAATTTCTCCAATAGAACTAAAACCCCTTACAGCCTATCCCAGTTGATGACAATTTGAAAGCAGAGATTAAAAGACCAGGGTAGGCACCTGGTGACATTAAGATTTCTTTCCAGTTTTGAGACTCTTTAAACTACAGATTATAGAAGATGGCAATTGAAATGATTAGTCAACTTCTAATAAAACTGTGGGCAACATGTTAATATGCTTATATTTTTTTTTTAACAATAAGAAAATACACTGAGTCCCGTGAAGTAGAAGCACTAATAATTTGCTTAAACTTTAGTGAGTTATTTAGAATAGTCAAGAGGAAGAAACAGGGAGAGAGACTAGGTATGTGACCACGAGCAAGTCAATTTCTTCTGGGTTTTTCATCTAGAAAATGGAAAATGAAATATTTCCCAGAGCTAAATAAAGATCAAATGAAACAACATTTGATCCTTGGAAAGTAGAAGACACTCCTCCAAATGGAAGGAATTATTATCAGCCAAATAAATTACAGACCCAGCAGCAGAAGGCAGGCTCAACCTCTTGGGCAAACAGCAGTCAAACAGGTGTCTTGAGTGAGCGTTGATGCTGCATTTTGATTAACCCATGTGAAGCCCTTACATCATCTAACACAACATGATACACCCAAACACAGCCCCTTGGAGCCAGATTGGGCCTCTGGTTTCATGTTGTTATGATTGTGCTTTTCATTAATTTCAGTGACCTTTGCAGATCCCCATCTAAGGAATAAGGGGAGCGGAGTCCAGAAGGAAGACACAGACAGAAGAGAGGAGATATTCAGATGCGAATGCAAAAGTCATTAACTTTTGCAAAGGGGTAAATTAAAAAGCAAAACCAAAACCTTAAGCTCAGTTAAATAATCAGGTCATTGAGATGTGCCAAAGCACATAAAGAAAGAGAGAAAAACAAGTTTGAGGGAGTGTTTTTCTTGTTTGGTTTGTCCCCAAAGGAAATATCTGGCCAGGCTTTATGCCTTGTTATTAATTTATCCTGTGGTTGATATCTTTGCTTGGTTTTATTATATAAATAAAACAAGGAGCCAAATCTAATTTACTCTACAATATGTAATACAACTCCTATTAGAAAAGACAGGAGTGGTGGAAAAATATTCTTTGAAGGCCATTATTACAGATTTTAAAAAAGAGATAGACTATTTGCAGAGAAAACACTAACCCAAGACTCAAGGAAGAAAAGAGCCCTGGTTTGGACCTGTTTAGTTTGAAAAGTGGCATTCAGTTCAGCATGACTAGCAAGATAACCAGGCAAATGATTCACAGGCTTGTAACTCAGCAGGTGTATTGCTGTGCGCCCCGCCAAAGAACCATTCACGACTCATTTCAAGCTGTGACTTTCTTTATGTGGCGAGAAGGAGAGAGGAAGATCAGGCACTCACATTTTGTCCTATGGGTGCGTCTCACATCATCCTATTCAATTCTACTCAGAACACATTTATCAAACACACATCCTGGGCTACTAAACCACACTGGTTGCTGGTAGAATTGAGAATGCAGGTGAGAAAAGAAATGTTTTGAGCAACTAATAAAAATTTTTTTTAAAAAAAGAGAAACTATTTCTGCACTCAAGGAATTGATCTGCTTAGATCTGCTTAGAAAAATCTGGATTCCCCTTGATGATAATAATAATAATAATAATAATAATAATATATCAACTGCAAGGTAGAATCCAGCAGTACAAACCTAAAAGCAAGGACAGAGGGCTGGGGATGTAGCTTTGTGGGAGAGCACTCCTCTAGAATATGCAAGGCCTTGAGTTTGACCCCTAGTAATAGGAAAAAAAAAAAAAAGGCAAGAATGAAAAGAGATACAAAACCAAATAACTAAATATACATTTTGAACCAAAATTTGATTTAATAATATGTGTGTTTGTGCACTAAAAATTACATGCATAATCAGAGAAGAAGGATCATAAAATTATACAACCAAATGGAAATAGAAGTTATCTCTGCATATGAGATTATAGGTCGTTTTTTCTTATTGATAAACTTTTGTGTTTCAACTCTTGCAATGAACAAAATTCACTTTTGAAAATAGGAAAAGAAATTATCAAAAAACTGTGTGTGTATCTGAGAATATATACTTGTATACGGGGCGGGGGGGGGGGGAGAGAAATAGAACCCAGTGAATGTGTGTGCGCACTCTCATGAGCCAAATGCATGGTGAAGGCAAAAGCCAAGGCAGGAATGAGGAAATGCCCTAAAGGGATTAGGACTGGGAGGAGCAGATGCCCTGGTTGATGAGTGTCCCCTCCTGGGAAGTCTGAGAGGGGAAACTTCCCACTGAGAACTGTGGGAAGGGAGTGGGTCCTCATGACTATAAGGTTACAGGCAGGACAAGAGGACACTAGGGAGGGCTCTGGATTCAGAAGAAAGAGTGAGGATTGCCGAAAGGTGAACAGTTGGTGAGGCTCAACTCAGGGCTATAATACCGTCAAAATGATTCATGCAACAGGAACAAGTTACACGACAACATTGACTGCTCAGACTCCTCTCGGTTTACCCTTCTAAGGAAGGCTCCATGTCTGTGGGCCTGAATCCTGGGCCCGCCCTCCCTTGGGTTGTTTATAATAAACAGTAAAAAGAGCTGAAAATTGGGATAAGCAGGGCCAGAGTAGAATTTGCAGCATTAAGGGAGAGAATTAATAGTTGGAGATTGAAAAGAGGGAGTTAGGAGTTTCCTAAGCAGGATTTAGGGAAGGAATTTTTGCAGGAAGTCGACAAAATAAGCCAAGTTTTCTTTGAGGAGTAAGCAGCTAAGGTCCCTGAGGAGGTCTATGAGTAGGGAAAATGCTGGGGGGGGCGGGTGTATTCTTGCATATGGAGAATGTTCTCCCCCAGGACATCTTCTACAATAATAGTAAAAAAAAAAAAAATTCCTGTAAAGGACCAGATAGTAAATATTTTCTGTTTTAAAGGCCACACATTGTACGTCACAACTACTCAGCTCCACCATTGTCTCCTGAAAGCAGTCATAGACACATACATAACAAGCATGTTTTAATAAAACTTTATTTATAAAATAAAACAAAATTTTTATATTAAAAAAAATCCCCACAGATTTGAGCCAAAGTCTATAGTTTGCCAATCCCTGTTCTATAAGACTAGACCCTTTCATATGTCTTTCTACTATTCTTCCCCTGAAGGACTGCTCTTTCTTTGAATCCATATTATGCAGACAGGACCACATGGGACACCAGCTATATCTGGGTTGCAACAATCAGCTCAGAAGATCCTTTCACTGGCCACTTCAAAGGAGACAGAGCAGAACAGGACCCTGACTATCAGAACATGGTCAGGCATCAGGGTGAGTTTTATGTGATGTCCTGGAGGGATCAGAAGGGAAAACTTTGTCATGAGAGAGAACTTACTTTCAGGAGCAAGACGAGAGGAACGGCTTCTCCATCTGGGTTACATGAAGAAGAACCTCAAAAAGCTGAAAAGAATGGTGACAGATGGCCAAAGAAAACTATATGACCTAAAAAAGAAGAGCATCAGACTGGAGCAGGCCAATCCTGCTTAGCTTAGAACAGTTGTATGGTTTCCTTAGTGGTCATCATTCACTCCATTGTTTCTCTAAAACACCTCCTCTGTGTCCAAAAGTAAGACAGTCATGGGAGAACAGCTAATGGGACATGATTCTGTCCTTGAGGACTAGAGTCTCACAGGGAGAGAGCAGAGATCTCCATGGGAGAAACAGCAAAATTATTTACAGCTGCTAGGGGCTTAGGTCCCACAGACAGGAAAGGCCACGTTGTGCTGCTCCTCGATCAGCAAAGGTGCCCCGAACTGTCCGTTTGTGCATCATCATATTTCTTGACTCATTAAGCACAAAAGAGGCAGGAAGGAAAAGCTGAGCTTTGCCCAAGGATAGATTTGCAATTTCAGGACAAGACAGGATTGACCTTCCAGCCAGATCATAGAATATGGGTTTGGACAAATTGTTCTCACCCATATTTATTCACAGGAATTTGAACATGGATGGTGGCAAGAAACCATGATTTCCAGCAAGACTGAAGTGCCAGTCAGCTGAGCAGATGTTTGCTGGGCACTCTGCTAAGCATCCGGATGTTAAGAAATGTCTTATTGGGTAGGTGGCTTCTTCATTTTTCAGCTTAATATCAACTTTTCTAAGAAACAATTTGAGATGGCCAAATTAAGTGTACTATTTGCCAAGGGACTTTCTAAGAAAATGATGTTTGATATTTAAACAAAGGTGCAATCCTTGTGAAAACTTCAAAGGTAACAAAGCCAACTCTGTGCCATTTTTTTTTTTCATTATGGTCCAGACTGGTGCCAGTCTTCTGCAATGAATGATCATGGCAGAGTACACATGGGCTTTATCTTGCTTTGTGTCCCCAAAAGGACACTTTTCCTAAACAGTGTGGTCAGGTTTGGGCTTCCTAATACGTAGTCTGCTGCTACAGAACATTCTCAAGCAGCAGCCTTGGTGAAAAATTCTAGAGCTTCTAAAACCAAGGAATGAGGGGCAAGGAGCCTTCTAACATCTATCAATCTGATGTGCTTTTCATGTAGATGTTGCTGTGTTTCATGAGATTAGAAAAGAACAAAACAGAGGCTGGAGTTGTAGCTCGGTGGTAGAGTGCTTGCCTAGCACGTTGTTAGGCACTGTTTGATCCTCAGCACCACATCAAAATAAATAAAGTAAAGGGATTGTGTACATTTACAACTAAAAAAAGTGTATTTTTTAAAAAGGAGAAGAAAGAAAAGAGAAAAAAAAGAAAACTCTGAATTGAACTAATCTGTTGGGTGATAGCTGAGGTTCCCATTCCCAACTACATAGGCAAGGTCTACTTGCCATAAAATTGGTACCTCATTGCTTTCTTTTCCTATATACAGTCACCACCAATGCTTATGAATATGGTACCCTTATCTTATCATAAGGGGATGGTGGCAGCTAGTTGCAATTTCCAGGAGGCTCAGCTCTTCAGATTTTAGGGTATGTGAGTTGTGACTTTTTCCTTCCAAAAGCATGGAAATTCATGTCCAATTTTTTTTTTTGTAAATATTCTTCTGCTCCCCAGTCCCCAGTGGCCACAAATCTCTCTGGGAGGTAAAAATGACTTCCAGATCATACTGGGAACTGTAGATTGATAGAAGTCAATTGTGCATCCACCGTCATACTCCCAACCTGGAGGACCATAGGACCAGAATCACTTTTATGCTCAGACCAGAACAAGTTATTATTCTCATGTATGTCAAACTATGGAGAGCATCTCTTTGTGGTAAAGAAGCAGTATGGAATATAGTTTTTATACCTTCTTCACTACAGGATATCTTATCAGTCTCCTACTTTTGTCTTGGTGTTAAGATCTATTCAGAGGAAGCCACATTCGTTCAGGCATTTTTATGGGTCTCCCGTCCTCTAGGTTCTCTTCCCCATTTCTAAGAGTCCCTTACACACTTGGTTCAAATATTGCTCTTGATTTCCTTGATTCTTCCACAAATTCCTGATGCTGAGCCCCCTCTTCTTTAATGGTATTGACTGCTTTCTCAGCAGTTTCACTGGTTGATCATCTTCATTCCTGCTTAGGCTTTGGCCTACTATCTTGCTGGTAAGGTAGTTTCTGGTTTCCCTTCTAGGTCAGTGGTGTCTCTTGTGACAATTCTCTGCTTGCATCTTGGGATCCTGAAGCCAGGATCATAGCTTTCAGCTATGATGCCGTGTGCAACATGGCATGCTCCTTCGCACACTGATGTCCATAGGCAAATTGTTCCGATTCTGCTGGGCTTCCCCCTTTCCCTTTGGCAGTGCTTAGCCAGCATCTCAGCATGTCACCAGAAATCTCTGTAACTTTGGCTTATAGAATCATTCATTTTTGGTCTATAAGGAAATATTTAGTTCATTTTGCCTATTATATACTTGAGGGAACCAAAGTCCAGATGATCTAGTGACTCAACCAAGGTCACACAGCCAAGACTAATTAGATCCTATCCTTCACTCCCTTCCTGTGTATTCTTCTCAGGCTGCCATCACTTCCCTCAGTCTTGCCAGGTTCTCTTCCAATTACCTTGCATCTGGAGCACTGAAATCTCCATTTTATCTTCTAACAGGACTTAGCAGAAAGCCTTCTAAACTGGATGATTGAATTCTCTGATTCAGAGATTAGCAGAATAAATGCTTCTGGATCTCTCCCTGACATCTCAGCACTTCTCAGCTGTCCTCTCTGTGACCTATCTGCCTACTCTCTCACACAGTAAATGATGGTGCTGGTCCCCAGACTATGTCCTCATGAGATGCTTCAGTCAAGAATGGCTCTGTGTCAAATATGTTTGCAAAATGCTCATAGCCCATCTGATTCCTGCCTTGGGAACTGATTATGTATGTCCAGGGCTCTGAGGAGACTGTAATCAAGAGATTTTAATGACTTTGTTTAATTTAATATTTATCAAGTCTATTTGGTTATGGAACACTTTTCCTAACAGTATACCTACTGAAGTTTTGCAGAACACATTTTAGGGTAAAGCAGTTCCAAATTCAATTTCTCTATTTCTCCCTAGATCTCCCAACCCTGGGCATATCTCCTCTGGCTTAGCTTTCTCTGATTCTTAGCATACCCACACTGCCCTACAAGAAAATTTCCATTCGATGAATTATCTTTTTAAGTTCCAACAGCATTAAAGTATGGCAAGAGTTTGCTGTGCCCAATAAAAGCACTGAACATGGATTCTAAAGTGAATCAAATCCCATTTTTCACTGGCTACATGGCCTTGAAGAAATAGCTCTACTTCCTATGAGCATCAGTTTCTTCACCAACAACCTCAACATCCTAATTTCTGTCCTGTTTATAACAGTATTGCCGTGAAGACCAGCAGAAATAATAAATGGGAAGCCACATTGCTTCACTCGAAAAGATGGCATAAATATTAAAAATGATGCTGCTGATGTTGGCCATGGGGCTAACCCTCTTTCCTTATCAACTAACACTTTACATTAGTGTCAAAGTTCCCAGAAGGGCAAAAAAACTGCTCATACTGGGTTTAATCTGCCAATGAAGCATTGAGAAATATGGCTGAAAAGTCAAAAACAGAAATTAGCCAGTCGCAAAAGAAAAAGAGAAAGGGCAGGAAGAAGCCTAAAGGACATCCAAACTCACTCCCTGAAGAGGCAGAACCCTGGTATAATTTCAGTGAATTCTCCCAGGACCAAGGTTCAAGGGTAAATAGCTCATGCAGGACCTAGGTGCCTGGTGGTACCATATACAAATATGTGGTTAAAATGGAAGACTTGAGTGGCCAGCAGCAAAGACCCCCCCCTCCCCAGTGACCTACAGCCAAGAGTCCCAGCAAGAAACATTATTTTGTGAGACAAGGCAGAGATTTTTCCTTTTGTACCAGAAGTAAGAAGGCAGACAGGACTGGGTGGAAGCAGTTGGAGATTAAATGAACCAAAGAAATGCTAGCTTTTCACCTATGGGTTTATGCCAGTGTGTGTCCTCCTTGTCTGACAAGCGGTGGCCAGAAAAATACCCGCTACACATTTTAAGAGGGCCCTTTTGAACATAATGCTGAAACCCAAAGCAGTGAGGTAAATGATGGGGAGATTTAAGAAATCACAGCCAGCCAGAAACTAAAATGTGACAGTGGCCCTTTAAGGCTTTGTCCTTCTGACCATCACAGTTTCCCAATCTTCCTGCCAAGTGGGCTGGCAGCCAAAATATTTCTTAACTTTGCATTTATTTCGGGGTGTTAATCTCAGAGGCAACCAACCCCTATTTGATTCATTCTAATTGACTCCCACTCTCTGCACCACCCCTTGGGCTGCCCATGCAAGTTCTCATGAAAGCTCAGTACACGTGTGCCTGCCCATCATTTCCTGCCTAGGAGGGGTGTTAACCAGGACAGCCAGGGCATCATGCAGCTGACATCAACCCTGTTCTATACATGGTACCCTCTTTCTAAGGCACTTGCCTCAGCCATGAGCAACCTACCTGCCTCTGGGTCTCCCTTGGGGCCTCTGAGGCCAGGAAGAGAGTCAGGGTAGCTGGTTCAAGAGCAATTCAAGGCCTTTAGCTCTACTGCCAAGCACAGGAGTGGGCTTCCCTTGCCCCTTCTTGAGCCCCATTTTTAATCACTAACCACAGAAGGTAATGAGAAAGTGCTTGAATTACAAAGATTCCCATTTATTACTCTGGCTGCCCCTCCACAAAGCGTCTCTTTTCCCCTTTGGCAAGAACAGATCACTATTGACACTTTTAGAAGGCCCTGGGCCCCTCTCAATTATTGGCCTAATCTCTGCCTGCTCTGAAAGCAGAATTCTTTTCTAACTAGATTTTTTAGAAAGTTAAGAGGCTACCCTTTGCTTTATTCATTGGAATGACTTCACGGGCTAATGTATTCTCCTGTCAGTATATTTCATAGGTTCAGCAACATCTGCAGGATGTGGAAAGAACAGAAACAAACCAGATGTTTCCAAAAGGTAGCTCCACTAAGCCTCCTTAACATAATTATTGCAATATCGCATCCGCATTTTATCGTACCACTTCTATATTTATATGCTGCTAACTTTTCCTGTAGAAATCCAAACCAGTGGATCCGAGTTCCTTCTATAAACAGATTTGCAATCTTAAAAAAAAAAAAAATGACATATATCCTCCATTAAATCCAAATTTCCTTTATCAAATTTTAGAGGGGGAAAATAGATTAAGGAAATGTAGATATTTATCTCAGCCTTCAACATTTACACTCATTTAGTTAATTAGCACTTAATTACACTGTCAAAGGGGAAAATTTTACCACGGACAAAGCGGTCCCCACCCCTCAGGCCCAGGCTTCTTTGGAGAGGCAGACCTTTACTCAGAGCCAGCTCCTTCCTGCACGAAACATTTGTAATGATTACTTGACAATAAGTGCAGATATAAAATTGCGCAACAGAGAGCCATCATTCACTGGAGCCCCACCGGAGCTCCCAAGTGGAGCAACAGTGCCCCCCAAAGCACGAGGCCAGAAGCACCCTCTATGCAAACCCTGGGCTGCCCAAACTTCTATTTTTTGCTTTATAAACCAAGGAGCTATTTTAAGAGTTGCTGGCCGAAAAGCAGGCTCTATTACAACCAGACGAGCATTCCAACCAAGCTGGGGAGCCTCGGCTGGAACAGAGAATGTTTCCACCTATTTTAGCTCAGACGCCAGAAATTCTCCAAGGAGGAGATGGGGGGTGGGGGAGCAGGAGAGACATGGTAGAAAATTGGAAAACTTTAGAAGTTTGCCAAACTCCAGGGAACAAAGTATAAGTAGATTAATGCATAAATCTTATTAACCAAAATGCAACTGAATAGAGTCGTTTGTCATCAGAGTTTCTCCATCTTTTAACAAATGGCAATATGTTTTGGTCTCACCATTTCTCTGCCAAGTAGAAGACCTCATTAAAGCTGTTGGAAAATAATAGTATTCTAATTAGTTTAATTATGATATGATGAATTATCAACCCAATTTTACAAACAATATGCAATTAGCCCCCCCCCACTTTTTTTAAAATCAAAGACTGTTTTCCAAAACAGGAAATGAAGCATAACACCCTTAATTTCATCATTAGGGCAAAATCCTAGACACCCCGATGCAGTGGTATAATGAGCATGTAATGAAACCAACAGTCCCTACTCCTCCAGGGACTCCCTTTGTGTATTGACTAGACTGGCCTTTTGGCTCCAAGAATGGAAACTACATTAAGCTGGAGGCTGACCCAAATTTTCTCTTTCAAGTTCTAAGTCCTGTTTTCTATTTTCCCTTCTATCCTGGAGTAAGATCACTCTATAAAAGATGAAATATTGCATTCTTAAAAGACAATGAACTGATGATGTCATATCAATATGCTTGGATTTTATATTGCTCTTGGGGGTATTGAAAAGTCATGTAGTGTTGGAAATAAAGAATGCAAGCCAGGGAGCCTGAAATTCAAACTTTTGAAATCCAATCGTGGAATTAACTGCATAACCATAAGCATCTATGAGAAGGTAATGTAACTGAGAGGTAGGAATATCATACAAGTAACATAAAAACAATCAACCCCTTTCCAACCTTCTCCCCTTAAAACAAACACACAAACAAAAATCCAGAATGAGAACCCTATCCATTACACACCTACCAGAATGCAAAATGGCTAAAATTAAAAGTACTGAGAATAACAGGTGTTTGTAAGAAGGGAAAGGAATCAGAATTTTCTTGAATTTTTAGGCAGAGTGTACATTGCTACAACCACTTGGGAAAACTGTTTCATGGTGCCTATTAAATATATAAATTTCAAGACTCAGCAATTCTACTCCTGGTTATATATCCAAACTAAACTAGTACATACATTCATCAAAAGGCATGCATAAGGATGTTTATAGCAGCTTTATTCATAATAGTCCAAACCTGGAAAAAATCCAAAGGTCCATCATTGGTAGGATGAATTATTGTCAAACACTTCTACAATGGAATACCACATAACAACACTGCCCAAACACAAAAGAGTACATAGGTTATAATTTCACTTAAACATTGTGCAAAAGAAGGCAAAACTAATCTGTGGTGATAGAAGGCATCATGATATTGGTGGAGGTAATGACTGGGCAGGACATGAGAGCCTTCATGGGGGTACTGGGACATCCTGTATCTTCATCCAGGTGGTGGTTTCATGGATATCTGCATGGGTAAAAATTCATGCAACTGGACAGTTAAGATGTGTGCATTTTATGTATAGTATACCCCAATTAGAGAACAAAAAAAAAAGTAAAATCAAAAGCAAAGAAAACAAATGTCTCCCTGCAAGTAAGAGTCATCTGCTTCAAATGTGTATTACTCAATGTCCCTACCCTGAGTGACGCTCTCTAGGTCTTCCTCTTCCTCTGAGAATAATCTGCAAGCCATTCACATGGCCTGCAAAGTCCATGCATATTCTGGGCCCTGTCCACAAACTCATCTCTCACTGCTTCGGCCCCACTCCTGTGGATTCCCCTCCAACAACATTTTTCTTCTCTAATACATCCAACTCATACTGATAGGTCCTAGACACTTGCTTTTCAACCTGCATATGACAATCTTCTCCCATAACTGCCCTGACTCATCAGACCCGAGCTCAAATGGCATCTCCTCAAAGAGATGTTGCTGAGCACCCTGGCTAAAATAGCATCCTCTTCTTACCACCATTTTTCTTTAATCCACCACCCCATTCATCTTCTTTGACTCTAGACCTGCCACGTTTCATTCTCTTTTATCTTGTTTACCTCCTGTTTACTTTCAGTGTCCTCCAATGAAATGCGTACTCCTTGAGAGAAGGCAACGACCGTCTTACTTACTAATGGATCTCCACTGCCTAGGACGGAGTCTGGCATCTAGCAGACACTCAATAAATATTTTCTTAACGATAAATAAATAATGACTGGATACATGAATAAATTACTGTCCTCAAAAGTTAGTGAGTTGAGCCTGGCATAGTGGCACATACCTGTAATCCCAGAGGCTCGGGAGGCTGAGGCAGGAGGACAGCAAGTTCAAAGCCAGCCTCAGCAAAAGCAAGGCACTAAGAAACTTAGTGAGACCCTGTCTCTAAAAAAAATACAAAATAGGGCTGGGGATGTGGCTCAGTAGTCAAGTGCTCCTCAGTTCAATCTCTGGTTATCCATACCCCCCCCCCAAAATGTTAGTGGGTTGGGAAAATTAATACAGGTATCATAGCATGAAACAATCCAAAGAACACCAGGTTAGGAGCCAGAGGACTGATAATTTTGAAGCAGATGGCTATGTACTTCAAAATATTTTATAGTAATCCATCTACATTTAGTTAGGAAATTGGGTAGCTGGACATGAAAATATAGTAACAATCTAAAGCAGCAAAGGACCAAAGGAGAGACCTCAAAAAAGGAGGCCATCAGGTCAGCTTGGTTCCATCATGGACCCTTACAGAAGAGGTGAGGTTTTCACTGGGCCTGGAAGACTGGGTGGAAGGAATAGAAATAGAAGAGAAGAAGAGAATCTAAATAGTGGAGTTGAGTCAGCAAAGCTGCAGAGGTGAGAAAACTGAAGATATAATCAAGGCTTAGGAACAGATGCTCATCACTCAGGGTATTTTAATTTAGGAGACTGGGTCTCCACCATGCCCAAACAGTGGCTTCATTCTCAGTTTTTAAACACACTCAGATTTTAGAAAGAGGCTCAGCAATTTCCAGCAAACATACCTTCCAAAGTGCAGTGCTTTGTATTATATAATGGGTTAGATGTATATTGGCCTCCCCTGAGACCAAGGCCTGAAAGATAATCTGAATCGAAGTCCAAAATTTGTATTAGTGTCTCTCTGGCAAAGTAGAAATTTAAAGAAGGCAGCCCTCATGGAAAAGTCAGAGTCTTGTACACAGAATAGACAAAAAGCTATGGAAAAACCTTTTTTTTTTTTTTTTTAGTTCTTTGGTCTAATATGTTTAGTTATACACAACTAAATAACATGTTCCATCTGCTGTCATCAAGCCAGTCATAAAATTAAAGAAAAAAAAAAACCCTCACAGAATTAATTTTCAAACTATGAATGCTTCCAAATAAATAATTTACCTTTTTCTTAGGGTAGTAATCATTTGATTGGGCTGAGCATGTGAGTGCTTGTGTGTGTGTGTGTGTGTGTGTGTGTGTGCACGTGCATGAACCCCAGTGTGATGAATAGCATACTGCTACAAAGATCCATAGGTAAGAAAAGGACTTAGAACCCAGACAAGCTCCGACGACTACAGGGGGTGCAATCAGAAGTACCCTGAAGAATAAAGAGGAAGTTCACTGACTCCAACTGTCCCTTATTTGAATGCAGCTTGGAGTTTGATCTGGAAAAAAGAGAGACACAGGATTTGATTCAGTTTTTTTTTTTTTCCCCAGAAATGATTCATTTCTTCTTGGTGCACAGCTGGAAACACATGGAAAGAGGTGAGTGGGTTGCTGCAGAAGGCTCAGTTGGAAGTCATTTGCTATTGAGCTCTTAAACTGTGGATTTCAGACCTCCAGGCCTGAGGTGGGGACCTAAGATAGGCAACAGCCAACTTTAGGGTGTGGAACCAACCAGTGGGATTCCAGTGAAGCTTTTCCTGGCGAATTCTCTCCCTAAATCTATTAGCCTGGCAAAGTGGAGGCTGCTTTCAGGGGGGACTGACTTGATGAGTCACCCAAGCTGGGTGGCCTTTGGTACCTGAAGTCCTCTATTTCAGAAAAAAATCTCAGGGCTCCTGCTGTTTATAATATCTACATATTTTCACAGGCTCAAGTAAGTTCCAGATGATCACAGATGATCCCCACAGTCAGAAGAACCCATAGTACATTTTTACTTAAAGAAGAAGATGAAGGAAGATAAGGAGAGAGGAAAGCAAAAGATGGGGAGAGGGCAGAAGAGAGTTTTCATTTACACGAAGTGGAAGGGAACACTTTAAACAACCAAAACAAATTCAAAATGTGCTTTCACGGTTTGTGTCGGGTTGCATGTACTTGGCAATGAAACCCTGCTATCTCTAACTTTTACTTAAAATGATGGCTGTGGTGCATGTAATATATGACATCAATTCCCCAATCTTAATCAATAGCTCCACAATGATGACAAATTGGTCTATCTGAAGGTTGCCATTTAAAGGTTCTGCACTACTATTCGATCAATCCAACTGCCCGACTCCACCCACAGCTACCTTTTCAAACACAGTCTTGATAGGGCTTATTTACTAATAAATTGCCCTGATATTATTCCCTGAAAACTCTAGTGAGCCCCACCTCCAGACCTGTGCTCCCAGCACTTCCCCTTCACACAATGCTCTCTCTCCTCCCCTGCACACTCCTCTGCACTCATTTCCCACTCTCTTCCCACTCTTCTACACTGCTATAGCACTTGTTGATATCAATTAGTTCCTAGTGTATGTCTCTTTTATGGTCACCTATCGTTGCCCTCGATGGCAGAGATTACAGCTTTAGGCTTCTCCTTCTCCTTCTCCTTCTCCTTCTCCTTCTCTTCTTTCTCCTTCTTCTTCTTCTTCTTCTTTTTGATACCATGGATTGAACCCAGGGTAGGGCTTCACCACTGAGCCACATCCCCAGCCCTTTTTTAAAAAATATTTTATTTAGAGATAGGGTCTCACTGAGTTGCTTAGGGCCTCACTGAATTGTTGAGGCTGGCTTTGAACTTGCGATCCTCCTGCCACAGCATCCTGAGCCACTGGGATTACAGGCGCTTGCCACTGTGCCCTGAAGCTTTATGCTTCTTGATATTCTTATCACTGATGAGACATGCCATTCATATTGGGTGCTCAACCCATTAATGGGAGCACTGAATACAAAAAAAATTTTGGACTTGGTACTGGGACAAATTTCATCTCCTCTGATCCCTCCTGTTCCTGGCTCTCACTTCCAAACTTCCACCAGGCGCTATCAGTTCTGCTTCCAAATAACAAATTTAATCCACTTACTTTTCTTCCTCTTGCGGCCATTGTGTTAGTGGATATCACCATTGCCCACCCTCCACCTCAACAACTAAGAAGTCTTCTTGTTTCTCTACTTACCTTCCATCCCCCACACTGCAACAAAATTATTTTTGGTTTAAAGTAAACCAGATCATGCAACTCCATTGCTGAAAACTTTTCTGTATTCCCACTGTGCTTAGAATGAACTGCAAACCCCTGACATGGCTAGAACACCCAGAGTGATGTGACACAGGCCCTTTCTGCAGCCTCCTCTCCCCTTTTGCACTGTACTACTGCCACACTGGCCCTCAGACAGTTTCTAGAAACGGCCGAGTGTTTGCCCAACCTTCAGGGCCTTTGCCTGGACAGTTATTCAAGCAGGAATCCTGTTCTGGAGGATTCTCAAGTGGGCTGGCTTCTTTTCATTTCTCATGTTTGAACGCTTTTTTTAAAAAAAATTATTTACTTATTTTAATTAGGTATATATCACAGAATGCATTTTGGTTCATTGCACACAATTGCAGCACAACTTTTCATTTCTCTGGTTGTACACGATATAGCGTCGTACCATATGTGCAGTCATACATGTACCTAGGGTAATGATGTCCATCTCATTCCACCATCTTTCCTGCCTCCACGCCCCCTTTCCTTCCTCCCCTTTGCCAAATCAAAGTTCCTCCATTTTTCCCATGATCCCCCATTATAGATCAGCCTCCACTTATCAGAGAGAACATTCGGCCTTTGGTTTTGGGGGATTGGCTTACTTCCCTTGGCATGAAATTCTCCAACTCCATCCATTTACCTGCAAATGCCATAATTTTGTTCTCTTTTAATGCTGAGTAATGTTCCATTGTGTATATATACCACAGTTTCTTTATCCATTGAAGGGATCTATTGAAGAGCATCTAGATTGGTTCCACGGTTTAGCTATTGTGAACTGTGTTGCTATAAACACTGATGTGGCTGCATTACTATAGTTTGTTGATTTTAAGTCCTCTAGGTATAGACCGAGGAGTGGGGTAGCTGGGTCAAATGGTGGTTCTGTTCCAAGCTTTCTAAGGAATCTCCATACTGCTTTCCAGAGTGGTTGCACCATTTGCAGTCCCACCAGCAATGTATGAGTGTGCCTTTTCCCCACATCCTCACCAACACTTATTGTTGCTTGTATTCTTGATAAAAATTGCCATTCTGACTGGCGTGAGATAAAATCTTAAAGTAGTTTCAATTTGCATTTCTCTAATTACAAGAGATGTTGAACATTTTATATATATTTGTTAATTGAATGTATATATTTTTGTGAGAAGTGTCTGTGCAGCTCCTTAGCCCATTTATTGATTGGGCTGTTTATTTATTTATTTATTTCTGGTGTTAAGTGTTGGGAGTTCTTTATATGTCCTGGAGATTAGTGCTCCATCTGATGTGCGTGTGGCAAAAATTTGCTCCAAAAATGTAGGCTCTCTCTTCACCTCATTGATTCTTTCTTTTGCTGATAAGAAGCTTTTTAGTTTGAGTCCATCCCATTTATTAATTCTTGATTTATTTCTTGTGCTTTAGGAGTCTTGTTAAGGAAGTCGGGGCCTAATCCAACATGATGAAGATTTGGGTCATATTGGAACTCTCATGTCCTGTTGTCATAAAGAAATTTCTTATCACCTTATTTAAGGTATTCCCATTTACCTTATTATTATCTATTGCAGCATCCTGTTCATTTCCTTTATGGCAGTTACAAGAATTCCTAATTACCTTGTCTATTATCTGTCAACTTTATGAAAGAGTATAGTTGATGAGCTCACCCATCTTTTTGTTCCTTATTCTATTACCTCTGTAACCACTAGAACACAGCATCTATGCATAGTAGATGCTCACTAAACAGCATTGGAAACCTTTACTAAATAGTGAAGGTCAGTTGGTGAATGGAATCACAATGAGAATACTTCCATTTCTTTCCCTCATATTACATGCTATTGCTGTCATACAGTTAGCTATTCCATGTTATAGACACCTTATTACATTATTATTATTACTTTTAATAATCCATTGATATTTTTAAAAGATTCAGTTAATAAGAAAAAAAACTATATATATTCACCTATGTAGTTAATGTTTCCAAAGTCTTTGTTGTGTTGTGTAGGCCTCTATTTGGTATTGAATTCTTTCTGTCTAAAGGATTTTCTTCAACATTGTTGTGTAGTAAAGGTCTTCTAATGATAAATTCAATTTTTGGATGTCTGGAAAAATTCTTCATTTTGAAAGCTATTTTCACTGGGTATTGAAGACTAGGCTTTGTTATTTTAGAATTTTAATGCTGTTGGTCATAGTCTTCTTGTTTGCATCATTTTTAAGAGAAAATTGCCATTATCTTTGTTCATTTTTTTCTGTGGCTGCTTATAAGAATTTTCTTTATCAATGATTTTGAGTAATTTAATTGTGATGTTTTGGAATTTTCATTATATTTCTTAAATTTTCTTTTTGTTTCTTGGTATTGGAGTTTATTGAGCTTTTTGGATATGGGAGTTTATAGTTTTTATAAAATTAGGATTTAAGTCATTATTTATTTCTTCAAATATTCTTATATTCCATTCCACCCCCTTTCTGAGAACCCCAATAACATATTAACAAGGCTACTGTAAATTATTCTATAGTTAACATAATCCCATCACTTTTGAGTCTTTTCCTTCTATTTACTTTAGGATAGCTTCTATTTTTATGTATTCATGTTCAATAAACTACTTCTACATTGTCTAATATGCTGTTAATACCTTCAAGTGTGCTTTTGTTTTCAGGCATTGTAGTTTTCACTTTTAAAAGTTTGATCTGGTCCTTTTTGCATATTCTGTGATTCTATTACTATGCCAATCTTTCCTCTAGCTTCTTGATCATATGGAATAGTTATAATAACTATTTTCAGTGCCTTCGTTTTCTATTTCTAACATCATTGCTAGTTTGGGGTTGATTTTGATTAACGGCTCTATCCTCATGATGTCATATATTCTACCTTTTTTTTGCATGCTTAGTCGTTTTTTATTGGCTATTAGGCATTGTGAATTTTGCCTGGTTGGATGCTGGCTATTGTTTAATTTCTAAATATATTCTTGAACTTTGTCCGGAGATGCAGTCAAGCTATTTGGAAAGTTTCCTTTATTGATGGATTGTATTTAAATTTTGCTAGGTCGCCTTAAGCCTGGGGCTATTCATTCCCTGCAACTGAATCAAGACTCTTCTGCAAGACTCCATCTAATGCCCCATGCATGAGAGGTTTTCCCATCTGGCTAGTGAATATGAGCACTAACCATTGCTTTGTGTGAATGCCAGGTACTGTTCCCTCTAGTTCTTTCCTCTTCCTGGGGAAAGGGGGGTTCACACAGATGGGATGGTCAGCATTCAGCTGAATACTCAAAGAGACCCTTCTGGATCTCTACAGTTCTCTGCGCAGCATTTTCTTCTCTGGCTGTCTGTTCTGTGATATCCAGCTGCCTTGAGCTCCCCAGATCCTCAGCTTCATTCTCTCATTTCAGGAGTCTGCTTTCCTTGTATCACAGCCTAGAAGTTTTCTTGAGCTTGTGAGCTGTGGCATCTTAAGATTCAACTCATTTGTACTCATCTCTCAGGGATCACTGGCCTTTAGTGTTTGATGTCCAGTGTCTTGAACCTTTTTGATTTCTTAGATTTTTTGTTTTTGTTTTTGAAGGGAAAATATTTCTGGTTCATTTTACTCCATCTTGATTGGGAGTAGAAGTCCCATGGAGCATATGAACACCACTCGTATCACTTCCTCATCAAGCTACCTGGAGAGCAGTTCTAATGGGTAATAAAATGGTAACCAGGCAGAAAACAGGGGAAATTTAGAGCAGGAAGAATGTCTGATGAAGTCTCACACTCTAGTTATGCTAGAGTTGGTTATTAGGGAAAGACATTGGAAATCATCTCTACTAATTACCGCCTTACTTGGAGTACATGGAATCGGCCATGCTAAATGAAATTCTTTTCGATGTTAGTGAGAACGAAGGTAGAGTTGAGCAAGGTGAAGACAAAACTAACCTCCCCCCCTGAGCCTCTTATCTCATTAAGTGATGTGACCCTCTCCACAAAGGAGGGTCATCAGCAAACACAACGGTCTGTGAGCGCATCACAGGATGTGCTCATTATACCACAAAGATAGAGTAGGGACCAAGCAATCACAGGGCAACACAGAAAATTGTTTTATAAGCCGACTTTTACAAATTGATTTCAAAACTGGGGAGCAATTACCATTAAGCAAAATAATTTGCTGGCCCGAAGAGGGTAGGGCAAGGCAGTAGGTCCAAAGATAACCTAAGCCATCATTAGAGAAATCCAGTTATTTAGTCAATTTTACTTATTTACAGGACTAAAGATTAATGAGTTCAGATACTCACTCAGACAGTAATTAGGTTTCAAAAACATACTATAACACAATCAATCATGGCTCTTGAACATAATGGCATTAGGGCAGAGCCCTCTTTCAGCTCCAGTTATTAGCAAGTGATTGGTGAACACTAGGCTTAAGCTGAGAGCCTACCCCAGGGCCCTGCAATAAAATGAAAGAAAACCCTTGATAAAGGAGAAACTATATGGTTTATCCTTTGTCCTTTGCCTAGAGGCTCTGAGACATTATGCACAAGGTATAGGACTCTGTAACAGAACTTCAAGATTGGTGGCTTTTCAAAGTACAGTTGGTGTTTCACTTTCAATATATCTTTACTCAAAAATCCAACTATTTGTACTCCTTTGAACCTAGTCTTTATGAACAGTTATCATTTTTGCTTAATTAAAAAAAATTATTTTCTTATAACTTCATAAACAGAGAACCCAGAGGTTTTGTTTGTTTGTTTTAATGAATACACTGCGACCTCTTGGCAACAAGGCAAAAAGCAGGAAAGTAAAAAGCAAAAGAGCTTTTAAAACAAGGAAGGAGTTTCTATCATCTGCTTTTCCTCAGCAAAGAACCATTTCTCTTGTCACTAAACAAGGAGGTTAGGGAAAGGCTCCAGTTCTAGGCTCATGGATTGAAAGGTGGAAAGAAGATAGGAGACGTGGAAAAGCAGTCACCACTTGGAACAATTTTAGATTGAAGGAAAAGCTGCAGAGATAATAGAGTTGCCACTGGACCCTTTGCTCCGTTTCCCCCAATGTTAACACCTCACTTTACCATGATGCATATGCCAAATCTGAGAAACCAACGTTGGTGGTGTCTGCCATGTTCCTCCACTATGGCAACATTCTTTGTCCTTCCCATTATCTAGTCTTTGAAAGCAAATCACTATGCCCAATTCCCACCCCAGAAGGAGGGAGCAAATTAAATTGGAGAGGCCATATCTACCTATATTATTTGGATTTCTTCCATGAGGAAGATTTGCCCCATCTCCTCCATTTTTTAAAAAATTTATTTAATAGCTAAATCTCTTCCTCTATTGTTAACAAATATTTTGTTCTAGCTGTTTTCTCTCTATATTAGAGTCTATATCGAAGTACACAGCATGCACAACAGCCCCTGCTGTGTTACAGGGACACTGGAGACCTCCTTGCAAGACACACATGCTTGCCCTTCGTGAAGCCACTGTGCAGAGTGTTGAATTTGTACTTTCATCCATCACATATTTTCCTTGATATTTTAATGGAAAGCTTGTTTCTCTGTAATCAGAGAACTGCTCCTGTCTATTTCCAGGCACTTCTTTTTAAAGTGTTACAGCGTCCTCTGAAGCAGTTCGTGTTTTTCCTACCGATGATGTAGGCTATGGAATTCATCTAAGATTGTATAAGCTTAGGCTCTGTATCCACCAAGTTCTAAGAACTGTTTGAAAAATAAAAATATAATATTAGTATCACTCAACTCGGCCGTTGTTTGGTTTCCATAACAGCAAAACAAAGGGTTTGATTGACTTTCTTTAAACTGATCCTGTTTCTGTTTCTATTGGACCCCAAAATCCTTTGACCACGTGAAAGTCCTTGGGAAAAATGAAGATTTGACAACATTTCTCCTACCTGACTTCCTAAGCCTTCCTTAAGGGGGGGGGGGAATCTCCCTTAAACTTTTAAATTCAGTCCTAATATGGGCAACCTCAGTAGAGCATCGGGACTGGCCTTTGATATTCAGTTTATCATAGGCCCAATCAATTGGCTTCCTGAATGAGCAGGACCAAATTTCTTGTGCCCCATCCCAGACTTCCTGTGAGTCATTAGTCCTGCACTGGTTTCTCACCAACTTTTCCAGGGCAGAGCAATATGAGACTCATGGGACCTCCTGCATTCCAGCTCCAAGAAAGAGTTCTGTCAACAGGCATTCATTTCAAGTTCGGGTAAAGGCATCCCCTTGATGTGTTACACTGCGTGAATATTGCCAATGCTAACATGTGCTGTGAGCCAGGCTTTCCCTGTACTGCCAACACAAAGAAGAATGTAGGAGCTCAGGGAGCAGGGTAGGGGACTTCCCTGTAGGATGCCCCTTGAGCCCTTGGCGCTGAGCCAGAGTTGCTCAGTATAAAGAGGATGCAAACCTTTTTGTTCTTATCCCTGTCCTGTGTTATTTCCCTGGTCAAGAACTCCTTGCTTCTTTCCTTCCCAATCTCATCCATCTTCCAAGGCCAAAACATTCTATGTCCTTTCGAAATGTCCCATATTTTATGGATTTCCATCCTTTAGAAGTTTTGAGCATCCAAAACATATATACATTTACTACATACTTTCTTGTATTTGCTGTTTCAAATGTGTTTCAATCCCACTTGTAAGAAGTGTGGGGTTTAAAAAAAAAATCATCCTTATTTTATCAGAACTTGCCGTTAAGATGTAAACACCATGAAGATAATTAAGATGTGTTTACTTATGGGTTGTGCTTAACAGACCAGAAGGATACTATGAACTCAATAGATATTTATTATACGGGAAGAAAAACAAAAGTCTCCTCACAGTGCCTGGTACATTGCCTGAATTTAATTGTAATACCAACCTCCTGGTTCATTCCTGTCCTCAAAGGGCTGAGAGTTACATAAGCTATAAGGTAACCATGTTGTTATAGTTTACATACAAGGTGTCCCCCCAAAGCTTATGTGTGAGACGATGCAAGAATTTTCAGAGGTGAAATCATTAGATTATGAGAAGTGTGACCTAATGAGCAGATTAATCCACTGGTGGATTAACTATGTGGTAACTCTAGGCCAGACAATCAAAATGAACCTAAGTAAGACTTCTGATTTTTGTTGTTGTTGTTATGATTTCACACTTGTAGAATGCATACGAAAGGGTAGAGAAATTAACTGTCTTTATTCTGGGTATGTCTGAAGGAAGTAGGTCACTGGGGTATAACTTTGGGGTTTGTATTTTGTCCCTTCTGCTCTTTCTCTATGTCCTGGTTGCTGTGTCCTGAGCTGTTTTCCTCCACCACATACCTTCCGCCATGTTGTTCAACCTCATCTGGGACCCGGAGCTATGGAGTCAGCCAATCATGGACTGAATCTCTGAAACAACCAACACAGATTTTCCTCCTCTGTGTGTTTTTTGTCAGGTCTTTGGGTTACACTGACAAAAAAGTTAACATGTGAAGCGTACTTCTAATAACAGGCAATTTTAAATGTCATTTTCTTATATTTATAAAGCCATGTAGATAACCCCCCCCAATCCTTTCTTATCTCATTGTCTGAGTAATTCTATGATATATGATATATGCCTAGTAACTGATTTCTTAACATTCTACTCTGGGAGAAAATAATGGAACTGACCCTCAATAGTTTTGATTCATTGGCACTAATACCGTCAAGCCTTAGTCATGAAAGAGCTAGCTGAATAAAGAAAGTCAATTTCTGTACCTTTTAATATTCGTTCTAAAAGAGTGAAATCATTACCAAAAAAAAAAAAAATCTTAAAAACATTTTTGGATTTCTAATATTAAAAACACAAGTACTTTCTTTACATATATTCTGTTTTTCCTGCTCCAAACATTGACCTTTTTCCTGGCCATAAGCAACTTCAGGTTAAGCATGCTCTATTTCAGGCACACTCATTTTTTTGTTGTTATTGGAGCTCTGTTCAGGTCTTCATTTCTGTCGATGAATCTAGGGAAATGAGAGCCATGGTATCAACAACCCAATGGATAACAGTAGTCATGTCACTGGGATTGAGCATCCTTCAAGACCATAGTCAAGAGGACCAGTCGACATGCACAGCAGGTCCACAGGTACAGGTCTCCAACAAGGAGACAGAGCCCTGATGGGCTTCCATATGTCTCCATTGTGCCTGGATATCCCCCCATTCAAAATTCCTCTCTACTCTCATATCCAAGGAAAATAAACTCAATTCCAAGGTTAATATATTTCTCTTTCTCGAAAAAAAAAAAAAAAATTAAACCCCGTGCTTACCTCAGTGGACACAATATCTGTTCACAATGGCCAATCATTTAGGTGAGTCTTAATTGTTTAAATTCTCTGCTGAGACCCAGAAAGTCTCCTCATACACAGCACTGGCCACAGGATTGAAGACTGAGGTCAATTCAGAGTTTCTCACATGTTGTCCCCTGCCTTCTGCCAGCCTGATGGGGAACAGGTATCCAGGGGGAGAGGAGGAGGAGGAGGAGGAGGAGGAGTAAAAAATGGGAGGGGTCAAGGCAGATCATTCCTTTTTAGGTGTAGAAGGCAAACTTCAGGCCACTAAATCCAAATCCACAACCAGATTGAGCCTCTGTACTGATTTGAGCTATTGCCCAACATTCTAGGCTTTAATATTTTAAGAAAAGTTTATTATGACAAGTCAATGACAGCACTTTTAGTAGGTCAATAAATCATGGACGTATCATATCACAGAGATGACAGCTATGTAAAGCATCACAGGAAACTTGATATTATTTCAACAAAATAGCAACTAGAGCCTTTTGGCACTTACTGCAATTTTAAGTCAAGGTTTAAAAATATGTTATTATTAATATTAGTGAATGGGAAATTTTCTTGGATAGAATACTGAGAAATGAAACAATTCATTTGTTTAGTTCAAAGTTTAGCCTGAGCTGGAATAAAGCATTATGTGGCGAAGGGCTTGCAAATGTGGCTTCTTATATTGATGTTCTGGTTATGTTTTATAATTTGCTAATATCAGGGTAGGGGAGGGAATGAAACCCAAACCAGATGAAAAATAGGATAAAAAGATTGTCGAGAGCTTTTCTTTCGTGGCCTCTTTCCAAGCATATGGAGAGAGAGGATATGTTAATTTTTTAATAAGGTTTGGGGGTATGGTAGAGTAAGAATTGGAGGCTGACCCAACCTTGTTTTGTTACTTCCATAGTGGAAACTTCGAAGCAGCTGTCAGAGCTGGGGTGACAGATGTTAGCGGTGAAGGGTGTAAAGGCAACAACTTATTCCTCCTTCCAAACTGTGAAAATTGTCCCAGGCCAACATTTTCCTATTCTGTTAGTGAGGAGGGCAGGGGAACGGCAGGATTAAGCAAGAATAATAAACCCTGATATTTGGATAGCACTTTCCAGCTTACAAAATGCTTTCACATATTTTATCTCACATGATCTTCAAATCAACTTTCTACAATAAGCAGCCTCAGCAGTGAATATAGTTCTGTTCACATGAGAAGGTGAGGGTGCAGGGAGACTGAATAGCTTGCTTCCCAACCTACATCACCGCCTGGGGTAAAACAGAACAATAACCCAGTCTCCCCATGATTAGTTCAGAGCTTTACGCATTTATCCCAGTTTTCATCTGGCTTGGATTTCTTCCCACCAACACACTGATATTAGCAAATTATAAAACATTACCAGGACAGCAATAGAAGAATAAGAAGCAATAGAAGAAGCTGCAACTCATTCCCCACTTACTTCTTCACTCCCTCTCATGCTGGATTTTTCAGTACTCCACTAAAGACTATGTTCATCTCGTGTCTCTGTATCTTTCAACCTCTTAACACTAGAATCCAACAGTTTGGTGGCCATGGTGCCTTGGTGCCATGGTCCTTCCAGGGAGAGGTGGCCCCTGACTTCTTTCTTCCTCATCCTGGCTCTTTTTCTCTGGTTTTGGAGGATGGCAGAGGGTTCTTCAACCTAGAGAGGGTTTGGTGTTCAGAACAACCCTTGGCGAGGGCAAAGGAGCTATTATAGCCTGCCCCTCAGCTCCTAGGAGATAGTAATACGGTATTCAGCAGGAGCCTTATCATTCAAGGCTGCTCTAATACTTATCAAGTTAAGGTGGCCCTTGGATTCCATGGCTTAACAGAGAAAAAGAAGGAACTGTAACTGAAATATGCTTAGTATGTCAATACACAGCTAGACACAAACTCTAATAGTCAAAGTAAAGTAAGACAACTTATCATTCCTCCCAATTTGTTCACTCTTCCAGTCTGTTTTGTGTGACACTCTACCCTCCAAAACTGCTCTGAAAAAAATCATTTCATGTAAGAATACAAATCTGTGTAAACACACATCAGCCCTGTGCCACCGTCCCACCCTCAGCCCCAGCCCTGGAGGTCCTGGCTTTCGGAATTCTTGGGCTCTGCAGTCTCTTCCTGCTAAACACAGCAAGAGTATCTTTTACTTTGACTTCCTTTTGTGGGCCCAGCTTGGGGAACAACCTGAAAAGGTTTCAGCATGTAACTGTCAACAAGGGAGCCTGCCAAATCTGAGTCCGAACAGAAATAAACCCAAATTGGCAGAGAGGTGGGGAGTGCAGCCATGCAATTTTATCACAGCCTGATCCTCCCCAGGGATCTATAAAACAGCTAACTCTCGGTGAGGACTGAAAAGCTCAGAGAGAAAGAGGCAGCACAAGAAGGGACTAGACACCAACAAGGTACCAGTAGTTTAAAAATAAATGAACCCAGGCATCCCACCAGAGGCCCACACTGAATCAACCATGGGTGCAGGACACCCGGGCTCTGATGCTAGCTCCACCTCCTGTGCATAGGAGGTTCATTTTACTGTGTTTCTCTTAATACAGATCTGTGAAATGGAAATGGAAATATTCATTGTATAGGGCTGTTCCTGATTTCCTAAAACTGGAAGCACTACATAGTGCTGTAGGTAAGAAAGAAATTTTTGAAGCCTCCAGAAAAGGGTTTACCTCTTCCTCTTCCTAATTATGTGACTTTGTCTATGTTATATAAGTTCTCTCAGTTCAGCCTTCTCAAAAGGGGATGATAATACCATCTTTGTGGGAATAGGTGCGTTGACTAAATAAGTTCATGCACATAAAAATACTTTGTATATGCCTAGCCTAAAATAACTGCTCAAAAAATGGGTTAGAAGAAGACACAAAAGGAAATTCAAATAAGATTAAATATGAAAGAGCTTGGAATAATATCAAATATCTTGCTGTCTTATAGTTGATCATAAAATATGTGCTATACTTATTAATAGTTGCATTTATGTATACCCAATCACCTGTTTGACATATATTACTTGATAAGGTCTGATAGTGTTGGTGTCATGTGATCTAAGCCTTTGCTATATATACTGTTGGTACTACCTTTCCAATCCCCTGTAATGGTCTTAAACATTCCACACTTTTGCCATGGACTCCTGGAGGCAAACTGTACCTACCCATGTCTTGACTTCGGATTTGGTCAGATTTGGGCCTATTGGAGTTAGCAAGACAGCTGGAAATGTGTTTGTACAGGGGACTTGCCCTTATGTTTCTTCCATCACCATAGGAATAGTTCCCAGGAGCCGCAGTTTTCAAAATGACAAGAGATATATGAAGCAGACCTGAAACCAACCACAGATTAAGTCAAGTCCAGCCAAACCAAAACCAACCAATGAATATTTGAGCAAGATATAAATGTTTATTTTTGTATGTGACTAGATTTTTCGATTTTTTTTTCTTTTAGGGACCATTGCAGTGTCAATAACTGAATGATTGAAGAAAAAACAAACACTAGTCTTTAGAGGTAAGAAGGGAAATTCCTGGTTTCTCCAAATATCAACCTTCCCTGAAACTTCTGTTTTGAGTGGCAAGAATAGAAACCTCCGGAGGGACACGGTTCTATGATACTCTCTCTGCTCAAGTGGTTAAAAAAAAACTTGGGTTATTTTCTGATGATTCTCCCATAATATTGGGCCAATCTCTGAACAGTCTGCTTGTGGATTGTTTCTCATTTAGTCTGTCGGGTCAACAGATAACACCATGAAATCTGCAGAATGAAGGGCCCTGAAAAGTAGCTTTTAAAAGTAGTTGAGATCCAGAGATGAAAGGGATCAAGGAAATACAAAGATAAATCTGTTTTAGGTCTCCCAACTACCAAAGCTCCCCTTTCTGTGTTGATCTCTCTCACCTCCCAGGAAACCAAGGTGTCTCTCCACTAAGCAGGCACACGCAAAATCTGCCCAGGCAAGAATCCAGTATCAGTCAATTAATCCTGGTTACATTTAAATCTATATTACTTCTCCTATGAATACTCTCATATCAGGCCTATATCTGGAATTGTGAAATGTGATGTATTTTCTGCAATAACAATAATAATAACCACAAACTACAATAAGCATGGGAAGTTGCTAAGTGATTTTCTTGGGGGAGGGAGGGAGGAAAAGGAAAGTGTCCCCAAATTCCTGAAAATGTGGCACATATAGGCACCTTTTACTAGATGATTCAAGTATTTAAAGTATTTAAAGTATATTCTACATATTCAGGGTGTCCTTTAAATTAACATTAATTTAAAGGATAATCTTTAGCATCTTGTTTTAATAGTAATCATTTTGAAGGTGTGTAACTGACACATAGAACAAAATGGAAGGAATGGCTGTTAAAAAAAGGGGGGGGGTCCTACCTTCAAGAACACTCTGTAAGACATTAGGACAGACAAGAGTTACCATCTTAGGGAGCCTATGCTGCAAATGCATGCAAAGTCCAGAGAGTGGAGCTTTCAAAAGACCGGTGGTTGGCAAAGTTCTACCAGGCAAAGTTTTAAAATCTTCAGCATAAATGTAAATCTACTTAACTAATAGTATTGACTAATTCCCTGCTCTGTCTTATTATTCATTTCTAAGGCCATGTTGGCTCATTTTCACAGTATCACTGAAACAGGCACCAAACATTAGGTTATTTACGCTGGGATGACTGAGGAGTGGAACTATAGAAGAAACCACACCTGCTGACTCCTTTCCAAGAAATCACAATTCAGGAAATACCTTTAAAAGTCAATGATGATAAAGTCAAGATTCAATAATTGGGTGTGAACATGTCATTGAAAAAAAATTATTTCTACTAAACTGTGGGAACATGAACTTGGTCAACATGATCATGTAGACACCCACGTCGCTATAGTCAGAAGAGCTTTGGAATGATGAATGAATGAATGAATTATAGAGTTTGGCTGGGTAATCCATATTCCACTAACATGTATTTAGTTATTTCTTTTTCCCAGAGTAGTTCTGTGATATCGCTGAGAGAAAATGAGGTTATCCACATAACCCCAGATGGCCCATGAGAGACTCTGTTCAGGATAACACCAAGCACTGCCTTTGCAAACAGTGTTGAAAGTCACCTTCACATATTCAACAAGACCCCAGCAAGAGAATCAACCAAATCAAATGGACTTTTTAAAAAATTTTAATATGAGTTTCTATTCATAAATTAGAGCAAGAACAAAGTTAGAGTCAGTGTTTATTTAGGAAAAGTCCTCTCTCCCATAAATTGAGGGGAACACATTCAGCTGGAAACTCAAAATCACCTTTTTTAACAAAGAAGGACAAGGCAGGAATAGGAGTAGGGGTGAAGGAGAAAATTTAGAAAGCACTCTGTAATGTTACGGGAAAGTTAAGTATCTAAAGAAACATTCTAAAGCAGAGAGAGGATTTTCATGAAAATAAGCACTCCCTAGAGTTTTTAACATCCTGGGCTCACCCGAGCTGTGCTGGGAAGTGAAAACTTGCGAGGAGCAAAACATTGGGAGAGTTTTATTTGCAGCCATAAGTTATCCCATATGGTTGGGGAGTGATTTCTTACACAAGGGATAGGAAGTTGAATTAACTTGGCTGTTTTCTACAAGGAGAAAGAAAGACGAGGAGGGTGGGCCTGATCTCCGTGTCATAACTGAGTCCAAGGGTAGAGGCAATAGCAAATCATCTCAAGTCGGTATCGTCTTAGGTGACTGAAAAAAATTATGGCAAGAGTGATAGTGGAATAAAGCAATGGAATGGAAGGCAGAAGCAGAAATAGAAAAGACAGACCCGTGATTACCAGCCAATGAGAAAGGCATGGCAATAAATACCAAAGGTGCAGAAGGAGGAGGAGAGGAGGGGAGAGGAAGTCAGTGGCAGGAAGATCAGTCTGCAGCGAGGATCTAGGATGTAGACAAGGTATAAAATTACCAGGTAGCGGAGGGCCTGGACTGTGACAGATAAAAATCAAGATAATACAAGGAAATGATCAGACAAGCCAAGGTGGAGAATGAACACAAGGTAAGTTACATGAAAGACTGAAATAAATAAGACTTCTTCAGTACATAAAGAACAAGAGGTCAGAAATGGCAAAGGGAATTTATTGCCAGAAGACGTAAAAAAAAAAAAAAAAATTAAGTGAATTTTCCAACTGAGTGTTCACAGAGGACAGGGGTGGGGAAGGGGAGGTATATGCCAGGAACAGACATAAATTTTCAGAAGGAGGAAGGAGAAAGGTGTAAGGAAATCAAGCTCAACAGTAGAATCAGCCATCAAGAAACTGCAGAATTCCCAAGTCTCAGAAAAGTCCAGGGGCAGAAAGGCCCTCCAGCCCAGAGCCTGACAGATTAGGGCAGAAGGTATCTTAGGAACCTTCTCGCTGGGATTTTGCAAAACTAAAAGGGAGAGGCAGGCACAGTCCTGGGGAGGTAACATGATATCAGTTGGGGATGATGCACGATCCACTCTCGGGTTACCATGTGATGAGACCTAAATCCAGTGGGGAGGTGACACCCAGCTCGTTCCTCATGACTGGCATTTTCCCCCTGACAAGCAGTTGTCGGTAATAAAATGTCTGGTATTTGTACACTCGCAAAGGCCAGTTGTTCTCATCCCAGCCTTTAGCTATGGCTCCAACAGGGCTAAGTGATCACGGTCTCTTTTGACCCTCGAGCTCTGGGAGGCCTTCTCTGACCTCTTGCAGGGAAGAAAAATCACCCAGTCAAGCAGGGAATCGGGGGAGGAGGAAGAAAGTCTCTGGGGAGCCAAGCTCTGTGGCTTGGGTTTTCATACTGACCTCACTCTTCATTCATATCATATTTTCTATGCTGAGTTTCCTTGTGTCACGCTTTTTTATTTCTTTGATTTTACTATATTGTAAACATCTTTGCAAGCTGCATTTTGGAAATGGCTGAGAAAGGCAGAAAGGTGGAAGAAACGAGAAAAAAAAAAGGGGGGGGGAGAGGGGGTAAAGAGGAGGGAAGAAGGGATGAGGGAGACACTATTAGTTAATTTCTCAGGGGTGACTACGGGGTCAAGAAAAGAACAACTACACCGGTCTGAGCAAGAGAGAAAATTGAGTTAGAAACAAGTAAGAAAAATCCAAAAAAAGGAAAGAATATCTAATAAGGTGGGGTTAAAAGAGGGAAGAGTAAACATAATTGTAAGAAATGAAGGATGGGTTTGGAGGACAGAGGTAAGCAGGGGGCAGAGATGTGATGGAAATACCTACGATGGTTCAAGATAGAAGACCAAATGAATGTATAAATCTAGAAAAGAAGAAGCAAATCATTCCTACATCGATACTGGACTTTGAAGAGGGTCCAAGGAAACAAGAAACCAAGATGGTGAGAGAGGGTAAGATGCATGAAACCAAAACAGCAAACAAAGAGGAAGACAGAAATTTAGGGATAATCTTTAAAAAAAATGTTGCATCCCTGACAAGCAGTTGTCGATAAGAGCTGTGTGTCGGTAATCCTGAAGGTGTCTTTAGATGAACTTTCACTATAGCATTGAGCCTGTAGACATCAAAAGCTGATTTGTAGGATAGAACACACACATTCACATATACACCACACTCCATATTACATACATATACATACATTTCAATACAAATGAACCAATGTAGACTCCCTTGGAGGGAATAAAGAAGGAGGGATGATATAGTTTGAATCCGGAATGTTCCCCATAGACTCATGTGATAAAGGCTTAGTCTCCAGTTTGGTGGAATCTTTGAGAGATGAGGTCTAGTGAGCATTCTTCTAGTCGTTGGGGGCATGTCCTCAAGGAGGATAGACTGACCCAGTCTCTTCTTCTCCTTTTGCACCTAGCCAAGAGGTAAATGTTTTTTTTTTTTTTGTACCACACAATCCTGCTACAATTAATTCCCTCACCAAAGGCCCAAAGCAACAAGGCCAAGTCGTCATGCACTGAAACTTCTAAAGCTTTGAGCCGTAATACACCTTTTCTCTCCATAAGTTGATTACTTCAGGTATTTGTTAACAGAAACAGAAAACGGACTGATACAATGATTAACCTATGAAATTTGCTAGTGGAAAAGACAAGTTACTCTGATATTCTAGTTAATCAATATCATAAATTTTAATGCTGAAACCATACATTGTAAACAGGAATGATTATGTATCTATACACAGGTAACTAAAAATGGCTTTAAAAAATATCTCTTTTACTAATGATGAAAAATCTTACCTTAGTCTAACCAGTTCACCAACAGAGAAACAGTCCATAATTCTTTCAAAAAGTCAACCATTTGGACTTTACAAAATTTCAAGCTTCAAAGTAAGAGAAAGTCACTTAGATAATTTTCCCATGGGGCAATGCCTTTTGCAAGAAATAAGTGTATCTATAATATCAATTAGTAGCTAAAATGTTATGCCTGTCCCTCTTCTCCAGATGGCCTGATTCATTGCACATTTCTCAGCCAGAAATGTCTGTACCTACCACATTATTTTTTAATATTCAATGTGAAGCAAAGACCACGGGGTGTTCACTTCTATTTTGTTGTCAGGAAAATGGAGTCTATGAAGAGGAAACTGTGTGCCAACAGTGTCAACTAAATTAGAACAAGAAAAGGTGTCATCCTGTAATCTAGGGTAAAAAGAATTGGTTTACTCTAGTTTATGAAAATAACTCCAGTCCTGAAAATATCACCCCTGAAATGTCTTCCCTCCTCTGTACCCTAATCCTTGCCCCTGCCCACATAAGTGTGCTTATACAGGAAGTGAGCCGTTCACAGTGACTTTAACCCATAGATACGTGTTTGCATTTTCAACAGCTAAATGTTTAACATTTTGATTGACCAAAAAGCAACTTAAATCTGCCACTGAAGGTGACCTACTCCTCTTAAAAAATCAGAGCTTCAAATAGCATTCCCTCCAGTCAACTACTGTCAGTTGCTGAGTAGACTGTCTCTTTAGGACTGGACATGGCTGGCTCTCCAGTTCAACCCAGTCTCCCCTTAGGGTACATCACCCCTTGTGGTTGCTGCTTGGACCCTGTGGATAACTGAATTTCCAATGTTTGTACTGAAGAAAACTTAGGACTCCTGAATACATTGCAAAGGTTCATAAAATGAGGGTCACCATTCTGCTCTTCTCTAAGGAGGCCAAAAAGAGCAGGTGACGGGTCAAAATGACCTCACTGTGCACCCATGTTCAGGGCCTAACCGGCCCCTGCCTCTCTTTGAATAACAGAATGAAGTGAACTTCTGGATTTTGACATTACTTAACAAACCAGATTAGGAATTTCATCATTTTTTTTAATGTAGCTACCTATTTTTTTCTTTTATTGCTATTTTTCTTCATTATTCTATCTTAAACCTGATGTTGATAATCTTGCTAATAATTATAATTATATTATGGAATATTTACTTTCCAATGTCCTCTTTCAAAAACTCAATATGTATTTTATTATGACTTTAATAAAGATTATATGAATAAACTAATTTGTTATGATGCTGGCATTTTTCAACATTTACCTTGAAAAATAACACTGGGTCTTTTGAACATAATGACCTGAAGTTTCTTGGAATAATTTGATAATTTAGTTTAAGTATTATCAACTAGAAGGATGATAAACTATACTGAAACTTCCATTTCACTTCATTATAAAGTCTCATTCTGTATGCAGACGGAAAACAACAGATGAAGCAGCTAGGCCCTGACCCGTGGTAACCTTATTGCCAGCAAGGCAAGCTCTGGTTAGAAAAGGGCACGCGCTGCAGTCTCAGGATCTATAAGCCAAAAATATCACAAGGCACTGAGAAATAACCATTCTGTTAACTCATAAAGGTGAATACCAAGTTTAGTGTAACCACATGCTACCCAGGTAGTATAGATTTTTTTTATACACTGCTTTATTTTATGTTTTATATGTCTTTTAGGTTTTTATAACAAGCTAGGGAACCAGAGTGGACTATAACTCCCTTACAAACATAGCTTTCCCAATCCCCTTTCACCACAAATACACATATCCCAAACTGGGTTGCAGGCTAGATGGGCTACATAATTTGCAGGGCCCAGTGCCAAATGAAAATGTGGGGCCCCATGTTAAAAAAATATATATCATTAAGCATTTCAAGATGGCAAGAGCTGAGCATTATACCAAGTGTGAAGGCTTTCAGGGCGTGATGCTCTGTACCACTCACTCCACAGGTTGCCCACATGTGAAGCCACTGCAAGAACATTTTAAAGTTCTTAAACTTTAGTTCTTCCTTTCAGAAATAAGAAACCACTTAGCCTTTACTCAGATTGTAAGATCTGACTTTAGGCAAGAAGGAGCTTAGAAATACAGAAAAAGATCAACTTTTCCCAAGCATCTTGGCAGGTCTTGCCTCCACCTGCCTTATTCTGATAAGCCCAAGCCTCCTGTCTACTTTTGGTGTCCATAGTGGGCAATTGATTGAGTAAATACCTTTTTTTAACTTCAGAGAAGATTGTCTGAATAAAAAACAAAAATCAAGTATTTTTCTTTGTAAAGGAGAAAGCTGAATAAAAGGAGCAGGAAATAGTGAATTTTCTATTAAAAAAAGTATAGACTAGCTCTTCTGAAAGGTTTTTTTTTTTTTTTGCACAAACCAAGGGAAAAGAACTGGTCTCTAAAGAGTCAGCAGGGCAAGGATAACACATTAGGTTAATACACAGCCCTAATAAAGACCGGGGGTGTTCAAGAAGTCCTAAGAATAGCACCTCAAGCATTTAGTGGGCATCTTTTGGGGACATGCAGGCATAAACCCTTGCTGCATTGGCTACTGGCTTAGTACTGGGAAGGGTTGGTATCATTTACTACTTCTACCATAATTTTCTGTTTCTATAAAATATTTCAGCTGTTCTTTGGGTTTGGAACTCAAAAACTTTTTGGCTCCGAGAAATGGGTGCAATAGGATTTCAGGTGCACTCAGGTTAGCGGGTGTTATTGTTTGGGGGTTGGTTCATTAAGAATCCAAATGACCACGCTCTGCAACTTAAAAGCTTCCAGTTTCTTAGCCTCATCAATCAAGAATATAAGGAATGTGGCTATTGAAAGTCAACTGACTCCCTCAATAAGGCTCTGGGATGAGAATAAAGAGGTGATTGGATTAGGTCTGGGCCACATCCCACCCCATCTTCAGCAAGAGCACATCTGTGATTGCCTTTTCATTTGTTGATCCCTGCCAGTGGAGCACAGAAGTAAGGACTATGTCTCTGAGGACATTCCCATCACATCATATTCCAATAGCACCAGCTTTGACACCAGCTGCCCAGGCTTCAATCCCAATTCTTCTTCTTCTTACCAGTGGGACCTCAAGCAAGTTATTTAACCTCTGTGCCTTGATTTGCTGGTCTGGAAAATGAAGATAATAGCTTTATCTGCCTCCTAGTATTTTATAAAGATTCACCATGTGCCTCACTCAAACCTCTAGGCCACAGTTTTGCATTCTAGGTTTCAGTTATCTGTGGTCATCTGTGATACAAAAATATTAAATGGAAAATTCCAGAAATAAATTATTTATAATCTTTAAATTTATTGTCATTCTGAACAGTATGATAACATCTTATGCCAAGGACATGAAGCATCCCATTATCCAATGTATCCACATTGTATATGCTACCTATCTTTTAAGTCACTTAGTAGCTGTCTCAATTTTCAGATTGACTATCACAGTATATCAGTGCCTATATTCAAATAACCTTTGATTCAATTAATATTTTTACCAAGTGATAAGAGGAAAGATGATGATGATTTGGATATGTCAAAGAGGAGCCAAAAAAGTATTTCCATTGAGTGAAAAGGTAAAAGTCCTCAATAAAGAAAAAAAAAAATGTATGCTAAGGTTATTGAGATCTGCAGTAAGAACAAATCTACCTGTAAAGTTATGAAAGAGGAAGGAAAATTCATGCTAGTTTCTCTATTGCACCTCTAACAGTAAACATTACAGCCGCAGTAAGTGATGAGTGCCTAATTAAGATGGAAAAGGTACTAAACTTGTGGGTAGAAGAAATAAAGAGTAAATGTGTTCCAACTAAGAGCCTTGTGTGGCACCAGAAAACACTGAGCCTAAAAAAGGACTACATCATGGCATAATTTTCATTACAGTACATTTTTTCATTTTTCTATTTTATCGTTAGTTATTATTGTAATTTCTCACTGTCCCTAAGTCATAAATTAAACCCTATCATAGCATGTATTTATAGGAAAAAACATGTTGCATAAAGAGTTCAATGCTAGCTGAGGTTTCATGAAACCACAGGGGGTCCTGGAACATACCCCCCAGAATAAAGGGGACTACTATATATGTAAAACCAGTTCCTAGTTTATGGGATGAGCTAAATAAATGTTAATGAGAGCAATTCTTTTGAACAAAGGAATTTCCATGGCAAATGAAAGATTGGAACATTGGGCTCAAATAAAATTCTATGATATTTCCCCACATTTCTGTCCTTGCTTCCTTCCTATATCCCTTCATTCTCTCCCCCACTCAACTTCTGTCCCTAGGGTTGAATAGAGGTCAACCGGAATCTTCCCTGGGCCAGGTATGTTGATGGTGGTGTCTACCAATTTAGACGCTCCTGGAAATGCCGTCTGGAAGCTTAATATCATGGGATATTTTTCTAGCCTTGAGCCCCCCCTTCTCACCACCCCATTTGTGAATCCTGATAGCCTATGTATGCCATGTGGGCAGGGCCTCAATCTCTAGTTACCTCTGTCCACAATAAAGCTAATGCCAACAGCAAATACTGTCCCAGAGAGAAAAATGTAGGGCAAGGCAGAAGCAATGGCTAACTCAGTTCTTGCAGAATACATTTAATTTATGTCCACTTCATGGTGCTGATACATGAACAACCTCTCAGTTGGCAGTTACCTTCCTTAGCTTTCCCCCTCCACCTGCTTAGTGAGAAAACAGCCATCGATGACAAGAGCTCAGGATAAATCTGTCAGCAAGACTTAAGGGACAAAAATCTCCTGAGAAAGGCTTGAGGAATCCAATAAATAAAATCTCTATGTCCCAATCAGTAGCAAGGTTACTCAAGTTTGTAATGTCTTCTTTTAACCCCTCTGGTATGGGCCTTATGACTATAATTATCACCAACCTCAGATGACACCCTGAAGTGACATATCTTTTTGCTATGGTGAGGACTGCTTCCCAGATACAGCCCTGAGAGCAGCTGCTTTTGGACAACGGGTCATGGTTATCTTTTATTTGACAGGTAAGTTGAATGTTTTGAATCTTCCAGGAAGAGGCTGGGCTTTGAAAACAGAATTAAGGCATTTAACAGAAGTTGGAAGGGGATTTCAAGATACTTAGAGACTTAGAGGTCAAGAAGACAGCAGGGTTTCTGGCTACAAGATAACAACAGCTCCCTAGCTGTCACCCAAGTGCGCAAGAGGCCCTCAATTGGCAGCCTTGACTATATCCTAGACAGTGATTCCAAAACAGGTTTGAGGACACCCAGAAAGGTCTGACCCTGTCTCTTAGAGTTCCACTCAATTTCCTCCTCCGAGGTCAAGGGCACCTACAGCAATAACCAAGCTGTGGGAAGAGTGAAAATCAACCCCTACACAAGCAAAACCACCTCAGAAAACTACACTAGGTATACAACCAAAGAAAAGTGTGGGAGAATCTGGGATACTTAAGATTTTTCACTACCTATGAAATGAGCTTCTAATTCTTATGCCTGATAGTCCATGATCTACCCACTATTTCGTTTTCTGATTGCCTCCACCATTCCCAGCTCTGGCTCCAGAGTCATAGGTGCGGACCCCAAGAGGACCTCAGAGTTAGTGTAAGGGTTGACAGGTTCCCATACACTGAGGTTGTCTTACTCATACTTGTCTTGTTTTTCATATATATATATATATATATATATATATATATATATATATATATGAAATTGGTAGAGGGTTAATATAGTGCATGTTCATTTAGAAATACTACTGATTTGGGGGGTTGCTTTGGTATGAAATGATTACTTCCTAGTAGACGTTTTAAGTGTTTTGTTTGTTTTGTTTTGTTTTGTTTCATCCAAAAACAAAAAAAAGGGGGGGGGTTGTTCCTGAGAACAAGAAGCAGGGACCTCCTGGGTGACTCAGACCTGTTTCTTTAGTCAAGCAATCTCTTCCCTAATGCCTTTTTCTGTCAGAGCTGTCTAACAGAAATCTAATGGAAGGCCACAAATGTGATTTTAACTTTTCTAGTGGCCACATTTAAAAATAAAATAAAAGGAAGTGGAAAGTTTTTATCAATAATTGCATTTAACCTAATATATCCAAAAATTATTGTTTCAACATATTGCCAATATTTAAAAATAATTGAGGTAGTTCACATTCCTTTTTTATATCAAAACTTCAACATGTGTTATATTATTTACACTTAATGTTCATCTCAATTTTTGTATTACCTTATTGTAAGTGTTCAGTAACCATGACTGGCCAGTGGCTACCATATTGGACAATGCAGTTATATTCAGTCATGCTTCAAAATCTTGGTTCTTACTGCTCCCTGTACATTTCCTACCTTCCACCACTGATCTACCTCAATGGAACATGGCCATCTTCAATATCTTGTGTATGAACCATAATTCCTAGGGATCTCGAAGCTCAGAGTGACCTCCCACTCATTATATCTTCTAGTACTCACTGTCTATGCCATGCCACTTGCCCCAGGAACCCTACCTCACCTGGGTTCATTTATCAACTGCTTCATAAGCATGTGTCATCTCTAACAAAAAAATACCATAGCCTACTATTGGACAGCTAATGTGCCTTTTATCTTTTTTCACCCCCATAGCACCAAGGAAAATGATAAGCACACAGTAGTTTCCCTAAGTACTTGCTCAATTGAATCAATTTTATTTTTTTAGAAATTCTGCCCCATGGGATTGGGGTTTTGGCTCAGTGATAGAGCACTTACCTATCATGTGTGAGGCCCTGGGTTTGAACCTCAGCACCACATATGAATAAACAAAGTAAAACCTTCATTGGCAACTAAAAAATATTAAAAAGAAAAAGAAATTCTGCCCCATGATGCTAGAGAAATCTTTAATTTCCTAATAAAGATGTAATCAGGTCACAAAAGAAAGAAGAGACGTGATATTCTTCTCCTGAGGCTAATTTTATTACTTCTGAATAGATTCATTTTATCCTCAAGAATATCTCAAGACTTTCCATGACCCGACTTTGTACCACCTGAGGCCTTGAAATGCTTTCCAATGTAAGTTTCCTTATATCTCATATCCTCTCACACTTCAGCTTCACTGAAACGTAGAAGACTGAGCCACTGTGAGAAAAAGAAGTTGGCAAAGAAAAACTTTCCTGAAATAGGTGGCCTTGTTCAGGAACTCTTTGGAGGCCTTGACAGAGCTCAGAGAGATCTGTAGAGGCATCAAGAATCAGTAAGAGGCCAGTCAACAGAAAGAAGCCTCTGAGCCATGATCAAACTATGGAGCACTGCAAATCTACCAGAGGCAAAATATCCAAAGAAATCATCCTGCTAAACCAGACCTCAGTGGACACCAGCAAGCATTCACACAAGGAAAATCATGGGGACACCCCTTCTTCCCAAAGCTGTAAAAAACTTTTGCTTTATCTAGACATATTGCGCAAGGACAGTGATGTGGGGAGGAACTGTACCAAAAACTCAAGAGACAAGTTGCCCAACTAGACTAATTTTTGAACCAAAATGAGTTAAAATTAGTGTTGTGACAATGGTTGTTTTCATTCCCCCAGTCAGGCAGAACTCATATCAGAACACATTTATTAAATATGGAAACTATACTTTTTCTGTACATATCAGTGATATGTGAGTAATTCTGTGACTCTACTGTACAGGAGATCACAGAATAAATAATGCTAAGAGGATAATAAAGTATGGCATGTGTACAATATAGCTATGAGGAGGTGAATGTCTTTCAAACAATGTTCAGATCCTCTCAAGAATTTGCAGTTGCAAAGTTTACTTTAATGGAATAGTATTGGCCTTGGGCAAAATTTATCTTGGACATCTTGTCTGAAATAACATTCACGGAGCATTCAGGCTAGCCACTACAGATATTCTATTAAATAAAACACGTTTGCCGGCATTTCTATCTTGGTGCCATCTTCTCTTCCGATGCCAGAAATCTGCCTACCAAAATTTGCTCTCAAGAACAATCAATAAATAAAAAAAAAAAGAAGAAGAAGAAGGAGACACGGTATGTGTCATGTGCAGCTTAGTGTAAATTAATTTAAAGTGAACTCTCCATAATTAGTGGTTGGTTTGGTGTGGTGGTTGTCATTTAAATTTTTATGTCATTCCCAACTATACAAAGAAAACCTTTGGTTTCTGTTACAGAAACATCTGGGCAATAGGAAACCCCTAGGGAGCTATATCTCTTTTCCTATAGAAGGTCTTCTTTCCTGAAATTCATTCAAGAAATACTAAATTCTGAATCTATTTCATATCCAGAATGAAATCCTGAAAAGATATGGATACCTCTCTGACATCTCCAGGTGTAAGATCCATAAACATCTTGAATTGACCTGCTAAGAGGAATACAGGATCCCTACCTATCCCAGCCTGCTCACCCCCAGCTTCTCCTATCCCCCAGCAGAGAGCAGCACCCTGTACTCACTGCGCTCAAGTCAGAAACCCTCATGTCACAATCCAGCTCCTCCCTTTGAGTGACACAGTTCCCCAGAAACACGTTTTGACACACATATCCACATGTGCAAGGACCCATTTCTGTTGGCCCTACCTCCAATCAGATCTTGCGTCTGGACTCCCTCTCCATCCCCACTGCCACTGCTCTGATGAAAGCCACGCCATCTTGCAACTGAACGGCTCAAATACTCTCTTGTTTTTTGCTGCTTCCAGTCTCAGCAGGTAGATTTCCCCACTCCTTATGCAAAGACCATTCCTGAATTCCCAGAACTCTTGGAATAAAATGCAAATTCCTTCTGTATCCTCCGAAGCTCTGCACCAATTATGCCGCTTACCCTCCCCAGGTGATCGCCCCCTCCAAACTCCCCAGCCTGGCCTCCAATCTCATTCCCCAGCACCTACAAGCTCCTACCATGCGGCACTTTGGTTCTCAAAAGAGACCATATTGTTGCAACTTCAAATACTTTGTATTTATTCTTCCTTCTGCTTAGAATTTGTTTGCATGTCTCTTCACATGATGATCCCTCCTTTCCTACAGGTTTCAGTTTAAATGTCATCTCTCAAATATTGCCCCCTTCCCGTCTAACTAAGGACACACTTCATTCTCATTTTTTTTTTCCTAACACAGCATTCTATTTATTTCCTTCAAAGAAAATAAAAGGCTGTAAATAGCTGACTGACTGGTGGCATAACATAATGCTTAAGAGCCTGGACTCTGATGTCAGACTCTCTGGACTTGAATCCTGGTTCTGCCAATTGCAAGCTGTGTGGCCTTGAAAAGATTACTTAAGCTTTCTGTGCCTCTGTTTTCTTATCTCTAAAACATGACAAAATAATAGTACCTGCCTCACACAGTTGTTAGAGGATAAAATGAGTCCATATAAGTGAGGTGATTCAAGTAGTCATGGTTTGCTAAGCAAATATAAAAATAAATGTAATGATCTCAGAAATCTTGTCTGTCTTATCAGCACTTTCTCCCCAGGGTTTATCTGGCACAAAGTCGACACTCAGTAAATTCTTGTTAAATACACAGATGAGTTAAAGAATGACTGGATAATATGAATTCTGTCCTTATAGTTTTTGTGGCAGAGTCCAACAAGTTATAAACCCCAATGTGGGAATGAATCACTCTGGGATCCTGTTAAGATGTGGACTCTGATTCTTGCAGGTCTGGGGTGAAGCCTGTGTTTCTGCATTTCCAAGAAGCCCCGGGTGCTGCTGCAATTGTGGTCTGCAGTCTGCACTCTGAACACCCAGTTCCCGCAGATTGCTGGCAGACCTAGATCAAGAAATCACATGGCTGGAGTTGTGGCTCAGTGGTAGAGCACTTGCTTAGCACGCGTGAGGCACTGGGTTCAATTCTCAGCACCACCTAAAGAATAAATAAATAAAGATATTGTGTCCATCTACAACTAAAAGTATCCTTAAAAAGGAAAGAAAGAAATCAGTTCCTTAGTCTGTCTGCTCTTCCTATTGTAATACATTAAATAGTCCCTTTCTAATAAGGCCATCCCAGATTTGGAATCTTCTGGAAGTCTTGATGAAGTCTCCATGGATCCTGTTCATGATTTTACTCAGGTGTGGCTTCTTGTCACATGAGCCAGTAATCACCCTACCTTTGCTCTTGACCACCTGGGAAGATTTGGAAATGGTCTCCTTATGTATTTCCTTATATCATCACCAGACCTCATCTATATATTCCATCTGAAAAGAATCTTTTCTCTTTAGGGCTCACTTTGAGGCCTTAAAGGTGTACTAAATGTGTTCCCTTTACACCAGCATTTTCAGTAATTTATTCCAGATACTGGATCTTGTATTATTTAACTCTTCAATGTTTTCAGAATTCAAATATGCTTTGTATCAGCACATGCAAACTAAACGTGTTGGCCCTGACACTTTAAGAACAAGAAGTAAAACTTTTCAAAAGCAACATCCTGGTTTTGTGGACATCACTTAGGTGTGATTTTTTTTTTTTTTCCGGCACAAGTTGTGTGTGTGGCTGGAATTACTCAGAACTGCCAACCAGTTGCCTCTCAAGAATTTTTGTATTTAAAACACTGCCATTACCTCTACTACAGTGTGTTTTCCAGAAAAAAGCTATACCCCTTTCCCAATTCCCAGCCAAAATAACCCCAGGGCTCTCCTGAAAGTAAGCATGGTCTTCCAACAAGACATTTCACACACCATGTCTGAAACCTGAATGTATATCTTCTTTAAACAATCATAGCCTGCAATGCCTAATTATCTGCTTCCAAAAGCATTTGGTTAGGCACACAACACATCTCAGTAATGGAAATGGACTCTGGCCTCCTAGAGCCAGTTCATAAAAGCAATGGAGTCGTTTTAATATTGTCGATTCTCTCTCGGCAGTACAGTCGAGTAATGTAGCAGAACTGTCTGATGGCCAAGGTAATGATCAGAAGGGATATAACAGAGACAGACATCTACAGGCTGATATTGTGGAATTAGCTCATTTATTCAGTTGGAAGAGTTTGGCTTGGGGGCCTCGTGGTGCTTGTTTCACATTCCACTGTTCCCTACACAGCTGCTTTTCGGTCATGGTTACATAGGATCTTGGGGTAAAAGTTCCATCCTCCTTACCTGCTCCTTCCCAGAACCAGGACTCCATTTATCATTCTACTGAAATCTCTCATTCTCTCTCCCAAATGCACATGCAGGCTTCATTACTGGTTACAAATTATTTTAGTATTTGAGAATGCTAATTGCAGCAAGAAAAAAAAAAGAAGCTAGAATTTCCAACTTCAGAGATTCTTCAGAATTGACAACCAAGTGTCCAGCTCAGCTCAGCAAGATGAATTCTCACTGTCAGATTCTACAATGACACTGAGCACTTCTTAAAGTGCTATAGCAGTGACCCAGGACTGATGTTTCCTGGTCCTTGTTTAATCTCAACCTGATTCATTATTTCTCTCTCTCTCTCTCTCTCTCTCTCTCTCTCTCTCTCTCTCTCTCTTACGTATTTTTAGTTGTAGATGGACACAATACCTTTATTTTATGTTTTTATGTGGTGCTAAGGATAGAACCCAGTACTCTACCACTGAGCTACAACCCCAACCTTCCTGTTCTTATTTTTATTTTTATGTTCATGTTAATTATTCAAAATTCCCTATCAATAAGAATGCCTCACAGAGGACTTGCTTATCCTTGTGTCTGTTCCTTCACCATGCCCTGGAATTGAGGAGACCAGCAAGGGAAAGCGTGAACGGAAGGAAGCTTGGCGTTCATCCTGCAGCATGCTATTAGTTGTACAGGCATGGACAGTGGTGACCATCCCTCTGCTCCCAAGCCCGTAGAAGGCTTTCACAGTGCTATCTGGGCAGTCTTGACTTCCATGCTCTACAGCAAGCAATCAGACAGCACTCCAAGAAGGAAGAGAGGTTAATATTTTACTCAAGAGACAGCTTTTCCAATGGAAGTCACTCCTATCATAGAAAGAACAGGGCCTCCACATAATGAGAGGGCCCCTGGCACAGTACCGACAGAGCATACTAGTTATTGGTGGATAGACTCCAGACTAGCGACCACTTAGTGGAAGGAAATGAGCAAAGAGTAAGACTTTATATTTAATAGGAATATTGCTGGAAACAAGTAGTAGACATCTTTGCCTAGAAGATGCAGGGCACAAAGAAGATTCTGGAAAGTGAAATACTCCATGAATAAACATAGCGGGTTTCCTGCCTTTCTGAATAAAAGTGAGTCAAAACTATTTTAACATTCTGATTACAAGATGTGCATTCAATCATCATCAATCAGTCCTTCCCTGCCTTCATGAAAGGTGACTCAAGATCCATCCAGTATTGTGAGACATGGTGTCACTGGTGGGGGACCAGCCAGACCATTAGACAATGGGAAGGAGTCTCATTGGCAACCATCTCTACCATACTCTCCCAATCCCGGCAGTGCTGCCGAGCACACCTGGGGTGTGTGGCACATGCCTAAAGGACTTCTCCCTAAGGCTTACCCAAGTAGCTTTGGCCTAAAGCACAGAAACTTCTTGGTAAATAAGAAGGCTTTTAAAATATCAGTGTTAATGGTTGTGTTGTTAAGACTGTAATTTGGAGCTGTCCCTGTGCAATTGAAGACCTCCCCCCAAGAGCTGAATTATGACCTTTTTTGAAGAGAACAAAATAAAACTTTTGTCCTGGAAATCTTGATCCCTTTCTCCAAGAATACTAATTCTAAACTAAAGGTGATTCTTCCACCAGGGACATTCAGTGATTTATGGAGGTATTTTGGATTGTCGTAACGAAGGGTGGGGAGATATTATTGGTATATACTGGACATATACTGGGTAAAGGACGCTACTAAGCATCCTAAAGTACATAGGACAGCTTCTCACTAAAGAATTTACCCTACCCAGAATACCAATAGTGCTGAGGTTGAGAAACCCTATCTTATGGGGTTATTGGAAGGACAGAAAAGGACTTTGGGCTTTATTCTACATTACAAACTTACTATCAGCTTTCAGTGTTGCAGTAGGAAGGGGTATAGCAAGAGAGTACTGGCTTTCGATGGGAAAATTTGGTATTCCTTTGGGCACATTGTTTCACTTGGCAATTGTGTAACCGCTGAATGACTGCGTCCTAAATCCAAATATTCCATTTATTTATCAAATATATCCAAGGCTGGTATTCACAAACACATTGACCGTAACTCAGTGACATTATAGTGCATTTTTCATGTTTAAGAATGAAAGTCAGTTTTGCATCACTGTTACCAAAATACCTGACATGAATAACTTTAAAGAGGAAAAGTCTATTTGGGGCTCATAGTTTCAGAGGTTCAGTTCATGGTTAGCTGACTCCATTGCTCTGGGCCCAACATGATACAGAACATCATGGCAGAAGGGCATGGCAAGAAAGCTGCTCAGCTGAGGGCAACCAGGAAGAAGAGGGAGCTCTCTATATCTATCTATCTATCTATCTATCTATTTATCTATCTATCTATCTATACATATATATGTAAATAGAGAGAGGGGTGGGGGAGACACAGACAGACCAGAGGCACAATATAAACCCTAAAGGCAAGTCCCCAGTGACCTCCATCCTCCATCCACATCCTACCTGCCTTCAGTTCCCATTTAGAACAGTGGTAGTCCTATCAAATTATTACTTCATCAAATGGATTAATCCACTGATTCGGTTATGGCTCTCATAATCTAATCATTTCACCTCCAAACATTTCTGCATTGTCTCACACAGGCTTTTAGGAGACATCTAATATTGGACACATAACAGAGTAAATATGGATATCCTAGGAAAATGGGGACATGTGGAAAAAGATAGTGGAGACAGCAAAAGAAGACAGCTTCCTCTGGTGTTCATCTGGTATTCTGTCCATTCCAAGAACTGGCACTTTCATTGATCTGATCCTTACATCTACCCCCTATTTATAGGAAAAGGATTATTATCTCTAATTGGAGGAGGGCAAGAAAACTGAGAGAAGGAATGAGAAGCCAAGTTTCATGCGCCCCTGGTCTCCTGATTTCTATCCCAGTGTCTCCCCATCTGCAGTGTAGTTCATCCTTTCCTGACCATAGCAGAATGGAGACATAAAGCAAGAAGCCAGGACCTGGCGATGCCAGATTTGTGGGTTTATGCTTATTTTCTTAACGAGTTTAAAAGGCCTGTTATGTGCATTAAGCACCAGCTGCATAAGAGAATCTATGACACTGCCTTAATACTAACCAGGAGAGAAGCTGGTTAGCATTAAGTGCCCAGAGGGTCATGAGCCAGGACAGATGGCCATCTTTTCTTCATTAATGTTCAACTTCCTATAGCATCGTTAGATAGCAAACCACATCCATCTTTATGGGCAGTTTAGAGAGAAAAAAGGAAGAAAGACACTTGTGGATAATAGAGAACATCCTCACTCAGAAAACTGTCAAGCTTGGTCATCTGATTTAGATCTGTTTTTCTAACCTCGCTTTCTCTGCGTTGCCAAGCCTAATCTCTTAGATCCCAATATGGTGCAATGGATTAGATTTTTTTCTCTGTAGTTCTTGATCACCATAAGTTTGACTAGCCTGATTCTTCCCTTGACATGACCTCCTGGCACGGGGTTTTAGTTATGGATCATACTTTGATTCCTAAGACCACATAAAATGACCCCACTCCTTTATCCTAATAGAGAATTGTCAGAGAAGTACAGGATATCAGTTATATCTGAATTTCAGGTATGCAATAAATATTAAGTTGGAATAAGTATGTCCCCAATATTCCATGGCTATACTTATTAAAGAGTTGTTTATTTTAAATTTAGATTTAATTGAATCTCCTGAATTTTATTTGCTAAACTTGGCCATCCAGCCCTAAAGTAAGATTCCAGGACTTCCTTCAGATAGCTAGTGTCCTCTGGTCTGACATCATTTGAAACACTGTAGTTCAGATGACCACTAACCTCTTCAAAATTCAAGACCATCATTAAAAAGAGGTTGTTCAACAAATATGCAGGTTTTTAGGAACAAGACTAATGGTTATTGATGTGAAATGGAGAACTGCTAATTTCTACCTGAAGAGTTTAACAATTTACTGTTTGGCTCGCCTGAGCCTCAGCATTTCACTTAAGAGGAAAAAACCCCAAACGATCTCTACAATGAGGCACAGTTGAGACCGTTTGCTGACTTTCCTGTGCCCAATGACCAGTGGCATCTTCCAGGGATGGCCCAAAGAGGTTGGAGGAATAAATCACCTAGAAATAAAATTTTCTAGATGTTTTGACTCTTGCTTGGGTTAAAAAAAATCTATATAAGCAAAATAAACCATTTGGGTGGGACAGTTGATATTGAGTGTGGCCCTGGCAAGTGCCAAGAAGAGCCGTGTGTTCACTTTTACTGAAGGAGCTGGTGACATTAGAGTGAGGGGACAGCTTAGTCAGATGCTTTTAAAATTCTGGGTTGTAGTCTCAAGGCAAAGCAAAGTCTTTTGAAGTTTCTTTTCTTAGCAAAAAATACTATTTCTCATTTCTAAGGAAAAAATATATTTGTGAAGGTCTATAAATTATTAATTCATATCTTCATATTTTAAGAAACACAAACTATTTCAAATGTTTTGTATAATTGAATAAGAATCATATGGGGGGGCATTAAAAAAAGTGAACTTAAAAATCTGGACCCCTTGGGGTAGCCACCAGGCCTTGGGGATAGAAAGTAGCCTAGAATCCAGAAAGGGAGAGGGGATGACTTATCAATCATAAATGAGACTAAATCCCATCCTGCTCATAATTAAGTTACCCACAATTAAATTTAACCCAGGATTCTTGAGCCAGTTCTCTTGTAGAACAAATGTGGGATGTGTGGCTTATTTGTTTTCAAGGAAATGATTTGAGGAGTGTTCAGTGTCTTCCCTGAACACCCAGCTCCTTCTCTGGCAGTGCTGGCCTCCTCCAGCACAGGGGCGCAGCTGCCGATGCCAAGCCCGGGTCCCTCAGGGCATTGGCATTCCCAGAGGCCTCCTCTTCTGTCACTGCCAGCTGCAGCAACGGACATGACATGTTCAGGTCCATAGAAGTTCCTCTTGCTCACCTGGGTAAACCAGAAACCCATCAGGGCCCTCAGCCTCTTGCAATCTAGAATTCTGAACTTGGAACTTGATGAGCCATTTATTTACTTGGTCACATTTGAAATCAATACATCCCCTCTTTTTTTTTTTCCAAATATGACCCAAATCAAAATCATTTCTAAAACATGAAACACATCATTCAAATCTAAACCAAGCCAAACTACCTCTCTCTGTCTCCCCTTTAAATTCAGTTTCTCCAGCAATGCTGAACAGCTGTCTTGAAGCAGCAGTTAACTATCACTACATTATGATTCGGCCCCTTCTATCATTTTGCACAAAGGTTTTTAAGTCTGTATGCATGAGAGGTACTCACAACGTGGCAAGGCCCTCATAATCACCTGTGATTCATGCTAAGAACCCCCAACGGGACGGCCTTTAATGATGCTCAGAATCGTGATGTCTGATCTTGGCTCTATTACTGTCAAAAGCGCTTTTATCTGCCCTGGGTTAAGGGCTCATACGCTCATGCTGGTGCCTATCAACGGAAACGATTGGTGATTTTTTTTTTCTCACTCTCTGCCCCAAATATTCATTCTTTTTTCTATTTGCCTCATAACGTAGAAATGAAAGAAGCAAAGAGTGTGTGTCCTCTGGAATCAATTGTAACTACTGCTATTACACAGGTCATTTGGCCCAAATTGAGGCATCCTGCCCAGTTTTTCTATGCCTTGACTTCAAGGCAACAGAAAAAAGGAAAGAGTAGCTCACAAGAAATAAAAGTGCTATAGAGACACTTCCTGGGAGAGGTCACCAATACATCGTGGGATATTTCAGGGCCAATTTCAACTGAATGTTAACACTACTGGGCACAGAATCCTCCAATACTGTATGCTTATTTTAAAATGCCTTCGTGTTTAGTGTGTTGGAAGATTGCCACAGCAGGAGTTAACAACTGGCAGGTTAAGTAGGAGGCCCTTGCTGCATACTTGCTTATATTTTTAAATAAAGTGCATCCTGTTCCAGGGCTGGCAGTCAGCACACCTCCCTGTGGTTTCCTTTTAATATGATTAGAAGGTATGACCGAGTTTTCCTCTCAGCCTGACACCAATGAGTCATGTGGACTTCAGTGGATCAATTAAATTTTCTAACCTTCAATTTTCCCATTTGTCAACTACTGTTGTTGTTGTTGTTGTTGTTATTATTATTATGGGTACTGGAAATTGAACTAAGGGGTGCTCAACCACAGAGCCACATCCCCAGCCCTACTTTGTATTTTATTTAGAGACAGGGTCACTCTGAGTTGTTTAGCACCACACTTTTGCTGAGGCTGGCTTTGAACTCACCATCCTCCTGCCTCAGCCTCCCAAGCCACTGGGATGACAGACATTTGCCACCTCCCCAGGCTAACTACTGTAATTATTACATCTCATGTTTTGATGTGTTTGGGTTTCTTATTCTCAGAAAAAATACATAAAGAACAAAAATATGTATTAAAATGGATTTTTTGAAGACAAAAGCAGCCATGCATATTTTCATAGGGCAAGTGGCCTGATCTGAAATATTTCTTAAACTATTAACCCCTAGGTATTTATATCTCAGTTAGATCTTATGAACACTGTATCATAGAGAAATTACTCCAACGATAAAGAATGAAATCACCAAGCTAAAGATAGTTGTTCAACGGATTAGATTCGGCTTCTGAGCTCCTCAGAAATTTTTTGTTGATGTGCATGAGTGTGTATGTATGTGAGTGTATGTGTCCCTTAAGCTTCCGACACAGATAGGAGAGTGAAAACAATTTGACACAAATATCACTAAGAGACAGCTGAACTCCAAGTTGGACACTAAATATGTAAGAATTAGAGAGTGGTAATAGTAATGGATGTAACACAAGCGAGAGAATGCGGAGATAAGTTCTGTTGGAATTTAGATTGGAGGAAAAGGGCACAAACGTGTTGGATCACTTTAATCCACGTAAAGCTCTTTCCTTTCTTTAGGTTGACAGTGCCCGACAGGGACTTCAGTGTTCTGAGAAAAAAAGAACAAGGATACTTAAAATCCAAAGCACTATTTTGGCTTTTGCTCTTCTTTAAGCTCTTCTTTTCTGAAATTTACTGCCACATCTTAAATTGCATAGATTAGGAGTTCTAATATCATGCTTTCAAAAGGTTGCTTCCAAAGGCTTTCCAGATTAACAGATCTTTTCCACTAAACTGACTTTTCTGAGACAATGTAAAATAACTATTATGGTCCTATTTAAATATTAAGGTTCAGAAATTACTTTTATGGAATAAAATAAAGGTTCAGTCTTCTGAATTGCAATAGGGATAAATGTGCCTGAAAATTGGGGAAAATGTTGGGGCTTGAGATTCTGTATCCTTCGGACTCTTCTAGATATGTGGTTGCTTCTACCCAGACCAGAAAAGTTGATGTTATGTACATTTAACCGCAATTTTCTTAAAATGCTATGGAGAAAAGTAGAGATGTGAGTTAGATAATTGATTAGAAATGAATTAGTGTGGGAAATGTGACAATTTTAAACAAAGTGGTTAATAAAGATTTCATTGATAAGGTGACTTTGGTGCAATGACCTGAAGGAGGGAAGAGATTGGGCCACCTGGGGAAGAATCTTCTGTCAATGGAGACAGTGTGTAGATGGACTCAGAAGCTGCAGGATGCCAAGCAGTCCCCAGCACTCACCTCTTTGTCTGATCCCCTTCGCCTACTAGACTGTGAGAAATGACCACTCCCTATTCACATCAACATTGCAAGACCAACTGATTGAGCACACATTTGGGTCTGTTGGGAGGATTGCCAGAAAAGGCCTAACACAAGCAAGCAAGGACTAATTTGGGGACAGCAAAGCTTCTGTGTTGCTCTGGCAGTTCTTCACTTCTCTGTAAGTTTTTAAATATTTAAGAGCTGCGGCAGAAAGGCAAGCAGAGTCATGTGCTCTCCTGAGCCTGATCAGACTGCCATTAACCGTCTGATTAGGAAATTGACCTTTGAAGATGGACCAGGGACCAGGAGAGAACTACAAGAGAGAAAGAGTATGGGCTCTGTTTCCAGCTCAGGTCCTGGACAGAGAGAAGATTTTAGTGGAAAGGTAGAAGGTTGTTAGCACAAGGGACTTCGGAGGTACTTGGAAGATTCAAGGGCTGTTGGGGAGAAGGGCTCTTCCATGATGCATGGTTCCTGCACTCTGTGTGTGGTCTCAAGGGTACAGAGTAACTGGGGCCTCAGAGTGGATCATCTAGAAGATTCTAAAGGAAAAGTGTTCATATAAAAACCCCAGATGTGTGGCAGGAGTAAGGTATTTCATACATCTAAAGAGATCAGAGAATTAAAAACAAACAAACAAACAAAAAAACACTGGAGATATAATGTATCAATGGCCCTTTCCATTGGTAACAGCCATCATGTAAACCAAATGGGTGCATTCAAGGCACCCAGCCACTATGGTAGAAGCAGCAACCAGATGTAATGGCTTTCCTCTGATGGCCAACTGCTTACTGTATAGCCAACACTTTGCTCCATGGGGCTTCCCACCCACACACCTGGCCCAGCAAAGCACCGATATTGGGATGTAAGATCAAGCAAGCCTATGCAATATACAGGATTTGTGTGTGCCTTAGTGACTACCAATGACCAGTTCCTAAAGGCACAACTTATGGCAAACCTATCCATGGTGGTGATAACCAGCTAGAATTCGTTCAAAGCTTTCAGTCTGTTGCTGAAAATTGAAGGGTGGAGGTGGGAACCTCTGAGGATCCTGAATCCTTGCTGGATTGATGAAGATTCTACCTGAGTGTTCTTTGAGGTTTTCCTCATTGTTCCGTCCCATAAATCTATCAGGAGAAATCCTGAGACCCAGGAGATCACCACACCAGTTGATAAGCACAGAGAGAGGTGTGGTCTGACACCTGCAGGCTGCAAGAGTAATGGCCTTGGAAGAGGCTACCAGTTCCACCATACTATTGGTGATTTACGCTGTGCAGATTGGAGAAGGCCCAATGCTCTCCTGCTCTCTCATTACCACTAATATAAGTAGTGTTTATAAAATTTGGGACTAATAAACAATGTAAGACAATCAAGGAAGGCAGGAAGGCAGGAATCATTGGTGAATGCTTCTGAGATACCCCTGGAAACTCATAGACATAATGGAAGGAAATTTAAAGTCCATAAAATGTGAATGCTACTTATACAGGGACTTCTTTTGTTGATAAAGCCTAGGAAATTTGGGTTATTGAAGGAATTCCTTTCAAGTTTGCGTGTGGTGGTGGAGGTAGGGTGTTCAAAGACTATAGAAGGCCATGATCCAATTAAGATCTTATCTTCAGATGTGGATCAGCTTTATTTTGAGCCATTTTCGCTACTCTGTGCTTCAATTTCTCCATAAGTTAAATGGAGGCAATAGTACCTGCCCCCCATGGGCTACCTGTGAGTGTAGGATAAACCAACAGATGGGAAAGTACTTAGAGAAGCTGAAAGTCCTAGTTAGCTCAGTCAATAAATAATCAAGATTATTATTATATTCTTTTCATTGTCATTTTATTACGAATTCTTCGTCTCCCTCTCCACTCTGGGGGAAAAAAGAATCTGCCAAGAGTCTGAGCAAAGGAAGGCCCTAAAGTTAGGTGTGCGATTTATTTGTCTTGGTCTCTAATGAGAAATTGAGTTCTAAACCCTTTTGAAACATCTGTTGCATTTTTAACTCCGTAAGTGCAAATAACAGAAAAAATAGTAGAATCTGGGCTAGAAACGAAAAGTACCTGCTCCTATTTTTAAAAAGAGAGAAAAAGAGCTAGATAGAGCAAGGGGAGAAGGGGACAGAGAGAGAGAGAGAGAGAGAGAGAGAGAGAGAGAGAGAGAGAGAGAGAGAGATTGCCACATCTTTTACACAGAGCCCTTAATCACTAAATGTCCTGCTCTACCTGATGCTCAGAAGCTGCGTGATTGATGGGCATGCGCAGCTGTGCCTCTGCCTGGAGTGTGGCTCAGAATCCCAGTGCCCCTCCGCTGGGTCAGCACTTTCCTCTGCGCTGGTGCTGAGAAGCCACTTTCTGCGCACGTTTCCCACTCCCTCCCTTGTGCCGGCCCTTGCTTCTAGGAAAGTAGGAACAAATGGTCCATGAAGTTTCATTTGCCTTGAAAAAAAAAAAAAAAAAACAGAACCATCTTCAGAGAAATGACAAGTAGTGCACTGGCAAAGGGCCCCAGAGAAGGGGCCTGTGGCCCGCCCAGTCTGCTGCCTGCCAGAAGCAGAGGAAGCCTGTGGGCGCTGGAGACTGAGGCCTCAGAGGGACACCAGGAATAATGTGGCCATTGGCAAAGAAGGAAAGCCTTCATGGGAAGAAAAGAGTTCACAGATTTTATAGATCCCTCACTCTTTGGAGAATGAGTTTCCTGGAATTGCTTCTGGGATCTGGCCTGAAGGAAGTCGCTAGCAAGCGGAAAAGAAAAGTCAGCCAACTGGTCACCTTCCCTAGGCAGGTAACAGCACCATGACCTGTGTATTAGGGTAGGCAGCCATTGTTGCAGAGAGAACAGAGCCACTGCAGTGACCAGAGACAGATACAGAGGAGGCCTGGGAGGCCAAGGAGCCCAATCCACTCTGGGGCAGTGAGCTTTCCCCACCAGTAGCAAGCTACCCACTGTGAGTCTGCCTTCTGTGCTGCATTAGAAACCTAATCATTCCTCCTCAAGAGACATAGGGACATTTACAACTGTACTTTTCGGGGCCCTTCCAGTCTCATGAGAACCCTTCTGGGCCCAAAATTTTTCCTGGACTTCCAAAGGCAAATAGAAGAATTTTCTTATTTATAGGGACTCAATTTTCTGGCCAGAATTTGTTGTAAGGAACATTCTCTTTTTTAAGAATGTTTGATTAAATGAAGTTTAAGGACCTTCAACCTTATTTGGTCTGTCCCCTTTACTTGTATATGGTTACCCTAAGGCCACAGAGGTTGTGACAGGTCTGCCACAAAAAAATCACGACCCAACCTTTGACTTTCCATTCCAACTGGACACATCCAACTTGTCCTTGGGATGCTCACAGAGCAATCAGAGGCCTCATGGACACAAACCGGTCTATACACTTAGAGTAAATTCTGCATCCTAGTCTCCCAGGACAGAATCTGAAGGATACAGGAAACAAGCCTCTGTGATCATCTCCAACTACTAACACTTGGCTCATGGACATCTGGGAATGCAGGAGAGTGCCCAGAAGAAGAGGAAAGAGCTATGGGTGTGATAAAGAGAACAAGGGACAAAGTGAGAAGAATATGGAAAATAAGGAAAGGGAGACGGGAGGAGAAAGAGAGTTGAGGAAAGGCAACCAGAGCCCAGAAAGTTTGTTCTAGAGTAGGAAGTCAGAAGATTCAGGGTGAAGGCCTGGAGTAAGAGCTAATGAGAAGAGAGTTAGTCAAGGAGGGAACTTAGCTGAATTTCAATTTTCCAGAAGGATCAGTTTGAAACATCACAGAAGTCAAACCAAAATCCTTCATCCGAAAAGCCCAGCAAGGTATATGTGTGATTGTGTGCATTAGAAAATGCGTCGTCTTGGGTTTCAACACCCAGCTTTTTATCACAAAGGAGACAGAGTCCCTGACTCACAAAAACTACTTCCCCGTGACCTGGAGGTGGAAACTCCTCCACTCTGGGGCATTGCCACCTTGCAGAATCTCCCTGCAGCACAGCACAGGGAGGCCAGGGACTTAAGTTACACACCAGGGGCCAGTGGGGGCTGCACAAAGCTCGTATTATTCTTAACTTTAATCAGGATTTTTGCTTCTCAAATCCTTCTCTGAAACTATCTCCTGTGCTGAAGTTTTACAATGATGCTTGAGGTGGTTTACGGATTTGTCAGGAATCTTTTTTTTTTTTTAATTTTTTTTTTCCTAAAGATATCACTGAATTTCTTATTTCCCTTCTTCAAAAATCATTATTGACAAATATGTGCGGGTATCGCACACCCCTTGAGTTTTCTCCCAAAATAAATTAAATCAAACCCTCTGCTTTCCTGTTTATTTATTACTTTATGGAAAAAATTAAAAACAGGGAGGATGGGGGAGGAAAGAGGGAGAAAGAGAAATGGAAGGAAAGAGAAGACAAAAGAGTATTCTTTTAAAAAGTCAGAAAACCCAGTTCTTAAAATATTTAATGAAACCTTTCCCTCTGTGTAAGGATTGAAGACTGAATTTATGCCAAGGTGAGACAATTAGAAAAAAATCTGAGTCAGGGGAAAATTTCCTGAACCTGATTTTATGCCTTCATTACATGCTTATATTTTAAGACCTGCAGTTAGAATGGGGCTTTGAGATATTGGAAAATAAGAAGGAAGCCTAAAAGGCTTTTTTTTTTTTCCTAAATCACATAAATAGCATTCTTCTTTTTGATTCACAAAGATATATGTGCTAGATCCAGGAAGGCTTCCTAAGAGGTTCATGTGGCTGCCACTGAGGTAGGTTTCATGAACTTTAAGATAGATGAGTCCACCTGAAAGTCTTTGCACATCCTGACCATCTCCACCATCCTCCACAGCACCCTCACTCTCACCTGGACCAAGGCCAAGTGTCCCCCAGTTGGTTTCCGTATTTTCTTTCTCTCTTCCCTAGAGTCCATTCCTATACAAAAGTCAGAGTGGTCTTTTAGATTACGCATCACATCATGCTACTCTTGCTCAAAACCCTCCAATGGTGCTGTTCACACTGGACACAAAACCCATGCTGCTGGCGCATGACCGATCAGGCCAGCCTCCACCTGTGTTTCCACCTATTTCTTCCCACATTCTCTTTTGTTTTCCCAGTAAGAAAGTTCATAGTGGCTTTTGTTTTTCTGCTTTAATTTCTGTTCCTTCAACAAACCTACTTTATTCTCACTTTAGAGCAGAGTCCTTTCAGTATTTTGGACACTCTTCTTGTTATTAAATTGACTGAAAAAACTATGAACCAACCCAAGTTTTCATCCATGGGGCAAGGATGAAATTGTCCAAGAAATAGACACAAAGTAGAAGGAAAAACTATGAAGTCATTTTGTGTTTGTTGCCTTTCAAGTTCAGCTCATTTAAAGGACTAATAATTACATCTGCTCATTGCATATCCCCTTTCCTAGGATGGAGCCCCAGGAGAGCAGCAACCTCATCTGTCTAAGATTTCCATCACCTTGAAATGTGCCAAGGACTTTGTAGACATTCCATAAAGAGCTGTGTAAAGAGAATAAATAAAAGAAAAATAGTACACCTCCATTATCATTTTAAATGCCAATATAATGCAATTTAATGATTAGGTACAATTATGAGAGGTTCAAATTCTAAGCTGGAAGCAAGTTCCCTCTTGGATAAAAGATGCAGTATCAAAAATGGTGGCATCATCGAAATATCATGAATTTCCCAATAAAAGCCCTGCTTTCTGTAAATCTTCTAGCTATGCCTTCTGCATAGTTTAACTCACCACTGGAGGAATGCATTTCTTGAAAACTAAACACTTGACAAATGGTCTTGTTTTCATTTGATGATTTTGCTTTCCGAGAAACCTCTATTCACAGCAAAGCAATTTGGCCAGGTGGAGAGTTTTAAAGCAACATTTGCAGGGGTCACAATTGCTGTGTGACTCAGGACAGAACACTTGAGTCCCAGGATTTATATCAAAATAGAATGATAAGATCTGCTGCCAAATTCCCTGTCTAGCTTTTCTGGGAATAGGCTAGAGGTAGATCAAATCCTGTGAACTTTTCTGGGAGAAAAAGAAGATGTGTTATAGATACAAAATACATCTAAGTGACCCATCTTGTTTTCAATTTCTGATCTATTTCATTAAAACTAAAAGGCAATATACTCTTATTTCAACCATCCATGGAAACCAAAGCTCCAAAAAGCCAACACAACTAGAGAAAGAGAGAGAGAAGAAACTCAGCCCAGACTATGGCCTTACAGAAATCTAGAAGGTAATTCCCTGCCAGGAGCCAGGTTGAAAATATTGATTCAGTTTCTTGCTCCTACTGAATCATCTATCCAGGGTATATTGTGGTTTTGTTTGATTTGATACAATTTTCAAAAATATTTCATCCTTTTGTATTTAAACAGAGCATGGAAAGACAGACTACAGTGTCCAGGTAACCACCATCTTTGACATTACTTGGACCACCGCTTTCTCATGAATATAGCATAGCAGCCTAACACTTGGGATCCTTCCACTATGCGTCTCAGGTGGATGATTGTGGCATTTCTTGTTCATTGCTGTTTTAGTCAGCTTTTTTGTCATTTTCACCAAAAGACTTGACAAGAACAATGCAGAAGAAGAAAAGTTTTGGCTCATGATTTCAGAGGTCTTAAAATGACTCCATAGCTCTGGGCCCAAAGTGAGGCAAAACATCATGGTGGAAGAGTATGGGCAGAGGGAAGAAGTTCAGGACATGGCAACAATGAAGCAGAGTGCACTTGCTCATCAGAAGCAAAAGGTAGTCCCCAAAGTCACACTCCCAGCCACACCCTACCTGCAGACCATCCCTTTAATCCATTAGTGGATTAATCCACTGACTAGGTCACACCTGTTATAATCTCATCATCTCACCTCTTAAAATTCTTGCATTGTCTCACGCATGAACTTTTGGGGGACACCTCATACCTAAACCATAACAATTGCCTAGTTCCTTATTCATAAGTTGTGTTCAGGCAGCAGTATGCCAGCCCCCAGTAAGACACTCACTTGCTCTCTTCCTTAGAAGTTCAACATGTAGATGTGATGCAGTTTCTGGCTCAGGTGATCAAAGTAAACATTCATCAGGAACCTCTGGGGCAGGTTTGTTTCTCCGGATGTGAAAGGGCAGGTGCTGATGGCACCTGTCTTATGAAGGAGGAGATGGTCTACAGATGCAGTGGCCATCTGGGAAACTCCAGCAAACAGCCTGAGGACAAGAGCCATGGTACAGAGGACCTAGCAGAAAGACGGAAAGAGTTCGAGTCCCTGATGACATCATTGAGCTGCCAGAGCCACACCAGAAACTGCCTACATCTGGTCTTCTTGATATCTGAGAATAGGAAGCACCTATTTGTTTAAATCACTGAAATTAAGTCATTCAATCCTTGTAGCCAAAATTATTACTAGCTGATACAATGATCATATTAGGTGAGACTAGAGAAATGGTTCTATAAGCAGAAATAACATTGGAACAACAGGAGTGAAGGGCCCTTGAGAGATACCCTGTTTGCAGAAAGAGGTTTCCCTAAATAATCTCTACCATTTAGTCCCTGTCCCTCATGGCTCATATGCAGACACAGAATTGTTCTTTTGCTCCTAAGTGCTTGGCCTCTGCAGCCTCACTGTTTCCTACCCCCAATCCTTCCAGCTGTTCCACATCTACCCTTTATTATTTTCCATCCATTAATCACTTGTATCGTCCAGGTTTACAATTTTCCAAACTCTGCCCGTTTCAATTAGATGCCAGGGTCACAGACATAACCCGGCAGACACAACCTGTGCGGGTCTGACATGGGAAGGCGGCTGGATTCCTGCAGGCCCTATTTCCATGTGTGCCGTCTTTGAGTCCAGAACTAGATAATTTCACTCATCTAGAAAATTAAGGTGAATCAGAGAATAGAAAACTGGAATGGCATATGGTCTAGCTTCCTGAATTTGTGTGATTATCCATTATCAAATCACAGGCCCTGAGTTATTAAGTCTATTGACAGATGCAATGTAATTTTCTTCAAACAGATAACTGATCCGGGAGCTGATAAGGTCTGAATGTGCTGTGCACACGCCCTCATATTTTGATCATTCTTCACTTTCTTCATTCCATGCTCTGTTATCAAATTACGGATACAAATATATACCCAGAAATAAAGCTATTCATATGCCTTAAATTTATACTCATGGCTCACATTTAGGTACTTAATATTTTCTGACTCTGAGCAGCATTGCTCTATAATCTTGGGACCAAAGAAATGAAAAAATAAAGAAATTAAAATATAAAATGTTTAAAAACCTGAGTCTGTGAAAGGTTTGAAATAAATTGTACAGAAATAGGTGAGCTCAGGTTGTAAGCTATGACAGCTTTCAGGATTTCAAAGCTAAGAGACAACACTGTTCTGGTATTGCTAAAGTGTGAAGAGCTTGTCTTTTCCTTTTATAACTCCTGTAAGGATATTCTCATGCAGGTGATAAATCAGCTCTGAAATTCAGCTCAAGTTACAGAAGCAGGAACAATACCTGATACAAAGAAACTGTGCAAACATTTTAAAATCACCCTTCTGAGTGTATACGTTTGGCTCTAAAAGCATGATGAAAGCTTTATGACTGTTTCACAGAACTGGGGAATAATCTTTCAAATTTATGAAACAAACAAACAAAAATCTTACTTGTCCCACAATTTAGCCTAAGTCCCTCATTCAAAACTATTCTGTTTTCTTTGATTTTCCTCCACTGAGATGACTGTCAATGCTCTGAGTTCCAAAGAGTTAACAATAACAGAAAAGTTACATCTAGATGTTTTCTTTTAGGTAGGTAGATAGAATATATAAGTTATAATTTTAAATACGCATACCAAGCAGGAAATGATTAAACATTATCTTCCAGTTATATTGTTAGATGTGTAGCAATAGCACCTATCTATATTCTAAGCCAATGTAAGTTACGTTTTTCCACCGGGGTTTTATAAAACATCCCCCATATAGAGAGAACAAAACACAACACTTTTAGATAACAAATGGATGATCAACACACATATTGGATTCATCCAGAATTAGAGCCATAAGACATGACCTCTAAGCTGCTTAGGGCTTGGTCTGCTTCTGACATTGAGGGGAAGGATCTTAGGAAACATTTTTCCTATCCAGTATGAGATCAGTGTATAGGGAAAGACACGATCGGAGAACTCTTTTGACTTAAACAACACATGCTTTTCCCTTTTCACATTAAAATAGTCTTGGGAAACAACCACATTAATCCCAGATTCCAAAAAGGGGAAAATGTTGGAAGACAGAGTTTGTTAAAGACTGCATAGTTGCAAGAATAGGAGCAGATGAATTAGAGCAGAGATAATCCCAATGGGTGATAAACAACTAAAAGGTGACTTTAATTTTAAAAAAATTGGCAAAAACAATAAAACAATGTTAACATCCAGGGGAAGATAGATTTAGGGAATCAGGTATTTTGGAGATTTCTGGTGACAATTTAACTGCCATATGTCCCTCAATGACAAGTAACTGAAAAACTGACTATAGTGACACACACCATCTCTCTCTCTCTCTATCTCTCTCTCTCTCTCTCTCTCTCTCTCTCTCTCTCTCTCTCTCACACACACACACACACACACACACACACACACACACACTTACCCTTTCACCTATTTACCTGTTCATTTCTGGTGTCTATCTTCAGAAGACTGGTTTGTGTTATGAGGTGAATTATGTCCCTTACTTTAAATTCATGTTGATGTTCTAACACTCAGTCCCTTAGACTCCTTATAAGAAGAGAGAATGATGTAAAGAAGCCCCTGGGAGTTAGACCACAGATCTTGAAAATGGCAATCTATAAGCCCATGTGAGAATCCGCAGAAGAAACTCTTCCAGTCAACATCTTCACATCTAGCCTCCATAACTGATAAAATAAGACCTGTTGTTCAGCCAACTGTCTGTGGAACTGTGATTCCACAGGCCCTAGGAAATGGAAGCAGTGACACACACAGAGTATCCCACAGAGCGCAGCTGAATTAAAATAAAATTGAATCCCTACAAATTCCACCAGCACTGAGAGACTGAACTTCATGTCATGAGAAATGACCTCTTTATAGAAATATTAAGGAATATACGTGAAAGCACAGCCTCTTGTTAGTTGGTGTTACACAGATGTGTTCTGTGAAATGACAAATCGACAGAAAATGTGTATAATGGTTTATCACATTTTTAATAACCTGACTCCTCTTTGTGTAAAAATCTTCCTAATGTTAGTAGTGTTTTTTGTCGTTGTTGTTTGTTGTTATTTTTGGATATACATGTGGAGTATATTTTGACATATTATACATACATGGAATATAACTTATTTTAAATGGGATCTTTAATAGTGGTGTTTTTTAAATCTTGCTGACCAGTGGCTCTAACTGATACAAATAACCCATGAATAGGAAAGTAAAAAAATAAAAAATGACTGAAATATGCAAAGGTACTCATGGCCTAATAAAAAATTCAAAATAATACAGACAAAAAAATACACATGCCAGATTACATGACCCCTTTAAGAGGAAGACCATAAATTGTCAAACTAGTCACTTTTTTATGTGAAGATGTAAGGGAGGCCCTGTACCTTCATATATGCCAAAAAAAAAAAAAAAAAAATGACTAAGATTGAGCTCTTACTAGGACCAAAATGTTTTAGAAATTCGGACGTGTTACCATTGCCCAACAGTAAGTCACCATATACTGAATGTTAAGGAATATCATTGATTATATTGGACTGGAAGAATATAACCACTTATAAGTTTGTATAAGAATCTTATTTAATAAATATGTGATCCTTGGGACATGAGATATTCAATTTTTGTTGGACCTTCAAGAGACACTCTAAAGTATCCTCATTTTCTTTTCTAAAGCCTTTGGTATTTCTTACAGGATTTAGTCAAGTTTGGAATTTCCATTTTGTAAAGCTACTAGGAAAATCTTCTACTTCTTCTGGGGTGGTCATTTTCAAACACTAAAGACAGACTATTGATTTTCTTTTATGAACTAGTTTTTCTGTATATATGGAATTTCACAACAAATTTTAGATCTCAAACTTCTTTGCAAATTGTGTCTAGTGTAATAAATTTCTGGAGAATTTTGTTTGCTTCAGAATTTCCCTTCCCTTTTGGAAGGGCTACATTCAGATGGGAGTGACAGAGTTCAATGTAAGGATAAAATAAAATTATTAATTACCCAAAGCTTTCTGAACCATAAGAGCCATGCTGAATGCACAGGACACTGGTGTAGGCATCCAAGGAGCATCAATATTTATTATGAAGATGTGTGTATTGATTGAGCTGTAAAATGATTCAAACTAATATATGCCATCCCAATAATTGAACTCCATTCAAAAGAACACCCATGTAGCCACAATGAAAATTGAAAACGATGATTTTGATTTATTAAATTACCCTATGCAGCCACAAGATATTGAACAAAGAAAGAAAATGCCAACATAAGTCTATGGTAGTGGTGTCTTGCTGTTAGAAAGAACCAAAGCATACATTCCACTATGACAAAGAGGTACAGTTGCTCTTTTGAAGTGAGTAGTCGGTGATCCTGAGGCAAAACTGTTCGGCACACCATCCCTTGAATGGCTTGTTCCCTCTTCCCATCAGTTTTTTCTCCCTTAGGAACTTCCCTGGTCACCCAGACATTATCTCTGTGAAGTTCTATGTCTGTAGGTAGCTATGGGCATGAAGGAGGGATATCAGAGATAAAAGGAAACTTGATGGGATTTAACTAATGAAACTACCCAGAATGTCTCCCAACATTCTTCTGAAATGAAAGACAACATCTACCTCGCAGCACATTTAGGAAGGATATGAGTGAGTTTGGTTGTTTTTAAAGGACTTTTGGACACTATCTACTCCCCTCAACTTTTCAATTCTATGTATCTGTATAGTACAAAATCATATTCTGCCTGGGACTCCTGGGATATTATAAAGATACCTATGATTAAAGAAACATATAATTATCTTCATAATACCATAATTGCGAAGACATGAAAGTAAACAGAAAAGATTTTAAGCATAGATCAAAGCAAAAAGATTTTATGCAACCCTACACCAAAAATGTTAATTCCTTAGCATACCCCTCATCTTCTTATTATTTTAGTTTGTTGGGGGTCCTTAAAAGATATGTCCATTAGGAACTGTGAATGTGACCATATTTGGGAAAAAATGGGGTCTTGGTAAATGTAATTAACTTAAGGATCTTGAAAGGAGATCATCTTGGATTATCCAGGTGGGTTCTACAGTTAAAATAAGTGTCCTTTTAAGAAAAGGAAAAGATATAGAGGCAAAGGGAAAAGCCAAGCATAGCTGAAAGCAAGGAGTAGAGGTATAGACCCCAAATCTAAGGAATGCCTGAGCTGCCAGAATCAGGAAGAGGTGAGGAAGGATGCTTCCGTGAAGGCTACACCTTGAACTTGGACCTCTGTCCTCCAGAACTATAAATGAAATCATTTCTATTATTTAAGTCTCCATGTTTGTGATCATTTGCTGCAGTAGGCCTATGAAACTAATACACAGAGCTTTTATATCCTTTATTAAATGCTACTTAATACATACAAATGAAAGTATAAAGATTCTTTAGTAATGCATTCAACCAACACTCTTGAAGTGCTTCTATGTGCCAGGAACTGTGTAAGTTTCTAGACAAGTGGCAAAAATTTAAAAAGAGATTAAATGTTAAGACCCTCATTTTCTTACAAATGAAGTGTGGAAAGCATTTTTTCATTGATCTTTGCAGAGTGAGAAAAAAATAGATCAAGACTTTTAAAGAGGAGACTATGAGCTGGGGTGGGGAAAATGGGATTCTTTTGATATAAAAGTCATGAAAATAATTTTAACATGTGGAAAGATACTGTTACTCAAAATGGAAAAAAAGCATTTTGAAATATTCAATTCAGAGTCTATCCATCCCTAAAGAACACAGATGCTTTCCACATAACCTGTTAATTACAAATGAAAAGGGCAGCAGGTGGAAACCCAGCAAGACCTGCACCCTTTCCCAGGTAACCTTCCTGATCAAGGAGACCTGTTTCTCCATGCTATTCAAAAAAAATTAGAAAGTACAAGAGGCTTCGAGTCCTCTGTTGTTTTTCTATTTTCCAGATGATATTTCACATTATGATGTGTCATCCCATGTTGTATCAATCACATTACAATATGTCACTTAATGTAACATAAAGCAATATGATTGACACAATCTACCAGGGCTTGTCACAACACTGCATGTCAAACTAGGACACTTTTATGGGTTTTGTAAAGAAAAAAAAAAGTCAACATATTTCACAGAACATCACATCCAAGGTGCGGGGTAGGGGGGGTGGGGGACGGGGGAGAGAGAGAAAGGCTTCTTTGAAGATTTTTGCAATATTCCTGTTGAACGAACTGATAAACATCAGCTAAGTAAATGGAGTCCAATGTCTTCCCTGTACCCATATCAAATGCACCTGGTAAACTGTTACCAACCTGTCTCAGGTTCATGGTCAACACCATTGTCCCCTTTTCCTCTTTGCCATGTTAATCCAAGACACCTTATGAAACCACCTCTAAAAGAGGAAATAGAATTATCAAATGGAAGATCTGTAACTGAGACAAAAGAGGCAATAAAAATAGGCGACCTGGGAGGTGAGTTGAGAATGATTCTAGAAGCCATCATGGTTATAAATCTGGTTACAAGTAGCAACTCAAAATGACTTAAAAAAAAAAAAACAGAGAGAGAATTTATTATATATGCATGGGGATTTTTCAGGGAACTGAAGGAAAAGAAGTAAACCTTAGGAAAGAACCAGAAGCAGTCATCAGAAATTCACCATCATTCTTTCCTTGTCTCTGTCTCTGTTTCTGTCTCACCTGCATTCTCCTTCCTTCTGCACTCCTGCTCCATCCATTGGGTAGTATTCTTCCCCACAGCAACCAACAAGAATCCCAAATGATGTGGAGATGTTAGTGGAGATTTGCTGATGCATCTCCCATTCCTAACAGTGTTCAATTTCTAAGCTTCACAGTGTGGGAGTCAAGGACCTCACCCCTGGTTCCAGAGAAAAATTTAATTTCAGCCCACCAAGGAATTCCATTACCCTGATCTGTGACTAAATGTTCTGGGAAGGGCATTGAAGCAGTGAAAGTGAATCCAGGGGAGATGTGTCTAGAACATTGAGAGGCCAACTCTTGGCTCCATACTGGGCCTATCTCAGCAAACAAGTAAGTCTGGGATTGCTTTAGCCATTGTTACAACATGAGGGGAGTCTGCTTCAAGGTCAGGTAAACTCAGAGGAAGGTAAGCTAAGACTTGAATCCTGGTGACTTCCTTGGAGTTCTTAGTCGAATCACACCTATATCCCACATCTCTCCTAAAACAATTCAAGTGCATGAGTGAAAAAAACTTCTGTGTTGCTTAAATTAGTGTGAGTCAAGTTTTCTATCTGCAACCAAAGGAATATCAACTTATATAAGATACCAAGTTTAAATTTTACAGATTTTTAGGAAAATCTCTAACCAACCTAGTTTGAGCCAGCCAATCAAATAAGTCATGGCAAGGGTACAAATATAGCTGCCAGGTGCCAAATCCCATAGACTGTAGGAGAGTTGATCTGGGGCAGGGGGGTGAAATTTTGAATTAAATCTATTATTAGCAAAAATACCCATTTGCTGGATGTATCTGAATAAAGAGCCCTCTGTGCTTTGATTCTTTTCATTTTTTTTTAAGATGGTTGGTAGACATTTCTGCACCTAAATCCCTGAGATTAATTAGGTACTCACTCTAACTATGGTTTCATATCTCATAGATAGGTTCCAATAAGAACAATCCTTTACATTCAGCTAGTTTTCTATAGCTTTCACAATTTTTTAAAAATATTTCCATATGCTGTTGCTGTTTGTGCAGATAGAAAACAAAGATTTCAGATTTTTGACATTTGTATAGAAGTCCCTCCCTCTGAGTTTCTATGGGAATAATGCCCTTACAAACATCCTATTTCAGGGACAGGGATGGACCCCATCTACTGCTGTTGAGGTTAAACCTGGCTTACCTTCTCTGGCCTTTCTGAGTGAACCTTGGGTGTGACATAACAGGAGCTATAACAAAAGGCTCATATCCTATATTACAGGAACTTCTATTGAAGTCAAACACAAGGAAAAATCAGGGATATACATAATTAATGCCCAGTAATTGTTCAGCCAGGTATTTTGCTTTTTAGAATAATAATTTAAAATTGGGAACAATTGAATGTTGAAAATATTGCTTTTTAAATAAAGCATGATTTATTCATGTGACAGGATTCTATTAGGCAATTACAAATTGATTTTGCAGAATATTTTAGGAAATAAAAATGCGTCTGAAATAGAGGGAAGCTAAGGAAGCAATTGGCATATGAAATATGAACACTGAAAACTGGAAAGAAACAAGCATTAACTTTGGTTACCTCAAGATTCATAAAGTAGTAGGATTATGAATGGACTTTTTATTTCCCTTTTTTATACACTGTTTTTTTTTTTGCATTTTCCAAATGTTTCCACAGTAAATAAGTATCACTTTCATAACTAGAAGGGGAAAATGTTATGAGCACTTCCTTCTATTTTTGTAGACATGGAATATATTTCAGTTTCTGGGTTTTGGTTTCAGAGACAGTGAAAGCATATTGACAAGAAATAGTTTAGAGATGATATAAATATGCCACATCTAAATCATACTGAAGAAAATGCAAATAATTTTAAAACATAAAAAAGGAGGCATTACTTATGCAAAGAAGGGGAATTTTTGTCCATCATATTTCCTAATAGAAGAATGTTGCTTCTATAAAAGAATAAACCTTTATTTATATCTCCACCTTTGAAGTTTCTCCAAATTAAAGGTCGAAATGACTTCCTGCATCATCGTGCTGTGGCAATTGTATGATTTATAACTCCGATCACACTTTGTCTTTTACACTGTGCTGAAGTGAGTGAGGTCAGAGTTTCTGCTTTCACTCAGTTTCCTTGTTTCCATCGCTTGAAGTCCAATTATTCATGTTTTCTTAATGCAGTTTTGTTTAGCTTAATTGTACAGTGAAAGTCTGGCACACATAATTAATCAGTCTATTGCAAGTGATGGTTGAACAACCCATATCTGTTGAAAATTTTATTGTAAAATACTAGATGCAAGGACTTAGATGATAGGAACAGATGAGAGAGACACACCATGCCATCTTTTCCTCAGACCAGTGTTATCAAGTGGTCATGCGTGTTGAGAGAAATCAATTTACTTTTACAGGTTTGTCCTCTCTTCTGGAAAATCCAAGATTTACCTTCTATTGTTCTCTTGGCTGCCGGGCTGACACACCAAATTCCACCTCCTATATTCTTGACTTCACTGGATTCAGACAGAAAGATGCATTGTTTGGCATATCACAAAGGGGTACTGGGCGTTGATGGTGTGATTATATAATCCGGCGCTTTAGCAAAGCCTTTCCCTTCATCCAGCACCCAGTATTACTCTTCATTCTCTTTAATTTTATATGAGAAATTTGAGGTGGACAATGAAAGTCCCTTATTTTTGTAGTTTCCTTAGACTTCATACATTTTTAAGGAACTTTGTTCTAAGAATGTTGTGAGAATCAATTTAAAAAAATTATTTCAATGTCCCTTGCCAAGAGGAGTTAATATACACACATTAGCAAACCTAGCATCCTTCAGAGCACCTTGTTAATGACAGTTTAATGTGGCCCACATTTGACCCTCTTGATCAAGTGGCTAGTGTGAGCCAGCTAGTGGGCTGGGCTGGACGTTTCATTGATACAAGGCAAGAACCTTCAAGGAATTTCTAGGCAAGGGATAAAATTGCCAGATGAATCCTGGGCTGCATGTATGGTTGTAAGTGTTCTCACTGAGGTGGGGAGGGGCCACCCAACATCTAAGTGGTCCCAGAAGCCTTCCTGGATATGTAGCTGCATTTCAAAGAATGGATTCAGGAAGGCCGGTGAGGAAAATGGAGACTGTTCATCTCCTCACTGATCTTTCCAGCAACTTTTCAAAAGTGCTAGAGACAGCATTATGAACTCCACTTAGCAAATATGAATATTGAGAACACAGAGGTTAGATCATTTGAATAGTGTCACATACGGAAAGAGTAAGATGTTCAAATTCATACCAGCTCCCACCAAAGCAAAAACAAAGGCCCTATCATTTTGCTATGGTGTGCAGCACCCACACAAAGACACTTCACAGAAAGTACATTATTTGTAAATAAAAATCTTTACTACCTCCCAGAGATAGCAAGTAAACTTTAAAAACTGCTTCCTCTAAGCACTTTCCTCAGCCAAAACCAATGTCACTTACATTAAGTACCTAGCCCAGGATGATGGCAATGAGAAGCCGGGGATTCTAACACATTCTCTTTTCATTCCTCTGAAGCTCTGGTTGTTATATGATGGGCTCCTGGGCACTGACCTGGTTATTTCTCTACTTGCATAACCCCAATCTTGCAGCTATAACAAAGTTCCTTTTTTTCCCTTCTCCTTAATTGTTGCAGTCATTGCCACTGTTGAGTGAAAAGTAAAGCATCTCTGTGCTGGCATGTTGCTTTATTTTGTTCTGCTTTATTTAAAGAAAGAGACAGTAGAACTGAAACCAGGAGAAAACGATCCTGTTTGATGAAAGGCAAAAAAACTATAAATGTGGTCAAACTTCCCAGAATTCAACCACATATGTAGAAACTAGAATCAGAATGTGCTTCTAATAGAACTATTGGCTTCAAGAAGTGACCATGGCCAGTCTGAGTTAATGCTCCATGTTCCAGACTCATTCCAGCAACTTTAAGAAGTAAGAACACAAGCATAAAGTTGGGTGCCTGGCTTTGGCTTCCGTAGTGGGAGTGATACCTTGTCATTATTGAACTGGTTTTAGAAGGAGAAGAACCCCCCCCCCGCCTCTCAAAAAAAAATAGACAATGCACAGCAGAGTGGGTGGTGGCTATTTCCTTAGCAGCAAATAGTGGATATCAAAAGTTCATTCTTAGGCTTTCCATGGGCCAGAAGTAATCCAATCTTGACTTACCTTACCTTTCAGGAGTTTCTGGAGATCCAGACTAACAGCTATGTTATAAATTTTGTAATAAACTGCTTCTGTTTTTGCTCTTTGTACCAAGTGCTATAGTCCCAGCAACTCAGGAGGCTTTAGCAGGAGGATTGAAAGTTCAAGGCCAGCCTCAACAACTTAGCAAGATCTTGTCTCAAAATAAAAAATAAAACAGGCGAGGATGTAGCTCAGTGTAAAGCATCCTGGGTTCAATCCCCAGTATCAAAACAAACAAAAAATCTTAAGCATATATCTAATTGAATCACACTACATCTTGAACATAACCAATTAGAAATAAATAAGAATAAAGCATCTTGTTTATTTGTCTTATTGACAGTCTGGGGGGAAAAAAAGTCACAAAAGTGATCTATGTACTGGCACAGCCCTCCCTATATCTTGTAAAACCACGACCCTTATATCTGACAATATTAAATCTTATATCTGTTGCTACGTAAACCCAAGAAAAGGCACTTTCCCCTAAATATGATTCTATAAATATGATATCTTTTGTGGCTCTTTTTCTGCATCAGGAAATCTCTTTTTCGAGTCCAAAAATTCCACTGGAAAACCATGATTTGACTTTAGCCAGAGACAAGTTTTCATCTTTAGACATATCAGAAGTCCTTTCTAAGGATTCTCTAAGACTTGAAATGGAATTGAAGAATGGAAAAAGAAATGGAATATCCTTCTTTACCTCTATCCATTCCAGAATAGAATTACACATAGATAAAGAAGAAGGAGCTAACTGGAGATATATTGGGTAATGGTGGGTGTGGTGTGTGTATTTTTGCACATGCATGCACACGGGTGCACATGCCCTCTGCCTTATACAAGTGTTAACCACTACCCGCTATCCCAGGGAATGATAAAACACGATCCTCACTCATTTACAGTTAATCTCAAAGGTTAATTTTGTTGCTCGTACTCTATAAACAAAGAAGATATTTCTTTCCTGGGACAGGGCCTTTTGCCATAAATGAAACAGAGAAGAAAGTCAGCGCGTCCTGGGGATTAAGGAGAGGTCGGAAGATCCGAAGAACCTGGTGCTGACAGACTTGCTTATTAAAAAGTGCCCTTGGTGGACGGGCTGCTGCTGATGGCCTGACACGGCCGGACTTCAGAAGGCCAGCGCACAATCAGTGGACTGTGTTATTCTGGGGACAGTGGGGCACCAGGGAGCCTATTCTAATTTGTCAAAGTTGTATCTAATTCCATAGAACAAAGTTTGCAAAGAGAGATGAGCAGAATCCACAAATTATTGCTCATTCACCAAGCCCTTGATGGAGCGATAGAAACAGCACACAGCTAGGGTTTTGTAAAGTAACTCGACCCCTGCCAGTCAGCTTTGAGTAATTCCGCCTTGTGGCCATAACAGTTTCCCTTGTTTTTTGTTTAATAGGATTATTCCTCAGAATATTAAAAAGATAGCATCAACATCTTTCAGTGGCCCCAGAAACTATTTCTGGAAATAGAAAAAGAATGGTTCAGGTGTTTGGGGGACTCCTGGTAGGACTTTTGATCTCTCCTAAGTTAAAAAAGAAAGAATGTGGTTGTGCAAGGGGTGTGCCCAGAGCAAACCAAACACCACGCTGAGTGTTCTAGAAAAGCAACCTCGTTCAAACTCACATTGCCCATTGAAACTTCAGCTTACCTAATTGGAAATTGAGACTGAGTTTCAAACAAGAGCTTAGAAGTTCCACTTTTGAAATTTTGGAGTTGTGAAGGGGGAGAAGCCCAGACATACATTTCTAGTCAGGAGAGGCTGAAGGGAAATTCAAGCTCTACAGGGAAATGTGTTGAACAATCTTCAAATAAGGACTCCCCCAGGAAAATACTGCCTTTTGGTTGGTGAAAGTGGCACATTCAAGGAAAAGCAGGCCCAGACCTGGCAGTACTGTTCCCAGTCTGGTGAAGGTAAATGGTGGTGGGGGTCCACCCAAGTGAGTGGCTTTTCCATAGCACTCCCTGGGGGCCTCTTATAACCCTGTGTTTATCATGAACACAACAAGAAGAGGTGGGATGAACCACAGAGCTCAACAATTCCTTTACACACAAATTCAATTCATATACAAGCAGGAATGGTCTCTGTCAAGTGCTAACCATCCATCCCACCTCTTCAGATGTTCAATGAAACACTTTGCCTGGTAGTGGTCCTCAGTCCCCATGAAGCCCCATTTTCTCCTGTTGGGTGATTCTCCATCCCATACCACTCTAATTCAGACTGGTTACTTTTCTTTTTAACTAATAGCAAAGATTCTCATTTCAGACATTTAAAATTCATCAAAATTTACTATTTGTCTGATACTGAATTCACCAATCGTGGCTCAATGGATACGAATCACCTCACCACGTAGGTCTGTGCAGTCACAGCAATTTCAGTAGCTATGGCTCTCTTCCAGCCGGAGTAGACTCTCCCAACTACTTGTGCAAGAATTTCTTCTGCCCAACACCTTCCCTGACTCTAAGGATGTTGATTTTAAAGACTGCTCTGGTTTTAGGAAGAGAAAGGAAAAATTCTAGGTAGGATATACCTGAAGGATAATTCTTATTTCTAAATAAGGCCCTTAGATCTTGCCGGTTTTCCTCTGTTGAGCAAACTTTTGGATGAAAGGCCAGAGGTTAAAGAAGAGTCTCGTTTGTTGCACTCCTGAGCTTGGACTTGGGAGAAGCAGTCTAGGATAGTGAAAAACCTGGGCTTTTATAGTAAGATCTGAGTTTAAATCCTGGCCAGGGCAGTTATTTCCTGTGAGGCCTGGGTGGTGGTTTCTACCATTTCTGAGCCTCTGTTTTCTCAGGTAAAATGAAATTGAAAAGAATGCTTCCTATTCTGTATGGCTGATGGGAGAAGTAAACAAACCAAGTGCAAATAACCTTTTTTTAAATTGAGACTTATTTTGGTAAAGGGATTAATGATACAAACGCTGGGCACCACCCACTTAAAAACTGTGTCCTGAGCAAGTTATTTAAGCTCAATGCCTCAGTTTAGTCATCTCCAAAACAAAAATAATAATAATAAAACCTATTTCATAAGACTGTTATAAACTTCAAGTGAATTTGTAGCTGTAAAGTGCTTAAAGTCAGGCTGCCGAACTAGTAAGTGCTCAGTAACTGACAGATCTTAGCCTTCTCTCTCTAACTTTTCTTACTTTTCATCTATGAAATGAGAAATGTACAGGTAAAGTATTCTGTACAAGTTAGCTGCTAGTTTTGTCTGGTTGGTTTGGTTTGGTTTTACGATTATTGACTGCATGGACTAATTCCAAGAGATGTTCCTCCCAGGCAGCACACACAACAGCCCCAGACAATAGCCCCTGCAACCTCTCTTTCTTAATGCAATGAAATGTCCTGTAAGGGTAACACTTTCCTATTTCATTCTTTGAAAACATAAAAGGTGTGTTTATATAAATTAACTTTGCCATTTTTATTGGATTTTTGGTAAAATAAAAGCAATTTCAAGTCAGGCATATAGAACTGGGCATAAGGTGTATTTGTTAAGAAAAATATGAACACAACATTATTTTAGGGTATTTACTTATATTTCTCTGATGTACAAAAAGATTTTGAGAAACTTAAAATATAAGGTGTAAATATGATAAAACCAAAAAAAAAATCATTACAATGAATAAAAGGGCAAAAGAACAGAAGATCTATGCTAATGTAGTTTGTAAAACTTAGCACCAAATTTATAGACAGAAAGCAAAAGAGAAGGGTTGTAAGTTTAAGTTCCTTTCCTTTTCTAATGTAACAAAACCTCAGAATAGAAAGAAAAGTTATTTTCAAATCCTAAATTCTGCAAGGAATTTTTCACAGGAGTCTTAATGTGACTAATTTTGAATCACATAGTAGTCTCCACAAAAAAAGTGTTTTAAATATACTACTTATTGTTTATCTACCCATTTCATTTTAACTCTACTGAGAGGGTCTCTGAGTTTAGACAGTGAATTTGGAAAAAGAGGTTTACTATTTGCAATAAAATCTTGGTAACTCTTGAATCACTCTATCTTACTGTGATTTATATTTTCAATAATAATAAGCTTACACAATGCAAGTTGCGTAATGAATTTATTTTATTTGTTATGATTAGCAATGATGTATTGAGTTCTCTTTATGAGCTCAGAAAGTGCTAAGCCCTTTATCTGCAGTGGCTCATTTAATCCTCCCCCAAAAAATCCTACCATACAAGGATTATTATTCCACTCATTTTACACATGAGAGAACCAAGACTTATGGAGGTAAAGAATCTTGCCCACGGTTAGATCATTTGCAAGTCATTGTGGAATTTGAACTTGAAGCCAGCTCAAGATAATCTGCCTGACTCTTCAATATTCTTCAAACCTGTTGAGCGCACTTTCAGGAAGACCATATGAGGACATCAACTAACCATCAAGTGAACACAAAATTGTCCTGGAACTGATGAGAAAAGCAAATTGACACAGATTCTATATGGTACAAGCAAAATTTATTAGAAGTAAATTTATGGAGACAGAGAGGAATTTTCTTCTCTGGTTTACTGGAAGCTGAGACTGAACAGCCAGTCAGGACACCTAGGGGAAGCTTTCAAACTTCATTTGAAACTTTCAAACTTTAAATTTCAAACTTCATTTGAAAGCTGGGTCAGAAGCGCACTAAACCTCCACTTTCCCCCCCAAGAAAAGTCAAGTCTTGTGCTGCAGGATTCCTAACAGAGCCCTGTGTGTGTGATCTCTGAGTTGTGATTCTTCCCCATGATGTAGTTATGCCAACAACACAATTGAGCAAATGCTTTTGCCTGTCCAGGCACAGTACACACCTGCAGTGTGTATCGTTGACCTCCAGCAAATACCCAATGGTTCTATTTGATCCTCAGGTTTCAGTCTCCTCATCTATAAAATGAGAAAATAATAATGAATTGGAAATAGATCATTGTGCTTCAAAATTCTAAAATTATTTGACTCTAGGATCCAACCTGTTTTTCTCAGAGAATATAATAAAGTTTTATAAATTTCTTTTCCTTAAATCTGAATAAAATAGTTTTTTATACAGGAAACCCTAAAGGCAAATACCTCTCTTCTTTCACTTTTTATTATTAAGAACTTATTTTGGTAAAGGATTAAGTGCACAGTCATTGGGAATCACCCACTTATAAACATGTGTCCTGAACAAATTATTCAAGCTCAATGCCTCAGTGTGCTCATCTGTAAAATAAATATGGAAGTCTTACTTCATAGGATTGTTACAAGCTTTAAGTGAATGTGTAGCTGTGGCCTGCCAAAATCCAGGCTTAGTAAATGGTAGCCCTCAGCCTCTGTCTCTGACTCAACCCTCCAATTTTTTTTTATGCTAAGATGCTTACTGTGTGCATTTTCCTGTCTCCTGTCCTCTATAGTTGAGGCTTATCCCAACCTGACACACAGATTTTTTTCCTTCCCCTATCTCAAGACCACCAAATTAAATTGTCTCCCTTCCACTGTTCCAACAGTCACTGGAAGAAAAAAAAAAAACACAAAAACGAGAATTTCCTAAATTCCTCTGGATTTTAAATCCAAAAATTCTACTCTACCCTACTCATATAGTTTGCAAATGCATTTACCTTTCGTGTATGCTGCAGAGCACTTATTTTAGGAGGCACCTATTTGAAGATAGGTTTGAAGTTAATACAATGGTGAATTGGTATTTATTTTGCTATATGCATATTTTATATCCATTTAGGAGGACATCATGTAAGTGGAGACATCAAAGTGTGTATGGTTTGTTTTGTTTTGTTTTTCACAGTGCTAAGGATCAAACCCAGGGTCTCACACCTGCTAGGCAGGCACTCTACCACTGAGCTATGCTCCCAACCCCAATGTGCCAAAGTACAAATTTTAAAGCCACAATATTTGGCTGTCTTGAATTCAAGAAAAAAAATTACAAAATTTTTTCAGAACAAGGAACACAAAATATGCTGTGGCTATGACTCCATCATTCGAAGGTACCATCATAAAAATGCACAAGTCATCTTTGACTTTTCTGTCGTCTTCTCTGCCTCTAATCATGCCAAGTCCTATTAGCTCTGCCTTCCTAAATCTGAGATGCACTCAGAGTATGTCATATAACTCCCTCACAGCATCTCTTGCCGTCTGTTTCATATTAAAGTTATTTATGTACACACGACTGTCTTTTATACTAGATGGCTTAGACTGGGAGGAGGTCCTAGAACCTGGTGTGTCTTGTTATTCCCATGAGCCTCCAGCATGCAAGATCTATCCCTCCTCCTCACCTGTACTCCACAGACACACACACTGGAGGCAGTCTTCTCATGCTTTTTTACTGCTGTTCTATTATAGTTTGGATGTGAGGTGTCCCCCAAAAGCTCACATGTGAAACAATGCAAGAAGGTTTGGAGGAGAAAGGATTGGGGTTATAGCCTTAACCTAATCAGTGCATTAATCCCTGGTGGGATTAACTGAGTGGTAACTGGAGGCTAGGATGGGGTATGGCTGGAGGAAGTGACTCATTGTCGGTGTGGCTTTGGGGTATATAGTTTGTATCTGGCCAGTGGAGTCTCTCTTTCTCTGCTTTCTGATCATCATGTGAGCTGCTTCCCTCTGCCACACTCTTCCACCATGATGCCTCACCTCAAGCCCAGAGGAATGGAGCCTGCCTGCCGTCTGTGGACTGAGATGTCTGAAACCGTGAGCCCTCAAATAGACTTTTCCCTCTCTGCAATTGTTCTGGTTAGGTCTTTTAGTTATAGCAGTGAAAACTGACTAAAACATGTTCCTTTTGCCCCCAATGCCCTCCCCTCCTACCTTCTCTACCTCATGAAATCTTTTCTGTCTTTCAAAGGCCAGCTTCTATTCCCCACTCATATCCATGCTCCTCCTACAGACTTCCATTGTATGACTGATCAGTGTGTGTCTCATGGTATCCATGCTACACCTTTCTGTCTTCTTTGCCCAATTGTGAAGTCCTTGAAGGACAGGACCATATCTCCACCCTTCTATCTCCTACAGTACCTATCACTGAGCCTAACACACAGCAGGCACTCAAAAACTATTTGCAAAATGGAATTGTCCTGAATCCTCAGAACCAACCTCAGGAACAATCCCTACCCCCTTGAAACAGCTGCCCTGATTTTCTCAGATAACCTGCCAGAGGAATTCTAAGGACAGTTTGCCTGTTCCTGTGTGTCATCCTATGGTTTCTTCTCATGAACACTGAGTTGGGGACAGAAGTTGGAGCAGGAAACCCATTCCCAGAAAACTCCACTGTGGGCTGCACAGCCCAGTGTCAGAGTGACAGGAGAAGGGAAAAGATCCAGTCTAAAGCACATTTCAATTCAAAAGCACCAGCTTAAGAAATGCCACAAAATGAACCACATGTTGGTTTCCAGTAAATAATTGGTGAGCCTTCTGGGAGGAGCCCAAGGTTCTGCTCCAGGGGCTGGCGTTAAAGGGCCCTGGGTGACAACTGGAGGGATGATTTTATAATTCTTTTATTCATTGAAAAGAAAAGAATGTGTGAAGTTTTGGGGTGTCATTTCCACCCCATCCCTTTTATTTTATCAGCTAAAAAGGGTTTAAATATTTTTAGAAAAGGTTCCTCTTAAGAAGATGCAAATTTATACCATCTTTCTGCATTCTTAGGAGCACGTGCTCTGCTCAAAATCCACACTGCACTTCAGTTACACACACGTAATTCTTCCTGACCTAGATGGAGCAGAATTCTCATAGCAAATTGAGAATATACGGATCAGGCCCCAAAGCCAAGGGAAGAACCCAAATGGCCTGCATATCATCCCCATGCATCGGATTTTTACAGACTTTTTTTTTTTAATTGTGCCTCCTTTAAAAAAGGAAACTAAACTGTTCTTTCATTTCCTATTATAGTCTAGGAAAGACCAGCACCTAAAGGGGTAGATTGTAATATTGAGAGACACATGTGGAAATCGCTTTCATGATGCCAATTTCCTGAACTGCTTTCAAAAGCCCTTTTTTAGCTTAAAGAGTCCAGGGAGCCCTTTTAAGATTTTATACAAAAAAACTGATCAGTTTCATAATATTGTGATGAAATTAGAGCCCATATTGCTTGGCTGCAATGACTTTACAAACAGTAGCTTGCTGTGACTCTCTGGGGGCATCACCTCTCCAGAAGACAGAAGACAAGGCACAAAGGTCATCTAGGAAGGATAGGTGTTTGACTCTTGTCGTAATTCAAAGGTTTTAAAGGGAATATTCGAACTCCATGATGAGGAGTCCTATTTTGATCTCAATATTTAGGAAGAGTTTTGTTGAGGGAATGTCTGTTTTACTATTTTCCTACTTAATGGGGACTAAATACATTTGCATTTCTTGGATCCAGGAATCTTTACAGCTGAGGAGCTGATGTATAATGAGTCCTGGAATACCAGTGTAACTTATTTACCTTTAACAAAGCCCTAGTACTTTACCCAATCCTAAAATTTTCTCCACCTCATGGAAATAAAACCCACGTAAGTCCTGTGGTCATGGAAATAAGTGTAAATGGAAGTATCTCAGAAAGTTTCCTCCACTTTGAGGCTAGGTCTCCTTACCCACAATTGTCTCTCTGCTATGGAGAAGAAATAGTGTTACAGATTGGATATGAGGTGTTCCCCCAAAAGTTCATGTGTTAATGCAGGAATATTCAAAGTCAAAATGATTAGATTATTAAAGCTTTAATTTACTCGGTCCATTCTAGTTTGCATGGATTAACTGGGTGGTAACCATAGGCAGGTAGGGCATGATTGGACGAGGTGGGTTACTGAGGGCATGTTCTAGAAGGGTGCATCTTCCCTGCAGCCCCTTCCTCTTGCTCCCTCTGCTCTCCAGCCTCCATGAACTGACTGGTTTTCCTCTGCTATGCCTTTAACCATGATGTTCTGTCTCAGTTGGGGCCCAGAGCTATGGAGTCAGCCAACCATGAACTAGACCTTTGCAATTGTGAGTCAAAATTATGTTTCCTCTCTAAGTTGTTCTTGTCTAGCATTTTGGTCACAATGATGAAAAGCTGACTATCATATGCACATTGTAATTTTGGTGACTATAACCAGTTTCCCTTGCTTAGAAGTTAGCAGGATGAAATGATTCTGCTCACCTATCATGAACTTCCTCCTTAGATAATGCAAGAGAGGAACTTCTCTTAGAATAATGATATGCCCTTAAGCAGTTAGGACTTTCAAGGCAGTGGCCATGAAATCATGGATCACATGTGACTTTCATGGACCACTGTGCACTTTGGCTTTTATGGTCCTACATACACACACACACACACACACACACAGACACACACACAGAGTTATATAATATAACTGAATTTGTATAAATATGAAGATATTAATATTACATTAAAATATTTTCTTTAACATAAAGTTCACTTTTTTCACATGATTTTAAAAGAAATTGAGATATTTTCAAGGAACTTTAAAATTATCATAAATTGTGGGCATTATGTCTCCTGGGGTGAGTTGGCACTGATGCAAATGCTTTTCCCTATTTAAATGTGCTGATTCTTACATCTCACCTCTGGCATTCCCTGAGTGGAGCCTTGGTTTCTTTTGGTGTGAGAGGACAAGACTTAGACTCTCTCATCTATATCATCTCATGGGCTCTCCCACTAACCCAGTGGAATAACTGTCGTTTTTCTGATTTTCTACAGGCTCAGAAATCTTCAGAGATCATCCCCAATTGTCTCAGCTGGTAATTGACAACGTATCCTGGGAAAAGTGTAAGGAATGAGAGCCAATCTTTCCTTATTTTAGGCATTCCACATAAAATCCATTATTTGATTCCCAACAAACCTATGGATAAGGTCTGAATTCCTCATCCAAGCTGACTGGTAAATGGAGAACTTGGCCAGGAGTGGGGCATAGACATAACAAGAAAGGTTGGGAAAATCTCATGATAACACAAAGTCCAAAAGGCAGGAATAAGTCTTTAAAAAAGAGACCAAGTCCAGAGCCTCAAGCCAGAGAGAAAACTAAGTGAAATAGGAGCTGGGAGGAAAGGAGAAAGAAGACTTCTTTGGGCTGCAAACAGGCCAGTATGCCCAAGGTCACTTTCTTGATGTCAATAAGTTGCCAAGGGGAAAATCAGAATGGATAGCTAGCTGGTATCACCCCCATTTTACAATTAAAGAAACTGAGGCATAAAGTGTTTAGGTATTCTTAATTCACACAGCTAAGAAGCTAATAAGTTGTAAAACTGCATTCGAATCCTAATGCTGCGTTCACCTACAGAACAGCCACCTGCACAGAAGCCAAGCCTCCATTCTGAGCTCTCTCAGCTACCTCCTAAGAAGACATCCAATTCTTGGGTGTGACCAAGGGGAGCAAGGCAATGCCTGAGAACTTGGAGATGGGTCTTCAATAACATGAACTACTGTGTGTGTCCCCAGCATAATATTTGCAGATCAAACTTACAAAGAAAACATGAGATACATCAATATGCCAGTGTTCTGTGCCAAATGAATACGCAGAAGAATATGGAGAAATGTATGTTTTCTCTTGACATCTTTTCAAAGAAAAACTTGTAAAAAAAAAAGAGAGATGGAAACCTGACCATTCAGTCTGCAAAGAGAAAAAGAGGGACCTACAGGCTTTTAAGTCATCTATGTATTATTATGTGTTTGACATTTCCCAATCAATGGAAGCCCTCAGGATCCCCATTTCTGTTGAAGGGACTAGCTGTAATTCTGGCTGGAGGGGAAATGTCTGAATGAGAGCCCATTTCTGCTGCCCTCCTCCAGCCAGCCCAGAGCCCGAGTGGCCTGCCACCTGCTCGAAACACAGAAGGCAGAGCACTGCAGGGGTGGTACAGCCTGGGCTGGCCCAGAGATGATGGTCATGCAGAGTCACAGCACAAAAATTAACCCTGTACAGTCTCTTTGGTTCCCACTGACAACTGACTTTAGAAATTAAATCCAGTTTTCTTGGTTTCTTAAAAGTCTGAATTTTAAAAATGTATTTCACCATAAAATGCATCCAGTCTGTATTTTTTCCTTTTGCACGGTCTTCCTAAGGGTAACTCACAGACCTAGGGCAACTTTCATTATAGCTTCATAACTATCAGGGCATGCGTTGCCTGATTAATTCTGTCATTTAATTACAAACTTAGGCAGAGAGAGGCCTTTTATCAGATGTCTATACACTCTAATTCAGATAAGATGCTAAGTAATCTGGTTTAATCACTGGAGAGATATATCACATCTGTAAATGCACACATATATTTTTCACAAGTCCATGGAGCCTGATAAAAACTTTGTTAAGAGCCAAAAGAAGACCTATAGTTGTGTTCCTAACTGTTTTCAGGAGAGGCAGGCTGTAGCCTGTGTTTAGGGCTCCTTTTCTTGCCATGTTGCTCGCTGAATACATTCTCTGCAGAAAGTCAGGAGGAGAACACTATCCTGCTATTGCAATGCTTATGATGAGGATCTGAGAGCACCCAAACAGAAGACCTCAGCAAGACTTCAAAAAACCAGCAGTAGCCCAATCCCCTGTCTCTGTGCAGGACGGAACCTAAGTGGTCCTACAAACCAGACTTACAGCTCCCCTGACATCTGACACTCATTTACTTAAGTATTTATTCTACATTTGCTAGCATATGTATGTCTCAGCTTTGGCATTTGGTCATGAATTCATGCTGGGAACACTTAACCGCACTAACATCTACATAAAATAGTGAGGAGTCCATCACCAAGATTTACATAGAGTCTTCCCAACGCAGTTGACCCACATCTGCTCAGCACGCTGGATGCTGTATTCACTTGATGTTCAAGTTGGGATCCACATTCAAACAAGCCATCCAGGGCCACATTAACTTTTCATAAGAAAAGCTTGTGTGTGTGTGTGTGTGTGTGTGTGTGTGTGTGTGTCTGCACTCATGGATTTTAGAGGAAGGAGGAGGAATTGAAGTCATAGTTGACAACATATGAAGCCTTTAGATGTGTCACAGCTGCTGCAACTGGCATTCATCCCCTGACCAAGGAATTCTGGGACAACACATTTTTAGAAGAAGTCCGTTTTTACAGAGTACTTCAGAGTCTCTGAATGCTCTCTTGGAGAGCAAAGTCAATCCTAGGTCACTATTTCAATGTAGTTTCCTTTATACTAAATCCTACTTTCAAGAAAATTCCTGCTATGGTTCACTGGTGTTTAACCTATCATATAATATCCAGGTTTACTGTGTTAGAAGAAGCAGAACAGTATTAAGCTTTTCCCACAAGCCTGTGATTGCATTTGACCTAGTAACCTGTATTAGATTAACATTTATTCTACAACTGCACAGCAAGCCTTGCACCTTGGTGAGCTGCAGTTTATAGAGGACACTAACCATTTTTACAAGTGGAACAGGAAAAGGGAATTGAATCTGAGGGAGTAATTCCAAGCAAGTATGTTGCTGCAGCAGTTAAATTGTTTATACGAGGAGTAGGGGAATTACTTCTGACTGACCTCTCTTTTTATCTGCTTAAAAGACAAAGTGCAGGTCTCCATAGCTGGGGCAAACTCTGGGGAATGCAGCTTGAAAATGTATAGGAACCATAGGGCTCTGTCATCCACCAATAAGGAGCAGCTTCAAAGGCAAGGCAGCGCAGGAATGTAAACAAAGTAAGGGCCCTGGATTTAGGATGTTTTAACAGTAGCCAGAGTTCAAATGTTTTCCCATCACTCCGTGCAGACCCTCCAGGTCAGGTGGGACAGAAGTGAAACATAAGTTCAAAATGAGAACAGGCTTTTCTATCATGGACATTTTGATGGAATGGCCTCTTGATTTTCCTTGGCCACCACTCAGACTATGGTGGATTCATTAAGGAACATTTCAGGCTTTAAGGGAGACAGAAAAATGTCAATTAGGGATCAGATGAGGCATGTATTTGGGATTCCCTCCCTCCCATTAAAAAAAAAAAAAAAAGGTTGAATCCACGAGGAAGCAATTACCAGGAAATAAAAATAAGAACTGTCTAAGCATCCACTCAACATAACAATAGAAGGAGGTCACCCTACATTATACAGAATCATGCCATAAAACCCAATTTATTCTTTTGGTGAAGATTGTATTCACCAATATATCCACCATGATGGCTGGGAAGTGTCCTCCCAATGGAGTCTAAGAGAAGCTGTATCTAAATTATTGAGCCATTCAAGAAAGTCCCAATGTTCCTTGAAATGAGAAAGCAACCAAGAAATGTAAGAGAAAGAGAATGTCCTTACACTTGAAAATTACAGAGAGGACTAATATATTCATCTTCACAGCCATGCAACAATGAAAAACAAGATGTGATCATTTTACAATCGCGTTTTTTTTTTTTCTTTCTTTTTCTTTTTTTGTCTGCTGAACATGGTAACTTGGTCACTAAGTTGTCAGTGGTATCCTCCAAAAATTTCTAAGCTTTGAGCACCGAGCTCAGGCATGGTGGCACATACCCGTAATCCTTGGGAGACTGAAGCAGGAGGATCTCCAGTTCAAAGCCAGCCTCAGCAACTTAGTGAGGCCCTAAGCAACTATGCGACGCTCTAAAAATAAAAAGGTGTATGGATGTGGCTCAGGGATTCCTGGGATGGAACCCAGGAATGCACTTAAAAAAAAGCTTATTAGAAACACAATTACCCAGCACCTCTCAGGCAAGCTGCATCAGAGCTGGCTGGAACTAGGCGATGACTTCCATTAATAGTACATTCTCCCAGGTGATGGTGATAAACACGCTTAGCTGAGGACCAATGTTCTAGAACCCATGCAACACAGAACAGCTTTTGATTGAGAGTCCGTAAAAGGGGTGTCAATGAGAGCTCAAGCATAGCTTTTTAGACCCAGAAGCATAGCAAAAGCTGACCCTATTCCATTTCAGAATCAGCTCAATTAGAGATTGATGAAACATTGGCTCCTACATACAATCAATAGGTACAATTCTGCAGCTGTCAATGTCTGGTAGTCACTTGGTTCCTGCCCTCCAACATTTCCTGCCCATTGTCTGTTGACAGAGGTGGGACTTGGAGGTTAAGCTTGTAAAGCTGTCACTTGTTGGGCCCCATCCACTCCAAGACAGTCCTTTTAAAGCCACTCCACACAGAACAATCAGATATTTTTCACATTCTCCACAGAATGCATGAATAAATTCTATAGCCAGACATCCAGAAGGGGTTGGGGTGTTTTGTTATTGTTGTTGTTGTTTCTTTTCTCTGTTTTGAGGGATAAAGAAAGAGGAAGGAAAAGCAGGAAGAGTTCAAGGAAGAGAAAAAAGAGAGAAGTAAACAACATGCACCTGAGAATTTTTAAAAAGCAGGAACAACTGAGTTCTGAGACTGGGATAAGCATGGAATCTGCCGTGGGGATGCCACCTTCAAACAGGCCCCATCGCAGAGAGAAACCCATTCAACTGAAGCGATGCCTGTCAATACGATGTTCACTGGGATGAAAAAAAAACAGTGAGTTCAAATGCCCTACTTTTAAGCCCCTCAACTCAAATAGAAGAACAGGGGAAATTCCAGACAGCTAAAGGAGACAACTAAATGCACAGGATGTAATGCGATTCCCTATTCATTCCCTCACCTGCCACTGAAGTTTTTGAGCCTCAAGCTTATTCTCTTGCCTGAGGTGTTCAGAGCATCAAAATGAGACAAAAGAGGGCACTACATAGGGACAGATAATTCTGCAGCCAACAAGCTAAAGGATGTCTTTCACCTAAGTTCACCTTAATCCCAGGCATTTTAATTCTATAGGTAACATCACTTTAGCGGGGGGAAATGGGAGAAGACTGAAAACATGGACATGGATGGTAGAATAGAGAGATCGAAACCGTTTTAGCATAAATCTCTAAGGTCATGTCATTTGAAAAAAAAAAAAAAAGAAAAAACAACAACAATCTAGATTGGCTCCTAAAAACACTCAAGTGTCACAAACAGGCAAGCGTAGGTAAATGTCCATCCATGTCTGTATGTATAGATGGTGATCTCTGACCCAGATGTACTTACTCAGGTTTACACAATTGTGCAAGTGGTAATGGTGGTGTGGTAATGTAGTGCAGAGTCTCAGAATTTAAACTAGGAGAGACTTCATAGATTATGAAGAACCGGAGCCTAAGAGAAATAGGAAGTAACCTGCCCAAGGTCGAACACCACCTCCTATGACTAAGTCTGGGCCGGAAACCCCTCTCCTCGCTCCCTGCCTGGCGTTCCTCTAACAGTGCCACAGAGACTACATGATGAAGAGGGATGGAACACATGGCCTCTAATGTCACCCTGTCAGTATTAGGTGAGTCATAAAGCAACCAGAGGCGCCTCTCTATACGGTGTGCAGAATTTCAAGTTGTCTGCCGTGTATAATGTGTCCATTTAGCCAGAGTCTCCAGTATTAATTACCTTTGTGAGATACAATATGGCATCATGCAGCTTTGGAATCTGTACCCTTCATTAACTGTTTCCCCATTAACCTTGACTGGAATCACATTCCCACTCTAACCGGTAAGATGTGTTCTATTTGTAAGCACTCCCATTTTCTCTTTGAAACCATTCTCATATTCTTATTTCATTGTAAATGGTCCTACTTGCAATAAAGTGCCATTGAACGTATTTACTATTTGCTGCTTAATTTTGTCCTCTTGGAAGGAGACCGATGTCAGCTCCAACAGTAGTTAATATACCTTTGAGCACACACTGTGACCTTTCTCCGGCTCATGCCTCACTTCATTCTCAGATCTCATTAAACAGCAGAAATTATCTTCGGAAAGAGCAAAATCAGAAATGTGCAGGTTTTGCGCTCAGCTATAGAGAAGAATTTGATTTAAATGGCCCTACAATGGCAAGCATGTAGAAAATAAAAGAGAGGATCAAAGTTTGAGTTAAATTGGCCTGTTCTTTCTACAAACTGGGCACCGTTACATGCACTGTCCTGGGTGCAGAGAGGATTTGAATAATTTTGTGTGCCTTCCTGTTCTACCTGGTGTGTTAAAATATGGAAAGCCCTTTGTCAATACTAGCAGGCGTGATCTATGAACAAGCCTTTGGAATTTATCAACCCCTAAGAGCCCTGGGGGAGAGGGGCCAAAGGAAAGGTGTTTTGTTTTTTTGGGTTTTTTTGATCAGTAAATAAGGAAAGTTGAAGGTTGGAAAAGTCAAGGAATCAACAGAATCAGGTCTGGGAAAGATAGACTCTTGAGTCAAATGCAGTTCCCCAAATACCAGAGGTGAGAAAAGGTAATCCCAGGAGCCAATCCTGAACACCAAAGATGGAGACGGGTTTGGCCCCTCCCTTCCCAGACCCCCCTGTATCCATCCTTAACTCTGGTCACACATCTGAAAAATTTGAGACAGTTTTTTTTTTTTTTTTTTAAAAGATGATAATGTCCAGAGCCCGTAATGGATCCATTGTAGTCAGAATCTCTGAAGGTGAAGACAATTGTCTGTATTTTTTACTAGTTCCCCTGGTCATTTTAATAGGTAGGCCAGGATTGAGAAACATTGATTGAGATATTGCTGTTATCAATAATGGCATCCACCAAAACTTTTCTGTTTTAAGCTCTCTACTCTCTGAGGATGGTCTACCCATTTTCAGCATCTCAAACCCTAAAAAACCTCTGCCACTTGTTTCATCTGCCCGCTGAAGGGGCAGCTCTCATTTTCCTCTTTACTGAGCTTAGAGTCCTTTCTTCCATCTTCATCCCTCCCTCGTATACCGAATGCCACGGAAAGCTTTCTCCCTCGGTCGGGCTTCCCTGATCACACTCCAAACCAGGCTTGCAAGGCTCAGGGACTTCCCGTGAAACAAAGACAATGAGATGTTAGTAAAGGGACTGTTTCTAAAACCACACACAGGTAAAGAGAAAACAAAACAGGAAGACCTTGCCAAGGCTAACAGCAGGAGAAACCTGAAGGAATAAGAAGAGGGAGTGGCTTCTGGGAACTAATAAGAGGCATAGTGATTGGAGGGAGAAGCCCCAAAGGAGCTGGAGCCTTCACAAAGGGCTGCAGCCACTGCCAACCATGGACCCCTAGGGAGAGAACGGCAAAGTGAATTCACTGCAAGCACCTCACTCACCAACTCCTGCCCTTCGTTCTCTTCCTTGTGCCCAACATTGGCCAAGGAATCCATTGAGTCATTTCATAAATGTCAGCAAGGTGAAGGATGGACAACGGGTCAGGATGGGCTGGAGAAAAGCTTTCTCATGATTAACTTCACCTTTTGCTTACACCTCCCTGATATCCAAGTGCAGCTGGGAAAACTGCACAGAAAGCAGACCTATCTTTCCCAAATCTAATGTTGCAAACTTCACGGAGCCCACAGCACTATCCAGCAGCTCTCCTATGATGGCAAATTTGCTTTCTCACCACCTTCAAAGACTGCCAGGCCCTTCTTGGCCTCATCCTGCTTCACTGACTTTGCCTGACATTTTGCTAACAAAATAGAACCAACCAGAAAAGAACTAACTCATTTTCTTACCAAGTCTACCAATCCTCCCACCTTCTTTACCTTCCCTCCTGACTCAGAGATGACCTGTGCCTCTTTCTATCCAAAGCCAGTCCCTCTACAAAATTCTGTGTAAACACAGAATTTCATCCACTCAACTGTTTGAAAACTCTGCCTCTGAGATTAGCTAACTTCTCTCTCTCCTGCAATCATAAACAAAACCAAACGAATTTTGAAAGCCTTGCTTCTACTCCCAGTCCCACTGATCCTGCAGATCCATGACCAAACTGAGCATATTATGTATTTGGTCTTCCATCATCACCTTGGAGGGCTCTTCCACAATAGATTTGCATGGTTCACACCTTCCCTGTTTTCCAGTCTCTGTTCATATATCATTTATCCTCCCCTGAGCATCCAACTAAAATAGACTGTGCTCCTGTCTGCCATTCTCCATTCCATTGCCCTGATTAAGTCTTCATCATAGCAGCCATCACTTTGAAAGTATTGCATACATTTAGTGATGATTTCATTTTTTTATGGTTCCAACTAGAATCTGCTAATAAGTTCCATGAAGGTTCTGCAGGTTTTCTTTACTGAAGTATTTCCAGTGCTTAGGAAACGATCTGATTTATGATAGACTTTCCATAGGAGGTGGAAGGGACAAAGAGAAGGTCAAGCCCCGAGGCCCTGTTGATGCCTATTTGCTTGCCTTCCCAGCAGAAATCAGGCTCACGGGATAAAATGGCTCCAGGCTCAGTTCCCTAGGGAAGGGCTTTCTCAGCAACTAGATGGTAAACAAATACAGAGAAACTGTATACAGTGAAGATTCCAAAGTTCTGACTTTGATTCTGTTTCTAGTGCTTCTTGAATGTGTGGCTTTGGGGAAGTTACTTTACCTCTCTGTGCTTCTATTTCTTTATTAGCACCCAGGGTGCTTTAAAATCCACTCAACATTTCTGCATCTATTTCCTCCTTGATCCATTTTCATTTACTAATAAAGAAATAGAAGCACAGAGAGGTAAAGTAACTTCCCCTTACTTTTGCCAGAGTTACTGGAACCCACTGGAGTTGTTTTTGTTTTTGTTTTATTTTGTTTGTTTTTCAACACTGGCATTTGCTTCTTATTTTTAACTTAAATTGTTTCCTGGCAAAAGTAAGGTCAAGACCATTTCCCAAAGCGAGGGCAAGTGACTCATCATGGCATTATTAGTATTTAAATAAGTCACTTAAGCCATCAAAGTGTTCACAGTTCAGAAAACTCTCACTCAAAGAGATTAAGTGTAAAAACTGTATTTTTAGCCCAGAGACTTACTTAGATAAACAAGAAATAAAAATGCAGGTTCTCTGGTTGGACTACCAAGTAGGGAAAGGAGTTTACATTAAAAGCCCTTGTTTTCCATTTATTCTCCTATCCCTAGAACACTAGAGAACTCAGGAGCACTGAATATATGGCTTGAAATCCTTGGGTCTATACGTTACCTTTTGGAGTGCTTTGAGCATGTGGACCAGCCCTTCTCAACTTGATATTTATTCTCAAGGAGTTGCAATAGTCAGTGGAAATGGGAATTGCCCATCCCTGATAAAAATGAATACTGATGAGGGTGCATTAACGTGCCAGCCATTAGACAAAGAGCAGCTGTCATGCCTCTCCCTGGACTCCCTGCCCATTAGCCTTGGCCACCCACCTCTGTGGTGGAGCCCAGGTTTTCAGAGCTCCACAACCACATAGTGATGTTTACTTCATTAAACACCCCTGCAGAGTCAGCTACTTATTCCCTGATTCCTAGTATCCTGTTATTTGTCAAAAAAATAGAACTCATTATTTTTATTTGGACACAGGGCATAGAGTAAGAACTGTACTCCCAGTCTCCCTTGCAGTGTGCACGGCCGTATAACCAAGTTCTGGACAAGAGAATGTGAGCATAAGTGAAGCCTTTCCCTTGCAAGCTGTCTTCTTCAACAGCGAAGGCCCCCTTCCTCTTTCCTCCATCCTCCCCTCCAGATCACAAATGTAGAGTAACCACTTTGAATCATTCATGTAAGAGAAATGCCCTGAAGATGGAGAGAAGAAAAAAAAAAAAAACAGGAAATACTACCCTCCAAGTCAAGTGCTACTCCAATGTCAAGTACTACCTCCAAGTGAGAGGAACCAGACAACTTTGTGGAAAAGCGTCCCATGCCAGTCCTGCACCTCCTGCTTCCTGGCTATTATTGGAAAAACAAATACAGTGTGTCCTCCTAAAGCTACTTTTGTTTTGGGACTCTATTATATGTAAGTGGACTTCTATCCTCACTAATAATCAATGTTGGAATCAGGAGAATGCCACTTCAGTCTCACTGGTCCACCCACAAAAATTAGACCTGAAATCATTCATTCCAGTGGATGCATCTAGCCCAGGGCAAACTCTGGGCACTGCCACTCACCAGCATTCTACATCCAACCCTTGTCTTCTTAAGGGAAGGAGCCATTGAAATAGGGTCCTGAAGACAGTTGCACAGCCTGGCTCCGCTCTGTTCTCTCTCTGCATGCTCCACAAGGCCTACTGGAGCTATTCACCCCAGTTGTCATGGTCAGCTGACAGTGCTTTACACCCAGGGAATATGCTAAGCTCTGATGAGGGTGACTTCTAATTGTGGCAGCGTTAGAAGGGCTCTGTCTTCACACAGCTCCCACACTGGCTACAGGAGGGAATACCCACCCCAATTTCTGACCCCATCCTTCTACACATTATGTCAAGTACTACCTCCAAGTGAGATTAGTTTCAGGGAGGAGTTGCCCAGGGAAAATGCAGTACATTTTAGTAGAATTTTAGCATGTTTCAAAATAATTATATTATACCTTATAAAAATAGTATTCTAAAAAAAAAAAAAAAAAAACTTTGAAGTACTTTTTTGATAATCACATGATTTCCCCAAGATCAATCATTGGTGTAGTTAAAATATTGATCAGTTATGACATCCCAGAAGGGGTATGCATATGTACTTAGATATTCTGTCTTCTCTCTTAAAAATATGAAGTTCTTGAGCAGAAGGTGGACACAGACAAGCAGTTACCTTCACTTTCCAACTCACTCCTCCTTCTACCTCTCTCATATCCAGCTTGGATGAGTCCAGGTTGTTCCATCTGCAAGGAATCTTGGTGTTCATTCGATCTGGTGGTTTTTCTTGCTTTTTTTAAACAAAAATCATCCTCTGTGAAAATGATATGTCAAGTGGAATTCTAATATTTAAGCAAATAAAATCAGGACTTGACTAGTAACTATTTATTTCATGAGTTCAATTATATCACAAATATAATAAAGTATATCACTAACAAGTCTGAGACAGATTTGATGAACGTAACTTTTTGGGGGGATACTTTTTGAAGTGATCACAATCATACAATCATATAACCCTCTGGGTCTGGTTCGTTCTTTTATTTTGGTTTAGAAAATATTTGTTTTTCTGGCTATGTGGTTGCAAATGGTAGCAGTTTTTGTTTTGTTTTAAAACAATTTGCCTTACAATTTAGGTTTCTGCTCAACTCAATTTATCCAGAAACTTTCAAGAAAAGTAATAGAAAATATCTGCTTCAAAGTTGAATTGTTAGTAACACCTAATAAATTTTTGCACTCCTCATCATAAAGTCAGAATGGAAGCATCCATTTTAGTGCTGAAGTGATGACTTCAAGATGTGAGATTTAGTTATGGGTGTACAAACAAAATCTTACGAAATGAGGAGAATAAATGCAAAGAAGCATGATCTGGCACATAAGTGATCAGGTGCGAATGAACTATGGTCACAAACTCACTGTGCAGTTTTACATCAGAGGAGACATGGAGTGGTCATGTCAGAATTTAAGAGATGGACAAACCAATGCAAAAGAGCAATAGTCTTCCTCAAACATATACACCCCAATGACAAGATTTTATTCTGATGCTCATTCCAAATGAACCAAACAGCATGTTTTAACATATTGATGTTCATAGATATATTAAAATGTGAAGTAAAATAACTCTGAATATATGTTATTTTTATTGCTGTGTTTTAAAATTGTTAAAACAATATATTTTCCAATATAAATTCAAGTGAAAGGTTTACAGAACTTCTGAAATTCTTCCATGGAGCCCCTTAGGATTCCATGAAAGTGAGTCTGAAAACTGCCCATAAGATCCATGTAAGGATCTTAATTTCGTACAGGTAAATTGAGTTGCCCAAGACCACTCAGGAAGCTTGTGAAAGAATCAAGACCTTTGAAGGTCTGTATCTTCTGACTCCCATTCTAGTACTCTTTCCCACCAGCCTGACCTGGTTGTGATGGAAAGACATGCTCCTCACATCTCTCATTTAATGGCAGGTTCCAGACATCAGACCTAACCCTGAAGGAGAGAACCCACTTAGGTAGGAATGCCTGACATGACCATGAAATGCCAAGGCTTTCACAATCCCTAAAATTAGGAAAGTATAAATCCTAATTTATGCCTTGAAATAAATCATTCTCTTCACTTACACTCCATTTCCAAATTGCCAGTGAGGAGTTGGGTGTGGCCTGCTTGTAGATTAAGGCACAGATTGTTTTAATCCATGATCTCCTATGTTAGAACCGGCTTAGAGAAGCCAGTTGGTGAAGGTTGCGGTACTTTCTGTAGGGCACTGTGTTCGTTGGCTTGGAATGTCATAATAAAATGCCACAAATTAGATGGCTTAAACAATAGCAATTTATTTTATCACAGTTCTAGAGGCTGTAAATCCAAGATTAAGGAAAGCCAGTAGGGTTGGTTTCATTCCAAGACCCATCTCCTGGGGTAGCCATTTTTTTCCTGTGTATTCATACCAGCTTTCTTCCTTGTGTGTCTTTGTCCTGACTTTCTCTCTTAAAAGAATACCAGCCATGAGATCTGCTATGGTTTAGGCCTTGGAAGTCCCCTAAGGGCCCATATGTTGAAAGCTTATTCCCCAGGGTGCACCATTGGGAGGTAGTGGGGAGCCTTCAGGTGGCAGAACTTAGTGGGAAGTCACTAGTCATTGAGGCCATGCCCCTTGAAGGGAACTGTGGGACCCTGGCCCCCTCCTTGTTCTCTTTTCCACTTCCTGGTCATGAGGTGACTGTTTTTTGCTCCACCAAGTGCTCCTGCCATGATGTGCTCAGTCATCCCAGGCCCAAAGCAATGGAGTCTCCAAAACTGAGCCCAAATAACCATTTTCTCTTTGTAAGTCAATTACTCGGACTAAACCAAAAGCCTACCCTAATGGCCTCATTTTACCTTACTACCTTTATCAATTCTATCTCCAAACCCATCTGAGTTATAGGAGGTTAGAATTTTAACATGAATCTAAGAGAGACACAATTCAGCTAATAAAAAGTATAATGGTCACTAGGGGTTGCCAAGTTCCCTAAAGTCCGTGAGGTTTGAGGACCAAGATGGTAGCACCTGTAATGATTTCATCTCTCCACACTCCTCTGTCCCTCTCTGAGCATGAATGAGAGACTTCAAGGGGAAGGCTGAAACTGTTCAAACACCTGTTTATTTCATATTTTTCATGCAAATGTGAAGTCAGCAGAAAGGCACAGATTTGAAATAATAAGATATATTTTTGGTACTTTTACTTTTCCTAACTTTACATCCTAGGCTTGACTCATTAAAAAAAAAAAAAAAAAAAAAACACTTGTTTAAGAAGGGTGAATTTTAACAGTTTTAAAACACATTGGAGAGTTAGTTTTTTTTGTTTGTTTGTTTTGTTTTGTTTAAATCTGTACTGGGGATTAAACCCAGGGGTGTTCTACCACAGAGCTACATCCCCAGCCCTATTTTGAAATAGTCTCAGTTGCAGAGGCTGGCCTCAAACTTGTGATCCTTCTACCTGAGCCCCCTGGATCACAGATATGCACTTCCATGCCCAGCTGGATAGTTTGATAATCAATATAAATTTTAAAATCTATGAAAATTCAGGCGTCTTAAAATCAGGTTGGATAAATAAGTTTGTTCCTGTAATTTTATAAATGAACATCTTATATAAGTAAACAAAAAAAAAGACAAATAATCCTATTATTGAATAGACAAAGAGAAACAGGATAGATAAATGGATGAATGGATGGAAAGAAAGAAAGAAAGAAAGGTGATAGAAAGAAAGAATAGCTCCAACATAGGCTTATGCAGGAAATAATGTCTGATGCAGATTCAGGACAAAGTGGGTCAGAAGGGGGATGACATCTTCACACAGAGTCAATATGTGATCCTCCATATGCTTTAACAGGCATTATCATATGTCATTAAAGGGAAATATGTCCCAATAGAATGTGAACTCCCACAATTAGGCTTTCAAAGATTTATCTCTGAGCCATCTTGCTCTGATTTCATTTGGGTAAGATACTCAGATTTCCTTCAGTGATCAATAGGGTTCTAAATTTTATTAATCAGAAAGATCTAGGAGCTTTTCATGTGAGGTAGAGAGCTCAGACCAAGCAGAACCAATTATGGCCTGGAACTGAGGGTAGGAAGGGCAGGTGAGGAAAGGCTGGCAGAGTCTGTAGTGACCAGTGGTCCAGTAAGCTGGGAAATGGGCCGGTCAAATGTGCCCATACACTGCCATGGTGCCTTCTTCCAGATCACAAAGCTTTGCGTAAGCACTGTTGATTCTGTGACTTGCCAATTTCTGTCCCAGTCTTGAATCAGGGCCTTAAAAGGCTGACCCAAACCCTGGCCTCTTGTCCAGAACTTAGATGATAGAGTGAGGGACAGATCAACCAATGTCACAGGGCCCTACCTACTCTAGTCATCTGGGTGACTGGGCTTGATCTATATGTCTAATACATGTGTTTCCTCAATTGCCAAAACTTGGAGAATTCCAGCCCTGTTTTCCCAAGAGCCAGGCCCTTATCACCCCAAGTAGGACAGTTTATAAAGCAATCACCATGCCCTTTTTATTCCCCCCCCACATTCTATCTACTCGCCTTAAATTTAGATTGTGACTTAATATTTATTTTTATCAATTCTATCTTCTAACTAGTCCCAATACTTTTTTTTTCTTGCCATAAGTGTTGTAAATCACATTTCCAGGGTCACCGGAAGGCCCAGTGATAGGCTTCAACCACATAATTCACAGAAATGTCTGCCAAGCAGTTTAACTTTTCAACAACCCAAACAAAGCCAAATTTACAACACAGGGGAGCATAAACTACTAAAGAAAATGCTCCCTGCCCACTGAGGTTTTTGGTTGTTATCTAAGGCCTGTGCATTCTGAGATGTGTGGATCTAGAATGTTCCTGCGCCTTTGGTTGAAGATCTCCTTCGAAGTAGCACATACCATTACAGCACCTTTTCAGTGGGCTCAGTAAAAGTTTCTTTTCCACTCTGACACACAATATCTGATACCAATACTGGAAATATTCAAACCTCAGCAACAACAAAAGTTTTCCCAATTCCATATTTTTCTTTTCCCATTCCTGTTTCTGGTAGTCATAAAATCAATGGAGTGTTGGACTACATTTGTTTTCTTCCTGAAAGCTTTGCTCCCCAGAGACTTGTGTCTCACCATGTCACTGTCCTCTCTCCTGACTGCAGCCTGGCTCTGGGAAGTCCTTATCCTCTGGATTATTGATGACGAGGAAGGAGCAGAGAAATTGCAAACTATCTTCTCAATCTGTTCTGAATCCTCAGCAGCTATGGTTTGCTTGGTCTTGGATGGAATGAAGGATGTGGACTCAATCAATTCCTACCCCATTTCCAAATTCAATGGAACTCTTTGGGTAATAACAGACCTCCCAAAGAACCAAGTTAAACAGCAGGTTGGAGACAGGCTGGAGCAGAATGGAGCACTGCCATATTACAGAGCATATTTATGCCCCAGGGAAGAAAGGGGGCTGACAGAACATAAATGCAGAAAGTCTATGATTCCTGCAAATAAATCTCACAGCCATCTCCCCGCTTCGCTTCCTTGGAATCAGTAGTAGCAGCAACCCGCATGACTTATTTAAAAGCTACACCTAAACCAGCACTCCTGAGATTTGGAAATTGTAGTTTACTCTTGAAGGAATCAAAGACCTTTAGAAGGCTGAGGTAAAACAGATGATCACTTCCGTATGGCTCTGTGGGGTGCTGAGCACCCTGCTTTGAACTTTATTAGAGCATTCATCACACCATCTTAATTAATGTTCATCTCTCTCTCTCTCACTCTCTCTCCCCCACTGGACTGTTAGGTCCCCAAGGGCAGGAATCATTTCTCTACTCACAGTGCCTAGTTCTGTTCCTGGCACAAAGAAGGATCTCTACAAATATCTGCAGGAAGGAAGGAAGGAAGAAAGGTGGTTAAAGGAAGAGGTCCTGGAGTGACAAAAATAAACAAGACTAAAAAGTAAATAAAACCCATCTACAAATCTTTGCTTATAATGGGAAATCCTGCACAATATAAAAACAAAAATCTGTGTCAAAAGCTTTTGGGGAGGGTAAAATTTTATTTATTTACAAAACTCTGTAAATAATCTCACTCCAGATCTTTCTGGTTTCTCAGTAAAGGAAATTTACTTTGATGAATTTGTCCAAAAAGGCTTGAATATTCCCAAAGATATGGAGTGGTTGATTGTTGATGAACAGACAGAAACCATGCCCCACCCCCAATGTTAGGATGGCTAGTAGCATCCAGAAAATGTGATCTTGTAATAGGAGGCTGGAGTAGCAAAGAGACCAGGACAGGGAAGGAACCATCTTGGACATTTAATGATTGACTTCTGGTGTCAATTACCATTGTACCACTCATGGCCCTATGACTCAAGGGAGGTTGGACTTGAAAGGAGAGCTCCGCAGGCTCTATCCAGTCTGGTGCCCCAGTAACTTATATTAATCACATTTTATTCCATAAGAAAAAAACAGCTGGAAAATCCAGACACCTTTTAAAATCCCAAGCACCTTTCATATGGAAAATTATGGGAACCCTGCTTTAAAACAAGGATAACAATTTAACCAAAAATAGAACAAAAGTCTTGTTACAACTACTAATTTAATTCCTCATACACACTTCTTTTTCCTCTCTCTCTCTCTCTCTCTCTCTCTCTCTCCCTCTCTCGGCCCACCTACTTCATTCTTTCCCCCATGACCTTCAGTTCCACCACCGGAACCTCTAGTCCCCACAGACCTTATTTAACCCACTAATGGCTCTTAGAACTAAAAAGCATTCTGACCTCTGGTCTAAACACAGAAACATTCATTGGTATTTATGTCCACAGTTACTTTTCTAAAGAGTTTCTCAGATTTCACGGTGACCCAAATATGTTCCATGAATCTCAAGAAACCCAAGAGACGAGAGCCCAGATGGGCCAAAATATCAACCACAGTTCCTCAAACTCTTCCAAAGCCTTCCTTCATCACCTCCCAACCTGTGCACGGGGACCCGCAGGTACCATAATTTAGAAGGAAAATGTGGTTTCTATTAAGAAGAACTATTGTCTCATGTTTTGAGAAGTTGTTTTTCCTCCCTCTTTTCCCCAACTTCAAATTAAATCTGCACTTTTGTGAAGGAAACAAAACGAAGGCCCTTTCCATTGTGAGGAGAGAAGAAGCAAACGATGGCTTTATTACCCTGCGTGTGAGCTCACACTTCATCCACACTGCCTCGTGGCTAATGGAAAGAGACCAATGGAGACGTGGGGTTTAATTGTGCTTTATTGGAAACACATCTGTGCAAATTCCAAGCTGGGAACATGTCTCCCATATCCTCCACCAAGAAAAATGGAAAAGGAACTCCCAGAGGCCCCTTTTAAACTCACGTACATCTTAGAATGTTGTGGATCCTTTGGTAAGGTATAGGAAATGGGACCTGGAGAAATAATAGCCAGGACTAAAAGAAACTATTATTATAATGATTTCTAAGGGGTATCTATCAAAATTTCAAATTCATTAGGTTTCCACCGTAGCACCAAAGGTGACAGCCTCTTCCACCAGTTCCTCCCTTGGGCCATTTGGTGTGCCTAAGAGTCTGTTTTGTAGTCAAACAACCCATAATCCTGGCAGGTAGGAGGGAAATTTGGGAACTAGGGGGATATGTTGACCCTTTCCACAACAAACTGAAGTTCCATGTTATCACGGAAATCTTTCCTAACAACTCCATGAAATCAGACTCTGACTGCATCAAAGCCAGTTCAACATCATTTAGCATTTAATTGTTCTCTAAGTGCTTGGCATCTGGCTGCCTTATCTCCTTAACTACTTTGGAAGGCTTTCTCAGGACAGAGACCATGTTTATACTTTCAGCATAGAGCTTGAGAGACCAGCACAAGGTCAAAGCTCGTTGGATGATTGATGGCAGAGTGTGCCTCATTTAATAAAGCAAGGTTGGCCAGAAATGATCAAAGTAATATATTTTATACTCGTGATAAAATTCCAGTGCCATATTAAATAAGAAGTTTAATGAGAAAACGTATATAGAAATACCACAAGGGAATTTGACCATAAGAAACTAACTTTCTGAATAGATCATATAGTCCCTCTGGGCTTTTATAGTTTTGTGTGTACTTTGTACATTTGAAAATTTAATATTGTTCAAAGTTGTCACATTATTTTAATTATATTTCCTCTGATTATAATTCCACCTCCAACTTTAGTACCATACTTGGAGTAAATGCATTTGGAACAGGACCAAGAGTGATAATATTATATGTCCAAAAAACCTGAAAAATAACCAAAGGAGTTGCAAGTCACTATCCTTCTTTCTAGTTCAGCTTCAAATACTAGTTAGAAGTTAAAAACACGGTGAGGTATTTAGACTTCATGAAACCACAGGTGGCCCATAGAGTGAGTCTCAAACCACAGAGTTCAGTCAAACTGCCCCACTTTCTTCTCCCAGTAACATGTGGAGAGCTGCATGTACAATGTAGGCATAGATCCCAAAAAAGAGACAAGAGACAGGAAAGACCTAAGAAAAAGTCAAGAAAGGAAACTGAGTCTAAGCTTTACAATATAAGAACTAAGCCCCTTTAGCAATATTGAAAATAAATCAAGTTGGGATGAGAAAATAAATGGTTGCTGCAGTCAAAGCAAGCCAAAAGTCAGAAATAAGAATAGTAGAAACATATTGTAGTGGTTTGCTAGAGATGCTATAACAAAACCCCTCAAACTGCATAGCTTAAACCAAAGAAATGTATTATCTCACAAATCAGTGTGACAGTGAGTTGATTCCTTCTGTCACAGAAGGCTGAAGGGACTCTTACCATGCCTCCCTCCTAGCTTCTAGGGTTTTGCTGGTAATCTTTAGCTTTTATTGGCATCATCATGATCTCTGCCTTCATCTTCACATAGCCTTCTTCCTATGTGCATGTCTGTTTTATGTGTCCAGATTTCCCCTTTTATAAAGATGCCAATAATATTGGATTAAGGCCCATCAAATGACCTTATCTTAATTTGATTATCTCTTTGAAGACCCTATCTCCAAAAAAATGTCACCTTCTAAGATACTGTACATTAGGATTCCAACATATCTTTTGAAAAGAGGAACATGATTCAATCTGTGTATGACAGGAAGTTAAGAGCAAGGATCAGTAGTCAGGAGGATATTAATTCAGAGCCCAGGAACTCTGGTAGAAAAAAATGAGAATCAATAGTCAAAGAAACCATGGTGTGGAACCCTGCCAAACTTCCTTAACTACTCTTCCTGTCCTCAGTCTCTCCTTCTTTCCATCTACCTTCAAGATGCAGCCAGGTTTTACTACATATAGAGGTAATTGTGGCCATTCCTATACTCAGAACCACCCATGGCCACCTGCTGTCACTGTTGAAGTACAGTACATAAGGCTATTCAGTCCACATTTTCCACAAGGAAGCTCAAGTCCAATGAGAACAAAATACAGTCAAGTTCTCATTTGCCAAACATCAAATGGGCCTCTCATTCATATTTCAGCCCCTTCCCTTTTAGCCTTCCCTGTTCCTTGAGTCTTACAAAACAATAACTCTAACTCATATTGGATAGACTCATTCAGCAAATTTAAGTAATCCAAGGGCAGATTAAGTTTCCCCCTTTAATCCCAAAATATTCTCTAGGATGGGCCTAGACTAGGCTGCAGTAGCCATGAACTCTCTTCCTGGCCCCAGGAAGAACCAGGCTATAGTTCTTAAATCTTCCTCTGGGCCCACTGTCCCCATGGGAGGGTTTCCCCAAGCTGGACACGAATGGATGGTGCAAGGGTGGGCAGGTGATCAGGAGGGAGAAATGATGTTGATGGAATCAGCCATAGCGCCACAACCTACACACCCCATCAACAGCATGTCTCCATTGAGCCCTCAGTGTAAATTCTCACCCATAGAATCATGCCCTTGTGATAGGAACTAACAACACTATCTGCACCAAACACCAAGCCCGGGCTGACCCAGTACACTTTCCAGCCACAGCCTCATTTCAATGCCATACATACAGAAGCGGGGTGGGGGGGGGAGGTTCTTGATAGAATTTCTTATATCTTGTCTTTCTTTCCTGGCACCCCTCACTCCTCTCTCACTTTATTCCTCTGCCTTTGCCTCAGGCCTGCCATTTTTCTAGAAGCAAAATTCAGGACACATGTTGGGGCCAGCACCGTTTCTGATCAGTGAATTTGTTCCCACCAAAACTCTCACTTGGACAGAGATTTTAATCACACTTACAAAAACAATTAATGGCTTAACCTCACAGAACAGAGGACAGAAAAGCAATCAGAACCTGAGAAGAAAGAAAGAAAGTCACGTTTTGAGGATGGATGCCATTTGCTTACATGTACAAAGAGGTCTCTGAACCTAGAAAATAGGTTTAAAAGGTAGAAAACACACCTGTAGTGTAAGCACAAAGTAAAATCTGGGGCAGCTGCCAGGACCTGGACTATTTCAGGGTCAAATCAAGCCAGAGGTCAATGAATGTATTTGTCTTCATTTCACCTGCTCCATGAAGGTGCAGCCATCAGGGGAGACAGAGATGGCTCTGTTCTGCTGACTGAGCTCCGCCAGAGTCCCCATTCAGAGGCTGATAATTAGGCCAGCTAAATCTTTTAATCTCAAAATTGGAAAACATGACTTCACGTGGATCTGTAAATGTTAATGACCAATAAAACCAGCTGTAGCACCACATTTGGTTCAGTTTATTAATATGCTATTTTAGACGAGCTGAAGTAAGAAGAGATTCCATTATCCAACGTGAGAGGCCCTTTCCCGTGTGCACCCATTTAAGCACAATATTTTTATGCAACTAGAAACACGGATTCTCCATTTGACCTGTCCTTTTAGAGCTCAGAGCTGTAATCGTTACTGTTTGATTTTTTGTGTGTGGTTTATATGGTCGGTTGGTTGATTTGGTGGGGGGAGTCTATCTGGCATCATTTCGCAAAGAAGCAATTAAGTAGATTTGAGTGGTCCCCAGTGGCCAAAGTCTGTCCATCCCATCTCACCTCCCACCATTGCCTCATAGAGATCAGATATCTGTGTCTACTTCCTGCTCAAATATCTACATTTTTCTGTCGACACATCTTAGTGTACTTGACCCACAGCAAAAACAAATGACTGACCCACTACCAGACACGTGGAGATTACATATATATAAATCCAAACTGTGGTTGCCTCAGGATATGCTTATAAAATTATTTACTCTGTCACATGCAGGGTACTAAACAATTTCATTAAGGAAGAATGCTCCATTCATTTTTTAACTCAGCAAATATCTAAAGACCTACAATGTGCTAAGCAACCACTCCAAATGCTGGAAGTAAGAAGCAGAATCAGACAGACAACTCACTGCCCCATCAAGCTTATTTAATATCAATGAGCCTGACCATAGACAAACACAGGAATTTAGAAGAATGTTGGGTACCAATAGGTTCCACACACACCAAAAAAAAAAAAAAAAAAATTAGCATAATCCATTTGGGTAAGAAGATAGAGAGTGATGAGGTTCATACTTAAGATAGAGAAGTTGAGAAGTGAGCTGGAAAATCCTATAGGGTCAACAATGCTCTTGTAGAGGTTAAAGGTGTCAGGGTCAAGGAAGGGAGGGGAGGGTTGTTAACAAATGATGGTAGGGGCCATACTGGTTAAGATGTTTGTTATGGTTTGGATGTGAGGTGCCCCCCTAACGGTCATCTATGATACAATGCAAGATCATTCAGAGATGAAATGATTGGGTTACAAAAGCCTTAACCCAATCAATGTATTATCCCCTGATAGGATTAACTGGGTGGTGACTGAAGGTTGGTAGAACGGTCAGAAAAGGTAGGACATTGGGGGAATGGCTTTGAGGTATATATTTGTATCTGGCAAGGCAAGTCTCTCTCTCTCTCTCTCTCTGCTTCTGGATCATCATGTGAGTTGCTTCCCTCCACCACCCTCTTCCTCCATGATGTTCTGCCTCACTTCGAGCCCCGAGTAATGAAGTCTGTTGTCTCTGAGGTGAAAACTCTGCAATCATGAGCCCCCAAATATACTTTTTCTCCACTAAAATTTTTCTGGTCCAGTCTTTCAGTCACAACAGAGAAAAAGTTGACTAAAACAGATTGTGAAAACGCTAATCGGTCCATCCTAGTTTGAATGGACTGACTGGGTAGTAACTGTAGGCAGGTGGGATGTGGCTGGAAGAGGTGGGTCCCTGGGGCAGGCCCTGGGAGAGTGTATCTTTCCTGCAGCCCCCTTCCCCACCTCTCTCTGCTTCCTTGCTGCCATGAAAGGACTAGCTTTCCTCCACTGGGCCCTTCTCCAAATCTGCTGTGCTGCCTTGGGGCCGGAGCAATGGAGTCAGCCAACTATGGACCTTGGAAACCATGAGCCCCAAATAAACTTTTCCTCCTCTAATTTGTTCTCATCCAGTGTTTTGATCTCAATGATGAAAAAGCTGACTAAAACACCATTGTATGCCACAGAAAATTTTAAGGGAGGAGAATTTTACAAAATATAAAAGGGGTAGAGGGGACACAATTTCAAGAAGAAAGACCAATTAATAGACTAGTACAATAATTTCTAGGCAATTGATGGGATGGTAGTAGCTATTGCTTAAATATGTCTGTCATCCCAAAACTCATATGCTGGAATCCTAGCCCCTAAAGTGATGGAATTAAGAGATGAGGACTTTGAGAGGTGATTATGTCATTAGGGTAGAGTCATCATTAATGGGATTAGTACCCTTATAAAAGAGGCCTTAAGGAACTTGGTCATCCCTTCTATTATATGAAGTTATAGCAAAATATCAGCCATCTAGGAAGTGGACCTTCACCAGACACTGAATCTGCTGGCACCTTGAACTTGGACTTCTCAGCATCTGGAACCATGAAAAATAAGTGTTCTTTATAAGTCACACAGTCTATGCTATTTTGTGACAGCAGCCTGCACAGACTGCATGTGGCTTAGTCTTTGGTGGAGAATGGTAAAAGGGATCATAAATGGCTGACTTAACTCTACCTTCCCTTGGTGGTACTGATAGAATTCACTGATGGTTTTAAAATGGGTATAAAGATCAGAGACGAAATAAGGAGTATAAAAGATTTAATGATGATATAGAGTTTTTTTAGTTTACAAGACACTTTCCTATAAATTACCTCGTTCAAGATGCAGAGGGACCTTGCTTCTCGAAATATGACAAGAAGACAAGCATCATCAACATTATCTGGGCCCCTAGAAATACAGACTCTCAGGCCCACTCCATAGGCATGTCCAAGTTTGAGAAGCACTGGTCCAAGTGGCAGGAATGCTGATGATATGTGTTGAAGATAAAGATGATAAAACCGTCTCCTAGAGGTCAAATAAGTTGTTTAAAGCTGCATGGCCAGTATCCAAGGACTCTGTATCCAGTGCTTCTTCCAACCCTCCATGCTTTTTAGAAATAATACTTCAGAGAACTTATAGCCTTTCAGGGAAGCAGAATCCACAGCATGGAACAATTATCTTCTGAAACATCATAGTTTCATTGGAGGTCACAGTTTAAGAATTACAGGATAGGCTTCAGAGAGGAGACCAAATTCATCTTGGTTGTGCAAGTGAGTAGAATACAGATAAGAACAAGAACAGAGAGAGGACTGTAGAGCAGGGAGGTGTGTGTGTGTGTGTGTGTGTGTGTGTGTGTGTGTGTGTGTTGTGGCAAGGAGGGGGAGAGTCACCGAGCAGAGGAGAACCACATGAACAAAGCCCAGAGCTACCCCTGACACTGATAAATCACTCTCCCCATCACATTCCGCCTACCAGACATATTGATCCTGAACTAATCAAGTAGAAAGAGTCATTGGGGAAAGAATAATGGGTTTAAAAAAATAAATCCCCCTCACTTGAGCACTGCTCCAGGAAGACTGAGCCGGACCCAGCCGATGGTGAACTTGTCACAGGGCAAGGTGGACATGCAGGACGGGAAAGTAGGCTGAGGCTGTGGGAGGACAGGGCCCCCCTGGAGCAGACTGGAGATCACTCCTGTTTGTTTTTTAGCCTGGATTCGCTGCACTCGGCTCCAGTGTAACATCTGGGCCTGGTGCAGGCCTGATTTAATAATGTGCTGGGAGCTGGCATTTGCTGCAATCCCGCAGCAGCAGTAAATAGTGGCAAGGAAGATGTGTACCAGACCTAATTTGCCCCCTTTTTCTACTTAGAAAGGCACATTAATATTTAATACAAGAAAAATAATTCATGCAGATTTGAAAGCAAAATCCATGAAAAGGCACATTAAAAAAAGCTGGGGGGAAATGGGTCTGTTTCAGGAAGGCTCAATTTCCCCCCTAAATGAACTGAAGCTCTTGATTTATTCGCAGGGAGGCCACCTAGGCAAATCTCACCCACCTGCCTCCTCCTGTATTTGGATTCCCTGGCTATAAACATCCCCTAACTTTCCACCCAGGCTTCGGTTTATGCCTCCTCAGTCTGTTGCTAGAAGCACAAGCGGCAAAGCAGAGGTGGAGGCAGGCGCTTCGCATGTTAGGTTGGGAGTCGAAGGAGCTGAGTCTTCCTGTGCAATAAACATTTCTTAGGACGACTTTGGAGGCTGGGTTTGAGGCCCCCATTTCTGTTAACTGCAGAAGAGGTGTGAGAAAGCTAGGTGCAGGAGTCCTTTAGAAAGGACTGCTTGTGGTCCTAGTCTAGGTGGAAAACAACATACCCCCTCCAGGATAGACCCTGAGAAGGAAGGTGCATGGTGTCTCCATCCATTCCCCTCCTGGCAGCTTTCTTTCATGATTCCAGATAACTAGTACCCTCAACCTGGCTTTGACTCTGTGACACCCCATAGAAAGAACACCTATGCCTAGACCTTGCCTGTCCTCCCAATACCCGCTAAAACTTACAAATTATATGTCCCCTCACTACAGAAGCTTGCTCTTAGCTTCTTAAGTAAACACCTGTGTGTACATCAGCTCCTGCGTGTGACATCCAAGGCAGCACATGTGCATTTTAACAAGCCTCCTTCAGAGGTCTTGCCGACCTTCAGAGATCAGCTCATATGATACAATTTTCAGGCCCATAGCAAGGACTCAGTGTCCCTTAAGTTACACCAAGTCAAGGTCAAGGGGCTGGACCCTGCTTCCATGAAGCACATCCTATAATATGTTTCGGTGAGACGCGATCAGACATCCACACCATCTCCCTTTACCACACACTGTCTGCCATTCTGCTTCCTAAAGGGTACTTTGGAAGGGTGCCTTACACTTCCACAGCTTGGGTGGGACTTGGCTCCCCCTGGCCCCAATACATGTGTCAACTTGCTTCTATAAAGAGAGGAAAAGGGGGGTTTGGAATTGGACTGGTGGGCCCTGCTTGCCCAGGGCCCAGGGCAACAGCTCAGTCCTGTGAACACCAATAGAGGAGTGCTCAGACCTTTCCTCAGCGGCAGGAGCAATTCCCAGGCCACGCCAGCAGGTTTTCATTTGGCCCAATTTTGCCTCATTTCCTCTAAAATCATTACTGCAATGATTTAACGTTCGGGGCTGGGAACAACACATCTTCTCCTTTCTCCCTCTCTTTCCACGAGCCGCCCTCCCTTGAGAGTGTAACTGAGACCTCAGCATGGTGGCCGGCACCATTTAATAAATGTAAAACGACACAGTCATATAGGGCAAATGTGTGACTACATTTTTTCCACGTAAATAATGTAATTTTTGTGAGCAAGGGAACTTGGACATTTTTGTTCCCTATGAATAGGCCCATTATAAACTGCACCTGACCAAGAATCATTTTAGAATTGTTCTTTCCTGAGCGTTCTACTTAGTAAATATTTCCTGATACTAAATCACCATAAGCCACATTTTATGTCACTGTGAATTTGCTCAAAATAAGTTCTATATACTTCCTTGTATTCTACTTGGAAAGGTTCCTCAGTGAAGATTTGGCCGTTGAAGAACTTTAAAAAAAAAAAAATTTTTTTTCCATCTATGGGGGCATAGAGGAAAGTGACATAGGAAGTAGGGTAGGATTTAGAAAGCAAGAGAAAAGTCAGAATCCCTATGAGTTTTCACCATTAAAGCAAAGCTTATTTAGAATTTGCTTATTTTCTTAAAACCAACAGGAAGAAAAGAATTGTGCTTACAGAGTGGGCTGTTGTCCAGTTAGAAACCCAGGGAATAATTTGCAGGAAGAGTAGGTCAGCTCAACCTATCTCTGCCTCTAGAAAGAAAAAAAAAAATACACAAGAGAGCACTAGAGCTTCTCTAGGGGCCAATATCCGCAGGTAACCGCGGATGGAAACCAAGTATTAATTATCCCTTCCTGTGTTTTATATTTTCAGATTTAACAGACATTGGAAATCCAGACATTGATAAAAATGACAGGAAATATTCTTAGTCAATTAAACCACCACAATGTCAGACCTAACATCTGTTCTATGAACCCTGAAGAAATGTGTGGCATTAATATTTAATAAAAAATAGCCCTGGTTTGGACTCAACAGCCATTTCACACTGTTCTCACAGGACATTCACTTCAGATCTTGTAACCTTACAAAATTTAAATACATCTGTGTCTCCCCCGAGCCACACTCGTCGGTATTCCGAGGTGTGCTCAGAGGAAGCGTGGCTTTTACCCTGGCTGGACCACATGCCTTCTCGTCACACTGTGTTTCCCACTGGTTTCTGCTCAATGAAGGCAGCTGTCACAGATGGACTGTGGATCACAGGAACCTAAATGGAGACGCAGCATGAGAGGACAGTGAGCTGCATATCCCAGGGCTCTGTTCCACCAGCTGCTCCTTGCTCTTGTGGCTCCGATCGCTCAGTTGGGAAAGGCTGGGTTCACCAGGTTGTCTCTCCAGTCACTAGTTTCTTCTATAGTCACGCCAGTGAGGCAGTCCCAAATGGTCCCAATGGGCACCTGTCATCGATGTGCCTCTGCTCCTGCTGGGATTCGACTTTGCTATTTCCCCTCAATACCTATGGTGCCTCAATTGAAAGCCCTAAGAAAAATCCACTGGGGAAAAAAATAAATGAAAGAAACAAGAAATTTTTAAAATAAGTAAAAAGAAAAGGAAAAAAAAATCATTCCATTCTGAAGATTTATAACCCTCTCCTTCTACAGTACCATCACCGTTCCCCTTTCTTCTGTCTTATTAGGAATTTACATTGCTGGAAAACTTTAGGGCCCCTCTACTGCTCATGGCAACCCCAGGAATCTCTAATAGAATACCCCACTCCCCAGAGTGAGTGCAAATATCTGTCTTCTCCCAACTGACCTCTGGGAAAGTCAGTTCTCCAGAAATTAATTTTCTCCCTCCATTTCCAGTCAACTATATTACCTAGAATCTAAGCCAAAGACTCAACTCAGGTTTAGAAGGGTAGGGTAGATACTGCGAAGGCCACCCATTTTCTCAGGACCACAGCAAAGCTAATTTTATACAAAGTCTACCTGGGCTAAAAGGAGGAGGAGCATGTTCTATATTTGGTTAGAGGCTGGTGCAGTCAAAGAGATACAAATGACAGAACTTCAGGTTCAGATTTTGTTGAGAGAGGGGGTGGCTTAAGTCTCAGCACTTTCCTTTCATCCTTGTTCTGACCCATCAATCCAATTTACCCAAGGATCATGAGTGCACAGTGTAATATGATATCAGTATTATTAACATCTAAATAAATGTTCAACAATCCCCAAAGACCAGATTTTCTATAAGGCTGGATAAGAAAGCACAGCTTAGACTTAAGAACAAAATGGCAGCTTCCTTCTTCATCCACCAATGTGGTCCTTAGGACCTGTCTGTAAGGAGAATCTAACCTAGAGAAGCCATCCTAACATATAGGTCAAATGGTGGCAGAAATTCCTACCTGACTCAAAAATGGGAGATGCCCAAATTTAATAAGATTTTTTGAGGGGGATATTGTTTTTTGACACCAGGTCTCTCTAGCCTCAAATTCCTGAGCTCAAGCTATCCTCCCTCCTCAACCTCCTGAGTAGCTGGGGCTACAGGATCACACCACCGGATCTGGCTTTTATTAAGATTTTGATCTATCACTTCAACAAAACAACAGAAAATCCTTCTCAAATTCTCCTATAAAGTCAAGGGAAGGAGTGAAGGGTTTATAATTTAGTCTGATGACCACAAGGATACAGGGAACACATGTACCCACCTGTTCTGGACACAGACTGAGGCACCATATCACAGCAAGCAGTGACCTATGGCCTATGGATATCAGCCACCACACCCCAATTAACTTCTTAACCCTTGGAAAAAAAATCAGTGTTCACTTCCATATTTTACTTCTAAGGGATAGAGAAGTCTCTGGCTAGGGGTGAGGTGAAGAGGGAGATAAGAGCTGCATTCTGACATGACTAAGTAAAGCCTCGCCTCAGAATTCCTGGAGCTGTAGAGGACCTTAATTAGAAAGGGAAGTCCTAACCAACATGTGTGCCATTAGGCTGGCACAATCTCAGGAAAGAAGAAACCAATCTCTGTGTAGTCTAAAAACATTCTAGAGCCATAAGCCAACTTACCCAGGAGAGAAGAGGACAGGAACCCTCGAGAAGCCACATCCTGGAATGCACTTCCAAGCTTCCTCCTTAGAGCTTACCACTAGTGAAGAAGCATCTGGCCAAGGAGAGGATCGGTGCAGTGTTTTCTCTTCATTAATAGAGTGGTGATCAGGCAGTGAGCACATAAATCCACCCATGTTTAAGGTGATACAAACAGAATCATTAGACACCTTCCTTTTATATTAAACTCACATAATGGACTCTAAGGTGGGCACAGCAGGTGCATTTGCAATTGTGCCATAGGTGAGATGGCAATCATCTTGATCGTGCTGCACAGATACATGAAAATCGGTCAAACTGATGTCAAGTACACAGGATGGTTGCTTTAGAGACTTGAGTATTTACAAATAAGTTTTTAGAGTTACCGCAGCTTCTTTCTGCAGAGATGGCATGGAAGAGTGTTAAAAACATCTCAAGTATCACTGGACATAAAGGCCTTTTGAAAGCCCTAAATCCTTTATAGTCTTAGCTTACTCTCTTGGGATATTCTCATGTTGACATTCCATCCACTCTCTTGTCTTAACCCATAAAATGGCAAGTGCCTGCATTTAATAGGATTTTGCCAACATGCGCACGTGCTCGCTCGCGCTCTCTCTCTCTCTCTCTCTCTCTCTCTCTCTCTCTCTCGTGCTTTGTCTCTCTTTCTCTCTCTTACACTTCAATATAGAAGAAAATCCATCCCAAATTCTTCTAGAATGAAGGTTGGTCACCGTTTGTGCAGTAGATGAGTCTCTGAAAAGTTAGTGTCAAAATGAGATTTTTTTTTTTTGGTCAAGTCCTGTTTTCCTATTGTCTTAAAATATTTAATATCATAGTGCTTTGTCTTAGCTTCAGGTTGATTTTTACTTTGCCTAAGGTCCTAAATATTTAGACTCAAGTTCTTCTACCACAGCTCCTCCCAAGAAACTAAAGGTTTTTTGACACTGATAATAACCAGCATTGAGAACTGTGCTCACTGCACTCACAGGCACTTGGTTGTGTTCTCCCATCATTCATTTCATTTAATCCCTGCAACTATCTGATGAAGGTATGAGTATTATTCCCAACCTCCAGATGAAGAAACTGAGGCAAATAGAGGATAAGACCCCTGCCTGAGATCACGCTGCAAGCACTACAAGAGGCAGAAATAGAACGCAGCACTCCCTGGCAACCTACACTCAACCTAAAACTGCGGGTGATCCTGTCTCCATAAACACCTGCAGGTGAGGCCCGCTGCTATGCCCAGGTAATCCTCAGCTCAGCTAAGGGAGGCTTCCAAGTCTCAACACATCAGGCTTGATTTGCTCAAGAGCTACACCCAGGTGCTCAACAGGAGGTAGGAGAAATTTGCTAGGCACTTGGAATTGACCATTTTTCCAAAGAAGGAAAAGCTAAGAAAGAAAAAAAAATGTTAACCATGGACTCAGCTCTGTTTCTTCATTCCTTGGAGTGAAACCTAAAAATACTATCCATAAAATGTTTCAGCTCACGGGTGAGGACTGGATTGTAGGAAGGAAGCAGGTTTTTCCTTCAGTCATGCCAATTAAATGTACTTTTCCCAGCATTCCTTGCTAGTAACAAGAGAGAAAAGACTAATTTCCTGTGTGGCACAGTGTCTGCCACCAGAATCAGTGGTGATGACATCTTGCATTTGTATAATGTTCTTGACATCTTGCATTTGTATAATGGTCTGTCTTTTCAAAGCAGTGTCACATTTCATCTTTACAGCCTTCCTGTTTAGATGTGCAGCAGGAACTTCCAACCCATTTTACAGATGAGTGAATACAAAATCAAAATATTGATTAGCTGAAGGTTACCTCTCGGAGAGAATTATGGAAGGGCACAAAAGTCTCAGAGGAAGAAGAGCTAAAGTGTTTTCTCTTTCCTAGCTTTTTTCACCCTCCCTTTCTTGGTCTCTGGGATAACTTTAGGTAAATGATAAAAGAGAATTTATTGTTGATAAAAAGTTTGTGGCCTTTTCCACCCTCCTTCCCTTTGTGTCCTTTCTGGTGTCCCTCTTTTCTGGGGTCTCTGGCTGTCACAGAGCACACTACGTGCAAGAATCTGCCCAGTCGGTTCAATTCTAATAGTGCATCATGACCCCCTGGTCCTCTGGCTCCCTTCTCACTGATAATAATGAGATTTCAGAGACAAGGAAGCCTAGGCAGGTGCCAGAGAAAGTAATACAAGAGAATCAGTTCACAGTGCAGTGTGGATGCCCTATTAGTCTCCAACATTCTCAAGATGAAATGAATGAAGAAATTCAGATAATAAGCTGATATGATTTCTTCTTTCTTTTTTTACAGGGGTGGGATGGGGTTGGGGGTACTATGAATTGAACTCAGGGGTACTTGACCTCTGAGCTACATTCCCAGTCTTTTTTTATTTTTTATTTTGAGACAGGGTCCCATTAAATTGCCCAGTTTGGCCATAACTTGCAATCCTCCTGCCTCAGACTTCAGAGTAGCTGTGACTACAGGCATTTGCCAACACTTAGGCTAATAAGATGATACCTTAAGTAGAGTGAGTTGCTTTCTCGATGCAGGGTAAAATTTCTGGGAATTTAATCCAAGAAATGATCATAGGATACATTGAGCTTCTCATGATTTCTGCCCTTCTTCTCCCCACTTCTGGATTTAGATGTGTTTTTTTAAAAAAAAAAAAAAAAAAAAAAAAGACTAACTTACAACTTGCAGGATGGTAATATCAGAGCATTAATGGAAGGAAGGACCCACAAAGCTTCTTTCTCTCTTCCTACTGACTCCAATATTAGAGTTTATAAATCAAAGACTACTCTCTAGAACTCCTTAGGATAAAATATGCTAACAACGAAACAGAAAAAAATATCAATTGTCGATGGCCACAGTGCTAGCTAAATGTCCCCCACAATGTGAAGAGGAAAAATATGGTATATACATTTTTGTACTTCAGTTAGAAGAAAATAAACTCCAAATACATATTCTAAGCAATATTATAAGGTTATTTGAAGGTTTAAAGGCTTTTTAAACCTTCAAATGTTAAATAATTCATTTTTCTAAACAGACTATATTTTTCAGCCTTATACGTCCATGCAATTTCCAGCTCAACCAATCCATCAAAAACTAAAGCATCTGACCAGGAGATTCTTACTCCAAAATGTAAGCACAATCTTTTCTAAGGTTAATACTTTGAAGATAGGATCTTTTTTTCTCTGAGCTTCAGGAACTACCTCAAGAACTTAGACGGCAAAAACAAAGTGGGAAAGAGTAGACTGACCCACCCAAATATAGTCAGGAAAATATTAACTGAACTAATTGGAGGCATAGTAATTATAGATTCCATTTATTAAATGACTCTATGTACCATGGGCTTAAGTATATATGGAAATGTAAATATTTACATATAAAATAAATATATGTATCCCATTTAATCAATATAGTGCTACAAAGCAGGTATTGGTATGTCTACATTATAGCAAATAAACAGGATATCAGGTATGAGAAGCAATTTGCCCAAGGTTATATGGCTAACTCAAATTTTGAATTCCGGATGGGTGCAGTGGTACACACCTGCAATACCAACAATTTGGGAGGCTAAGGCAGGAAGATAGCTAGTTTGAGGTCAGCATCAGCAAGTTAGAGAGGCCCTAAGCAACTCAGAGGGACTCTGTCTCAAAAATAAGAAGGACTAAGGATGTAGCTTGGTGGTAGAGTGCGCCTAGATTCAACTCCCAATGGGAGGAGTGGGGATAAAGAGAGGGGGAGAGAGAGAGAGAGAGAGGGGGGGGGGGAGAGAGAGAAAGAGAAGAGAGAAGAGAGAAGAGAAGAGAGGAGAGAGAGAGAGAGAAAGAGAGAGGGAGAAAAAGAGAGAAAGAATGTTGAATTCAGGTGTGCCTGATTTCAAAAGCCCAAATACAATTTGTGGCAACTAAAATTCCAAAACCTCTTAGTCTTATGGACATACTCTCAAGGGTCTAACATAAAATATGAGAATTTTGTTCTGTTTTACCAGGAAGATGTTGGACTGCCCCACATGCCTAACTCAGAAGAAACTTCTGGTACTCAGGACAAAAAGAATGAAAGCAGATTTACTAGGTGGTTCCTGAATACCTGTGAATGATTTAGAAATGCTGATGAGCAGTAAGCATAGTAACAAACGCACAACCAATACTTTCTCTGCTTTAAACCAAACAATAATTGGATTAGATACCACTTACACAGGTTTCACTCACAATGCAATACTTACCTTTCCCTCCAATGAATGAGACAGCTAATAGAGTGATTAGGAGACTCCTCATGGAAATGGGCTTTTGTAGATTGCTTCAAGGCAGAATTTAGGCTAAGGAAAAGTTCCAATTATCTTAAACAAGCAAGCCAGGGATTAAATATTTTAAAGCCATTTTGTACAGGATTCTTATGCAACTAGGCTTCTGAAGTCAAAACAGATATGTAAATAAAATATAGAGTTAAACTTACATTTTCCCCTGTATTTTTTATTGGTACATTATGGTTGTTCATAATGGTAGGATTTGTTGTTACCTGTTTGTACATGCACACAATATAGAAATATAATACTCAACTTGAAAAATATTAAATACAGTGATCCAGGAGATTTTCTTCCCTTTGAGCTAAGTTCCATATGTCCTCAAGTTTAAAATACATAGGTGTTTATTATACTCTTTTTCAGACATATTCATGAGAAGAAACCAACCAAAGGAAGTACTTATTAGTCAGGATAGGATAGGCTCTGCTGTAATGACAGGTAAATCCTGAAATTGCCACAGTTTAACATGAATGTTTCCCACTCACATCTCTATGGAGGCAGGTGAGGCAGTTCTCATCATTATCTCTCCTCCAATAGAGTCTCAGGAAACCAAGCTGATTCCATGATACAACTGCCATCTTGGGGTTCTCTGCTTCCAGTCCTTCTCCCTGCAACTCCAACCAAGATAGAGAGAGAACATGGGGAATTAACACCAGCTCACAATTGTCTCAGACAAGAAGTGTTACCTACCACTTCTACTCATAGGCCCCTGGCTAGAACTATCTATGTGGTCTCATGGTGAAGCAAGAGAAGCTGAGAGGTATAAGGGAGAACAAGCAATACTTGAGAAGAACTAACTATTTCTGTCACAAATACACAATCAGAGATGAAGAGAAACCCAGCTGAAATTGTAATAAGAATTTCTTATTAAATAGTATTCCATTTATAAACTGATTTAGTCATCTTTTCTGAACAAATTCAATATGCAAAAAAGTAAACATAATTCACTAACATTGAGAGTCTATTATGCCCCAGGAACTAAAGATATAGAGATTAACCAAATAGAAGTAAGTGGAAAAAACATCCGTATTATCTAATAACTGAGATGTAAGGATTTGTGAAGACAAAATGGTGTGGTTAGTTTCCAAAGGTATTGCTCGCCTGCTTTACTTCAAGCTCCTGTTCCTTGGAAAGGAATTCTTTGAGGAGAAAAAAAAAAGAAAAGAAAATAACTAAGATAAAGATAAGTTTTACATATAGTAAAAACATTACTCTGATCAAAGTCTATCCCCATGGCTGGTTGATTAAAAGCTTATATAAAATGGTCTATATAAATAGTTTTCCAAGGAAATGCAAAAGGAAGAAGAAATTCTTAATAAAGGTCTGCTCAGACACGAAGCAGCCTTGGGGCCCACTCCCCTTCAGCCACCATCACACCACACCGACTGTGCAATCTCAATCCCACTGGGCATCAGCAATGAGACCGTGGTGGCTTGCCTTCCCTGCCTTAAAGCGGATTGTGGATAATAGTATTGCAGGAGAAGTCACCAGGAAGTAACCCATATGTTACAGAGAGATGACAGTACACTTTGAGCTGCGATTAATTATGCTTTAGGGGCCTGCTAGATGCTTCTTTGCCTCCTCGGGGTAAGACAACCTGACTCTCTTATGTGGTCCAAATGGAGGAAAAATTATAAAGTAGACAGGGTTACTCGGGCTCTCCAGCACCCCTTTTCTGTGTCTCTTTCTAGCAGACTCTTCTTCCTCCCTCCTCAAGTTACACAAATTGCTATTTATTCTCCAAGTTTCCTTCTAGCAAATTCTACCTTTAGGAATGAGTTCTTAGTCTAAGCAGTGAATGCATAAATATACACTAAGCATCTGCTGACTTATGATGAAGATGCAGTTGCCATACTTAAAATTTTCAGAGTTCTGAGAAAGTAAAAAAGTGAAAATGCTCCCTTTTCAAGAGAAAAACACAGGCGGAACCGCATAGGAGCTACACAGCCCAACTGCAGATCAAAGTCTCCTTTAGGTTTCACAGATGAGTATACTTAGAGTAAGAATTTTCTCTTGGAAAAATTATACTCTGACAGAGCAAATGTTTTGAAAATATTTCTAATTTGTAATTTCAGGAATCTGAAAATCAAAATAAAGAGGTATCTAAAGATACAAAAATCGTCTTCCTGCAAAACCCTAAATCAGTGTTTTTGATTGAAAGAAGGATCTTTGAACCATCTTCCTCAGAATCACCCAGAAGCCCTGTTACAGTGCAGCACCCAGCCCCACAGTTAAGTCAGTGGAGTAGAATGCTTCAGACAATACCTGCATCAACAAAAATTTGAGAACTAATGCCTAAAACCATACGTTGAGGGCCACAACTGACTCTTCAGATAGACAGATGAGTAATAAACAAACCTCCCCATTCTTTGGTGTTCAGGGCCACAGCCGATGAGATGACCCATGGCATTTTTGCCAGAATGGAGTGGTTGAGAGGTGACTCCAGCAAGCCATTGAGATGATGATGGTTATGTTAAGCTGTGTATTCAATTGTATATTAGACCCCTGCTGTCCAACTCGGGCCTGCTACTTTGGATTCCTGGGGAGTTCAAGTTGGTTGGGGAAGTGCCGGAGGCGGGATTTCCAGAGGAGGGATTTCCGATTGGTGTGTGGTGTTCCTGGAAGGGCCGCATGGGTGGTTGGTGGAAAGCGCGAGTGCAGTGCTGGTGAGAGTTGAAATAAAGTAGTTGCTGTTTGAACCTACAAGGCTTTGTGGTGGCTCGGTTATTTGTGCCCAGCCAGACTGCGGAACTTTGGGGTAACTTGGTGAGTTTCCTTTTTGAAATACTGACTCCAGGATTCCACCTTTGTAGATGTTGATTTTACTCATCTAGTAATGGGTGCTTTCATTTTTCAAAAGCTTCCCCCTGCCCCAGTACGGGGGATGGAACTCAGGGATGCTGTACCACTGAGCCACATCCCCAGCTTTATAATTTTTTTAATTTTAAGACATGGTTTCACTAATTTGCCCAGGCTGACCTCAGACTCCCAATCCTCCTTCCTCTCCTCCTGAGTTACTGGGATTACAGGCATGCACCACCACACCCAGTGCCCACGTGCTTCTAATGTGCCCATAATCCCAGTGACTCAGGAGGCAGAGGCGGGAGGATTGGAAGTTTGAGTCAGCTTCAATCCACTAAGAAAGAGCTCTAAGAATAAATGTTCATCTCTGGACTAATTTCATTACTTCCATGAACCAATTAATCTGTTATAGTAGCCATCTCCCACATATAACTGTGAGAATCCAACTCTAAGACAGTAAAATCAGCTAAAATTCATTTGAAGACAAAAATATGTGGTAAAATCATTGGTTATGTTTTTGTTCCGCTTTATCTTTTCAAGTTTATTCATTTCAATAAGGACTATAGCTGAATTTAGTTTTTATGCAAAGTGCAGATTATCTATTAAACCATAGCCAATGAGCATATGCATTTATTTCTCTACCCTCTCTAAATCAAGCTAAAAATATAGTATATGAATATATTTAAGTGAAAAAAAGTAAAAAGGAAAAGACAACAGTGAGTAAGAGATTTCAACAAAATTTTGGAAAATGTTAAAAGAATGGAGGAACTTACTGAGAAATAAGAGTACCACATGTCCATGGAGAAGGATGTAAAACAAGTGTTCTATAATAACTCAGAGACATTTAGTCATGTGGTACACTTTACTTGCAAGAGAAAAGACCAAAGAACAAGGGCAAAACCAGAATTTATACCAGAGAGAAAAAGAGAAGGGGAGAAAAATACTACAGAGTCTAGGAATGATAAATCTTATTTGCACATTTGCAGGGAAGTAAAATGATAGCTGGCAGCTAGCAAAAAGGTAAAACTGGAACAGCACTACTAAGTTACTAAGTTGAGTTGCCGCAGTCTGGCTGGGCACAAATAACTGGGAGATCACGAGCCACTTGTAGATTCAAGCAAGAACGAACTTTATTTCCCAACTCACAGGAACGCCACCCACGCGACCCTCCAGGAACTCCGCAAGCTCAACCGTAACTCAACGGGGAACTCCGCAAGAACTCAATGGGAACTCAACCATCCTAATGGCTCGCTGGCGCCACCTCTCAACCACTCCCCCTGGCAAAACGCCAGGCGCCATCCCGACTCGGCTGCAGCTCTCAACGTCTCCCCCCTTTTGTTTAATTAAACAACAAGTATGTGGCTTAGGGACCGTGCCTGTCTTAGGTTGTCCAATACTACTATGGTTCTTACCCATCATCGGATGAGCTGACCTCAAGGCATCAGCCTCCTGTCTTAGGTTGGTACCATTGCAATTGGATCTTACCCGTCATTGACTACCGGCCCAGCATTTAGCCACACTTGTAGATAGTGGTTTTTACACAAACACCATAAACAACCTGCTACAAGCAGAAAGGGGAGGATACAAAACGCTACGACACCAAGCCAATGGACGGCCCCTTTTGGAAAAATTGTACCACTGATAACATCATCAGCAAAGATACCCCGGCACTACCACAATTCATTGCACCAACAGATAGTTCACAATGCATACAAGTGATACATAGTCCAGGCAAGTTCTGCAAGCAGTTCAAAGCAGAGGAATCCATTAATATGTCCATTTCCTCCCAAAGTAAATCGACTCCTTGATTGAGCATCACTTGTTGAGTTACATTATTCATTGATGCATCAGTTTATACAGTTTGTTGTGATAGCTATCGCAGAAACTGCAGCTTGTTTTTTTTTTTTGTTTTTTTTTTTTTTTTAAGCAAAGGATTTTTTTTTAAAGAGAGAGAGAGACAGAATTTTAATATTTATTTTTCAGTTTTCGGCAGACGCAACATCTTTGTTTGTATGTGGTGCTGAGGATCGAACCCAGGCTGCATGCTTGCCAGGCGAGCACGCTACGGCTTGAGCCACATCCCCAGCCCTGCAGTTTTGTTTTATCTTTGTATTCACCAGCACTGGGATGAAGATAGGAATTCTGGCAATGATGGCTAAAAAAAAAAATTATGTAACATTCCAGCAGGCACTAAAAAAAAGCAATTTTCAGCTGTGGCTCTCAACATTGAGTAACTTAGTAACTTTGATTTTATGTCCTTAGGTGGTTCATGTATCAAATTAAGCTAGAATTGGTTGCAGACTCTTCCCAAAATCTTGAGTTCAGCTATGGAGTATGCCTTGCAGGTTCTGGTGGATGACCAGTGGGCCCTACCATCACAACCAGCCATATCTGCACCATTGTCCTTATTAGAATGTTTCAGTCCATTTCCACTTCAGAGCTGAGAAAGAAACAGAAGTTTCATGGCACTGAAGAAAAAAAAGAAACAACTTTTCTTTTTAATAGCAGAAGTTAAACTCCAAGATTCTCCCCATAATTCTCTACATCCAGGCAACTATCCCTCCCCATCCTCTGAAGAAATTTTCCCAGAGAGAATCTAGACTCAGAGACATAAGAGTAGATGAAAGTCCCTTCCATCATTCTCCTCTCAGGATGCTGCCATCTGTCCCACACCACCATCCCCTCTGGCAGAAGACTGATGTGCTCTTTTCTAGAGGTACTTACATATAAGACCAATAGGTACTGGCAATTGGCATTCCCCCAACAAAATGGCAGGTCCATCTGATCATCCTACAATGAAATCCATTGGTTGGCCAAAAAGAGAATAACAAGAAGTAAACACATCAAGCATCCAATCACCTTGGTATTGGCTCGTCCCTAAATAGGATAACACCAAAAGCACCAGAAGAAGGACTGGGGATATAAGTCAGTGGTAATGCTTACCTAGCACGTGCAAAGCCCTGGGTTCAATCCCCACAGATGAAAAAAAAAAAAAATGTCTATTTCAAAAGCAGCAGAAGATTAAGGAAAGCCTCCAAAATGGAAAATACAATCAATAAAAATGAAAAGAATAATAGGAACTCAAAGGAACAGAAAATATGAGGAACAAAAGAAATCTGAAAACAAAACTAGTTGATATCCTCAAAGCAATAAGATACATTGCCTTCTACATATAAAATAGAAAGTGATAAAAAGAGCCATCAAGGAATATCTCTGTATATATGTATATGAATGAATATATATACATAATTATATGTGTGCATTTATATAGCCATGACACCTCATAATGACATTTGGGTCAACAATGAACAGCAAAACTGAAGGTGAACTCATAGTTATATTGAAGCCAGGCAATGTTGGTATGATTCCTTAACTTACTTTTCCTCCTTTAAACAACTTAGCCTTCAAGTGTCAGAGATGACAAAAAAAAAAAAAAAAAAAAAAAAAAAAAAAAAGATATATCAAGCCCAGGCAGCTATTGCACCCTTTAACAGGCAGCAGAGTGGAAATTGTGAACGAGTAATCAACTAGGATCAATGGTTGCTTCTGGTGCGTACTGTGGATCTGTGGATTGTAATGCAGAAAGCCAAGACCCCAAAAGCAAGATGCCATCTATTCCTAAAGCTAAAGAGTTTTCCCAGTCAATATCAGAGAATCTGAAAAGGAATTATGAACCAATCTAATCCTCTTCTTTTACAGATCAGAGAACGGGGACAATGAGAATTTCAATGCCTCACCCAAGATGACAGACAGCTAATTAACAACAGAGATGCAACTTGAACCCAGGGCTCCAGGCTCCTCATCCTCCTTCCTTCCACTGTGATGTGCTTTATCCTCCAGGTTTAGCAAATCTGCATCAATAGTTCAGATGCCTCCCTGCCAGGAGACAAGCCGTACAGGGATCAAAGCACATCTGTGAAGCTAATGACAGTCTAATTCACTATTGGCAGAAACGTGGGAGATTTGGGGAGAAAATTGCAACAGACTGTTACAGACCGTTCTGCAACACATTGTTGAAAACGGAAAACACCTCTTAGATCACAAAGCATCATTGAGAGAGGGAGCCAGCGTTCCCTGCTCATTTCACATTCAGTTCCTTCGGATGCTTGGTGGGGTCCCTCAAACCATCATGCTCCAAATGCACATCTGCTCCCATGCTGGAGAAATGAGCACCAGGGCTCTACTGAACTCATAATAAATTTATTTTTTCAAAAGCAGAGCTTAACTGGATAAACTACAAAATCAAGTGAGCATGATGCAATCAGTTCCTTAGTGTTCCAAAAAAACAACCACAGTCCCTGACATGTAGATAGCTATCTTTCCAGCCTTTTCCCAGCCTTGCCAGCTGTCATCTGAGTTTAAACTCACTTTCTGCAAAGGAAGAATGCAGCCCTATTACTCTTTTGTCTTTACTGAACACTTTCTACATGTCAGAGACTGGGCTAAATAATTTCAGAGAACTGGGGAGGTAGCTCAGCTCTAGCGCACTTGCCTAACATGCCCAAAGCCCCGGGGCCAATCTCCGGTACAGTTCTTCCTCTCCGCTCCTGCACCAGTCCAATATCTCTACCATTGTATTCATCACAGTATATTTATGTTCTTAAATGTATGTTTACATATACTTACAAATGTATGCTTTAAACATGTATGCTTTCCTTGGGTATAAAAATCTTGTTCTCCATCCCCAGTGCCTGGCACATAATACAGAGTCTGGCACATAATACACTTTCACAAAATATTTATTAAACAAAAAAGTGAACGAGCAGTTCCTCACCAACTTTGGTAACTTTTAAAGAAGTCGTCTGTATGGAGGGGATAAGGTTGCCTCACCATTGAACTCCATGTCCAAGTCTTCTAGACTCTCACAGCCCTTATGCCTATTTAAATTTAGATCTTAACTAATTAGCTAAAATTAAATAAAATTTAAAATTCAGTTTCTCAAATCAGTGGACCACATTTTTAAGGGCTCAATAGCCACAAATGGCTAATGGCTACCAAATCGGACTGCACAGATAGAGGACTTGCCCATCACTGTAGAAGATTCTACTGGACAGCACTGGCCTCTAGAACCACAAAAGGGAAGAAACATTTCAGAGGCAAAGCTAGTAAAAAAGTCTGCTCATCTGGATACATGAGGAGAAAACACATTTTCACAAGCTGACTCAGAGACAAAATTACTAGCCAGAACGCTCAGAGACAAACTAAGGGAGCAAGAGGATGAATCTCCATGCTAGATAACATTGATTGGGCAGTTAGTATGTAGAAGCCTCTGAAGTAGGTATTTCACACATACTTTCTTTAAAAGTAACAACTTGGTGAACCATTTTCCCTCATCTACAATTCTAAAATCCACAAAGTCCTGAAAGCCACCTAGTTTTTTCAGATTTGCCACAAAATCACATGGCAATAAAATCTACCTAAATTTGAATGGCTATGGGCCTATTCCTAATCTTCATTTAGTATGAATATTTATCTATTTTGCTGCAGAAATATTAATGGGTCACAGGATACCACCCACACTTTGCCCTTGCTGACAGTTTGTTGTAAAGTAGGGCAGATGTATCATTTTACTTTTTTAAGATCTGAAAGAATCTGAATTCTAAACTGCTCTCAGCCCCCAACTATTTTAGATAAGCAGTTGAATGTTGTCTTTTTATATTTTCCTATTTTACAAATGAGAAAATAAAACTTGAAGAGGTTAAGGTACTCGTCCCCAAATCATGAAGACAGCAAATAAGAAGCAGGGATTTGAACCCATAGAATCTATACCCAAAGCCCAGCTGTTAACCACCAGTTAATACTTCCTACCTCAACCGTGGTTTAAAATACACAGCAAATTTCTAGTTAGCCTCTGCTATGACTGTGTAACAGAGGCCAAGCCACAAAAACTGCAATTAAAGTAAAAACTATATATTTCAAAGGCCCTTAGGACACACACCAGGCCTCACAGCCACTCTCAGAACTGACTGTGTTAGAATAACCATCGGGGGATGAATACATGTGGAGGCAATGTGTATCTGGTATTTGCCATATTTCAAAGGAAATAATCCTCATATCAAGTTCTCCAGTAAATTATAGCAATTAGCACTTTCAGGACCTCACTATTTAATTCAAAATACCTCAGGGCAGGGGGTCCTCAACAAGAGAGAAACAATGGAAATTTCACCATCTCAAGGAGCACAGCTTCCTTAATCACAGCTGAGAGCAAAGGCTCCCTTGAGCTAAAAGAGGCCAACTCAGTTTCCTTCTTCATGACCCTGCTGAGAAAGAGAATGTTAGGGAAACCCCAGGGAGGCCCATGGAAGCTTAGCTGCCTGCTTCCGGAGGGCAGCCTCTGGGGGCACATCCAACTACTACACAGCCCCGCCAGTAAGAGGGCTCACAGGCAGATCAACAGAGCAGTATCCAGGCACCCTCTGTTTTGTTAAGAAATCACTACAGAGCTTGGGAGGAACACCAGTTCCTTTAGCACTATTTTGCAGCATAGATAACTATCTGGAATTGTTTAATTAGTTAATGAGGTTGGGGAGCAGTTCTTCTTAGGGATCATTAGTTAAGTTTCAACACATGAGATTGCAGTAAATTCTCATTTGTAAGAATCAGCAGATTGCCCTGCTCTTTAATGACCAATCAGAAGCCCTTATGGTGTATGGGTGAAGTGCTGTCTGCAATGCTCACTTCAGCAAAATTCCTTTCCAAATTCTAAGCCAGATAGACTCTGAAGGCATCATGGGGTTGTTTAATGTATGGAAGTGGGGAGGGGCTGATCCAGTCCTGAACTGGGACTTGAACTTCTTTTTTACCATTACTTACATCTGGAACTTCCAGTGAAGAGTATGTAGCAACCTGATACTCCCTGACACACCAAGCTTGTGATAGTATTAAAGAAGATTGTTAATTCACGCTTACTTTAGCATAAAGAAAATATGTTCTTGTGGCCCAGACAATGAGAAAGGATACCTGATTTTCATAAATCCAGATAAAATTCAAAAGCAATGTTGCTGCTTCACTCCATCTGGAATGTTCTTTATCCCTAAAACGTACACTGAAAACTCAAATCACTCATATACATGTCCTTGATTCCTCTGTGGATGGAAATGACTTCAAAATATTGAATCAGTTGATGCCACAGGAAGCTATTTGTTCAAGACAAATGAAAACTCTCTACCTAACACAGAAAGTTCAGCCAGGAACATGAAGATGTAACTCCAGGGAAAATAAGCTATATCCCTTACCTGCCAGGATTATCCTCTTCTGGTCAACAGAACTCACTTCTGCATACTTCTAAAGCGGGGGAGGGGTGTCTATCTCAGGAAGCCACCATTATTGGCTATTCTGCCTGGGACCAACAAAGTGAGAGCTCCATCCAGCACAGAAACCCAAAGTCACTGTCATGAAGTCATGCCTGTCTGGGGATATTGTGTCTCAAGCAAGGCAAAAGTAAAAAAAACACAAAATTAAAGGACATATAATTCAAGCCTATTAACAGCCTCTCTTTTGTGTACAGTTTTCTAGTTTCCTGCTCCACACTGCCTAAAATTGAAAAGAGGACTTTAGAAGATGCTGGGTCTCTGAAGTCCAAGTCATATGGCCTAAAGAACGTGGATGTCCCCTTTCCTATCCACCACCTGTCCCAGTCAGTCACACCATAAGCTCAATCTCATCCGCTTTTCTGAAGCCCAAATCAAAGTTTTAGAAACATAAAGCCCCATGCTGCTAGCTATTGTGGTTTTCAAGTGCTGAGATGCAGAAAGGGCTGGGGTAGGAGTCAGAATCCACTGAGGGTTCATGACAAATCTTCACCCTCTCTGGGTCTCAGGCCTTATCCCATGCAACTATGCATGACTAAGAACATAGACTTTGGAGCCAAGTTTCTTGGGCTCAAATTTTAACATTCTCATTTACTCTGTGACCTTGTGCTTAAAACTGTACCTGGCTCAGTTACTGCTATCTACAGATGCTAGTATTGTTATGGGTAAAGTGAAAATTAAAATACAGGTCCTTTCTATGCCATAGAGAATGAATAGGGGCTAAACATAATGAGACTTTTGAAAAAAATATTTAAAAAGAATAAAAAAATTACAAACAAAACAAAACAAAAAAACAATAGTAGGAAATTTCTATTATAGTTTTGTTTTGTTTGTTTTTAATAACACATGTACCAATATGGCACATTACTGACTCCAAGGCACATATTTTTCACATTTTAACATCTCTGAAGTTGAAGACATCTTACATTTGATAGGGTGACATAATTAATTAGCATTTTTTAAAAAGTCTAGTGATACATAAAATATTGAAGAATGATATCTTCAACTTTATAAAATATGTTTTCAATAAATGTGAATCCGTTAATTTTCTATGCTCAGACATGCAATCCCATGCATGATAGTGTATGTAGTCTTTTTTTTAAAAAAAAAAAAAAAAAAAAAAAAGTTAATTTGGTGGAGAAAGTACTAGGCTGTAAGGCACAAGGACTGGGATCAAATGCCAATCAAAACAACCACTGGGATAGGAGAGGTGGGTAGACCTGATAAAATGACCAAAGCAAACAAACAAAATCTTTTCTAGAAACACACACACACACACACAGAGAGAGAGAGAGAGAGAGAGAGAGAGAGAGAGAGAAGAAAGCAGGATATTTATGAAAAAGAATAATCCCAAAATAAATTGAGGTAAACAGACCATAAAGAAAAACACCAATAACTTTAACTACATATACATTTTTAAGTTTCTGAAAGGGGAAAAAAGTCAACAGGTGAATGACAAAGGAAGGAATGGCCAAACTGTTGACAAAGGCTAGTTTCCTCACAAACACATATTTAGTTTTACAATTTAGTTTTACAATAGACTTTAAAAAAGGAAAAAGAAGATTCCAACTTTGCCACCAACTAGTTCTGTGATCTTGGGTGAATCACGGCCTCTGTGAGTTCAGCTTCTGTTAAGTGAGCAGGATTATATGGGTCTTTCTTTATCCCCAGCACTGTGTGAGCACCTGCAAATTGCCAGGTTTGGGGGTAAAGAAAAGGAAAATTGTTCATGTAAATGAGATGGAATTTCATAGAGGATTCAACCTCAACAGACTAACAAATCTATTGTTTTGCTTGAATTCCTAAACAATTACACTGCAAAGTACAAAATGAGACTTCTTATTTGTAACTCAAAATGTTTTAAAGAAACTATACCGGCGAAAAAATAACATAAAAACCACATGATTAGCCTGGTCACAAGGAACAAATTATACAGTGGAGCCTGCCTTTTAAGAAGTGAACTAAATGGTCATTCAATGGCTACCTTCCCTAGAGTAAAAATTAAATTCCAATAAATCTGGAAGGAGGGCCGTGCCATGGCCACTGAGTGAACTCAACACCTATAAAAACCACAGAGGAAGTGAGAGAGGAGGAGAGTGGAGGAAGGAGGTCCTGGGAGGTTTGCTGCTCACCGGGCTCCCCACTGTCTTCCCAGATTCTGAGCAAGGAATTGGAATGTCCCCAGCTGGCTCGTAATAGTTCCCTAATAATTATCTTCTGCTTATCTCAGAATACGAATAGATAGGTAGACAGACAGACAGATTCTCTGCAGACCCAGGACTCCAGATTGCAGGAGCATCCCTTTCTTCCAACTGCTCCGCAGCCTGTAACCCATGACGTCATCCCCATAACCCTCCATGGCTCCCTAAAGCTGCCCCTCCCAAGTCTAGCAGTCCCACAGTTCCAGAACAGTGGTACATCAATAAAACACAGCAGTTCTGTTATTCAGGTTACATTAAGTTTTTGAGGAAATCTTTTGCTGTGGACAGTTAGTAAAGGAAACAGAGCAAAGAAATAAAACACCAGTTCATTAGACCTGAAGCAGAGCATAGAACCAAACTCTGTTCACTGGGAAAGGGTTGGAGCCGGGTCTTGGGACGTCTGCAGGCTCTGAAAAGCAGTGTTTTTCTTTAGACGTTGAGCAGAAAAAAAATTGTCAGTGGCATTTGGATAAAGGGCAAATGGTCTAACTCTAACCTTCACATATGGAATTTAAGACAGAACACCATTGTTCCAGCACGCCAGCCCCTTACCTGGGAACAGGTGAAACTCCAGGTACTACCTTGCCCACCTGAAGCTGGTCTAACCCAGGTCTCTTATTCTGTCTGCCTTCCCCTTTCTCTAAGAAATTCTTCCTTGAAAAAAGATACACTTTGGAGGAATAGCTTTTTAAACAGATAGTTATTAAGAGTCTGTTGTTCACTAAGTGTCGTGTGCTCTGGTGTACATCCCTCTGTTCCACGGGGATCTAGATAGGAGCAGAGCCGAGGATTTGCTGTGGGCTTACAAGAGCCTCAGAGAAGCTTCTGAGATGAGTTCCGAGTTTTGCAAGCTGGGACTTGGAGCAAGAGGAGTCACCCTTCCCAGGACTTCTTTCACAAGGGATCTTGTTAAAGTGCAGATTGACTCTCAGGCATGGGACATGAAATTCTGCCTTGCTAACAAGGTCCTGGTCCACTCTCTGGGCTGTGAGGTCCAGCTCCTGGTGGAAGAAATGCCATCTCCAATGGGTCATCCCCACCTTGGCTCTGGTAGGAGGGATAGAGCATGGGGGTACAGGGCTTTGTAGATGGCCAGTACTGTCAGAAGACTCTCCAGTGAAAACATCCAGCCCCCTACTTTTCCCAATTCAATCCCCTAAGGAGATTTTCCTTTTTTCAAATAAACCCAGCGGTTAACAACTAGCTTGTTAGTTAAAGGCCTGAGGGACACAGAGGGAGGCTCATGCTCTGCGATTCAGTTCATTAACTGAAGTAACAACCAATTTCAAGGTGATTATTGCTATTATAAGCACTGATCAATTTTTTAAACATGTTTCCAGGTTTTGAACCTAAAGCAGGAATATTAGAGCTCAGAGAGCAGCTGTATTGAGAATTAGTCATATCCCCAGATTAATATCTGATCTCTCCATCAAAGGGATTGCAGGACACATTTAGTTAGGGCTCTAATTGTACCTCCAATAAACCTCTACCACAGTGAAATATGAGTGCCCATAATTTTTAGTTTCAACTTCCTATACATAATCCATCTGACTGGATGGTCTCAAGCAGAGGCAGTTAAAGCAATTTGTTTCACTTATATAAAGGAATAAATCAGTACTTAATTATGTGAGGTTTATTATTAACGTGCTGGCAATCTGACCATATGCCATGACTTCATCTTTTTACATCAAGAAAAAAATACGAGAATATACTGATTGCTTTTATGATGCCTTTCCCCATTCCAGTGCAGTGCCTGGGGAGAAAAGTGGCTTGCAATGTGACCCAATGAGGAGAAGAAGGGGCGGAGCATTTGCTGCTCTGAGCACCTAGTCATGGGCTTAGGATGCATGCAGAACAGTCAGTGAATGGTGATCATTAAGCAGGGCCAGGGAAACATTTCACTATCATAAGTACCTCTTCTTATCCTGAGAATAAGCCATTAAATCTTTTCCTATAGAATCTCAACATCCTAAACCAGCATTAAAATCACCAGCAAGCAACTGTGTCTACAGATCTGGTGTCACAAATGAGTCCAAATCCCTTCTCTTTTATTAGCTGTGTGACTTGGAGGAGTGGTCTAACACCTCTGACTTCCTGTTTCCCTGGCTGAAGGATTGTCTATCCATCCTCTCATGCAAGAGGATGCATCATAATAAGATGATTAGACATAATGTATAGACAACACCTGACCTCTATATCAAGTGCACCATAAAAGGTGGCTATTACAATGGAAATTCCTATGCTGGAGATAAATTGGAGAAATAAGACCTAAGTGTGCCCACCTCCTATCATCCTTGGTAAAATGATAATGCCAGGGATAACGTTTCACATTGTGCTTTTACTTGGCTCTCTTTGATATCTATTTCTAGCATCCAAAGCCAGTTTCCAGGTACTCTTTATTCATTTACTTATTGATTGATGATTGATTGATTGATGTGTATCCCATAGCAAATTAGAGAACGTCTCTGAGGTCCAAAGGTCGTACATAGGTGAATAAATCCTTTATTTTGCCTGGATCATGAAAGATGCTAGGAGGCTCTGAATTCATGGAAGAAGCTTCCAGAATGGAAATAGTGATTACACAGACTTGCATTCAGGAAATACTTCACGAAGGCCCATGGAACTCCTGCTGTGACATATAGCTGATGGCCCAATCAGTGTACTTTCGCCTGTCTTCCTTGGTTAAAGAAGCCAATTGCAGATATCCAGCTATAATATTTTCCTTGCAGCTGAAGTTGTCAAGGACATGCAAATGGGATTGTTAAAGGGGATTTCCAGGACAGCTCCTGAGGGAGTGCAGACAGCTGGCAACTCCTCCTCTGGGCCATTCTTCATCCCCTCCTTCCTTCCTGGGTATGGAAGTGATGATGACTAGGACTGCATCAGTAAAAAGGAACCAAAAAGCAGCCCTGGGGATGGAAGCCATGTGCTAAGGATTGAGGAACAGGAAGATGGAAAAAATCTGGGACCCTGATGACACCATGGAATCTCCCTATTCCCCTAGATTGCTTTGTCTCTGCACTTGTATTGCAAGGGAAAGAAAAACTTAATCACTGATATAAACCACTATTATTACTGATGTATGTTACTGGTAGATAAATGCAAATCTTTTTGCATTTTTTTTTTTTTTTTGGAGGAAAGGATCTTGGGGATTGAACCTAGGAATACTTTACCACTGAGCTACATCCCCAGACTTTCAATTTTTTAAATTTTGAGACAGGGTCTTGCTAAGTTGCTGAGGGTCTTGCTAAACTGCTGAGGTTGGCCTTGAACTTGTGATCCTCCTGTCTCAGCCATTCAAGTCTCGGGGATAACAGATGTGCACCACTGCTCCCAGCTCTCTTTTGCATTTTCATACAGATCTCAAACAATCTTGCCCTATCCACAAAGGACCCTGGAAGAACAGTGTTCCAAATTGGGACTAAAAATGCAAAGAACTGAGCTTTCTCCATCACAAAGTTATTAATAAACTAGCATGTTTCTCCTACATGGTTGAATGTGGTTGTTCCTTGAAAAAAAAGAAGGATTTATTTAATTTCAGGATTCTTTGGACTTGTAATAAATACCCCAAAGGCACACCTTCCTTCAAGGTCTCTACTTAATTGGGTCCATGTTCTGAAGTTTATGACATCATCAGTCCTAAAATAACTCCCCTTTTCATCCCTCACCAAGGCAGACTTCAACTCTTTACTAGACACTGTAAAGAAAATAAAATGTTCTTGAAAACATTAAGGGCTGATGAACTGGTTTGGATTTTCTCCAATTCTCTAGACTTTCTCTTTTCCCCATAGATCTAAAATGAGGTCTAGCCACTTTGAAATGAAGGCATTTGATTTGAAGCCACCCCACACTGATTTATCTAGCAGAAGATACTTGCATTTTTCAAGCACAGAGCTTCCACACCACTCCACCACCCCTGTTGGTGTGGCTCCCTAGGACTTGAGTGCAAATTGGGTAGACTGCTCCCTTTCTGGCTCCCATGTAGAAGCAATGGAGATGGGCTGGACTGGAGCAAATAACCATTTACCACTAGAGAAATAAACCAATTGAGAGAACTCTAAATCCTAGTTAGTTTCCTCTCTAAGTTATATTTTAGGTAATTAGAGTGGGTGGCAGACAGAATCCATTCAAATTTTTTTGGGAGGTGAGAACTAGGGGTTAAACCTAGGACTGCTCTACCACTAAGCTACATCCCCAGTCCTTTTAATTTAATTTTTTTTTTAGTTTGATACAAAGTCTTACTAAGTTGCTGAGGCTGGCCTTGAATCTGAGATCCTCCTGTCTTTGCCTCCCAAGTCACTGGGATTATAGCCATGTACCACCATGCCTGGCTAAATCCATCTGAACATTAATAAGGCATTCCATTTGATGTTATAGTCACATGACATGTTCATGTTGTCTGAACTTTATTTATCACATGTTGTTGATGTAATATGGGTTGACACTTAATCAGTGGAAATTAACCTCAAGAGGGTAAACAGCCTGGTCTCTTGAGTCTGTTCTGCTTTTTTATTTTTTTGAAAAAGTACTTTATAAAGTGATAAAAGAATAACTTATTTTCTCATGTGCAATTGCAAGAGCTGGATGGAATTATTCATATCAAGTAAAGTAGAGATAAGATTTAAGATGCCTTCATTCATTTAGAGAAAAACAGTTCATTCGAACACAGACTGACATTCAACAGAGAAAGTGCAAAAGAATACAAACACAAAATAAAGGCTCTGTCAGAAAAATATGGTTGAAGGGAGAGACCGTGAGGACCTTTAGCTTCTCTGGGTTCTTCAAGGATAATGCAAGATAATGTTAAGTGAACTCCATCAGCTAGCCAGTAATCCTTCCCCAGCAAAGGTAAAATGCTGTTTGGTTATCTAGAGCACACTGTGAATGCTCAGGATTCTCACTCTGGGGCTCCACAATCAATCCAGAATTTTACTTCTTAACTCTAGAACAGTAAGCAGCAATTAGTGGGATTAAGTAGATCACTAGTAAAGAACTCCAGTCCTTCCTTCAACAGAACTCAAGAGGGATTGATTAAAGGATTTTACGTACTGAGGACTGAACCCAGGGACACTTTACCAATGAATTGCATCCCCTGTACTTCTCATTTTTTATTTTGAAACAGGGTCTCTCTAAGTTGCTGAGGCTGGCCTCAAACTCACAATCCTCCCGCCTCAGCCTCCTGAGTCACATGTGTATAGCTAAGATGATTCCTTCATTAAATAACAATCTTTTGAAAAAGTGGTCATGAACAGAACTAATAAAATCAACCCAAGTATATTATTAGTCAGAGTTCCCTAGAGGAACAGAAGTCATATACAATAGGAAGTATGACTATAAAAAGTGGACTTATTACATCGGCTTATACAACCAGAAGCTGGATAGTCCACAATGGCTGTCTGCAGGCTAGAGAGCTAAAGGAACCAGTAGCTGCACAGTCCAAGAGGCTGAGGCCTGAGAACAATACGGATCAGCAATGCTAACCCCATCCAAGACCGAAGGCTTCTGGAAACTCCCTGGAGAATCACTGGCAGAGTCCACTTTGGAAGAGTGAAAGAGCAAGAGTCTGATATCCTCAGGCAATTGTAGCAGCAATCAGGAACCTGTTCAAGAAAAATGGAGCTTGCATCTGCTGCTGCTTCCTTGTTCTTCCAACTTTTATTCTATCTACACCTCCAACCCTATTGGACAGTGCTGCCCATGCTAAGGGAGTGTCTCCACTTCAGCTGGATATCCTACATGCCAATCATTCCTAGACACACCCTCACTGACACACCCAGAAGCCTCTTCATCTTCAGTATCTCTTCATCCAATCAAGTTCACAATTCAAATTAGCCATTACACCAAGCAAGAGGCTTCTGCTCAACAGTAAAAAAGGTTTATAGTGCCTACCTCCTCACATACATTCTTCCTCTTTCTCTCTCTCTCTCCCTCTCCATCTTCCTCTCTCACACATTATCTGCCTCTCAGTTAATTGCCTAACTCTAGGTCCTAAATTTCTAAGCCAGTTCAAGAGGGACTTGAAATCTGAACTGGTGAATGGAAAAGAAACCAAATCTCAGTCTACTTCACAGTTGGAGAGTGTGGAGAAATCCCAGCTGACCTGTGCTTCCAGGGCTGAATCCATTTCCAGGTCAGGTTAGAACTTTTTTGTCTACTTCTTGATATTCACGTGTTCAGTAAGTTTATTGTTCCTTGCCTTTACTTGAAAATCTCTTAAGTAGTATTTCCTCTATATGCATCTTTGCGTTCTTTGCACACACTAGATTTCCCAGAGCTGCAATAACATACTCAATAATATGCTCACACATGACAGTAATTATTTCAGATGGATATATTGTCTAGCACTTAATCCTTAGCCCTCCGCATACATATACTAACCAAGTCCTAGTAAAGTATATTTAAAAAGGCAGTCCACTTTTTAATACCATTTTGTTCTGGATTATGAATGTTTATATACATATATGTATAATTTTGTGTGTGTGTGTGAGGCTGGGGATTGAACCCAGGGCCTCACAGATGATGGGCACATGCTCTAGCACTGAGCCACATCCCTAGCCCCTAAATATTAATATTCTTAAACTACAAGGAAACACACACCAAAAAGAAAAAAAAAATCACCCCCTTTGATTAGAGAACTAGACCCTAGATGCTATTAGCATTTTGATCATTTTTTTCCCTAGTCATTTTAGAATGGTGTAAATATATATAATTTTTAGGAGAAAATTAATACTATTTTTTAGGCCTCTTTATTAGTAAAGATTATATACTGAACATTTTTTCATGGTGTTAAATATTCTTCTACAAACTTATTTTGAGCCAAGAGCAGTGGCACACACCTGTAATCCCAGCAACTCATAAGGTTGAAGCAGGAGGATCACAAGTTCAAGGTCAGCCTCAGCAACTTAGTGAGACCCTGTCTCAAAATGAAAAAATAAAATAAAAAGATCTGTGGATATAGCTCAGAGGCAAAGCACCCTGGGGTTAATCACCCGTCCCACCCAAAAAGGAAAGATATTTTGAGTGGATAATATTCAAAAAAATATGTATACTTTCGTCAGTCTTCTATTAGTGAGAATTCAGTTTGTCTCTTTTTTTTCTTTCTTTCTTTTTTTTGCCATTATAAACGTTGCTTCAGTGCCTGTCCTCAAATATAAAGCATTGCTCACATTCATATTTTATTAGACAAATTACTAGACATAGAATTGTTAGGACGAAGGGTGATGAAAAAATTTTAAATGTTTATACGTGTTGGCAAATTTCCCTACAAATAAGTCCTGCCAGTCCTACTCTACCAGTAATAGAAGAAAATGGCCCCCTGTATGATCAGCTTCTCTATGTCCTTACCAACTTATGTATTATTTTTTCTTTCTGTCAATTTATAAGACAAAAAAAGACATATTGATTAAAATTTAATTTCTTTTATTACTACTGAGGTTGAACCTATCTCCATTTGTTTATCTGTCCATTTATATGTCTTCTTTGTGAATTATTTATTCATGGCCTTTATCCATTTTTCTATTAGAGTATTTGCCTCTTTATTTGATTAGTAAGAATGTGGTAGGCATTAGGGATATGCACCTTTTAGCAGACATAAAGTCTATGCATATGTTTTTCCCAGTTGTTTGTCTTTTAACTTCCCTCATAGTTTTGACATAAAGAAATTTTAGAGGGTTTTTGTAGACAAATCTATCTTTCTTCCCTCATATTCTTTACACTTTTTTATAAAGGCCTTCTCTGCCTCAAGTTATCATTTATTATATTCACCAACATTTTCTCCCATTACATTTGTTGGTTGGTACTTTGTTTTGTTATTAACCTATGCATTTAATCCATATAAAATTTATTTTGATATGATGAGAGGGAAGGACACTCTGACCCTTTCTAAATGGTTAACCACAAGCCCCAGCTTTTGCCACTGATATGCTATACACTCATGACTTTCTTATTTATACAGCACCATATGAGGGTTGTAATTTTAATAGGAGGCTTAAAAGCTTGGATTTTGAAGTCAGACAGACCTGATTCAATCTCACCCCTACCACCTCCATGACCTTGGACCGGTTACTCAACCTAAGTTTCAATTTTTCACTCACAAAGCATTTAACACAGGCTTTTGCACATAGTAAGTGCTCAAATAAATATTAGGCGTCAGCAACCTTTTCAATTAGATCTCAGAATGACCGGCCAAATGCTATATCTGCATCTCATTTATTGTCACTGCAACATTAAATGTTAGTTTAGATGATTTTCCCAATAGCTTGAACCAAGTAAGACAACCTTCTTCACTTCAACCAGACCACAGAGAGCCCAGAGATAACTCAAGAGAGGACACAGTCATTGCATTTTACCACAAAGCTCCCAACCTTGTGCCTATCGATAGAAGCTACCACAGGCCAGCATCAGAGAGAGAAGAACGCATGACCACAGGTGGACTCCATTGCTCTCCCAGCCTGCAAAATACAGTCTCTGCTCTAGTTTCCTCCCTAACTCAAAGAAAACTACTTACTTCCTTACTCCAAAGCTTAAAGCACTTATTTTTCCTTAAGAAAAAACTAGTGGTGATACACTTGGAGGAGGTAGAGGTGTCTCCCAAATTCATGTATTGGAAGCTTGATCCTTGATGTAACATTGGATGGTGGGGCCAAATGAGAGGTGATTGATCCATGAAGGCAGAGCCCTTGCAAATGGATTAATTCATCATCAAGGGAGTAGTTTGTTGTAGAAGCAAGTCTACCCCTTATATTTTCACTTTTGCACATACATATTTGCCCTTTCACCTTCAGCCATGTTATGATGCAGCATCAAGGTTCTCACCAGATGCCACTGCTATGCCCTTCAACTTCTAGCCTCCAGAACCATGAGCTAAATTATATATATATATATATATATATATATATATATATATATATATATTTCATTCCAGTCCATGGTATTCTGTAATAGCAACAGAAAATAAATGAAGACAAAGTTCCTGATAGTTTTGGATTCCAGAGAAAAAGGAAATATCGGGGAAAACTCAGGGGTAAGATATTCGTAGTTTTCAATGGTTGTGCAATTAATTAAGCAAACTTTTCAAGCCTGTGATGATTTTGAAAGAATGAAAAAGCACCCCTTGGCTAAAATGCCAAGTTGTTGGGTCTCTGTTATGACATTCTCTATCTCTCTCTTAAATCATTACATTCACTTGTTAGCACAGAAGTAGGAGGCAGCTTGATATATAATGGAGAAAACTCAGTACTTGGACTTAGACATAATTTCTAAGCCAGTCAGATACTTATATACCTTCCTCCATTAGATCATAAACTCCCCAACTGGGAAGTCTTTTAGAATCCCACAGGAACCAAAGTCTTATGACGCACACAATAGGTACCCCCAATACATTATGAAAAGAAAAACTGAGGCCCACCATTATTGTTTCATGTTAAATCTGATCCAGATGGAGAAAATCATTTTCCCAACAACCCAGGGCCCTCACTACAACTTGTCTGTCCTCCAGGGCACCATTCTCTCCTTGGCCTCAATCCAGCCCCACAAGAGTAACAGGAAAAGAGTCAGACTCCGGGGCTTTCAGCCATCTCATCACACCATCTCCTCTGCCTCTCTCCACTCATCTAGAAGAAGACAGCAGATACCATAGGGCAGCCCTCTCTTTGAGTAACAAGTGAGGGCCATACGAATGAATGCCTGCCTCCCCCTGGGTACCAGTAGCAAGAGGCATTGGAACGAAATGTTTTGACTTCATTAATTCTTTTTTCTCTGGCTTTCAATGCTCCAATTTCATCCATCAGTCCTTAGATTTCATATCTAGACCTTTGTTTCCAGTGTCTCCATGTCTGTTGCACTATCAATTAATGGCTACAAAGACTTCTCTAGAAGCCAAGTCTTCCTGGCCAAGTACCCTGGGGTACAAGTGGCTCCTTCATTTTGGCAGATGGTGCCCATGACTTTCTGGATCTGCTAGTCAGCATCAAGGAGATTGCAAGCCACTTCCAAATGGCTTATTCTCAGTGTGCATATTCCAGTCTTCTTCCTCTGGCTAGAGTTGAGAGAGCCAGGGAGTGGGGTCTCTCTGCCTCTGAAGAGGATCTCTCTCTGCACATAGCCATAATTTGATGCCCCTCTCAGGGATACAATATAGGGAGTTATTGAGCCAAGAGTTTATTATGGAGCTTAGCATGAATGTACAGTCAGGAAAGCTGAGTGCAAAACCAAATGTTCCAAGTGTTCCTAATTCCATGTGTTTTGAAGTGCCTGAAGCAGGAATTTTATGGAAGAGGGAGAAAGACTCTTCCCTGGTGGTAAATTAAGGATACATCTCTTTAGCTTTGGATCACAATCAGGCCTCTAGCAGTCAACTAATATCATTCTCTCTTTATTTTCTAATTGTACTCTCACCGACAAGGCTGAGCCTTTTTTCACAGTATCGTAATCCTTGCTGAAAAAGCTTCTCTGTTCCGAGGCTGCCTCTAAACCATGTCTTCACTTCCAAGGGTAATGAACTCTTCTATAATAAACGCCTTGCTTTAATGCACGCTGTCTTTGGTTTCCAGGAACTGCTTTATAATTACATCGCTCAGTATTGCATGTCAGAGGTTTGCTTCGCCTTTAATATTTTATGAAGAAATTCAGATTTTGACAGTAAAAATATTTAACCCAGAGGACCCGAAGCCCAGACTATTATTTTGTAAAGTAGCCATCTAGCTGCACACTTGTACACCGCTGGTGTCCCCAGTGCCTACTCACACTCTCTGATACTCTCTGAGCAGACCCAACCACATGCTGTCCAGATGGAAACCTGGCTGTATCATTACATTATATTGAAATAACCCAATACCACCTGTTTCTGTTGGGGTTCCTGCCAACATTTTCCCATAAAACATTTATTTTGCTAATATTTTAGTTGGTCACCACAGAAGGACACTTGAAGTTAAAGATTTACCATGTGTTGCAGCCACTCAGAGCCAAGAGAGGCAGAAAAAAAAAAAGCTCTTTGAAACCACACAGCAGAGTTCGAGAAAAGCAAATGTCTATCTATTGTTTCCGAAGGTGGATGCCTCACCGGGCATGATGTAATCACGGGCACGGGGATTTCAAAACAAGGTTTTCTTGGCAATCTTCACAGAATGAATTATCCTAGTGTTTCTAGTGCTCATCTTTGGATCATAAAAAGCTTTTCAGCTTTGCGAGGAGATTTTCCTGCTCCTTGACAAATTTTCTTTCTCCAAAAATGTTGCATTTGTAAATAAACACATGGGGATATGAAATTAATTAGATGAATCTGATGTATAGAATGCATGCATATATTGGTTTCATCCTATCAAGAACAGAATGGGGGGGTCAGGTTCACATATTAGGAACTGACCCTGAACATAATTCCAAAGTCATTACATGACCTTGGAAGCAGAAGCAAAGCACATTAGCTTCAAGATTGAGCATTCAACAGGATCCCCTTGGTCTGGAGATATAATATACCCTTTATAACATTGCCCAGTTTTACAACATTGTCTTTTTCAGTCCTCTCCAGTTACCTCTCACAATGTTTTGCTATGAAAAATAGACTTAAAGCTACACTAGCCTCCAAATGGGAAGGTCACTGGAATACTTTGCCAAAGGTATCATTTGGAAGTGGATCGGGGAAGACTATCTGCGGCTAGTTGTACTTTTACTAGCTACCTCGTGTGCTGCCGCTGCAGCTACTGAACCCCACTTCCCAGCTATTTCTTATAATAGCAGTTAAGTTTGTATTGTCTCTTTCACACTGAACCCCTTCTCAACAATGAACCCCAGAGAACATAAGAAAACACAAACAGATAATGGAGTGTGGCTGCATGGGTTTAACTTCTCCAGCCTGTTGGCTCTCAGGACACCTGGAATCTCCAAGAGTTTTTCCTAGAATTCTGATTCACTGCAAAGCCATCTTCCTGTCTAACATCATCCTTGATGATTTTCTTACAAGGATTAACCACGTGTCATTTCTCCCCACCTTGGTTAACTAGGAGACTGGGATTTTCCTTCCCCATCCCCCAGACTGGCTGAGCACTAAAAATCAGAGAAAGGGAAAGGGGAGGATGCTAGCCCGGAGCCCCACTCAAATAATGTATCCATCTTTCAGCTCAAGGAGCTCTTTAACACCAAAGCGCCCACTTTGCATTGTAAAAGTAATTTATATTTTAGATATTTGTTTTAAAAGTCAACTTGTAACCTGTAATGACTGTAGATATAGATTAAGGATCACAAGTAAAGCAATGTACCTCTCCTGGCGGCCTCTGTTCATGTTCGCCTATCCTCCCTAAAGACAGATAATCATATAATTAAGCAATCCATTGCTCAGCATATATCTGCTGCACAAAAGACAGTGACACAGTGAATCCTGGTGTGTGCTGAGGTTCAAAGTATGAAATACTGAATAATCACTTTTTTATGAAAGCTCTTGACCTTTAAATTGATATTTCCCCCAACAGATTATAATTATTGTTCAAAGAGGTGCTGAAAGTGGCACAGCTAATCCAAAGGTGGCCTGTCTGCTACTCAGCTGTTGCAGCTTGTGCCCAACCGACGGTATCAACCCATTGCCATAATAGGGGCAAAAGGGGTCTACTTTGGCTTTCTCTCAATACCAATTTTGATTCTTTTTCCACTTTTCTAAAATGATGAATCTAAATCCTTAAGGTCAACCAATATCCATAAATGTCACTTATGAATTTACATCTTTCTTCTTTAAAGAATCTCAACATAGATGAGAGGAACAAGATTTAAACTTGAATGTGGAGAATATTCCCTAAAAAATAAAATTAAAAGACAAAAGAGGAAAAAAACAGTTTTTCTTAAGTCAAATTGCCAGGTTTAGCAAATTAAAGAAAAAAAAAACAGGCTGCTAAATTTGAATTTCAGAACTATGAATCTGTCCCATTCAGTAAATTATTCGTTGCCTCTCTGAAATTAAAATTTAACCAGGCATCCTATATGTTATCTGGCATTTCTACCCTGAACACTCAGTCTTCAATTCTGATTTGCTCTAATTATCTCCTTTTTCTTTTTTCTTCAGAGGAAACAACAAATGTGAGCACTAATGGCCAACTCATACACAGGTTGCTGACAGCTAAAAACAAGGAGTGCTAAGAGGTCAATATCCATCATTCTTTCTGTTGTTTATTTTTATTAGTTACTGACTGGAATGTTTCCCTTTCCATGATTAAACAATTCTCTTAATCATTGCCTCAATTCCCGGAACCCTTTATCAAGTACAAGGACAACTCTTTCCAGTCTGAACAAGAAAAAATGTGAAACTTATGCTAATATTTAAAAGCTTCTTATTTACTCTGCCAGCATCTATCAGGGTATGCACACTGTCTGGATTTATCATGAGAGATGCTCAAGGTGATTCAGTGGTTTTTGATACATTCAACTCTGGGTTTTCATGGATTTATTTATTTATTTTTTCTTACTCTGGAAATGGGCCTTATCCTTTCTCCAAGTGTCTTCCCGGTGCTCCAAGATCAGGTGTAGGACCAGAGGAGAGGCTGCAGCCCCCACGGTGGGCAAGGGCAGAGGGAAGAACGTTTCCAGAAACATCCACGGTATGGCTGCCAGGCCAGAAGAGCATATTGACCCAGAATCAGCAGACTCCCTCCTTCCCCACTGCTGTCCTGCCTGTTGTAGGGGACAGACAAGACAAGACACCAAACAGGAACAGGAAGCAGGTTTATTTAGCTATAGCCAGGTCCAGAGGGTAAAGCTTTCACTGTAATCAATCAGTCCCCCTGAACCCCAAGTTCAGGTAGTTTCAGAACCTTATACCTAGTGTGTAAGGGGAGGGGCTCAGAAGTTTACAGTCTGTAGAAGTTCACATAAAAGCAGCTTTTTCTTTCACTGTTCTGAGCAATTTAACCCTTTAAGGACAACACCTGAGAAGGGGAAAGCTTCTTCTCCCCTTTCTTTCCTCCCCCTGCCAGCTGCTACCATGGAGCCCAGTTGGTAACTTCTCTTATCTTAGAAATGTAGACATCTCTGTGAAGCTCCAGCTCAAGGCCAGAGTCCTTGTTAAAGAATCTGTCTTTTTTTTTTTAACATTTTGCATTTGCAAACACACTTCTACAAACTAATATACTGGATAAATGTTTGTTAAAAGCTAGTAAAGAGGTGTTCAGCACCTAGAGTGCTGATCTCTTCCAGGCCAGTGGCCAAGTAAAATAGAGCAACAGGAAAATAGGAAGTTTAACTACATTGAACTCTTTTGTAGAGACTCTTTTGCTGATAGCCCTAAAATCAACTATGGTGAAGATTTCTGGAGAGGCTTAGTTAAGATTTTCTGTGGAGAAAGGGGTGCCATTACATGCCCAGGACTGCTTAGAAGGGAGGGTCAGGGTCATGGGTACTGCATCCTTCTAAAACTATACTGGATTCAAGGCTATGAGAGACAATCTCCCTTTCACTCTGCTTTCCCTTATGTCATAAAGGGGCCACCACAGACCCAATCTGAAATGATAGTGTCTCCCAAGAAATCAAAACTAAGAATCCATATTAAAGCAGAAAACCAAGAAGGGAGACCGAAATCATGATTCTTTTCTTTATCGAACTACTGCACTGATGAGAATCAATGGCAATTTTAAATGTTTTCATTTCCCATTTAAAATGCTTTATATTAGTCTATAAGTTTAGAGTTGAAAGAGCATGTTCACTTACCTCATTTTTGAATTGCAGTTGATTTATTGTTCAAAAAAAACTTAAGAGCACTTTGATCAATCACCAAAAAGCATGCACTAGTTTGCCTTGCCACATGGTTCTCAAAGTGTAGTTCCCAATCAGCAGCCTCTGTACCACCAGGGACCTGTAAGAAATGCAAGTACTCAGGCCCATCCCCAGACCTGCTGATTCAGAAGCTCTGGGAAAAGGACCCAGCAATTGTTACAAGTCTTCCAGGGAACTTCCATGTGCCCACTCATTTGAGAACCAAGAGACAGACAGGGTATCTGAGTTCCTCTTTGTCATCTGAACCAAACAGTGGTGTTTACAAGTACTGTTTGTTGATATCTATATCTGCCAAGGGTTTGGCTGATTCTTCAGATTTCTGTGAACAGACAGAAAAGCTGGAGCTATCCACAATAATAGAATGGTCCCCATTTATTACTCTTCAGACTCCTTTCCCATGAGACACACACACACACAGTTGCTGTCCCTGGGCATTTACAGATGTCTCTCCCAGCCTCCCAAGCCCTGGTTCTAGGACATCTTATAGTCCCGCTCCACACCCTGTTCCAAAAAATGCAACCTATACCAAAAAAATCAATTTCCACATTTACCATAATCTCCCAAACCTCTCTTTTTTCCAACTTCCAAAGTTCCTTCCTGATTTTCAACCTCACCCTATGCACCATCCTCTACCCAACACCTGTATTAGTGTCTGAAACCCTGTCTCCCCTTCTTTCCCACTCCTACCCTGTGCCCATTTGCTCTCTCACATGAGTGTTTTCTCCACAGGTCAGTCAGACTCTCCATGTCTATCTCCACCACTTTCCTGATGGCTCTTGTTATCACATCCCCAAAACAAGATTACAGCCCCAGCCCCAGTAACCTTCCTTTAATGTCACCAGTCTCTGGACATATTCTTTCTCTGAGGCCACAGTCTTTTTCTTTTATTACCTATCACTAGTTTTCTTTTAAAATACACTTAGGTGAAGAAAATAGTTGGTCTGAAAGAAAAATCATTGTTCAGATATTTTGCGGAAAAGTCAAAAATTTGTGGAGGTGGTTTTAGAACAAATGATGGTATAAAACACTGATGCAGCCAAGTTGGGGGGCCAGGGGAGGGGTAGGTTTCAGGAAGCAGGAAATATTAAATATTGTGAGAAAAGATCTTGTAGCGAGATGAGTGTGTTGAACCTAATGACACTCAACAAGACTTCCCTAAAAAAGGCCCAAACAAGCAAAAGTTTACATTTAATTCCAGGCACTTGGAAGCACCCAGAGAGGAATGAGGTCTAGAGACACCAGGTGAAGGAGGATTACAGATTTGGAAAGTCAAATTAGTGTGCCAGGACAAGTGTGCAGTGGTGTAATCCCAGCTACTCAGGAGGCTGAGGGAGGAGAATCACAAGTTCAAGGTCAATCTCCGTAATTTAGTGAGGCCCAAAGCAACTTAACTAGACTTTGTCTTAAAATGAAATATAAAAAGAGATGGTGGGATATTTCAGTGGTAGAGGGTCTGTAGGTTCAATCCCCAGTACCAAAAACAACTTTTTTTTGGGGGGGGGGTGGTTCCAGGACAGTGACTTAACCACCTTTGGTTAAGCTCTCAGGGCCCCGTCTAAAAGACTTCAATGTCAGAAAATACAAGAGAACTTAGATTTGATCCAAGTGGTGAGTGGTTTGTGCTTGGGATGCCCAGCTTGATATAATTTAGTTAACACATCTTGTACCTAACTTTCAGTATGATTTTGTGAAATCTGTGTTTTGATTTCAAAATCTCCAGGCCAGTCACATTGGCTTGATGCCAGAAAGACCAAGTACTAACATATTTTGAATATGATGTCATAGATAGAGTACAGGAAATGATTATCACTGGGCAGATAAAAGGAAAACATCTTAAAAGAGAACATAAACTTTTTAACCTAACATGGTGAAAATGTCTGTGCACCAGAGGAAGAAAACTCCGTAATGTGTGTGAGGAGCACTTCACATGTGCATGGGGTTAGAGAAAAAGCCACACATGGAGTGCAAATGTATTGGTTCCATCTATTGGGTGCTATTCTTCCAACTCTGAACTAAGAAGACTATAAGTTTTATGTTTGCAGTGTCATAGTATCAGTTAACAATTATCATTCAGTTGCTTTGTTCCAGCATTTCATATGTATTTTCTCATTCAACTCTTTCTATTACCCTATGAGGCGGATGCTTACACGCTGGGGCCCCGAGAGAGCTTAACCAAAGGTGGTTAAGTCTCTGTCCTGGAACCCAAAGCTAGTATGGCCTCGATCAAGTTTAAATAGGACAGCCTGACACCAGAAGTCCACTTCTGAATGCCATTTGGGATCCAGTAATTTTCTTTCTCCCAAAGATGGACATGGTTCAAAATCTGAATTCCCCTGTCATCCTACTGTTTTCCAACCAGATCCACAAACTGGAATTGGATTATGCACTTGGAATCTGAGAAACAGGAAGGTGCAAATGGTCAAAATAAAGAGCACTCATTAAACTCCTTAGAAAAAACAACATAGTCCTTAGAGGCAGCTCCTACGAACAAGTTTTATTTGAAGAAAAGAACTAGAACATAATCATTACTTTTTGAGATCTGGGTTGATTTCCCCCAGTACCCACTTCTCTGCTTGTTTTCCCAGAGAAAATATGGAGGTGCTCTCTTAATAAAAATAAACTCGCACCCCCGTCCACCCGAGAGTGAGATCAAATGGCCACCACAGGGAGCGATATGAAAATGGAGTCATTTCTCTGAAATTCCCAAGAGTGCTGTTTTGCTTTTAAGAGCAATGAAATCACTTTCGGCTGGTAATTTATTATTTCCACCAGTTACTCCAATATTTGTCTACATGTTGAAAAATTAGTCTTTATTCAAGCAAGAATCCACTTTTAGGGCAAAAGCCTTCTGAGTTATCAGTAAAACTGTGATGGTAGCAAAAGAATATACAGAAAGATAAAATCATTAAAACGCATGCTTGCTTTCTCTTTTGATAAGAAAATTAAATATATATATATATATATATATATATATATATATATATATATATGACAAAAATAAAATCCTGCACCTCTCTGCCACAAACATTGGATTTTACAGACTGGTCTGGATGCTTATGCTCAAGGAACAAGGTTGTTTTGTCCAAACATCACTTGATTAGCCTTTGTGCTGAGATGGCATGCTAACAAGGTCTAATCACTTCTAAAAACTGTGGTTCAACTTTTTTTGCTTTTTTGCTTTTTCTATTTTTGTCCATGGTATTTTTAGCCTCAGATATTAAGAGTAAGAAGACATAAAACCTCGCCAAACATAGATTGTGCCTGGCATTTTTGAAAAGAAGTTCAGTTGGTTGTTCAACAGTTAACACATTGTAGATGATTTTTATCACTAGTTAGTAGTGGTCATGTTTATGTGGATAATTACTCCCTTTCCATCCAAGTCATAGATGTAGCATTAGACAGGAGGAGAAAGGAAATGGGGGAAGGCCAGGGTGCATAAAAGGAGGAAAAAATTATTTATGAGATGCTTCCTGTCTTAACTGTAGGGAACAAAGTGAATGCAGGAGACCCAATTATTACACCCAGGAGTGTGACATTCTCCCTGGTGGCACCTAAGTGCCTTCATAAATGCAGAGGCATGAGAGAGGTTAAGTGGCTTATTTTTCTGGAAAACAAGGCCAACAGTACTCTTCTTCTTTTTTTTTTTTTTCAAACATCTTACTAAATATTTCCATACTGTTTCCAGCAAGCAGATCTTTGGAAGGGACAATTATATTAAAAAGGGAAAGAGAGATCAGATATAACTTCTTCAAAATTGAGGGAAGCTCAATGAAGATGGGGAAAGTCTCAAGGAAATAAACTGTTGTAAATATGTGTAGTAATTCATCCTAACAGCCTCTGAAGCCTCACTCGAGGCAGAGCCAATGCCTGGAAGCCACTTTCCACTAGGTCCCTATTAACATTCAAGTACATCATTGCCACCTCTGCCATCGTCTGCTTCTCCCAGCTATCCTCCATAACCAGCACACAGCACATGCCTAATAATTACATTCCTGAATGAATAAGAAAACACCTCATCAAGCAGCTACCATCAGCACAGGATCCTTTTTAGTAATGATTAAGTTTCTGACATGCTAAGGTTATAAAAAATCTAGTTTGGGTCAGCAAGTTCACCAGCTCAGTTTCATAAAAGAAGTTGAAGGAGAGCCTTTTTCCATTGACCTTTTCTGCACATTTAAAATGTCTCTGAATTTGACAGTAGATATCAAGAGATTTGGAAAAGGTCAACCCTCTTGCCCGAGTAGCTCAACTTCCAGTTATGTACCCCAAGGAAGTAATAAGAAGTGTGAACAAAGATTTATGGGTGGAGATGTTCATCACAGCACTGTTTAGAATATCCACGGATACACATGTCCAGCCACAGGGTCAAGTTTAAATTAAGCTGGTGTCAAGGTACAGGAATGCAATGACATCTCAGTGACCATTAGATGAGATGTTTTTTTTTTTTTTTTAAAGTATGTTTAATCGCATGGAAGACATTTCATGGTATGATGGTAAATTTTTAAAAAGCTGGATACAACTTCTATTGGTAAAAATATGATCCAAACTTACAGGAGAGACAGAGAAAAAACAAACACTATAGAAAGAGAAAGATATATACATAAAGAGAAAAACCAGAAGTTAATATTCCATGCTATGAATACAAGTTACCCCTTGATTGTGAAGTTATGGGTGCTTATTGTTTTGTTGTTTTTTTTTTCATCTTTTTTTTAAACGTTCCACTTACTATATATTCCCATTGTTTTATAATTAGGAATAAATGAGTCTTTTGAATAGCCCAGAGGATTTTAAAACATTTTTTGCACATATTATGCCATGAATTCATAGGGGTGGTCTCTAGTACTTAGCTCTTCCCATTGATTTCCACAGTAGGCTTCTCTGGGGGGAGCAGACTGGTTCTTCAGTTGAACACAGACAGGTACCTTTTTCTTTGGCTTCTGTATTGATCAACTTTTCCTCACGGTGACCAAAATACCTAACAAGAACAACTTAAAGGAAGATTTTATTTTGGCTCACTATTTAGGAAAACCCCAGCCCTTGGTTGGCCAGACTCATTGCTCTAGACCCAAGGCAAATCAGAACATCATGGTGGAAGGCTGTGGTAGAGGAAAACTGTTCAGCTCACAGCAGTCAACAAGTAGAGAGAGAGGAGGGAAGGGACCAAGGACAAGATATAGTCCCCAAAGATTTTCCTCAGAGACCTATTTCCTTCAGCCATGTCCCTCCTGCCTTCAGTTTCCATCCAGTAGTCCGTTCAAAAAAAAAAAAAAAGTATTTTTGCAGGGAGGTTTAAACTGCATTTTATTTATTACTATAACATTCTATTTCTTTTTAACTAATCAGCAATGAAAATGCAAAACATTCTCCTGTGAATGAAACTGTTTCCACAACACCTTGTATATAGATAGGTAAATTACAAATTTCATTCTATTTGGAGTTTTGTCCTAAGAGAATCTTGCTCTTAACCTGTTTTTTTTTTTTCCCGCACTTTTATTTTTTTTATTGATTTAAAAAAAATGACAGCAGAATGCATTACAATTCTTATTACACATATATACCACAATTTTTTATATCTCTGTTTTTATATAAAGTATGTTGACACCCAATTCGTGTCTTCATACATGTACTTTGGATAATGTGTGACACATCCCATGGAGATAGGAAAGATCATACTTAATTCATTATCATCTTAATTGTAGAAAATTTCCAAAAATTAAAACTAACAAAATGCCAAATCATGCCTTTGATGAGTCCCAAAGGACCACAGACCACTTCACTCCTATTTGAAGCATTAATTCCTTGGGGTGTTCTAGCCTTTTCTGGGCACTTGATGGCAAGATCCACCAGGGTTGTGAATAACTACTGTAAGAAAACCTTCTACCACTCCCTTTTACCCAGTCTTTGGATCACTGCATCCTGCTGGCAGAGAGGGCAATGATTATTCTGTTTTACCCACAGAGGCATCCAGCAATTGTGGAAAGAAAGATTACAGACCACAACTCAATCCTTTGTTTATCTCCAGCTTGAAATCTAAGACAGGCCTCCATCACGTAGACCCTACAGATGGCACACATACACACTCCACATCCCAGCTCCACATGGGCACTGCATTCCACTTTTGGAGTGAGAACATTCTGTCACCCTATCACCACTTGAAGCCTGCATTCCCAGAGTGGGAGGTCAAGGTACAAGGCCCTGTGCCACCTTCCATCAGCCATGTCAGTGGCCCCAAATTATTACTCCATTTAATGGATCGATCCAATCTATTCACCTCTGAATATTGCTACATTACTTAATACATGAGCTGCTTGGGGGATATTTTTATATCCAGACCATAACAGTTTCCTTCTTTTTCTGACCATTTTTCTTCATGCATTTCAGAAAACTATCAGGACTCCTAGAGTGCTTAAGATATTTAATATGCACATTCAAACTCTTGAGGAGAATCTTGCTCTTAACCTGTTTGTTGGCAACGGTGCCAACAGCATTCTGGCTGGACTGTGAAGTCTTCCAGTTTTGCTGTGGTAGCATTTGCAGGGCACTCCTTTCTCAACAGTACCCATTGCGTTCATGTCTACAACCTCACCCTTCTGGTCGATCCACATGTATGTGGTCAAGGGAACAGTGGTACCTTTCCTAAAAGACCTTGGGAATATACAGAGGGTGCCTCTCCTCCTTCCCTTTGTATTCACCATTTTGGCAAATTACTGGAAGATGACACATGAGAAAAAAATCAAACTTTGTAAAATCTTAGACTTGTTAACTATTTAAACCAGGTTAGGAATTCTAATCATGGGTTAAATAAGATATAGTCTGAATTCCAGCAGTGTCAATCGTATTGATTAAAAACAAACACCAGAGAAATTCTGTAGTTTCCTATATTTATTTCCACACTTCTGGGCACTTTTCTAAATAATCAACTAGTTATGCTCTGGGGGATAACAGAAGCTAATAATTATTAGGGTTTTCTGAAGAAAGGGAGGTGTGGAAGAAGAGGATGTCAGTAGCCATACTCCAGCCATGGATGGCCACTGGCTTGTTGAGCAAGTCACTTAAGTCCTTGAGACCTTTTTTGTGTCATTTGAGAGAATTAGGCCAGATGTTTTTCAAGTTTCCTTGTAGTTCTAAATCCATAAAATAATTACGCTCTTCTTTGCTTGTCCACACTGTCCTAGGAGGGTCACCACTGAATACTTTGCAATTGAAACATGGAAGACCTCAATTGTTCCTGAGTGAAAAAAAAAAAAATGACTGTCCATCACTCTCAGGACAAGAAAGAACAGCCACAAACATTTTGGACATTGAATGCTCTTCCTCCAACATCATTTCCTCATTTCTGGGCCTCTCATCAACATGATCTGCTTAGAGTTCTTCTTTCCCCACAAGGCATGGTTTTTTTTAATGTACAGAATTCACCTTGAACATAAAGGAAGCTTAATATATCCTCAGGAACGGAGGACATCCCCATGCACATACCTTTTCTGGGATACAGATGTCTTTGAGAACCTGTAGAAAACCTTGACCTCTTCTTACAAAAAAATGCTCTTTCGTGTCAAATGTTGGCTGCCAACCACTTGATAGAATCATAGACAGCTTGACACTACTGGATGCTAGGTTAAAAACCCTTCATCAGAGCCTAGACAATTTTACCTGTGCTTCTTTTTTAAAAGCAGGATAATCTTGAGGACTAGAAATCATCTATTTAACTGAAAGTCCTTCCCAGGCCTTCTGACTTGGAAGGAAGGGAAAATAGAGGTAGCACAGTTTAGGAGAAAGAAGCCCAACTACATCCACCACCATGGCAACCCCATCCTTATTGGGAAACGTAACCCCAAGGCTTGGTTGTTTATCCTGTGTCACACACTATTTCATCTGACCCTTGTCCCAGCTCTCTGTGGTACTGTTGTACTTGATTGTACATAGTACTCAATATCTCTGTTTTACAAAAGAAGAAACTGTGTACTGAAAAGGTTAAGAAATTTTCCTAAGATCACAAGAAACAACAATATCCAAAGCAAGTGAGCTCTGCCTCACTCTATTCCACCCACCTAAGGCTAACCATTTCCATGCCAGCCCTTGTGCTCTGTTTAGTCACTGGGTTGAGTTTCTTAGGAAACATTGACAAAAGTTGAATGCAAGTGGCACAGAGTAGACTTGTGGAAAGTTAGTAATAAGTGGTACTAAATCGTAATGAAGTGTTTATGTCCAGTGTCTCCTGAGACTTTGTTTATGGGAGACACTGAAAGGGGAAATTTGGATAGGGGCTTCAGAAAATTAAAATTTTTATATTTTCCATTAGCAGTGTCATCATTTCTCCTACTGCTTAAAACTGAGCTAACATCTCTCGACAGGAGAACTCTGTGGCTCTAGAACATCACCAAGGCCTTTGTGGAATCCACGGGCTCAAGAACAAAGTACAGTGCATAGCAAGTTTGCTCTGTGTGCTAGGCAACTGGCTAATCCCTTAGAACAGATTCCTTTTGTCTCCAAGTGACCACAATCAGAATCATAGAACTTTAGAAAGGCAAAGAATCCTAAATGTTACTTAGCTTTTACACTTTTCTCTTTTCCATCACTCTCCTTCTCACTCTGATCTTAGACCTTACTTTGTCAAGGAAGAAATTCACTATTAAGGAGAAAAAATGATTTTCTCAAGATTAGCCTATTATTGTCACAGAGTCTAAGTTGAACTCAAATGTACAATGAGCCAAGGAAGTGTAGAAAGCAGTTAGAAATAGCATCCCATTTAAACCCATAATCATCCACTGAAGTGGGTATTGTTAGGCCCATTTTATAGATGGACAAAGTCATCTTCAGGGAGGTAACTCACCAAGTTCAAACAAAAAGTTATTTGAACACAAGAGAAGCCTACACCATAAAGTCAATACCTGTGAAAAACAAAGTTCTAGCAGTCATTAGAATTGAGCAAGAAGGAACCCTGGAGTAGTACTGTGAGGTGCTGGACACAGAAGTGTTCCCCTACACCCTCTTTACCTATTATGCTTGTCTCTCTCTCTCCCTCTCAGTCTGAAAAATGCACAACAGACACGATGATGGAAACCAAAGTGAGACCCCTTTCGTGGGTGCACTGGGGGCACAGAGCAAAGATCAGAATCCAAGGAGGGAACATTTTAGATGTAATACATGCCAGGGTGGATGGAAGACCTAACCATGGATCAGAAGAGATACATGACAGCTCAGAGATGTCAGAATAATAAAAAGGCAGATGATTTAGAAACCAAACATACTTTTTCTACCAACATTAGCACATCAGCTGTCCCATTCCAACTTAACATCAATGTTGAGGAAAAGAGGGAGATAAAGGAGAGGCCATCTTGAATTTGACAATGAAGGAAAGGAATCTACATAAAGTGACAGATTTTTGGCATTAGGCATAATAGAAATTCAAAGTCAGGGTAAACTGAGTTACAGAAAAATTAAGATTTTTTTTCCACAACTAGGTAACTTTGAACATTTTACCTGCTACTTCTCAGAATGTTATTGTGACTGTAACACAATGCAAACATAAACATCATTATCACATTGTGTTAAACTGGTTATTCAATCATACTACCAATTTGGAAAGGCTCTATGGAAATCCTCAAAATCAGTCCACGCGAAATAGTCTTTAAGTAGGTTTTAGGAACCACCCAAGATCATATGCTCCCTTCTCTTTAGAAACTCTCTGCCATTGCTCATTATTACAGATTTGAGAAAAAGTGAATGAGAAGAGAGAAAGAGAAAAGAAAAAAAGAGGAATTCCAGTCATTTGTTTCTATCTAAATGGGGTGGGGATCAGGGGCAGTGAGAGTAAATCTATCAAAAGACAGATTACACCTCCAGGTCCCTCAAGAACTGATTAATTCCAGAAACGAAGACTCACAAAATCCTTCCTTGACCAGGAAATGATCCAACTTTTCTGTCATCTTCAGGAAGTGCAATGGCTGTAGAGATATGAGTCCAGGGAAACAAGAAGCTTCCCAGAAGAAATGATTCTAAAGCCGCCCTCACACCTCAGAACCTCAGACCCCTGCATTAGGAGTTCAGAACAATGATCAGCATTTGGGAAGCTGTATTGGTGTGATCCTTTCCCTTGTGTCAGTCTTCCCATGGAAGAACAAGTCCCACAAGGGCAGATTGTGACAAGGTTACTCACTACAGTACCCTCAGAAACTTGCATGGCACCTGATTCATAGAATATGTCCTACATTTATTTGTTGAATGAATTAATGAAATCTACATCCTGGGAATTAAAAACACTATGTTGTGAAAAATCTGAGTACACATGAGGCTCTTTAAAGAGCATTTATATTGGTAAAAAGCATATATTGCAAACTCTAACACAGTCATGCAAATGTTTTTAAAAACAAGTATCCTTGATATGCAAAAAGAGAATACAGAAAATCATAAAAGAGTCACTTAAAAATAAGGAAAATAATGAAGAAAAATGTAATGAATAGAAAAGAGTTATAAATATGGTAAATAATACTCCTACCATGTCAATATCACTTTAAGTATGAATGATATAAATATACCAATTAAAAGACAGAGATTGTCAGAGAAGATACAAAACAAGATACAATTATCTATATCCCAGTCTTCTTCCTCTCCTGGCTCCACTTTTTTTTACATTCTCTCCCCATCCTTACCTCTTTCTCTTTTTCTCCTCTCTCTTCTGGAAAAATTGTTTATAGTATTAAGAATGAGTTACTTTCTCAGTATTCTAGATCTTATGTAATTATTAATCAAGAATTTACACAAAGGGATTGATACCTCTCCTGGTCTTATAACTTCTGTTAAATAATACTGCAATTCTGAAGCAAAAATGGAGGCACTTAACAAACTTTTTGAAGTCTTGCTATAATATGTATATTACATGTTCAACATATAGTTGAATATTAGTTATAGTTTCAAAAGACAATGTTGAAAGAAAACATGCAAATGTAACCCATATGTCAGCTTTGAAATTGGCCCCTGAGGTCTTGTTAGGTTACCATTTCACATTTAGAAAATGACAGACAACCTTCCTTGCTGTGCTGTTTAAAGAATACAGAAGTCTTGCTTATCTGATTGAATACAAGTTTGTTCCTACTTCATGAGGCCCAAATGGGGCATTTTCTCTGCCCTAAACCTATTACTTTTAATAATTTGCACATTTTTTTCTGAAAAAAAAGTTTGTTCAACTTGCTGAATCAAATCATCCACCAATTGAAACAAATGTAAACACTACATTTAACAAATGCCTGGTTGGGGATGAGGGAGGACATACAAGCATTTTTAACCCAAACAACAAATACCATATGATTAATAACATGTCATTCAATGTCCTACTAAACTATCTAAGCCTTGATTGCATTATATTGTGATTATATGAAGTAATTTTCTTCATACAGCAAAACTAGCAAACAATTTTCATGAATTAGCTGTTAACATGTTCAAAATGGAAGACCTCACATGCATACTGTGGTTCCAGACTTCTCTTGAAAGACACAGATGTATTAAACCGAGGCTATGTATAATCACATGGTGACAGTTGGCTGGGTTAAGCTTTCCAGTCTGCCAGTCACCACCATTCCATATTGCTTCCCTGACACTGAGACCCAGTGCCAATGGCCATTCATCATCCTGCTTCTGCTGTCGTTTTTCCTGTAGCAGAGAACTATTTCTCTGTAATTGTGTCTCTTATCAGAAGAAGCAAGATGTACCAAGAGGATATCAAGGACCAGCTTCAATCATGTACACCTACTGACCAGTCTTTCAGCATTTGAGTTTGCCATGTATGTCCCATAGAATGGTAATAGGACAGTCCTCACCAGTGAAAGTCAAGTGGTGCCAGCTAGCTATAAAATGGGGTTTGTAAGAGCCTCGTTCATGTGACCAGGGTAATCAAGAAAATGGTGCTCCATATAGAGAATGAAAAGAGAGTCAAAGTCAATAGAAATTTTCCATTAAAAATTAAGACCCTCTGGAATATTCCCTGTATTAGTTTGTGGGGTCTGACTTAACAAAACATCACAGATTATCAAGTAGCTAAAACAACAGAAATTTGTTTTTTCACACTTCTAGAGGCTGAAAGTCAAAGATTAAAGTGCTCTCAGGATTTGTTTCTCCTGAGGGCTCCCTCCTTGTCCTGCGACAGACGGTGGCTTTCTTGTGGCCTCTTTACATGGTCTTCCTTCTGTCCACCCCTGTATGTCCTATCTGTTCTTCTGATAAGAACCCCAATCAGTTTGGATTAGGGCCACCCTAACCGCCTCATTTCAGCTTAGTTCTTTCTTTAAATACCTAATTCCCAAAGTAAGTCATGAGCTAATGTACTAAGTGCTAGGGCTTCAACACTTGAATTTGGGCGAGACATAATTTAGTCCATAGTGCTTCCTAACTCACTTCCTTATGCCTCATCACCCCTTACTGGTCTCTCACTCACCCTCTCTCTCTCTCCCCCTCCCTCCCTCCCTCTCTTCTCTTTCCTTCTCTTCTCTTCACTCTCTCCTCTCTCTCTCCCCACACTCCCTGATTCCAGGATCTTAAACACCCATGTTAGAATGCTTCATGTTGCCCAGAACAGTCTGTCCTGTGTTTTGTGCTGTTTTGTTTTCACTGTGTTTTTCTCTTTGTATTTTGATTTGGGTTATTTCTACAAATCTAGTTTTAAATTCACTGACTCTTTGTTTAGCTGCAAATTCATTACTTTCTTCTTCTTTTTTTTTTTTTTTTTTTTTTTGAGAGGTGAGAGAGAGAGAGAGACAGAGAGAATTTTTAACATTTATTTATTTTTTTTTTTTTTAGCTTTTGGCGGACACAACATCTTTGTTTGTATGTGGTGCTGAGGATCGAGCCGCACGCATGCCAGGTGAGCACGCGCCTGAGCCACATCCCAGCCCTCATTACTTTCTTTTCTCAGCTGTGTCAAATCTATTGATGACTCTTTTAAAAAAAAAAAACACTTTTTATCTCAGTTACCATGTTTTTCACATCTAGTATTCCCATCTGATTCTTTGCAGTTTCCATATCACCTCTGCAATTGCTGATTTGATCTGGCACATTGTCTGTCTGTTCTGTTTGATAATTCAAAATATTTGTTTATGCTCTTTAAAAATCCCTATCAGGTGATTCTAACATTTGAATCCTATTTGATTCTGAATCTAGTGATTGCTTTGTTTTTAAAAATGTCTTACTTGTCTTGCCTTTTCATATGGTTCATAACTTTTTCAGCATTCTGGGTAGGAACAGAATCTAACATAGCTTTGATATTAAAATGACTATTCAAGAAATCACTAAACAAAATATGGAAAACAAAGCAGTATATTAAAAGGATAATGTATTGTGGCTAAGTTGGGATTAATCCCAAAATACAAACTTTGTTCAACATTAGAAAAATTTTCTAACATAACTTACAATATTGAGACTAATGGAGGAAAATCATCATATTATAACAATAGCTGCATGAAAAACATTTGATTGAGACCCCTTAACAATTTAACATAAAACTATCAGTAAAATAAGAGAGAGGGATTTTTTTTACTAATTTTTAAAAATGGTAATTTCAGAAATACATTAACATATATACACGCACATAAAACACTACATTTAAGAATAAAGTGTTGAAAGTATTTCCTTTGAAATTACAAATAAGACAAAAATAGCCACCGTCACCAATTTTATTTTTCATGTACTGGTATTTCTAGATAGTTCAGTTAAAAAAGAAAAAGAAAAAGTAGGGGAAGAAAAAAAGCAAGCTGTTGTGCATAATTTGAGGAGTTTATCAAGAATGTTTGATACAAAATTAAGATATAAAACTATTGCATTTTATGTAATAGCGATAATTACTAAGAAATTGAACTTTTTAAAAATAACCCAAACTATATGGATTATCTAGGAATAATTTTAACAAAAGAATAGAAGATTTATATGGAGAAAATAATATAATTTCTTTCAAAGATTTTTTTAAAGTAGAGAAACTTTTTAAGGATCAGAAGCCTCAATATAATAAAAATATCCATTTTTATTACATTGATCTATAGATTCCATAGAACATGAAAAATCTCAACAGTTTTATATGTGTTTGGGGGTGAGAGAGAGAGAGACAGAAAGAAGGAGGGGAAAAGGGAGAAAGAGTGTGTGATGGGGGGAAGCATGTACGTGTTTTGGAACTTGAAAGCTGACTATAGAATTCATGAAGAAGTATTAGGTATTGGTTGTTCTTGACCAAGGCAAACATCAGGAAAAAGAAAAGTGAGGGGACCTTATCCTATAATTATTTAAACATATTATAAGTCTGCAATGATTAAAATAGCTTAGTATAAGCTCAGAAAACAGAAAATTAAACATAATTAAATTTAAAAAGAATATTAAACAGAATAATTGCAGCACAACTTTTCATTTCTCTGGTTGTACGGAGCTAATAAATTAAGTAGTTCACATCTGAACAACTGAGGTATAACTAGATTGGCAATGCAGGATAAATTTTTTTAAGTGCTGGGACAATTGAGTCTCCATTTAGAAAAAAATTATTCTTTACTTATATTTACATAAAATCAATTCCAGTTATTTAGTCCAAAACACCTATAGTGAAAGACAAAGAAATAAGATTTTAAGTAAAATTTTCTTGATATGTAAGAGATTTTACATAAGACACAAGAGACAAAACCTATAATAAGAAAGATAGATACTATTGATCACATTAAAATTGAGAACTTTCGTAAATCAAAAGATACATAAATATAGTAGGAAGATAAGTCCCAACTGGTATAAAAAAAGGAAAAAATGGCAAAAGATTTGAACTTCAAAAGAAGCAATTTGAATAATCAATAATTATGAAAAGATACTCCACATGACTGGAAAAGAAATGCAAATTCAATGTACAATGAATTATCATTATACTTGTGCCAGATTCAAAAAATATGAAGTATTGGTGAGGATGTGGATGTAATATCAAAATTCATACACTGCTGGTGGAAGTGTGTATTTGTATAGTTATTTTGGAAAACCATCTAGCAGTACCTAGAAAATATCAACAAATGCATTAGTTATGATCAAGTAATTCTAGATATACCCACCAGAGAAACTCTTGTCAGGGAGATTTGTACCAGTTATTCATAGTAGCATTGACTAAAACTGGACACAAACCAAATGCACATCCACAGTAGAATGGAAAATATAAACTGTGTATATTCATGGAGTGCAATAATACACCACAATAAAACAGAGAATGCATCAATAACATGTGCCAATAAATTTTACAAACATAACTGAGGGAAAGAAACAAGTCACAAAAGAGTATTTGCAGTATGATTCCATTTTTATTAAGCTCAAACAGAAGAGGAAATGCAATGCAGTTTAATGATTCATACATTAGTGGTAGCAGTATAAAGTAAACAAAGAATTGATTATCACAATAGTAGTTATGTTTGAGAGCAGAGAGGGGGTTTATGACAGAAAGGGGGCACAAAGGAAATTTGTAGGAAAGTAGCACTGTTTCATCTCAAAACCTAGGTGGAGGGCTCAAGAGTGTTTGCTGTAAATTATTACTATTATTTGAATTAACATATTAATCACCATTAAATCATAATTTTTTTAAATCAAAGTTCTCAGTAATTCATAACTACCTGTTGGTTGGAAAGTTTAAAGGGAGGAAACTGTATAATAAGAAATTATTATATATATATATTATATATAATATATATAATATATATATATATATTATATATCCACATGAATATACTATACAGCAGTTTAAAATATTATGTATATTTTTAAGCTTATATATATATATATATATATATATATATGGTATACACTAAGTAAAAATAACAAGTTATACAAAAACCATTTATACAAAAATGAATTCAAAGAAAACATTGATAATTTTTATATTTATGGAATGAGTTCAGAAAAAAAATAATAAGCACCAACTGTTTACAGAGAACTGATAGAGGGTAGAGATGATGTAGAATGAGGGAAAAATGGAGAAATCTAGAAGAAACTGTACTTAATCCAGTTTTACTTACTTTTATTTTGTATAAACAATGTATTCATGTATCAGTTGTTTTCTTTGGTAAAAATATAGTACTTCCACTTCTACTGATGAAGGATTAACTGCTATGGGAAATGTCATAATTTGTAAACAACTGAAAATCACACAAAACATATAAAGCAATGGTATTCAGATAGTGTACAACAGATAGGATAGGATTATGATCTGTGAGAAAAAGGAAAAACAAGGGGTTGGCCCTAAAATTCCTCCAGATTACTGCCTGGAGAGTTTCCAGACTGCAGGACTGTTGAGAGCCACAGCCGAAGGGGCCCCAGCAAACTTCCAGCTGCCAGCAAACTTCCAGCTGCCAGCTGATGATTGGCTCACAGCGGCCCCAGCAAACTTCTAGCTGCCAACTGATTGGTTCCTCTTCGGTGATGCTCATTGGGTTGTTTCCCCGCCCTTTCAGACCACGGAGCTGCTCATTGGGGGACTTTTTTTTGGTTCTGCCCATGCGACCCAGCCAATCGGCCTCAAGAGCAGGAGGAGTGGGGGAGGTGGAGAGGTTTGTGGGAAGCCGGTGGTGGCAGTTGGACTCTGAGGGTTTTCCTGAAGAGCTGTGTGGTTCCGTGTGTGTGTGTTCTAAAAATAAAGTTCGTTTCTTTTGACAAGTGGCTCCTAAATTGTGCCCAGCCAGACTGCGGGACAGGAGGGAGAACTCAAACAGGAAAGGTACCCAGTTATCTTTTTCTGAGTTGGAGACAAAGATGGGAAAAACAATATGACTAGAATTTGCAGAAAAAGAATATCTTCCCTGAGATCTCCAGAAAATTGCAGAGGGATGCTCTCAAATCTTTGAGTGAGAACTACCTGTACCTATATAAGGTCAATTTTTTTTAATGCAATAAGTTAAATAATTCCCATAGCTCACACAGGGGTAGGAAGAGTTTATCTTCAAAATCCAAATCTCTACAGTGACCAGATCTCATAATACACAAAGATAGAATCCTCAAAAGAGTGATGGTTTAATTGTGAGGTTAAATGAGCAAGATAGTGAAGGATTCACTGGACCTGCACTATGCAACACTTACAAATGGCCTGGAAATGACAAAATTCATGTACAAATAGCTTAACTTGTTGAACACATCTGACATGCTTTAAAGATACACAAAAAAATCCATCACTAATACACATGAAATTCACAATGACCAGAATCGAATAAAAATTATAAGCATGCCAAATAAAGGCAGAAAAAGATAACCCATAACCCAGAGGAAATTCAACCAATAGAAAGTGACCCAAAAATAATATAAATAATGGAATTATTAGAGGGGACTTAAACACACTATTAAAAACAAACTCCATACATTCCAGATGCAAAGGAGATCTAAATACATGAAAAAAGAAAAAAAAATGAACTTCTTGCAATACATATTGAAAAACACACTGAATGGGATTAAACAATTAATGAACTTGATGAATCAGTAATAAAAACTATCCTAAATAAATAAAATTATCCTAAAAACAATGAGCAGAGAAAAATATTGTTAGTGAGTTTTGGAAATGTGTCAACCAATTTAACATATATTTAACTGGAGTCCCAGAAGGAGGAAAAATAAGGAGGCAGGGATTGAAACAGAAAAAAAAAAACACATATTTGAAGGAACATTGGTCCAAAGAATACAAGTTTAGTGAAAATTATAAATCCACAAATTTAAGAAAATGAACAAATTCCAAGAATGGCAGACACAGAAAATCACACTACAGCAAATCATTATGAAAATGACAAAATTCCGAGGATGTGGGGGAAAAGGTACACTCATACATTGCTAGTGGGACTGCAAATTTGTGCAGCCAATATGGAAAACAATATGGAGATTCCTTGGAAATCTGGGAATGAAACCACCATTTGACCCGATATCCCTCTTCTGGGTCTATACACAAAAGACTTAAAAGCAGCATACCACAGGGACACAGCCACATCAATGTTTATAGCAGCACAATTCACAATAGCTAAACTGTGGAGCCAACCTAGATGCCCTTCAGTGGAAGAATGGATAAAAAATATGGCATATATACTCAATGGAATTTTATTCAGCAATAAAAGAGAATAAAATCATGGCATTTACAGGTAAATGGAATACATTGGAGAAGATAATGCTAAGTGAAGTTAGCCAGTCCCCCAAAACCATATTGCTGAATGTTTCTCTGATATAAGGAGGCTGATTCATAATGGTTAGGGAGGGGGAGCATGGGAGGAATAGAGGAACTCTAGATAGGGCAGAGGAGTGGGAGGGGAAAGGAGGGGGCAGGGTTAGCAAGGATGGTGGAATGTGATAGACATCATTATCCAAAGTACATGTATGAAGGTATGAATTGGTGTCAACATACAAACAGAGATATGAAAAATTTTGCTGTATATGTGTAATAAGAATTGTCATGCATTCTGCTGTCATTTATGTTTTTTTAAAAATCAATTAAAAATTTAAAAAGATTTTAAAAAGAAAATGCCAAAATTCAGTAATAAAAGAAACTCATAAATTTAGCCAACAAAGACATGGGGACACATATAGGAATGTCAACAGACTTCCCAGATAATATGCATGGCAGAAGACAATGGAGAGACAGCTTTAAAGAACTACAAGGGAAAAACTGCCAACTGAAGAGGTTTGTGCCCAGCATAATCATCTTTCAAAACTAAAGACAAAGATGTTTTGGAGAAAACAAAAGCTTCAATAATTCTTTGTCAACAGACATGCATTACAAGATATGTTAAAGAAGTTTTGTTTTGTTCTGTTTTTTATTAGAGCTCTATTGTTATACACAGTAGTTGGATTTATCCTGACAAACTCACTCATGCATAGAAGTCGATTCCAGTTCAAGATTCCCACCTTTGCCTTCTACATTTTCCCTTCTGTACTCCTTCCTCTTCCCTGTTCTCCTTCCTTTACTCTGTTAGACTTCCTTTTGCTAACCTATTTATTTTTTTTAACCTATTTATATTTGGCTGATTCTTTTTACTTATACATAAAGGCGAAATTCCCTGTTATGTATTTATATATGCACATAACATGATTTTTTAAGAAGTTATTCTGCATTGCCTCCCTTTTCCCATCCCTCCAGCTCTGCCTCTCAATCTCCTTCTTCTAACACTACTCATCTTCCCTGTGGGAGCCTAATCCAAAGTGATGAAAATTTGGGCCTACTTTTTCCTCTATTAGGTGCAGGGGCTCTGGACTAATTCCTAAGTCCTTGATCCACTTTGAGTTTTGTGCATGGTGAGAGATAGGGATTTATTTTCATTTTGCTGCATATGGATTTCCAGTTCTCCCAGCACCATTTATTGAAGAGGCTATCTTTTCTCCAATGTATGTTTGTGATGCCTTTGTCTAGTATAAGATAACTGTATATATGTGGGTTTGTCTCTGTGCCTTCTATTCTGTACCATTGGTCTATATGTCTATTTTGGTGCCAATATAATGCCGTTTTTGTTACTATAGCTCTGTAGTAGAGTTTAATGTCTGATTCTGTGATGCCTCCTCCTTTACTCTTCTTGTTAAGGATTGTTTTGTCTATTCTGGGTCTCTTATTTATCCAAATAAATTTCATGATTGCTTTTTCTATTTCTTTAAAGAATGACATTGGGATTTTAATTGGAATCACATTGACTTTGTATATCACTTTTGGTAGTATGGCCATTTTGACAATATTAATTTTACCTATCCAACAGCATGGGAGGTCTTTCCATCTTCTAAGGTCTTCTTCAATTTATTTCTTCAGTGTTCTGTAGTTTTTATTGTAAAGGTCTTTCACCTCTTTTAAGTTAATTCACAAGTATCTGATTTATTTATTTATTTAGGATATTGTGAATGTGGTAGTAATCTTGGTGTTGGTTTCTTCCTCTTTTTCTAGGGCATTGAGCTGTAATGTCAGGTCATTTATTTGTTGACTTTTTCTTGTTTTAATGAATAAACTCCATGCAATGAATTTTACTCTTAGCACTGCCTCCATAGTATCTCAGAGATTTTTATAAGTTGTATTGGAGTTCTCATTTACCTCCAAGAATTTTTTTATCTCCTCCTTGATGTCTTCTGTTATCCATGCATCATTTGATAGCATATTGTTTAGTCTCCAGGTGTTGTAGTAGCTCCTATTTTTCATTTTTATCATTAATTTTAAATTTCATTTCATTATGGTCAGATAGAATGCAGGGTAGTATCTCTGTTGTTTGGTTGTTTTGTTTTGTTTGTATTTGCTAAGACTTACTTTGTGGCATAACATATGGTCTATTTTGGAGAAGGATCCATGTGTTGCTGAGAGGAAAGTGAATTCTCCCATTGATTGGTGGAGTGTTCTATATATGTCTGTTAAGTCCAAATTATGGATTGTATTATTGAGTTCTATAGTTTCTTTTTTAAGTTTTTGTTTGGAAGATCTATCCAGTGGTGAGAGAGGTATATTAAAGTCACCCAGTATTACTGTGTTGTGGTCTATTGGGTTCTTATATTTGAGAAGGATTTTTTGACGTACATAGATGCCCCATTGTTTGGGGCATAGATATTTATGATTGTTGTGTCTTGTTGATGTACAAATCCCTTAAGTAGTATGAAATGTCCTTCTTTATCCCTTTTCACTACCTTTGGTTTGAAGTCCACTTTATCTGATATGAGAATGGAAACCTCTGCTTGATTACATAGTCCAGGTGAGTGGCACATTTTTTTCCACCCTTTCACCTTCAGTCTGTGGATGTCTTTTCCTGTGTGATGAGTCTCATGAAGGCAACATATTGTTAGGTCTTTTTTTTTTAATCCAATCTGTCAGTCTGTGTCTTTTAATTGATGAATTTAGGTCATTCACACTCAGGGTTATTATTTAAATATGATTTGTATTTTCAGACATTTTGGGTTATTTTTGGTTTTTAACTTGAATTGGTTTCTTCTTTGATTAGCCTTTCCTTTAGTGTAGTTCCTCCCTTTGCTGATTTTTCCATTTCCTCCTCCTGGAATATTTTGCTGAGGATGCTCTGTAGTGCAGGCTTTCTCACTGTAATTTCTTTTAACTTTTACTTATCATGAAAGGTTTTTATTTCATCAGCAAGTCTGGAGCTTAATTTTGCTGGATATAAGATTCTTGGTTGGCATCCATTTTCTTTCAGAGTTTGGCATATGTAGTTCCAGTATCTCCTGGCTTTGAGGGTCTGCTGAGATATGAATTGGTCTCCCCCTATAAGTGATCTAATTCCTCTCTCTTGCAGCTTTTAAGAGTATATCCTTATTCTGTATGCTAGGCATTTTCATTATAATGTGCTTTGGTGTAAATCTGTTGTAATTTTGTACATTTGGTGTCCTGTAAGCCTCTATTTGATTTTCCAATTCATTTTTCATGTTTGGGAAATTTTCTGATATTATCCCACTGAAGAGATTGTGCATTTCTTTGGTTTGAATCTCTGTGCCTTCCTCTATCCCAATTACTCTTAGATTTGGTCTTTTGATGATCTTCCATAATTCTTGGATGTTCATGGTTTCTTACCATCTTCACTGTGTGGTCAACTTTATTTTCCAGATTGTATACTTTGTCTTCATTATCTGATGTTCTGTCTTCCAAGTAATCTATTCTGTTGGTGATGCTTTCTATTGAGTTTTTTGTTTGGTTTATTGTTTTCTTTATTTCAAGGATTTCTGATTCTTATTTTTCAGAAACTCTCTCTTTCTTGAAGTAATCTTTTAGCTATATTTGCTCCCTTATCTCTTTGTTGTTGTGATCAGTGGATGCCTTTATTTGCTCCCTTATCTCTTTGTTGGAGTGATCAATTTTTGCTAGTATTTGCTCATTTAGGTCATTCTTTATCTCATCGATCATTTTAATTATGTATATTCTGAACTCTTTCTCTGCCATTTCATCAACTTTTCTGCCCATGGATTCTGTTATTGTACTATTTTAGTTTGCTTGGGGCACTTTCTTCCCTTGTTTTTTCATGCTGTCTATGTGTCTTTCTTTCTTGAAGTGTGGATCTGAGGTATTATAGTTTCTACCCTATAATTTTGTAATATCCATGCAGATTATCTGTACCTCACCTTGGTGTTGGGCTTCCAGACCCTGCCAGTATCCCCAGGTGGATGCTACTGCAACTAAAGGTGGTGGTGGCAATAGTGGAGATAGCAGTGAGGGTGTCCCGAGATGGATGCAACGTCTTTTGGAGATGTGGCTGAAAGGGTGGGTCTTCCACTGGCTTTGGGATGCCTGTTCCAAGATGCAGCTTCTTCTACGCCCTGTCTGTTGTTGCAAGGTGGAGGCTACTGCAGGAGGATGGCTATGGAGTGTCCCAAGATGGAGGTGGGTTAGGCCTGGGCTCCCAAGTGGTGAGGGGGCAAACCTTGGCCTAACCTGGGCCTGGGCTCCTGCCCTGGTGGCAGGGCAGTCCTGGGCCTGGGCCTGGTCCTGGATTTGGTGTAGGTCGGCAGCTCATTGGGCCAGAATCTGGGCCAATGGGTCTGCAGTTTGGCAGGGCGGTCCTGGGCCCAACCATTATTTGTATTCTTGATCTTTGCCGTTCTGTCTGAAGTAAGATGAAATTTTAGTGTAGTTTTGATTTGCATTTTCCTGATTGCTAGAGATATTAAACATTTTTTTCCATATATTTTTTGGCCATTTGTGTTTCTTCTTTGGAGAAGTTTATGCTCACTTCTTTCCCCTTTTACTGATTGGGTTTTCTTTTTAAGGTTTTTGAGTTCTTTATATATTTTGGATAGTAATCCCCTATTGAAGGAGTAGCTGGCCAAGATTCTCTCCTATTCTTTAGGCTCTCTTCACACTCGTAATAATTTCCGTTGCTGTACAGAAGCTTTTTCACTTAATGGCATTCTACTTATTGATTCTTAGTATTATATCTTGCACTTTGGGGTATTATTAAGGAAGTCAGTGCCAGCACATGTATGATACACTGTTGGTCCTGTGTTTTCTTCCAGCAATTGCAAGATTAGACCAGAAGGTCTAATTCCTAAGTTTTTGATCTATTTTGATTTGAGTTTTGTGCAGAGTGAAAGATAGCAATTAAGATTCATTTTTTTTACATGTATCTATCCAGTTTTCCCAGCACCATTTGTTAAATAGGCTGTCTTTTCTCCAAAATATATTATTGGCACTTCTGTTAAGTATCAGATGGCTGTAGGTAAGTGAATTTATCTCTGCATCTTCTATTCTGTTCCACTGGTCTTTATATCTACTTTGATGCCAATAAAATGCTGTGTTTGTACTAAAGCACTGAGGTATAATTTCAGATCCGGAATTGTGATGCCTCCTGCTTTGGTTTTCTTGCCCAGTATTGCTTTATTTCTTCTGAATCTCTAATTCTTCCAAATGAATTTAAGAATTAATTTTTCTAATTCAATGAAGAATATCATTGGTATTTTGATGAGCATTGCATTTAATTAGTATATTGCTTTTGGTAGTATGACCATTTTGACAATATCAATTCTCCTTATCCAAGAACATTGGATATCTTTTCTTCTTCTAAGGACTTATTCAATTTCTTTCTTAATTTTCATTGTAGAGAGCTCTTTTACCTCCTTGGTTACATTAATTCACAAGGTTTTATTGTTGTTGTTTTGTTTTTTGAGGTTACTATACATGGGATGGTTGGATGGTTTTCATGATTTCATCCTTGGCTGAATCACTGTTGAAGCATAGGAAAGCTATGGTTTTCTGGGTATTGAGTTTATATCCTGCTACTTTGTTGACCTCATTTGTAAGCTCTAGAAGTCTTCTGGTGGATTTTTTTCTGAGGGGGAGTCTTCTAGATATAAGATCATGTCATTGGCAAACAGAGATAGTTTGACTTCTTAAAGAAATTTTTTTAGGAACTTATGTTAGATGGAAATCTAGATCTATACAAAGGAATAGAAAACCATGAAAATAAAATGGTAAATATTAAAGGCTTTTATCTGGTCTTTAATTTCTTCAAAAGATAGTTAAAAATAAGAAAATAGTATTAGGGGGTTTTAAAATATGCAAAAGGTTAAATGATGTCCCTTACAATAAGGAACAAAGTAATAATCTCTGCTCTTACCTCTTCTGTTTGGGTTTGGACCTGGAACATCCCCCTAAAAGCTCATGTATCAAAAGCATTGTCTCCAATGCAACAAGGTTCAGAGTTGGAGCTTTTAGGCAATGGGTGGATCACGAGGGCTCTGACCTCAGTAGACCAATCCACTGATAGCCGAAGGATAGCTGAGAGGTGAGACATGATTGGAGGAAGCAGGCCACTGCAGGTTTGCCCTGGAGTTGACTAAAGGCCATTCATATTATATTCTGGCAAAGAACTTTTCCACATGTTGTCCATGTCTTGGTACTTTCTGTGAGACTGAATTAAACGGAAACAGACTAATTAATATGGCAAAGGAAACTTCAAGGCAGCCCAGCGTTTAGACAGTGACATGGGTATTGCTGGATGCTTTTAGTTGGGTTTACTGTGATAACTGGGAGATAAAAGCATAGGAAAAAGATTTAGAAAGCTTGCTCTTTGGCTGGAAAAGAGCATGTAAAGTTGGGACCAAGGAAGGTGTGATTGAGTTTCTGAGATTAGTGCCATTAAAGAGCAACAAAGTACTTTGCACAGAGACTACAGTAATGATTCCTTGAGGACATCTCAGGAACCAGTGAGACCCCACCCATAGTGGACTCAAAGGTGTAATCATTAAAACTGGTTTCAAAGACGTTACTTTGAGAAGAGAGGACCTGTGGCTGTCTAGTAAGTTGTTTCCAGGTTCATTTCACCATGTTCAGCCAAGCACTCAGGCTACTGCAGGCATGGTCCAAGGAGGCCCTGCTAGTGGCTCAAGCTGGTAGCAGATCTTGGCATCCACAAGGTGCTGGTTCTACAAGAATTCATGATGCTGGATTTAAAATATTGTGAAGGCTTCCATTGTGGTTTTAAAGTAAGTCTTGGGGTTAGGTAATGTGTAGCAAGGTCAGAATTCCTGAAGGCAGCCCCCTAAGAGGGTGAAGAAGGCATCTGTGAGAGAGAAGCTGAAGCTCAGTGGAGACCCTGGGAATTAAGTGATGCCAGAAATGTGGAGTGTTTTCCAGGGAGAACTGCAAGCAGTAGCCAGCCAACTAAAAGAGAGGCCATGTGTGCTGCAACCAGCGAGGCCATAGAGGTGGGCTTTCCCAAGCCCTTTTGGGCCCACATCTCACCACCACATGCTCCAAATGCAAGATACGAGGCTCTAGGACTTAATTTCTGCCTGTTTGGGTTTCAACTTTGTTTTGGTTCCATCCTTTCTTTCTATGCCCCTATTCCTTCCTTTTGGAATGGCAATATTCACACTGTACCATTGAATATTGGGAGAATGTAACTTACTTTTGAATTTTTACAGGGGATCACAACTAAGAGTTTTCCTGGGGTCTCAGAGGAGACTTTCAGCTTGGACTTCTAGCAATGCTGGGATTGTCAGAACCATGGGGATGTGTGGAGATGGAGTGAATGTATTTTGTGAGATGGGCATGAGTTTGGGGGGCAAAAGGTGGAATGTTATGGTTTGGATTTGAAGTGATCCCCAAAAAGCTCATGTGTTAAAAGAATGGTCCCCAATACAGCAAGGCTCGGAGGTGTGGCTATCCAGTGATGATTGGATCATGAATCAGTGATTGGATTGTTTTTCCAATTGATAGACGAATCCATTGATAGTGAAATGTACTGCTGGGAAGTGGGATCCAGTTGGAGGAAGAAGGCACTGAGGGTGTGCCCTGGAAGGGTTTAGCTTCTCTTCCCAACTCCTCTCTTCCCTTCCTTCTCCTCCCCTTCTCTTCTCTCTTTCCGTATATACACGCATAGATAGATTAGAGAGAGAGAGAGAATCTCCTTCCTGGCTGCAAGAGTGGAGCAGTCTTCCTTCACCATGCTTTTCCACCATGACGTTCTGCCTCACAGCAGGCGCAGAGCAACAGAGCCAGTTGTTCATGGACCGAGACCTCTAAAACTGAGCCAAAATGATTCTTTCCTCCTCTAAGTTGTTTTTGTCAGGTATTTGGGTCACGATGGCTAAAGTGACTAGCACAACCTTTATTCAACATCACACTGGATGTTTTACAAAAACAATGAGGGAAGAAAAAGAAATTAAAGGCTTCCAGAATGAAAATGAAAACTATCTTTGTTTACAGATGATCTGATTGCCCATGCAGAAAAACTTAAGGAATATATAAACAGTTACCAGAATTAGAAAGTCAATGTAGCAAGATCACAGGATACAGATCAATAGGTAAAACTTGATTGCATTTATATATATTAACAACAAACAATTGGAAATTTATTTTAAATATATACATATATTATTCATAATTTGTATCAAAAAATGAAGATTTGTTGAAGAATATGAAATCCCCATATGCTGAAAACTAAAAAGTATGGCTGAAAGAAAGTAAAGATCTAATAAAACAGACATTTCGTGCTCATGATTGAAAAACTTAAAATTGTTAATATACCATTTTTCCCCATATTGTTCCAGGCATGTAATGAAATAGCAATCAAAATCACCCCAATCTGTTTGCAGTAACTGGTAAGCTGATTCCAAAATTTATAAGTGAAAATGACTTGGAATTGCTAAAATAAATTTGAAAAAGAACAAAGCATTTTGTACCTAATTCAAGATTTACTGAACAACTATAATAATTAAGTCAGTATAGTATTTATAGAAGGATAAACATACAGATCAAGGGAACAAAGCATCCAAAAATAGGCCTACTTTAAGCTGTCAAGGTTATACAATGAGGAAAGGATAGTTTTTTCAACAAATGTTGCTGAAACAATTATATATCCATTTAGAAAAATAACAAACCTAGGCACTTACCTTCACAACACACAAAACCTAACTCAAAACGCATCACAGTTCTAAACCTAGGAGCTAAAACAATGCAAGTTCCCCAAAACAAATATATTTTTGAAATAATATTTTTGACCTTGAGTTAGGCAAGGACTTTTAAAATAGGACAGAGAAAATGCAAAACATAAAAATAAAAACATGATAAATTGGACTTCATCAAATTACAAACTTTTGACCTTTAAAAATAGACTATTTAGAAAATGAAAACACAAGCCACAAATGGAGAAAATATGTATCTAATGAAGGATTTTTCTCTAGACCATATTTGAAAACATAATTCAATAAGAAGACAACTTGATTCTCTAAATGAGTAAAAGATTTGAACAAAGAAAATATGAGTGGCAAATAAGCACATAAAAAGATGCACAATGTCATCAGTCATTAGAGAAATGCAAATTAAAACCATCACTAAATACCACTATACTTTAACTAGAATAGCCAGAATTAAAAACATTAACAGTATCTAGGATTTGTAAGAATGAAGCAACTGGAACTCTCACACATTGCTGTTAGAAATGAAAAATGATTTTTAAAAAATGTTTATAAAACATTCTGGTACGTATTTGCCATACCATAGATAAATTCTGCTCCTACAGGTATTTGCCCAAGAGAAATGAAAACATTTCTACACAACATTTTACGTGCAAGCATTCCTAGCCATTTTATTTATAATAGTCAATGACTGGAAATCCAAAAAGAAAAAAAATCAATAATATGGATGAATCTTAAAAGCAGTCTGCTAAGAGAAAGATGTCATAAACAAACAAGTCTACAACTGCATTATTCCTTTTGTATGAAATGCAGGAAAAGGCAAAGGTAACGTGACAGAGAGCATGTCAGTGATTGATTGAGGCTAGACTAAAAAGATGATTAAAGGTGAAATGCTGTAGGGTCGCTTTGGGGGAGATTCAAATATCCTGTATCTTGAGTATAATGGTAGAATGATATAATGACTTTACATGGTTGTCAAAAGTTACTGTACACCTAAAAGGATGGGTGTGATTGTAAGCAAATCAGACTGGAAGGGGTTGATTTTTACCAAGTTTAAGGGGATATTTAGGAAAGTCAGACCAAAAGCCATGATTCAAATGCCCAATGCAGCAGGAGAAGGCTGTCTCTAGGCTCTTACAACCTTTGTCTTATTATATCTGCTGAAGCAGTAGGAACCCACTGTTGGATCTGTTACCAATTAAAGAAACTTAGAAATACCAATAAGACACTGTGTCTTAAAGTTACACCTTTTTCTATGTAAGTCTACTGTGCAACTTTTTGGAATTTTCAATATGTGTGTGTGTGTGTGTGTGCGTGTGTGTGTGTGTGTGTGTGTTACTATTGATTGGACCCAGGCCCTTACACATTAGGCAAGTGCTCCACCACTGAGCCACATCCTCAGCCCTAGGAATCCTCTACTCTTGACACTTGGCAAGTATGCGTTTTCTGAAGCAGTGGGGGAAAGCCTTTAGGTGATCCTGTGCTTTGATGCCTTTTATTGAATTAAATTCTCCCAACAATCTGAAAGTAAATGTGCTCATTCCCACTTTACAGGTAGAAGTTCAAAGAGGCCTAGACAGAAGAATTTGGCTTTTTATCTTCAAAGGGACCACATCCAGACCCAGACACGTTCTTGTGAATTTCTGGTATGGCAAGTTACAAAGAAAATCCCAAAAACCATCTAGAGGAAGGAAACATCAGTGGGCTCTCTCTTTGAGCTCCTCCTTCTCCAAGTGCTTCCACCCTCTGGCAGATAGACCAGTGGAAAGTTCTGTGGTACTATTTCCTTCACGTCCTGCAGTGAATTCCTCGAAGCCTTCTTGTACACCATGTGAATTAAAAGCACATCAGTGAGAAAATTAACTGGAAGGAATAAAATCCGATGGCCATTTGGCAGCCTCGTTGTTCAGTCCCTCTCTCACCTTTGGGTACAGACATCAGGCCCAGCCAGGCTGCCTTGAGCACCGGCCATCACCCATGGTGCCCTTCACAGCCCTAGCCTTGATGAAATGAGCAGATCGTGGCACTGAAAGGAGGAAACCCCGCGCTACCAGGACACCTGCGCTTTCCTCTGGGCTCTCCCAGCCTACTTCCTTCCCATCAAAATCTCTGTCATCCTGCAGATCTTCTCTCAGGGAAGATGAGGGGAAGGCACCCACCCCCCACCATCTCCGTTTTTGAAATGACTCCAGGAGTGCCAGATGCAGACTCTTCCAGAAGGGTGTCGGAGGAGAGTGCAGCGCAGTTGAGAGCACAAGGCTCCCTGATTATGCAAGGAATACGAGAGCCCCTCCATTCATCACCTCGAGGTAGACTATTAAATCTCTGGAAGCCTTCCACGCAGTTCAGTAACGGAGATCCATTACACCCTCCCTCAGGTTCCATTGAACTCCAGCAAGCAAACATATGGTAAGTAGTTCTAATGGAATTCCACACCACGTGCAGGCCCGGCACAGCGCTCGGTGCTGGAGGGAAGCTGGCCTCGAGCAGCCTTTGATGGCAGCTTCTCTGGGTGGTTTCTGCAACAGGATTTTCCTGCTTTCACCAGGCAGGGATGTGAGGCAGGGGGAATTTTGTTCTATTTTCTAGTGAAGTATTTGGCAAGAATATAGAACCCATCCTGTGTTCCCAGGTCTTGGAGGAAGGACTGGGTAAGTCTGACTTTGGGCACGTTGTTCCTAGACACACACTCCCAGTCTCCCTCAGTGTAAAACAACCACAAGCCACACCAGTTGTCTGTTACAGGTGTTGAGATAACAAAACAGCTCAATGGACAGTGTTTTGGAAAGCATTTCAGCTTTATGTAATTATCACAGTCTTGGATTTTCTGTTTCTGGTCATCTCTACGTTCATTTTATACAGGATTCAGCCACATTTTTCTAAGGAAGGTTAAAAAATGAAAGAAGATATTGAGGTCAAGAAAATGTATTCTCTGCAAGTGCTCACAGATGAGCTTAGGGTTACTTCCATTTCAAAAGGCATACCTTTAGGAATAATAATTAAAAAAAAAAAAACTTATCTTCTCTCTTTGCCCTTCCCCTCCCCCACTCCAAAAAAGAAAAAGTGATTACAGAGTGAAAGCCATGCTGATGATTTTGACTGATCAACTGGAGAAATTTAGATAAATTTGGCTTTTCATTAACTGCAGCTGTTATTTCTTTCAGTGCTTTAATGCAATTTATCATTCGAACGTGCTGGCGCAGGAGCAGTGCCTGAGTTTTCATTTGCCTTCAATCGTTAACCCTAACAGTATGAATCCAATTTCTATAGTTAGCCTTTAAAAAGTGTCCCTTGCCTCTCCTTTGGGTTGTTCTTACTGAAAAGTTGTGCTTTCAGATCAATTCCTTCTCTCTCTCTCTCTCTCTCTCTCCTTTCTCTATCACACACACAGCACTATCAACAGACTATCATTCAAACCCCAGTCCAGCCCTTGTATACTGAAGTTACAAGTGCAAAAAAAAAAATCCAAAATCTCTTCAGACAGCTCTTAGGTTCCCCACTTTACTCCAACCCATCACCATCCGCAAAATAATATTGAACTTGGTCACCAAATTTAAAGGTGCAGAAGAGGGAGCTTCCGGATTCAGTGAGATTTCCAGCACCAGTACACAAAAAGAAAGTCATGTAGTTCCACATGACTTGTCTGTGAATGAGAGCCATGAAGTGATAAATGACCTCCAACACTATAGGCTTATTTAAATTAAACTATTATTCATTTATACAGGACAATGACTCATGACTATCTGAACAGGATTTTAAAAAATGAATTAGGAGGAGATAGCCTCAGAACTTGCTTCCTGTTAATGTTCTGAGAGTAATACGATGCTAGTCTTTATGTGGTTTCTCATTATTCTTAGAACTTTAGTTACCATCTTAATTATTATATTGTTTCTTTCGGAAGAGGAGGAGGAGTAGACAGAGAGGCATTTTCTTTTTTTAAATCGTGATGGATTAAGTGTCAGGAATAATTAAATGCCATGGGGTGGTAGCCAACAATTGAGTGCTGACATCTTTTAAGAGAACTCACCCAGGAAAGAAGAAAATAGAAACATCTTAGCATCTCTTGTGTCTTTCCTGACTTCATTTATGTAGGCGGGGAGCCTGGCAGCTTAAACTAAAATGAGAGAAAGAGGAGAGCCTCCACAAGCTAATAATTATTCTGTGCTTGGAATGAGAGTGTTCTGAGGAAGCAGACATTTAGGTCGTAACATTTTCCGAAGACAGAGGAGCAGGGGTTTGCTCCTGTGCAGTCTGTCAAGTGGAAAAAACAAGTGGATCCTTCCAGAGACTTCAGAAACAAGATGAAGCCATTTTCATCTTGTGTTCCTCAAGTTCTGAGGGAGTAAAGGAAGGCAGGGAAGAAATACATTGGCTAATATGTGGATAACTGATGGACTAGGTTCTACTTCCAGTTCTATTTAAGAATCAGCTGCAAAGGAAATTGCTAGTGGGTGGCTGAGCAAGAACTCTTATGAGGTAAATGAGGCTAAGAAATGCTCTCAGCAACCTTGAAATCGTTTATGAGAACCAGAAGGTCAAGGCTGGCAATGTGGAGAAAGATCTTGAGGTTCCAGGTTCAACATCACTTTGAAAGGCTGAGGCTAGTCCCATTCAGGATGTTCTATTCATTCTGATAAGTCAAGACATCTTTGTGACACACATCAGGGATTTTACTCAAGCACCAAAATCTGAGACAAATGATACCTAGAAAATGAGTTATCCTCTGCCAGCACCCAACTTTCTGTGAAGAGCAGGTTATAAATTCTTATGTGTTTGCCACAGGAAGAGTCTCAATTCTCCACAGTGTGAGTGATAAACTAATATCTCCACAGCATGGAAGCCACATGTGTCCCATTTCGTTTGTCTGTTGTTGGTTTTTTGTTTTGTTTTTTTTTTTGTATTTCCTCTTTCCCCCACAATCCTATCTTCCTTGATATTAAGGGAACTAGTTTCTTGAGTCTTCATTTCCAAATTCATATCCCTTTGATATCATGTGTTTTGGTGGTTACTCACCCACAGGTCATGGAGGAAGTAACAGAAACTCTGACAACCAAACCAACAAGGGCCCAGCCACATGCTCTTCTTCTTAAGGAAGCCAAGGAACACTGCCCTGAGCAATAAGGGAGCTTTCCAGGAGTAGAGGGTGCAGTCGAGTCATCCCAACTGCAAAGTAAATGCCAAACCCTTAAACATCAACACCAAAGCTTCCTTCATTTTTCCTCAGATGAGCCACCAGTTAAACACTTGACCGTAAGATATACCCCAGCCGCCTGGAGCTCCACAGCGTCCTTAAAATATAACATTTCAGGATTCAGAGGAGACAACAGGAAAGCTACAATGTGGGCCTTGGTGAAGCCTTTAAGACTGTTCTGGGTGGCTTAGTGGAGGGCCAGCACTGCTGCTCCTGTTGAGTGTTAAGAGTTTTTTCTCCTCACTTCCTAGTGAGGACGTGTCACCCCATAGACTCCAACCCACAAAACCAATCACAGCAGCACAGCAGCTGAGTTCCAAGAGAGGTCTATTCCAGATCCTTCCATCCTAATCACCTGCTTTCCACCCTTTCTCAGTGCCCTCCCCTTCCCTGAGAGAGGGTGAAGAGATGGGAAAGAGTCAACAGGACCTGACCATCACTATTTTACAAACACCTATTGGCTGAGCACTGCTGTTATTCCACACCTGGATAAAAATAAAACAAATGTCAACCATGCTTACCTCTTACCCCCAAGGCCAGACTTTCATCATCCCATCTCTCAGCCCAGTCTCTTGTAGTAAACATCTACTCAACCTTACTTTAGATGAATCTATAGTGTATCAATCAGAAATTGTTTGAATTTCTATTACCACATATAATAAAGTGCTTTGAAGCTCAAGTTCAAGTTCAGCGCCAGAAGTTCAAATTTCTGACCTCCAAACAATATTTGCAAAAGAGCCACTCCTTCATGCCATTTCCATGGATATTCCAGCCCCTTGGAAATACAGGCCTCCACCCACAGTAAGTCATTAGAGAGTGATAAAAAAATTATCCACCTTCTCCATGAGAATTACAGCTCTAAGAATTAAGGTGGGGATGGGGAGATTATGTACTCAGTAAATACCTATTGAGCCCTTTCTGCCAGTACTAAAAATGTCACAGTAAACAAGAAGACAAGGTGGCTTACTCGGAAATCATGAGGTCTTCACTAATCAATGAAGAAACGTAAAGAGTTTCCCAGACAGAAGGAGGATTGGAATCCAGGTTTGCTGTCTCCAAAATACTACTCTCCCCGGGAGACCACACTGCTTCCAGAGTTAATGTGGGGAGATCAGGGAAGTAATAGTCACCCATTTGCTCTTCTTGCCCCATCATTAGAAAAAATACAGGAGATAAATTGGGGGTCAATTAGGTTCACTCCCTGACCCATTCAGGGCTAGGGCATGGTTAGTGGAAAAGGAGACCTCCTGTTGGTCTCACGGACAGTACATACCTTCATGCTGATACTGATTAGCCCGTGGGCTCAACTGACTTTTGGGCACGTGTGATGTGAAGGACTCCAGGGAAAATGTGAAAAAAAAAAAATGGAGAAAGATTAATTCTTTCAAAAATGGAAAAACACCTAAGTAGTCAAATAAAAATATTATTAATTTCCTTTGCATTGTTTGGCATTATTTTTGTTCTGAATTACCTATGGGAAGGGGGATACTAAAATCTCTCATCATTTGAGGCGTCAAAACATCTTACTCTGACTTGAGAGAGACTCTCAAGAAAATTCTTTTCTTATATCCAAAAAAAAGCCACAACACCTGGCCTTCCTTCCAAGGTCATATAGAAGGGGCCCTGGTAGACTAGAAGCTGGAATTTTCTATCCTGTCTTACACTGTTCTCTGCTTCACTCCCCAGGGGTTGTGAACATCAAATGCTATCAAGGGTATAAAAAACTGGCAAGAGACTGTCAAAGACCAACATTTGTGAATCACTTTCTCTCTGTAAACCTGAAAATGTCACATATCCTTTTTTATTTATCATGGAATTCCTCAATTGGAGAATCAGGTACAGTTACTTGAACAATCCCTGGTCCAAAAATTACTACAGGAGACAGGCCTGAAGGGGTCTCTTCCTGCACAGCCCAGGGGCATTCCTCCTCCCAACATTCAGCACATGGAATCCTAAGGCTACTCAGGATTGGCTCCTATTTATAGCCTCATCAGCCTTACTGACGAACATCATTACCTTAGGTACATGCAGGATTGAACAAATGGTGTGACTCTATTTCATGTGCAACCAGAAATGCAAAAAACTGTGCTCCATTTGTGTACTATGATTCGGAAGTACATTCGACTGTCATGTATAACTAATTAGAACACATAAATTAATTCATTTTTTAAAACACCAACATACAGGGGCTGGGGCTGGGGCTCAGCAGTAGCACCCTTGCCTGGCATGTGTGAGACACTGGGTTCAATTCTCAGCACCGCATATAAATAAATAAAATAAAGGTCCATCAACAACTAAAAAAAAAAAAAAACTACACAAGTTTTTCCCTTTTATTCTTTCAAAGGCTTGAATGTTTACATTTCATGATAACTCTCTGGAACTCAGAGGTAAGAGAAGTTCAGAAATCTGTTTGTGATGTGGGCGTCTCAGGATTCTGAGATCACTTATAGCCAACAACACAAGGCCAATTCAGTCTGACTGTCTTCCTTTACTTTGTTCCTAGTCTTGCAAGGATACCTCAAAAGGTTTGTTTCTGAGAGAAGCTCTAGCTTAGGGACAAGGTTGAAATTCAGAGACAAAAATTTCTCTTCTTGGGTGTTTTTATTAGGAAGGAATTGGAAGTGAGTGATTCTGGGAACTCCAGGATATTTGGAAAGAACCTATAGTCCTCGCAGTCGGGATGACTGAAAACCAAGCTGACGTGTATCATCCTCTCAACCATCACCTAACCCTTCAAATTCAAAGAAGAGAAAATAAAGAGATGTGGCACAAAGAGGTGATGGATCACAAACATGACACCAGAAATGGATGGCAACAGTTTTGTCCGGAGAGACTTTGAGCCACCCATCTCTATTTCAAATAAAAACCTCTAAATTGAGCACATGGGATATTGGATGAAAGATGTTTCCCAAGAAGGAGCTATAAATACTATTGACACATTTCTCGTTTGTACAAAACAGAAAGAAATATAAGAGGGAGGGGGATAAACTGTGAATAAGCCTTTTCCAGGTTTACTAGTTTAGGATTTAGTGTAGTCTCATATGCTAAATATGGAGACACCAATATGAGTAACCAAAGGTCAAAGAGAAACCACTAGCATAGAGTCCAGCCCCATGGAGGGGCTCAGAAAATTTTTGTTAGATGGATGCGAGAGGATAGAAGAACAGATGAATGGATGGATGGATGGATGGATGGGTGGGTGGTGACCTTGAAACCAATAGTCAGTCACAAGACTTGATAAATAAGAAAGAATCAGTCTCTCCATAGTACCTTGTTGATCTGGGTCCCCTACCAACTCTCCCTCTCATCACTGCATTTGAACTAGGAGGATCTGCCTCAGTTCCAAGAGTTCTTCTCTAGAAGAGTGTTTTAATTAAGACTTCCTGAGATGCAAGAGTCAAATCCTCATTTGCGATGGCTTAAACCACAAATAGCAATTTATTGAAAGGAGATTGTACTACCTCAAGGACTTCAAGGATGGGTACAATTTAGTCTCAGAAACCATTCAGAACAAGAACTAGAATAATGCAGGGAACCTCTTTGTTTTCTTCCTATGCCTCTGTTTCATTGTCTTCAGTGAATCGGCTTCATTTTCCTCTGTCATGTTGCAGAGCCATTCTTCCTATTTGTCAAAGCATGTAGCATAAAACCTTCTCTACTGAGTTTTACATAATACAGATCCTGGTACCAAGAAAGATTTTAAATTGGCTCTTGGCCCAATTCCAACTCCAGATTGCTGGGAAAGGAGCACATTGGCCCAATTTGGGTCAGCTATCCACTGCTGGGTCATTCAACTATGGCAAGGGACTAAAGTTGTGTTGTGAGAATATAACTGCTTTCTCAGCAACCATGAGGATTGCAGGAAAGAAAAACATTCTAGAAGATGATAGGTAAGCAGAAAATCCAAATCCTTACAAATAAATTGGCAAATACTGACAAAATGCTTTTTTTTTACTTGTTTTATTTATTTATTTGTTTATTTATTTATTTATTTATTTTGGGGGGGTTACTGGAGATTGAACCCAGGGACATGCTTAACCACTCACTGAGCCACATCCCTGGCCCTTTTTTATATTTTATTTTGAGAGAGTATCTCACTAAATTACTCAGAGACTCACAAAATTGTTGAGGCTGGCTTTGAACTTCCAATCATCCTGCCTCAGCCTCCTGAAATGCTGGGATTACAGGCATGCACCACTGTGCCTGGCAATACTGACAGAATTTTTGAGAAGCCCTGGATAAATTATGACATCTGACTCTTCTTTAGCTTTCATTATATTTGCACCCCCTCTCACCCCACATATAAACTTTTATCTTCAAGTGTCCAAGGCTTTCAAGCAATTCAAGCAGCAATACAAAGCCCCTCACACTATAAGACCCTACCCAGGTGTACATCCCACCTAGATTTTTCTTTTCAACCTGTGCAGAACTTACTGAATCAAAGTCTATGTCTTACAAGATCATTAACAGTCTCACTGAAGTTTGAAAAGAGCTGGTTTAGAAATGCCCCTTTAAGTTTTGTAAATTCCCTCAGCAGTTTTATAGGCATGCAGCTATAGAGAGCACTGATAACTCAGTCTCTTGTCAGGTCCCCTAACCCCATTGATAATAGAGTTATCTATTCCACCTCTTGGACACATTCATGTCTTTTTTTATAATGGGCTCTCGAGAATCACAAAATTTGCATAAAGAAAATGAAGGACCAATGATGAAAAAAATAACTGTTTATTATGAGAAAGTTTTTTGGGGGGGAATAAAAGTGTTATTCATTCATTCATTCATTCATTCACTTATTTGCTTTGTTTTAAAATTGGAGTTGTTTTTTTTTTTTTAATCACCCATGAACGCTTCCCTCAAAAGAGACTACTTATTCTGCCTACTATTCTGCCTCAACGTAAAAACAGACTTCCAAAGCAAGTGTCCCTACCTTTGCTATTACCAGGTCCTTACCTTGAAATATCATTGTCAACCCATTATATAAAGGGTCTCCTAAAGTCTTTTGTCCGACCTTATTTACAGATGTGGAAACTGAGGCCAGAAGAGAAAAGATGCTGAGACTACCTCACTCAACTGATTAAAGTTTCAGTCGATGCCAGAACCCAGGAGTCCTGACATTGAGGGCTCCCTTCACTAGCAGAGCTGCCACAGGGCAAGTGCATGGTGCCTGCTGTCGTGGAGGGTCAGAGGGCACAGAGGGGGTACTTCTGAAAGTACATGTTGAGCCCCAGAGACAAATATTTTTCAAATTTTGGATGAGGGCCCAGAATCCAAGGGTCTGACACAGACGCAGTCTCTCTGGTAATGTGGATGCCACAAGACCTTCTAGAACTTTCTAAAAGGTTCACTTTTAAGGAAACAGCCAAGTACAAAAACATTGAAAACAACTGCCCCCAGCTGCTCGTGGGGTCGCTGTATTCTGACTGCAGCTGTGGAGAATTGTTGTTGAATTCCATTCTCCATGTTGCTTTAAAAGCATTTCAAAGAGGTTCAGAGAGAGGCGGGTGCACTTTGGTAAATTGAAAACTATTTGTGACTAACCATCCATCACCATCTCTCAACATTCACCATCAGAAAGAGGTAGGGGCCAAAGGGGCAGAAGGCCAGACCCAAACCGGGGCGGGGGGATGCTCACATTCCCAGATGCCCCTGTCTTTCTGGGCAACCCTAGAATAATATATGTCCCTTTGTGTTCTTAACAAGGAGGTTTTAGAAGAGGAAAAGAAAAATGAAGAAGCTGCAGACACTTCTGTTTGCCATATACCAGCTTGTCGGGAATCATAAGCATCTGCGAAGTTAAAATAGGAAGGTCCTCCTGTGGACATTCTTCCATAAATACTATTTCTGGCCACACAACTTTGCTTTATACCCACCCATTGGTGCAATTGTCTCCAAATTGGAGACAGTTAAGAATCATTGCTATTCTCTATCTAAGGTTTATGCTCTGTATGTTATATGCTATGCCTATATATGTTTTATGCTCTATATGTTACATGCTATTCTCATACGCTATATGTTTTCTCTTTTTTCTGTTTTATAACGTAAAAATGTAACCACATCCTTTCTGAGATTTGCAAAATGTATTTCTTGGGAAATGGGGGTCCTGAAAGTGAGCCAGATTTTTATAACTCCTTTAATATAAAGTTCAAAAACAAGCAAGAGTGAACAATAAAGCTCAGAGATGACCACTAAGATTAAGAGCCAGCAGGTGATTTCCATAAAGCCTAGAATAGTGGTCAACTGTGGGATCCAGGGGATGCTAAAGAGGACAGTGATAGGAGAAACACAGCAGGGCGGGTTGGGGGGGAGCTTAGAGGAGCTAGTGATGTCCTACGTCTTGACCTGGGTGGTGGTTATATGAGTGTTCATTTTTTTTTCAAGCTTTGAACAATGCGATTTTGTTCTGCACACCTTTTCATTTGTGGGGTTATTTCACAGTAATTTTTTTAAAGGTCATGATGAAGGGATGTGTCTCCGCCACAAGGCCTTTATTTGTATGAAACCCTGTTCGATTGTTTTCTCGCTCAAGGAGTGGAGAACTCAAGGAAGGGCATGCTGGAGACAGAATTAAGGAGGACACAGAATATAGCCCTGACTCTTTCCTGTCCTGTAGGTTATTAGAGGGAAACTGATGGGACTCATTCTGCCACTCATTTACACAAGTTAATTTAATCACATGAAGTGTTTCTAAATACTTTTTTAAAGCAAGGAGAGCCTTCAATGGGACACTTATAGAAGGTAGCACTATATAAAACACACAAGTGGTGCTATGCAGGTATAATAAGATTGCAGGCTAGGCCCACCCTTCCTGGCTCTTCTTTGGGCTCCATAGTGGCCCCAAAGACATTTTAGGCTCTTTGGAATACAGTTTAAAATCCCAGATCTAATTAATAACCATATGTTACTACTAATAACCAAGAGGCCAGAAACATAGTCAGGAAACTGAGACATGGGACATTAAAGTTGTCTTAATGTGAGAATTCAGATGGGGAATGCTTATGCATCAGGTGATGAGGGGCTTGGTGTGAGACAGGGGGGCAGCTGGAGTGCACTGGGTGCCACCCTGGGTGATGGGCAGCATGCTGAGTGGGGACCAAGTCTTGAGCCTAAGTTGTGCAAATGAGCGTAAAAATGTGTCCAGTCAGTTGAAGTGAACACAGCTCCCTAAGGTCCCTGGGGAGTCCTGTTAATGGGGAGAGTGGCGGACACCAGAGAAGGCCTATAGAGAAAACTTTGGGTCACGCAGACCTTTTTGTACCTTTCAAATAACAAGCAAACAACATCTGCCCCATGTCCCAGGAAAACTGAGAAAACAGAATAGCTTTGACTTTTCAGTAGGGCATGTCACACAGAAGATGATCTGCCATTACAGGACAGGTCTCTCCTTCCCTCCACATTAATGAAATGAAACAGAGATTGGAAGGATGCAGTGTATTTGGTATCTGATGAGGACTTGTTTCCTCTTCTCTCATGTGGCAGAAGGGATGAGCTAGCTCTTTGGGGTCTCTTGTAAGGATACTAAATCCATTCATGAGGGCTCCAGCCTCAGGACTTTATCACCTCCAGAAGGCCCCACTTCCTAATCCCGCCATTTCAGGGGTTAGAATTTCAACATATGAATTGGAGTAGGAGGTCCCCAGGAAACACAGTATTTTGAATGTAGAAAATTTACTAAATCTTGATCACTTGGTATTTGAAGATATTTAAAGTGCCATATCTAATAAGTAGTGTGCTGGTCTGTGTTTGCTGAGAAGCCAGTTAAGAGCTTCCCTACTGGTAACCCCCAGAATCAGCCTCAGCACCACCATGGGAAGCCACCTGCCCAGCATCTGACTCTGCTTTGCATCCTATGGGCATCTGGAGAGAAGAGACCCAGCAAAACAAGTGCTGAATCCGGAGGTTCCTAAGTTGCCCCCCAGTAGAGGAGCTGAGTGCTGGGTATCTATGGAAAAATCCTTTAAACCCCTCCAACCCAATTTCTCATTCCTGACAAATTAGCTGAGATTCATGTTGAGAGCACTTTCACCCCTTACTTGCAAAATTTACTCTCCCTCCTCCCAGGAGTACAGGGAAGCTGTGTCCCCCGCCACCAAAACCAATGGCTCTTGTGCAGACAGTGGTGCTGGGGTAACCCAGTAGTTCTCCATTCTTTTTACACTCTTGAAAATTAGGTCTCCAAGGGCTGGGGTTGTGGCTCAGCGGTAGAGGGCTCACCTTGCACTTGTGAGGTCCTGGGTTCGATCCTCAACACCACATAAAAATCAATCAATAAAATAAAGGTATAAAAAAATTATCAAAAAAAAGAGGCCTCCAAGTAACTTTTACTTATTGATTTTTATCTACCTACCATCACTACCATATTAAAAATAAAGAATAAGAAATGCTTTAAATGATATTCATTAATTAATTTGAAAATAACAATAATAAATCCATTACATATTAATGTAAATTTTATTTTCATAAAGATAACTTTAGTTACCAAAACAAATAGGTGAAAAGAGTGATGTTGCTTTAAATTTAATTTAAATATCTTTTTCTAGCTTAATAGAAAATAAGTGGGTTCCCTCATCTGCTTCTGCATTATCTGTTATGATCTGTTATTTTCATCGTAAAATAAATGAAGAGATTTAAAATATATGAAGAGATTCTGGCCACACAGAGAAAAATGTGAGGAGATGGAAAAGGAATATCCATTTTAAGTCATTTCAAATTATTGTGGATATTGTTCTCTGACATTCCAGCAAAACTCAACAATGCTGGTTTAATATTATACCAGAGCTTCTTCACCAATACTAACGAAGAATCTGAAACTGTATTAATAAACTTTTCAGATTCTGTTACATTGAAGTCTATTAGTCTACCTGGTGCTTTGAATGGAACTTTCATCCACATATAATTTTATAACATCATGCCTTGTTTGTTTGGAAAATATGGGTTTATTGAGTTATGAGATCTTAACAAAGTTATAATTTAAAATGTAACAAGACATCTCTAATCCAGTTGCTGGGACCAGATATGCATAGTTGGTTCTCACAAGCTGGTGGAAGCCAGCTTCAGCACACCACTGAGAACAAGATATAGACCCACCTCTGGTGGGAACAGTGTCAAAGAATGCGTGGCCATTTTGCTTTAGTTTCCATGGTCTGCCCTCGAGCAATATGTCATTTACATTCCAGAAAAATGCAAAATACATACACCCTTTCCCAACCACCAGGCTTATCTCATTACAGTATTGGACTTAAAAGGTCAAGGCCTACAGTCCAGTCATCTGGACCAGATAAAGGTATGAAGAAGGCTCCTCGTGTGGTTGTCAGGTGCAGTTCCAAGAAGCACAGTGCCTGCTGACTTTGAAGACCTATGAACTAAAGAGACAAATGACCTGGTCCTAACATTCCCTACGTACTACATGCCCAACCTACGGTGGTGGAATCTAGCTGGGGTAGCCACATAGCTATCTGCTCGGAAAGTGGGAAAGCAAGGCACATAGCAACCCCTGGTCCACTGCACTCCTGAAATCCAGCCTAGCACAAATCACCATTTCTGTGAAAGAGCCCAGGACTACTTCTGGGAAATGATTCTTCCTGGGCCCCACTTACTGGGCTCTCGATCTGTCTCTGAGTCATCATTTTTCCACAAGAAATGAGGTGTTCCTCTGAAAACCCCAACGAAGGCAATAATATTACCAATTTCTTAGTAAATCCTGCCTAAAATAATGTATTAGTAGGTAGGTAGATAGATACATGCATACATACATATATAGGTAACATATGTACAGATAGATAAATTTAATTTTTTTTACCTAAATGAGGCCTATTGTATATATTAGTCTACCCCATTTCTCTCTATCCTTAATCATATACCTTGAAGATTATTTTCCAAGAACATGTGTAAATCTAGTCCTCCTCCAACCCAGCTTATTTTGTGACTTGTCCCCACTTTAGTGGAACTTCAGTGAGATGCACTTCACATACATCTCTCTGTTATACACATCCACACTCCTGGTCATCTTTCTTTCAAAGCTCATCAAACTCAGTGAAGAACCGTTGTCTAATGCCAGGCTTCATTTTGAGATTTTGTGTTAGTTCGTTTAACTCACCCTAGAAGGCAGGTGCCACTAGGGTATGTGACTTTCCAAAGGCCACAGAGCTAGAAATAACAGGGCTGGATTTAAATGTAGGCCCTCTGCTCCCCACCACTTTACTATGTTTCCCTCACGTACCACCTCCACCTAGCAAGTGCTCAATGTCTGTCTTTCTCACTAGAGAGTAGGGACCATGTTGACAATCTCCACTGCCAAGTCACCTAGAAGGTGTTCAATAAATATTTGTGAATTGAATGCCAGTAATGATACCATGTGCTGATACTCCCTACTAAGGGTCATTGTGCTAAGTATTTCACTCATATCATCTCTCTTAATCCAGTAACTGTAGGATGATTATCACGGCTTTACATAAGAGAACTGGGGTGGTTGCTAGTGAACTGGACAGCCATGTTTGAACTCAGGTCTGACTCCAATGCATGCACTTGACTTTTGTACCAGACTCACCACCCTCTCTGAGACCATTAACCTCCTCCCCTTCCCCAAGCCCTGAGCACTCTAAACCAGTTTTTGCTCCTTGTACCAAACTCGCTACATTTCCCACCATTCAAAAAGGAGATTTAGAAGGTGACTGGCTTATTGTTATTACTATTATCAGCAAAGAAGTCTCTGTCCACAGCCAGGGGTACATTAGCACTCAGTGAAGTTAAACTTCAATACATCAGAAAGCACTAAATACCATTTCAATTGTCATTGTGGGGAATTACACGAGACAGCCACATCCTTGAAAAGCAAAAAGGGTACAAGCTGGCCACTCAGTCTTAACACTTTTGATGTCATGAAATTGAGGAAGAGGAAGAAATCCTAGAAAGATATTCTTTGGGGTAAAGCTAACTAACATACATATACTGCAAATCCAATAGACTAGTTTTCCCATCTAGCATAATTGATCTTGAAACATCACAGGTGGCCTATATTAAGCACAGCACTGGTCCTTGCCATCCAGCTCACAGAGCCACGGTCTCACACTGCCCTCTGCAGCTTGACTACAGTCTTCACAATGCTCCCCCAGCCTGTCCCAAGCGTCAGATCGTGGGACTTTCCACACATCACTGCAGTTCTTCTGGTCAAATCACTATCCACCTTTGCTCTAGAGATAAAAAAAATAAAATGCCTTTAACTTGCTGCCTGTAAAGGGTGCATTCACAGCCATGATTTGTCCCTCCAGAGCTGATGCATTTGGAAAGGATATCTTTAGAGACCCATTCAGAACATTCTTTTCCAATAAGAGGACTATATTAGGAAGAAAACCACATTTTCCTCAGAATGGTCTGACTTGGTCACCTCAGCCTCCCCCAAGCCCATCTGCATTCCACAGTACAAAATGCAACCCCTGAAGAGGAGAAGGTAGGTGCTGGCTGGGTCAAAAATACATAGAATAAAGAGAGATAATCCGAAGGAAGGCAAGACAGAGCTCTACAGGCTCAACTTATTATCTAAGAAGAAAAATTTTTAATGTCTGTGTATGCTGAAAGAAGACCAAATACCTGTCTTAAAACCCCCAATAAATATCTTCATGAAGATTAGGGAAAATATATTTGTTTTTCTGTATCTTTTTTTCTAGAATTTATATATGTGTAAACAAATGCATACATACATATATGTATGTGTTATATTGTATATATATAGTACATATGTGTTATATGTGTCTAGAAAATTTCCGAAGTTGTTTGGAAAAGAGCTGTCCTTGTGTTTTGACATCCTAGGCTCCAAGACAGATACATCAATCCCCTTGACAAACTTACCACCATCTTGCTAGATATTCTTAGAAATCTGCCTCCCTCCCTATACCCCACCGCCCACTGCTGACACACGCATACACACACACTCACACGTGCACACACAAACACCTTGCACATGGGTGAGTTATAAAAGGCCCTCCCCATGAGAGCACATTCCTAGGAAAAGAGCTTGAGGCTGCAGGCAAACAACTGATTCCACACCCTCTGTGTCGAGTTCTTGGGTTATTTCGTAACTTGAGTATTTAATCCAAAATTCAAGTCAGTACTGTTGGACTACAAAGCTGGAAGAGAAATAGATGAGAGTCTGATGGGGGTTGGGGAGATCTTTATCAGAAGGAAGAGAAAAATTAACACTCAGGTTTGGAACTTTAAGGGAGGGAGGTCAAGAGGGCCGGCAGGTCAAAGAGGAACAGGGCAAAATATTTAAAAGCTGGCACTCTGCTGCCTTCAGTCAAGTCCAGGCTCCTTAAGGTACTCAAGGTCCTTAGTTCTATCTAAAACCAACCTTCCATTATCTTCAATCTCTCACTGCTGCAGGCCAGGGCTCCTTAGCTGGGTTACCCCACTCTACTTCTCTCCCCTTTCCTGCATCCACTTGCCCATTCCTGCAGCCCAGCCTGTCCTGCAAGACATAGTCAAAATCCTTTTTAGTGATGGCTTGGGTGACCACTCCAGTCAGATGTGCTCTTCCTAGGGACAGTACTCTTTCATCTTTTGCCACATCCATAGACAGAGGCCACACTTCTTAGGAGCTCCTCATAGGCACTTCCCTCGGCTCATTAAGGAGAAGGCTGCATGTGGCTTGAGCCTGGGCATTGAGTACTTGGCTAGCTGGCTGCTTGGTTCCTAGGCTTACACTGCTGGGCCAGCTGCCTTATGACCACATCAGATCAGGAGGTCCGTGGAGGAGCAGCAGATCTGCTCTAAGTAGCGATCATCATGTCCAGCACGGTTCCAGGCATTTTCTGGGCACTCGATACGCTTTAATTAAATGAATGAACAAAACACTGGCAGGAAAAAAAAAAAAAAAAAATGGAGAGTGACTGCCTGAGGTCACATATGCTAGGAAATATGTCAATCCACTGATAAACTCCAGCTCGTCAGCAAACAGGAAAAGATACTGAGAGACCCATTTAAAATGATTTGATAGCTTTGCCCATTGCTCCTTACTGTACAATCCCAGTCATAAAAGGCTAGTCCAATTGTGTGTAATTTAAACACGCACACAATCACTCCACAGGCGGGGACAGATCTGTCTGGGATTTCTGAAACATCAGCACCTTGCCATGTTACCAGCATCTCCAAAGCCCTGAAAGGGGAGGCATTTGGGATGAGGAGAAAGAATGTTTTCTCAGGGTCAGTTAGCTCTTTTAGGATGACACCACCACCCCGCAGGGCAAGAGAGGACGGGATTTACAATTTATCCCAATTAGTGAAGCTCGTATTCTCCTTTTACCATAATGAAAGGCTTTCTCTGATTTTAAGGGGGATACTTCACTCTTGCCCTCACTCCCTGATTTAAAAATAAATCACCAGAAGTAAGAAAGGGAAGTATAAGACCAGACCCTGGTGCCTTTGGAGAGTGTGGATTTTAGATATCAGAATCTAATTGACATCAGCTCTTCAGTGTTCACCCTCCATCGTTGAAGGGAAAACAATCTCTAAGACAACAGGTGAGAAGGGGTGAGGCCCCTGAAGGTTTTCCTGGGCTTCTGTTTTAATTTTGTCAGAGAACACCAAAAGCTTTTTATGCTCCTGAAAATTGTACTCTCTGCCTCCAGAGGTAACCACATTTCTTCAGGCAGAGTTGCAAGGGGAACGGTTCTGTCCAATTTGCCCTTTGGGTCAATCGATGTATGTAGTCACTCAAGGCCTTGAATTAAAGTCACTGTGTAGGATCACTCAGACCACCTAGCACTTTGAACAGCTGTGATAAGCTACTTTTTATGGTGTCAATAATTTAAAAGGGAAAAAAATATTTTTCTCCAAGATTCCATTGCTTCAGAATCATAAATGGAATTATACTATGTTTCAATCTGACAGCCCCACGTGGCAGCAGAAGAGAACAGCAAAAACTTTTGCAGACATCCAGATTCATCATTTTATTATTAAGCTACATGGATGTGCACATCACCAAGGGGTTTCCATTCCCAGTTCCATTTGCTGTGGTCTGTATTAGTTAGCATATACCAAAAAGGGGGGTGGGGACGGGTAGAGAGAGGAGGAAGGAGACAGACACAGGAAGGGTGGGAGAATTCTGAGAAGGAAATAGTAAAGAATATGTAGCTAGATTTGGGGATGTCTGCATTACTGAAATAAGGACTAGAAAATCATTAGGAATCCAGGCAAGCAATCTGCACCCCCCTTCATTTTCCTCTGTGGTTCTGCTGCATTTTCTCTCCCTTCTTCCTCCTCCATCTCCTCATTAACCCCCTCTCTCCCTTTCTCTCCCTCCCATTAACAACACCAGGCTCAGTCTGTTTCAGGTATTCGTAGTGGGTCCTAGTCCCATCAGACATGGCTAGATGGACGTCATGTGATTAAGCGTAGTGATAACTTCCAGGTTAAGGCTGATTGACAAGGTTGACTTCTCACAAAACTCTCTTCACTGACTCTCTTCACTGGAGAGTGAGTAAATGGTATGGAAATTATATATGTCTAAAACTATATTTTACTGATGTCTAGGCCATAGCAAGAATTTATGTATTATATATTGAAACATCCTACTCCACAATGGTGAAAATAAGATGCATGTGACATACTCATCTAAGATCTCTCACAGGCACCATCCTAGAATCAGCCTCATAAGGAGATAAAATGTGTAAGTGGGGGTGTCTGAGGGAACCTGTACAGGTGGAGGGATTGGGATAAGTCAAGTAAGAAAGGCAAGAGGAAGGTCAAAGTCAAGAGTAAAGAAAGCACCGTAACCAGGATGTAGCACAGTTACAGTCTGAAAAATACCTGACCTTAAAATCCTTCTGGAGAGTTGGGGTTGTGGCTCAGTGGTAAAGTGCTTGCCTCACATGTGTGAGTCACCAAGTTCGATTATCAGCAGCACATATTATAAAAATAAATAAATAAAGGTCCATCAATAACTAATAAAAGTATTTTTCAAGAAATTTTTCTGGAAAAATATTTGATACTATATGTCAAAAAGCCATAAGTACTTGGGCTGGGGATGTGGCTCAAGCCACATTACAATCGCCTGGCATGCACAGGGCTCTGGATTCGATCCTCAGCACCACATAAAAATAAAATAAAGGTGTTGTATCCACTGACAACTAAAAAATAAATATTAAAAAATTCTCTCTCTTTCTCTCTCTCTTAAAAAAAAAAAAAGCCATAAGTACTCATAGCCAGTTGATATTTCCCTAAGAAAGAATGAATTATGATATTAAGATACACATTGTAATGTTATGATAGTGAGAAATAACATCTGAGTTCTCAAGAATAAGAAGGCTGATATGCAAATCATGGTATATCCACTTGGAAGATTGTACATCCACTGAAATGATAATTATAAAAATTAGGTGGCAATTTAGAGAAAATACACATGAAAAATGCTGTGTCAAAAAAAAAAAAAACAAACTAATGTTAAGGGGCTGGGGTTGTATTGTAGCTCAGTGGAAGAGCACTTGCCTAGCATGTGTGAGGCTGGGGTTTGATTCTCAGCAGTAAATAAAATAAAGGTCCATCAACAACAACAAAAGAATTTTTTTTAAACTGTTAAAAATTATATGAAGTCTGGGGTTGTGGCTCAGCAGTAGAGCACTCTTCTAGCACATGTGAGGCCCTGGGTTTGATCCTCAGCACCACATAAAAATAAATAAACAAACAAACAAACAAACAAATAAATAAATGTATTGTGTCCAACTTCACCTAAAAAACAAATATTTTTTAAAAATTATATGACTATTAAAATTAAGCCCATATTAAAATAAGTTTGTGGATTAAAACAAATTAAGGAATCCTTATCACTGAAAATATACTTGTATGATGGAGTCTATTTCAAAGCCTTCGTATGATGCTACTATAGTATTTATAATTTTTTTTTTTTTTTTTTTTTTTTTTTTTTTTTTTTTTACAAGCAGCAAGTTCGACTCATTTCTCATCGTCAGTGTTCACCCTTCACCTAGAATGTGTCTTTGGCTCAGAAATGTAATTTCCAGTAACAGGCCCAAAATCCTGCTTCCCAGGAAAACCCACTGAAACCCAAACTTCTGGGTCAGCACGTCCCTCTCCGCTCCTGGGGGTTCATTGTGTCTGAAAACAACTTGGGCCCTTCAGAAACCGAGATGGATTCCTGGAAGTTCCAAACCAACTCAAAAGGAAAAAAAAAAAAAGCCAGACACCCCCATCGGCAGATGGTTTAGTCTTACAGTTTTTATTTATTTTCTCTCCCCACCAGGAGAGGTCAGCTGACCAACGAGGAGGGCTGACCAATCCTTCTCTGCTTTAGAAAACGCATGTGTGGCAGTGGGGTGGTGTGGCATTCGCACAGGCTAAATGTCACATCTTTTGTCCCAACCTTCCAGGGGAAGCTCTACCAGGGGAGTTTTTATCAGTGTAATTAACACAAAGGCCCCCTTCTGTCTTAAAAAACACAGGCCTGGGATCCATGGTAAGATGAACTAGACATTGTTCCTGCACAGCACAGAAACGCCTTTCCTCCTCCCCACCCCCAACCCATTTATGGGTTTCATTAAGGCCCGCGGGTGCCTCTAACTTATTTATTTAGGAAACACTGTTATTGTCTTAATGTAAACAGAACTCAAGATCAGTTGACAGTTGGAATGGTCCGGCAGAAAGGTTTTCAAAGGAGCCTCCTTGGAAAGGGGTCTCTCCATTCAGCCCCGTTGGTTCCTGTATCAGACTGCCAGCACTGTTCACAAAATAAACAAATGTTTGTTTTACAACATGGCAAAGGGGGCTCCCATTCAACGCTGGCCAGATATGAAAACAAACTTTCACATATAAGGGCTTTTGATACACATGACTTACTTGGATGACAAGGGGCTCGCTGGGGAGTGCTTAAAGCTTATTAATATTGCACAAAAGACTTTTGTTTATCATTTCGCCGGACTGCCTGGGAATCACAAGACTCAAGCCGCCACCCGGTTGGTGTCCTAGCATTTCAGCAGCCGTAACGTGTGGAGATTGCGAAAGCGCTTTGCTGGTTTGGAGCCAAAAAACAAACTCTCTGCAGACCCAGGTGAAAGAACTCCCAAATGCCGGCCTTGGAGAATCAGGCTAGGAAAGTATGAGCCAAGGGACAAGAGCTCCCCCTACAGGTCCAATAAATAGGTGCCTCGACCCTTTCTGTTGAACTTGAGAAAACATGGAACCCTTGGCCCGCCAAACCCGGGGACCTCCCCTTTTCTGTTCAGAAAGTCAGGGTCTTGAGCAGCACTGGGGTATTTCCTCTTTTCAGCTGAGGAGCTCTGTTCCCAGGATGTCTTACAAAACATTAGCACTCCTAAACACTCACAATCAAAAATCAGCTCTTCATTCACTGGTTGGTTAAGCAAAGAAGGAAAGTGAGGAAATGAGATACAATCTGTGCCCTCTAGACTTACCCTGTCCAATACAGTCGCCATAGGCCACTGGTGGCTTCAGTCCCTTTCAAACAGCTAGCCCAAATGGATATGTGCCATAAAATAATATTAAACACCCTGCTGATTTGTCATATTGCTCATGTGCTCAAATGATAATATGTAATATTGGGATATATATATGTGTGTATGTGTGTGTGTGTGTATATGTATGCATCATACATATACACACACACACACATACACACATATATATATATAGTAGTCACATCAACATCCATATATATATTTATATACATAAAATATACTAAAATCAAATTCACCTACTTATTTTTTTAATGTAGTTACTAGATACTAGAAAATACAAAATGATATACACAACATACCCATATCATGTTTCTATTAGATAGGACTGCTCTACACAGTTTGTATCTTATATAATAATAACTTAAAGCTTAAAAAAAATATAATAAAATTTGGAACCTATATTATCACTGATTTATGCCAGGTGTGTTGACTTTTTTCCTTAAGTACATTTATTACATTCATGTACCTGAATCTCTTGAAAAGACGGGGAAATTTCAAAAATACTATTGCAGGCTTCCCTGACATTTTCTGTTTGTTTTATATATAGTCTGAGCAAAATGAAAGGAAAGTCTTCAGTTTAACTTCAGCTCATATATATCAAGAAAAATTTCAAAATAAGGACATATTTTTCTCCTCACAAACTCTTCTTTCCTTGCCATATCCTTTGTGTATTTAACTACAAGTTATTATAATAGAAAGAAATTCCTTCTCCCAGAGCAGCCTTGTAAAATTGTTTTCAGGTCACTAGGCAGCAGATATTTGCTTATTCCCTGCCATGACTAGCAACCTCACCCACCTAACCAGTAAGCAATCCTTAAGATATGTGAAATAAATAGGATTATGTGAGAAATATGTGGCCCTAAATGTGGTTAGCCCACCAAACTCACCATAATATTAGACAAATGACTGAAAACTTACTTAACAGAGGGCAATATTGCCACCATTAGTATTTCTTCTTCCATTGTCCCTCCTCCTTTGCATTAGGCAGCATATATTTTTTGTTGATTAAATAAGGAAATATACTAACATTCATTGAACACCTTCTGTATGCTCATATTTTATTCATTCATTTATTTGTTTGTTTGTTTTGTACTAAGGATTGAACTTAGAAGTACTTTACCACTGAGCCACATCCCCAGTCCTTTTTATTTTTTATTTTAAGGCAGGGTCTCACTAAGTTGATGAGGGCCTTGCTAAATTGCTGAAGCTGGCCTTGAACTTGCAAACCTCCTGCCTCAACCTCCCTAGCTGCCACTCCTGATTTGGATTCTTAGAGGTTATCTCATCTATTCTTCACAACACCCCATAATTTTATAGATGAAGAAACTGTGATTCAGAATGTTACTTTTCCAAAAGGCTTGAAACATATGTTGTTCCAACTTCGGTGTCCATGTGATCTGCCTTTATTTCTGGGATTAGTTGGGAAATTAGTTAAACAAAAACAAACTCAATCAGAGATAACACTGTATAAGCAATTGATTTGGATTGAAAAGAAAAATCTGTCCTGTCCTTCTAGGTTCTTATAACTTTACCCTTTCCTTCCTGCAACTTTTCATTGATTTTAAAAGTCAGGCAATGTTGGTTGTTGGCAAAAGATAGACAGTAATGTGATCAGGGTTCAAAACTGCCATTCTAATTTTTAAATTAGATTTAACTGGTACCAACAGCTGCCTTAGACAAAAACACGTGAAGATTTGGCCCAAGAGGAAGACCAGCAGAGAATAAGCAGCTTCTCCAGGTATCCTGCCTCAGATATGTCCTGTTAATTTGGGTCGCCAAAATGTGCCAAGTTATTACTGAAATATTAATTACTTCTGTGAAGAGACTTCAGGTTAGAGATTATGAGAATCTTTCTGAAATTTTTCCCTGGAATTTAGCCTTAACATATTGTCATACATGGGTGCAGCACTACAAATCCATGGAAGAATGGTCAAGAAGACACTTCTATAATTCAGAGACAGTAAGCCAAGGAAATGCCCCATGTCCTCTGAGCCTCCTCCAGCACAGGGTATCAGCCAAATGTAGAAATGTAGATGAGATTAGCCAAGCCAACTGCAGCTACCATCTTTAATATTACAGATGAAACTGCTAGTATAAAGAAACTCAAACAAACAAGGGTTTCAGTTACCAGTTGGAACAAATATGGGCTCCTGATGAATAGCTACATAGAGAAAAATTTGGAGTGGTACCCAAGACCCTCATCATTCTCCTTACAGACAGAAATGATGACTCTGGGAAAGAGAGGCTGCAATCCTACCACATGAACTGGAGACCTGGGCTCCAGTATTTGGAGGGCCCTGGAGTGGGACAGGATATTCACTGAAGATATTTACTGGTCTGATTTTCCATCTGACCTTATTATTCTGGCCTGGCTGCCAGTACCTTATAATCCCAGCATTGTATTCACAAGCAGTTCCTCTGCTCATTAGTAGAAGCTGAATCCAACTTTGCTCTTGTAGGGGCTTGTGAATCAGCACGGACCAACAGAAGGTATTTCCAGGAGCTAGCTACAAAGAAACAAGGAAGCTACTCACTGGAGGGAAGGCATCTGTATCAGTTAGAAATTGCATTTGATGGCTAGTAGCAGGGTCTGGAAAGAAAACAGTGATTAAATACATTTGCTTCCTCCTTGTATGAAAGATGTCTATCCAAAAGTGTCCAGAATTATATGGCAGAGGCTCAGTATCAGGCTCCTTCTATCCTGATGCTCCATCATCTTTAGCACATGGTTTCCATTTTCATCATGGTTTCAGAAGGCTGGTGGCAGGGGCTCTATTAGTCACATCCACATCCAGGCATGCAGCAGGAAAAATGGAAAGAACAAAAGAGAGTATATGTCAGTGATTGCTCCCCTCTCAGGGAGCTTTGCTGGAAATCTCACCAAACTCTTAATGTAATTTGCTAATTATTCTTCTAGCTACGAGAGACACTGAGCACATTGTCATTCAAATAAAATCCCATTTCCAATACAAAAGAACAAGGGGAGAATAAAATGAATATCATGTTAGTAACTACCTGATTCTTCAGAGGTAAGCAAAGACATCTCCAAAGGAGAGCTACTATGAGGCTTGGAATGTTTATTTCAGTCTTTATAACCTAAGTCACCATAAGCATTCGGAACCACCGGGCCACAGTATAAGCTCACCACTTTCGCCTTCTGTTGGGTGCAGGGAGTCTTTGTTTCTTAAGATTGCTTGCAACTTGTGCTAGCTCTCCATAAAATTCCTCCATGTGAAAGACGTTCCTGGGTCACGTCACAATCAAGATCTACAGCAGTCCATATTCCATCGTGAACTTAATAGCAAAATGAAGTCCCATCATTAAGATTCAACTATCTCACACGTAATGTGGCTAAGGAGGGGAAAAAACTGCTAAGCAACTTCTCATGTGCCAGACAAATGTGATGTGGGCAACAGCAATATCTAACTAAATAAAGTAAACCCAGATTTTCACAATTACCTGGACATATGACATGAAAGTGACATTTGGTTTCAGGGTGCTGGAGACTAGGAAAATGCCACATATAATCATCACTGATAACCCTAAGGATGATATGTGTGGCAACAAAACACCTGGATGATAATAACTAAGATAGTAATTATGAAGATGATGATGATAAGTGGAATGATAGACTACCTCTCCACTCTGTGGGTACAGAATGATTTCTACTTCTCTTTATCGTTTATAGGCAAACTGATTATCTCATTTATATCCTAAAACTCAGAAGGAGGGACAGGTATCAATATCAGCATCTTAAAAGCAAGGGAATGGAAGCTTAGAAACACCCAGTGACCCTTTTAAGTTGTCCCAGTTGATAAAGAGGCAGAAATATGGGCTCAAATCCCACCATGACTGAGACGGGACATTCGTTTATACTTCTCTAGCAGAACCTTTGTGAGCTTGAGATTATTGGGCCTCATTAAACCCAGAAGTGATTTCTTGACTGTTTTAAGGCCTTTTGATGGAAGGGTAATGTCTTATATATTGCTAAATTCACCTGTTTCTAGAACAGAACTTTGTCACACATAGTAGGCCAGCCAGTGCCCAAGTACAGCGATGTCTAGCCTTAGTATAAGAGAGGGCTAGGAAAGAGTGAGGGTGATCCTGATCCTTTCTACCAACCCAAGGACACTGAATTTGGGTGGAAGAGGGTGATCGACATTTTATCTCGTTATTTTGGAGTTGCCTTGTAACACAAGGAGATGATACAGAAAACCTGTGTGACACTTGCTATGACTGAAATGCTAATTCCAACTGCCCCTTGAAAGTTTCTTAGGTAGATGTAGAGATGGAAGCTTCTTTGGAACAACTAAGCCTCAGAACATCTGCTCTTCCTTCTCTCCATAAATTGCACACCAGCAAACCACCCGGATCTCTCACTGTGAGTGCAATTACACTGCAGGCAGAAGCCCTACAAAGACATGCTCCTCTGTGGCCTCTACTTCCACCTCAGCCCATCGGCCCAGTCTCTGCCATCACTTGACACTGAAACAAAACTTTCAAAAGGCAGAGTCTTCGAAATCCAGCCCTCTATAAATCCTTGCCCCAGATCAGAGTAAATTTACTACTTCAAGTTAAACCCGATCTCTGTATTTCTCCACAAACAGGGGATAAGCAAAACTCAAGAATTCCCACAGCCTCAGGGTTAAAAATAGAGTCATATCTTTGAAAGATTCTGACCTCAGATTCCTAATTCCAGTTCTCAAATCCATCCCATTGAATCACCCATCATTTAAAATGTGAGAAAATCTTGACATAAATCTTCCATGCCTCAATCAGCAAGCCAACCCAGCGAAAGTCCCTACAGCATTCCATCCTCACAGTCATGTTTTGGCTGGTGGCCCGTGGGAATCCCCTTTTGAGGGGGGGAAATAAAAAAAGAAAAACTGTGGGAGCAGTCAACCTGACGAAATTGGACCACACTTCACACCACCCCTGGAGTAAGTCCCAGGTCCCCAGCATTCCCTCTATTCTCTAGTCTTAGATAGCCGTACATTGTAGCTGGAGATGATGATGATGATTATGATGACAATGATGGCCACATTTCTGACCATGACGATGACATGAGTGACAACAATGAGCATTTTTTGAACATTACCAGCACTATTTTGAGTATTATAAGTGCATTTTCTTATTTAATCTTTTTTTTTTCCTTTTTGGTACCAGAAATGGTTAACCACTGAGCCACATCCCCAAGCCTTTCAATTTTATTTTATTTATTTTGAGGTAGGGTCTCACAAAGTTGCCAAGGCTGGCCTCAAACTTGCAATCCTCCTGCCTCAGCCTCCCCAGTCACTGTGATTACAGGTATGTGCCATCACACCCAGCTTTCTCATATAATCCTAAGGACCTTCTCCAGTAATATTATTAACCCATCAGTCTCCTTATTTCACTGATGAGGGAACTAAGGTTTAGAGAAGTTGTCTAACTTTATCCATTGCTCTAGAGCCAAAACCCAGGGTTCAAACCCGGATATGTATTATTCTAGATCCTTCTGCACATTAGACTGTCATGCTTCTTAGAGACAGGAAGCAACAGCAATACTGAGATACTGAGAGGCTGGTTCAGAGCCAGGAAAGGGTGTGCAGGATTCTCAGCCATGAAAGCTACAGAAAGAGAATTGTATCCGAAGCTATCCCCAAAAGGAGAAAATAAACAAGGGGGTGACATTTAGGAAGTTTTAAATTTTTATTTATTTGTTTGTTTGTTTATTTTGAGATGAAGTTTTACCAAGTTATCTAGGCTGGTATCAAACTCCTGGCTCAAGTGATCCTCCTGCCTCAGCCTTCCAAGTATCTGCAACTACAGGCACATGCCACCAAACCTAGCTTAGACAATTATTATTAAACCAAATTGAACCCCAAAATGTCTGCTATCTTGGACACGTCACTCTCTAGATTTTTATAATAAAATTAAAGAATGACATAATTTGGGGAATTTTCATAATTTGAGAATACTGAAATAGCAACAATAACAACTAAAAAAGTAACGGTTTCTTCTCATTCTTTTACCACCTGTGGACCTCATGGGGTAAGGGGCAGATGGCAAATTTGGGGGAAAACTAGTCTATTTTGAATGCTTATTTACAGGGCTACGTTCATACCATCCACCAAACACCATCTGCTGGGCTATTTCTTCCATGAAACCAGAGTATTTTGTTCCATAGCAAATAAAAGTGCGACCAGAATTCTATCAGCATGCTGTGTTTGGGAGAGCACCAACACTTTTCAAAACCAGCTTTAATCCTTCTCCAAGTCCAATGCAAAGAAGGCTCCCCTAAGAACAGTAACCCAGTCAGCACATTCATTCATTCATTCGCAAACTCACTTTGAAAGAAAGCTGGCCCGCGTGGGCCAGCCAAATGTGGAAAGTTAATTTTACAACGTGAACTGTTTTCACCCTGGGCCAAGAGACAAGTATAGGCACCATATGACCTGGGTCTGATTTAGTAGTATCTCGGGACTCGGAAACATGAGGGTATTTCAGCAAGGCATCCCCCCCTCCTCTGCCCCCTCCTCCCCGTCCACTAAAGCTTCCAAAGAATGTCTTTCATGTTCGCAGCCTTCACTTCACAACATGCTCCTGTGCCTGTCCTTGAATTCCCGGCTCATTGCCCCTGAATCAAGGGAAGTCAAGTTGAATCTTTCAAAATGGGAGCCAGCAGTGAGTAAAGAGCATCAGCATCAAGACAGGAAAATCTACCCCCAACTACTTTTTGGAGAACTTCGAGACCTGTTTATTATTCTTAAGAGAAGGGAGGCATTGTTGTTCAGAGGAAAGAGCCTTGGATGTGAAATCAGGAGACCTCGATTTTATTTCCAGCTCTGCTGCTGACAAGTTTGTGTGGATTTGGATAAATTGTTTAATCTCTCTGGCCCCCAGGTTGCTCATCTATAAAATGAGGAGGTGGCACTATAATAAATGCCTCGCAATCCGATTGGGCCCCACAGTCATAAGGCTGCAAATTAAGAAACAAAACCTCCAGGGAGTGAGTGTGGTGGCTGCAGGGTGAATGACAAGAGGGTAGCCCTGAAACTAGATCACCTCCAAAAAGGTTCTGCTTCTTTGTGAATAGCATATGGACAATCAGAGTGAGCTTTATACAAGCACAGGGCCATGTTACCTAGTTCCTAGTGGTGTGGCTACTTCAGTCAGGTGGGAAGTTGGCTTAGGAAAGCAGTACTGCAGTGGTTAAGAACCTAGTCTTTGGAGTCATTCTGAACCTGTCATTCTTCAATTCCTCTATGACCTTGGTCTGTTATTTACTTCATTAAGCCTCTTCTGCTGCATCTGCAAAATGGGACAATGATCGCTACCTATGGTGTTACACTCACAGAGGCTTGAAAGACACAATTGCTAAAATTTTCTAGAATTTGGCAAGGTAGTGTAAAATGGGCTGTGTGATGGATGATGATGGGAGTATTAACTATAGAAATCGACAAATGATGCAAATCCAGACATCTCCCTCACTGCAGAGCTGGTTGTTAAACATTACCAGCACACCACTGCCTACCTCTCAGCTTTGTTGTAAGGATTAAGTGAGGTAATGCATGCAAAGTGTTTAATGCAAGGTTATGCATGACGAGAAACAGGAGTTGTTGGTGATGTGGGACACCTTCTCGCTCGCTCTCTCTCTCTCTCTCTCTCTCTCTCTCTCTTCCTCATTCCTCACTATTTTCATCATTCCTATCTCACCCTAGATCTTATGCCTTTTGCAGGAGGCCCAGAGAATAAATCCCTTCTATAAAAGCTCTGCTCCCCAACTTCTCTTGTTTGCTTGTGCCTCCTCATCCAGCAGACATGAATTGAAAATTACTGTGGGCACCATCTGGCACTGGAACTGAGAATACGAACATGACCAAATCACACCTGGCTGTGGGTTTGAGATGCTCACAGACTCCTTGGTGGACAAGACAAAACTGAATCTGTGAAGGGCTTTTACCAGCAATGTGGAAAATGAAGGAGGACAAAATTGTTCCCAACATCACAAACCCTCCTGTCACCAGAGATCCCAAAGCCTTTGAAGCAGGAAACCTTCAGGGTAACTTTGGTGGCAAAGCTCCATCACCTTCTCTATGTGACATGGTTATTGGGACTGGAGGGCCCTCGGTTCACTTTCTTGCTCTCCCTGCCCTGATGGCATTACCCCACGACTGGCAACATGCTTCCCCACTGGCTACGATGGTTGCATGTATGCCGCCTGGAAACCAGAAATGTGTAACATCAAGTCTGGCCCCTCGCCAAATTTCTACAGGGCATTAGTAACAAACTGGTGAAGCTCATTAAAAAAAGAGAGAGAAACCTATAACCATTAAAAGTCCATTAAGCAGCCTGTCATTTTGTAGAGCTAAATAGCCCACAGTAATCAAAAGCATATGAACCCCAGCTGGGATACCCAGTGAATTGTTTCGATTTAGGGGAGAATTCATCAAGAAAGATTGTTCTTGGGATTGGGTTGATTTTTCTCCTTCAGTTCCTGGCCCCATGTTCCATTATAATTAAAGTGATTGATGCACCTCCCAGACGGAGGTGAGCAGTGACCATCGGAGCCAAAACATCTGCTCCTTCCAAGCAAACAGCTAATACAGAACTTGAGTCAGAAGGCACGTAACTTGAGGTTACCCCTCCACTGTCAATTAGATATGGCACAGTCAACTCTTTGCTGTCCGGCTGGATCACATCTGGGTTATCTGTGAAATTTCTCTTTCTGACCATAGAAGGACTTTTACTCCTATGCAGGTTATGCTTAAGAAACAAAAAAATTAAGTTTGAGGCCAAGAAAGGATGATTCCTGTAACAAGAGTTAGAAGATCCATTTATCAAGGAATGAAATGTCTTCTCCTCTGTGGATAGACCCTGTTAATTCCAGAACAGATTCGATCATTCCAACTTGCCACAATCCCTCCACCTCCCTCTGTCATTTCTTCCCTGCTCTGTGTGGCCCTGCCATTCCCTGGCTCGTTAGCACCTCCATGGGTGGATGACCACACACTGGGGACAGAGGTGAAGCTCAAATGGGCACTTTAGGGGTGGCACATTAGCAGTTCTGGCTCAGTCACTAAAACAGTGGAGAAAGTTAATGATTCGACACAGGTTTAGAAGATACCTGTAGGAACTCTTTCTCCTTGTTTATCTACTCCACCATGACACTAGATAAAAGCAAAACATTGATACAAAATGAAAGATCTTCCATGTTTTGTTAGATGCAATGTAAAGTCTCCTGAGAGCAAACACACACTCCCTTTAGTTTTATCATTACTTATTTTAAATTCCACCCCCCCCCAAAAAACCCAAGAGTTTTATTTTTAAACAAGCAAAAACAAGTCACTCAGCCTAATCAATACTCCCTCATCCAAATCTCCAAATTCCTCTAGTGATTCTGATCTAACTTCTTTCCATTGATTCTTTAAAAGCCTTGCACTGTTAAATTCCTGCTTGTGCTCACCTCCCATCACTGACTGTTTCTCGAAGGCAGGGATATCTTTCTCCCTGTTCCTCCCATAGCATCTCCTTAGAATCCTTGCCACTGAGAGTCTCTCGCTAATATTGATGGAGTGATCTCTCAGTGTTGCCAGGCTCAGCACTCCAATCTCTCAGAAACTGCCTGGACTAAATTCACCATGCAGTTAATGAGCTCCCGTGCTGTCCACACAAACTAATTTGCCTTGGGAATGAAAACAAATCGATGCCCCTTTATGCACTGAATTTGCTTAAGCATACAATGCAGATGATACATATGTAAGGCTCCTGCACCTGGCAGAAGCCCTCTGGCCTCTCCTCAGCTTCCTGCTCACCCTACCAGGCCTGCCTGTCCCTCACTTCCATTAAGAAGCCTTCATCGAACACCCAATCCAGCCCAGGGATCATTCATTTTCTCTCTTTTGCTCTATCTCTCCTTAAACTTTTTGTAAATTTTATTTGAAGCTTTATTTTTGCTAAGTTAAAGCTATTCTTTAATTCCTTAGGTACATGGAAGGTCTCCCCACCTGCCAGGTAAATTCTTGGAAGGTGCTATTGTCAACAAGCACACAATGAATGGCGTGAAAAATCTGAGCAGGAGAGTCAGTGGGTGACCTCAGGCATGAGTGGGCAGGGTGGGGCCCTGTGAGACTGACACCTGGAGGAGGAGGGAGATAATCCCTCAACCCAGGTCAGTGGAAGACTGCCCTCCCCATCACTGCCTCTCAGGGAACACCCTCAGCTCGGGAACCTGAGGAGCTGAGGCCTATCGCTGGACAAGGGGAGTCTCTGACCCTTAGGTTCTTTCTTCCTTGGATGTCCAATAGTGAAGGAAAAATAAACAATAAAAGGCCATAAATCCTCTTGCAAAAATAAAGAGCCCTTTTTAGTGTCCAATAGCTAATGGCTTAAGTTGAATTCCAGACCCTTACAAAAAATTTGCAAGACCCCTTCCACTGCTTTGCAGCCTTGGACCCTTGCCTCTGCCAGAGTTGGGAGAGTTGCTGTTTTTTGTTGTTGTTGTTGTTGATGATGAACTTCTGTAAGGGATGCTTATGCTAGTAGTAATGTCAGGAAAGCAAACACACACCTTCAAATTATTTTGGAAACTGTCCTGGGACTCAGGACCCAGTTCTTCCTCCCCAAACCATTTTTTCCCAGTGTCTTCCAATATCTCTGCAGAAAGATGTTTTCTCACATGACTCCTCTGTTGTGCCTGCCTCACTCATGTGCCTTGTGGCTCTCAGAAGACCTGTCCTAAGGGAGACTAAGACTCTTCACTGTCTGTCACTGGTGCTGGGGTTCCTCAGCATACCCCATTGTCCATAGTCCTCATTCTCATGTGATTTTCTCTCTGCAAGAGACCTTGTTGCTTGGGACAGTAAGGAAAGTACTATAAGAGAGTCACCAAACGCCCTGCTCCTGGTTTCAGCTCTGTTCCTTGATGGCTGGGTGACTCCATCTTTCTGGACCTTTGGGGGATCCGTAAAATGAAGGAATTGTACTACATCTTCTAAGTCCTTCCCAGCCCTGGCTTTACCACCTTGCTACTCATTTTGTTATTCTCCAAGTTTAATTTTCTTGCTTTGCTCCCATCTCTATGGCAAAGCACATACCATGTCTCATCCCCTGTCACCCTCATCTCCTACCAACACTCTGGGGTTACCCCTTCCCCATCTTCAGTCTCTCCCTCTCATTGACTCCATCCCCTCCGACCTTCCACATGCTCAAGTTTCTTCTCGCCTTAAAATCAAACAAACAATTTTATCTGATCATATTATTCAGCCGGTCTCTTGAACTTCTCACCATCAAACTTGTCCACTAAATACTCTCAGCATCTCTAGTCCATTTCCTACCGTCCACTCACTCTTCAAACCTTTGCAGCCTGACATCTGCTTCCCCTACTGGAATCTCTCAAGATTGACCAGTGGGCCCTTCATTCTCAACATGGATTTTGCAAGATCACACTATCATCGACCCAATTCCCCAGAACTCAACTTCACGATAAAGATGTACAGGCAAGTGATCTACTAAGGCAGTCCCCCAGGGAGTGGGGAAGTAGAACAGCGCAGGGGGGAGATACCCAGCAAGGTCCCATCGGGGAGCTCTAGAGTATAATCTGCACCTCGGTGATGCTCTAACCTGAGGCAAGGGAGCTGGGCTTTCATGCTAACTGACTGGCAGTCACAGGCCAAGGGCGCAGTTGGGGAGTAGGGAAGGTAAAGTCTCTCCAGGACCCTGAAGGCAGTGTTCCTGAGAAGAGTCACAAGTATAGAAGTTGGAGCCAAAATCACAAATAGAGGCTAGGCAAGGGACACCCAGAAATATTCAAGGAGACCCAAGAGAACCAAGTGTTTATAAAAACAAGTGTCCATCTTCCTGCAAGATTCGGACAGTGTGGAACATGCGCCCATTTGAAAACTTCTCACCTGGTTTTGAGAAAGGGGGTCATCCTTGTTTGTTATTCTTCTATTAACTCTTTTACTAGTCCTCTGGCCCCTCAAAGCTGCTCCATATATCTTCTTTTCTATTCCCCTTCAGTCCTGGGGATTAAGCCTCTTGGTGCTCTATCACTGAGCTACATTCCCCAGCCCTTTTTATTTTTTTATCATGAGACAGCATCTCATTGTTTCCCAGGCTGGCCTCCTACACATGATCCTCCTGCCTCAGCCTCCCAAGTAGCTGGGATTACAAGGGTGCCCCCCCAAAGTCAGGCTTATGTCTTCTTTATTTCTGTCATCCATCTTTATAACTCCAAGGATCACATCTAAAATCACTCAGCTACCATTTGCAATTCTGGCAGAAGTTTCTGCATGGATGTTCACCCAATGTTCCAAAACCAATATACGCCCCCAAATTGAGTTATGTTTCTGTTCTTTGACTTCTCCTTTCTTTTCCCAGAACACATTCCTGAGCTATAATCCAAGGAATAACTTTCACTCCAGTCTTTTCCTTGTCATCACGCCCAACTTGACCTGAATCCCTTCTCATCTTTCATTTCCTCTCTAATTCCTTCACCACCACCTTGTTCAGGCCTTTATTGATTCCTGAGTAAATTTTCACAGCAACTTCTGAATGGGTCTCCCTGTCTCCCCCTGCTTCAGGTCATCCTTTAATCTTCCAAAAGCAATGTTCTGACCATGTTGCTTCTCTGTCACTCCCTCCTCAACCTTCACTGGCTCCATTCTACCTACAGACAACATGGCAAAGACTTCTAGCACTCACATATTCTGATTTTCTTCTCCAGCCCCCCTGCCCTTGTGTAAGAACCACTGAAATGAGCTCTGGCCGTCAGACTGAGAATGAAAGAGAGGGGGCATCATCACTTCTGCACCAAGGCACCTGGAACCAAGCGTGATTTAGCAAGTGTGCGTTCTCTGCACTCTCTTTTCCCTGCCACAGTGCCCCTGAAATCCAAGTGTGGAGATGGCAGGATCACAAGAAGAAGCCCCTGAATCACTGAGTCACCATGTCCTGCTGTCATCCTGGAGAACAGCCTCACCCACATCAAATGTCTTATGTTTTAGAAATAAGTCATGATTCTGAAAAGAATGAGAATAGAGTTTGTTGTTGTTGTTGTTGTGCTATTTGTTTTTGCTGCCATATAGCCAGATCTCTCCTGAGAAAAACAGTGCTTTCTCCTCCCAGTAGCCTCAGGATAAAGTACAGATGACTCAGTTTAGCATCCAAGTTTCTTTAGAACTCACCCACAATTTTCTATGTTCTTCCTTCCTTAATTTTCCTAGAGATTCCTCCTACCTCACCCTTACTTAGTCATTGGTCGCTCGTGATTGCTCTTAACACTTCTTTGCCTCCGCCCACCACATGCCTCCATACCCATACACACACACACACACACACATACACAGATACACTCCCACATTGAACATCTTTCCTCCTTGCAAGGTCTATAACGGGGGTTGACAAGCTATGGCCCACAGGCAAAATCTGGCCCAGCACCTGTTTTTGTAAATAAAAATTTTATTGGAACACAGCCACACTACAATCACAGAGTAGAGTAGCTGCAATTGAGACCATCTGGTCCACAAAGCCTAAAATCTTTTGTATATGGCCCTTTATAGAAAAAATTTTCCAACCTCTGTCTAGAATATCATTTCTCCTCCCCAGCCCTGCACCTTCTCTGCAGGCCACTGCTCAGAAGTGATTCTGTCTTCATCTGCATTCCCCCGGTGTCTATCTGTGCCTCTCTGGAATGTCAGGCAGTCTGTGTCCCCATCTCATCTTTCCCTACTACATTGCAAACACCAGAAATAGCAGGGAACATTTCTGATTTCTTCTTAGATTCTCAGTGTCTAGCACCTCGTCTCACAATAATAACTGTTTCATGGATGTTAGCTGAAATGACAGACTGAACTCTCGAGACCTTCAATAAATTAATGAGAAGAGAAGGGGCAAGAAAAACTCTATTACAGTGCTACAGTTAAAACACAGGGACTTCTTAGTTCAAATTCGACGAAGTCTCTTATATAAGTTAAAGTTGATATTTACATGATTACTGCTGGCCACTAAGTTGTCACAAAAATACATGTTCACCTTTAACTTGTATAGTTTGGTATTTCAATGTGATTTGAAAAATATGTAAATGACCTCTTAAAGAACGGTACTAAAGTGCCAGAATCCACTCACAATTTTAAATAGTTTCTTTTAATTTCAGATCCTGGGTCAAACTAAAAATAGCCATCAGCTAGGAGGTGAATGGTACCTGATAGCTTACTAATATAATTAAGCCTCATAGTATCTAAGAAAAGAAACTTCAATGTGATTTTAAATGCCATTTTACAGATTGTTCCCATCATCCCTACAAGCTACATTATTAAGTTTTAAAATTCTAACGTTTATAAAGTACACAGAGCCTTATAAATGTTCCATTTTATGAATCACTTCCATATGTAAGAGGACCCAGCTCACTTTTACCTTTTTTTCCCCCAAAAGCAATGCCCTTGCCAGGCAAGGTGACTTCATCTCTGTGCCCTGGCTTTGATTAATCAAGACAAGGGCTCTGGCCACCCTGGGAATGACATCCAGGAGGGAAGATTGTTTTGATAACTAAGCTACTCCCTTCATGTGAGTTAAACATGTAGAAGCTTGGGCTAAAAATATTGGACCTTGAGACAAATGTCCCTTGTCCAAAAACCCATCTAGAGATTGCCTACCACTTACCTATTAGAGACATCACCAGGAAACGTGCATTGTAGGGAACAGCCTAGCCACAGCTTCCTCCCATAAACCCTCCCAGCTGTAAAAAGGTAAGACCCAAGTTCATGGGAGCCCATCAGTCCCAAAGTGTGGACTGATAACTTTTGCACACACTATTAGATGCTAGGAGAAGATAAGTGAAGAAAGTGAGAGCATTTAGAATAGCATTTTGACATTACCAGAACATCCAAGAATATCATTTTTAATTTTATGAATTATCAATCTGCAGTGGGTTGGAATATTTTTTCCATGCTCCTTTACCACAAATAGCTGGGGGAAGCACTATACTGGAGGGAAGAGTGTCTAATTTATTACACCCTCCATACACACAAGATAGTAAAGACGGTTCCCACTGGGTCAAGTTGGGACTTCTTGTTTTCTGACCGTCCTTCTGTCTACAGAAAGACCATACAGTGAAACAGGGTATGAATAGGACCAAAGGCTCAAACCCACTCCCCACCCCATCATCCAATTTCATTGCCCCAAGGGTAAGTTAAGAGAAGAAAGTATGACCTTTCTACTGGCTTTTGCAAAAGCAAGGTTTGGGGGGGGGGAACTATGAGATTTCCCAGGAAGGTCCCATCCATGACATGTGAACTACAGGCACATATTGGATGTAGGGTAGGCCCATCACATGCTCTTCAAATAGAAATGTCTGGTCCTTTCTAGCACATGTCATGTCCCCTCAGTGGACATAAATGCTGCCTCAAACCTATGATAATTTCAACCTATTTACATCCCTTCTCCAGAGTAAAGGCTTTCATGACTCAAAGAGGATTTTTCTCCAGGACTTTTTTCACCTAATTCATTGCAAGACCAAACTATTCCAGAATACCTTCATCTTTCAGAGTGAAAACAAAAATGGTCTTTTAAAAATGTATTCATCTACAGACTACATAAAAAATAATCCTGGGAAAGAGGAGCCATTAGCGAAGAGGTATCTAACTGATTAATAAGACTTTCCTATCATGAGAAAAATGGAAAAAAAAACAGGCATGAATTTTCATAAGCCCTCATCCCAAAGATAGAATAGATTGTTTAAACCAGAAAGTAGAAGTTAGCACCTGTTAATGACTCATTTGTTGGCTCACAAGCTGTTAACACTCAAACAAACTGGTCGTTAAATGTGGTCATTACTTATTTCAATGCAAAATTTATTAGAGCCCCCATTTGAAGATTTAATGGAAGGGCAACCCTTGCCCTGCACACCTGGTATACCCCAAGGAGACTGGGGGGCAGGCTTCAAGCTGCCAGGTCTGGATTTTTTTTTTAAGTAATAATAATAATAATGGCCATTCTGTCGCATCAATTACCTATTTCCTTCAGCAATCAGAATGTTAGATGAGTTCTGATTCACAGCTTGATACCTAATAAGGACCACTTGAGTCTTCATTACTTTGTAGGACCATTATGGTTAAGTGGGTCTGATCTGCCTTCTTTACAAGCCTGCTGCAGACTCATTATTATTAGATAGACTTTCGATTAGGCTCAGAACATTTTTTCATCTTTTCAGCCTTTTGCAGATCATAAAAATAAGAGGAGAGAAAGCTGAGGATTCACAGTGACACCAACTTAGGGAAATTGGAGTTGGTGAGCAGCGAAGAGGAGATGTGGGTGGCTTTATTTGTTTCAGGTTATCCCCGCCCAGTATGATAGGGGAAAAAGTAGCCACCTAGAACCTGAAAAGCCAAAAATTCCCAAAGAATCTTTTTCATTGCACCTAAATCTACTTTCATTGGTGAATTATGCACAAATAATGTCAGTGGTGGGAAAAATTAAATCTCAGGAGACTTAGCTAACTCATTAGTAATTTATGTTTTATATTGAGGGAAAAGTTGGACAAAAGAATACTATGAACATCTCAGAGGGTGAGAGAAACCAGGTGCCTGAAGGTGTTTGCCTCTTTACCTCACATGCCTAAATCATTATGGAACTGGGGTTGCCAGATCCAGCAAATCAAAATACAGGACACCCAATTAAATTTCAGATAAAAGATGAATACATTTTAGCATAAGTATATCTCAAATATCACACAGAATATACTTAAGCTAAAGAGGTATTCATCAGTCATCTGAAATTCAAATGTAACTGGACATCCAGTATTTTATCAAGCAACCCCATGTGAGACACATGGCTATTGGAGAAAAGGAAATACTCTGGGGTCTATAGCTCCCCAAACTGGTGAATCACATAAATCACTCACAGAGAGTAAAGATGACCAAATTTCCCTGAAAATTGCGACCATGGAATTTGTTAAAGGTGGAAGTCCAAAGGCTTCGAAGATGATCACAAAGATGATGCTAACAATGAATCTTTGTGACTCCTAAAATCAAAGAGAAAATGGGAAGTAAATTGGTAGACTAAGAGCTGACAAAAGTTGGCCTCACCAGTCTCAACAATCTTTAATTTGAAGTAGATCCCAATCTCCCCCCATGAGCAGGAATGTGCTGGACCCCTGCCCTTGAGAAGTCCAAATCCAGTAGAGGGATAAAAACAGAGTTTAGAGTAGGACAGACATTATAGGGTGTCTTCTATGTTCCTAGCACCTCACCAAAATTCCCCATCCACTCTCTCATTTAGTCCGTGCTACAGTCTGTCCATGTAGGTGCTACCCTCTCACATCTGCTGATGAGGACACTGAGGTTACAGAAGCCCAATGTGACCAAGATGGCAGCGTTGGCCAGTGCCAGAGAACACATTCACACCCAGGTTGGTCTGGCTCCAAACACTTGTTATTTGTACTAAAAGCCCATTTCCAAAACTCACCATGTAAGTGGAACAAATTAAGTGTGGGAGACTTGTAATTGGGTTCAAGTGTCACTCTGGCACTTCCTAGCTCTGGAACCTTAAGGAAATTACTTACCTCTGTGTTTCCAAAGTTGCTGCTGCTTTACAACTACTATAATTGCCACTTACAGATAAAAAAGAAGAAAGGAGGAGGAAGAGGAGGAGGAGGAGGAGAAGTTCACATAATTAAAACACCACCAAGGTCAAAACAAAAGGCAGTCAACAGAGGAAACCTTTCCTCCCAAACCTGAATCAAGGATCCAGTTCCATTTTATACTTGAACTCCTCTCCTGTGTGAGAATGAAGAGCAGAGTCTCCAATTACTCCTCCCCTCCTGAAGGCATCTCCTCAGGGACAGCTATGTGTGGACATTCAGGGATGGTCCCAAAGGCTCTCCTATAACTTAGGGGAGGAAGAGTGAAAGTTTCTAGGAATTAGACCCATAGGCACATAATGTTTTATGAGGCAAAGCACATCTGATTTAAGGTTTATAGACACCAGATAAGCACTTTATAAAGTTAAACTAGCCCTCATGTCCAATATTTGTAGGCTAGCAATCATTTTACACATCTGTAAAATCCTCAAGAGTTTCCTCAGAATTAAATGAGATAATGTATTTAAAAATGCATTTGGCAATGTCTGGCTTAGAGTTAGAGCTCAATAAATGTTATCTATTACTATTATTATTATAAGTTCTCTCCTACCAGTTGTGAGCCCCTTTAGAGTGGGAACGATTTTGCTCTCTGTAGGACCAATATTTGCATAGTGCCTTGTTAAGAATGAGCATCATGTGGGTGTGTATGTAGATGGATGCATGGAGGGAGGAAAGGAAGTAGGGAAAAGTGGTTGGCTGGATACATGGGTAGATGAATAGATAAAGGGATAGGTGAATTCAGGGATGAATCTTCTAGCAATGAGGACTGAGAGAATCTTCATGAAGAAAATGAGAATCAAGCTAAACAGTTAATGAAGAAACCACATGACAACTTCCTGGCTTCCTACTTGTTTCATTCTTCTTTTCCTTATTTCTATAGATGACTTATAGGACACCAGCCTTTTTGGAAACTATACCATTCGCAAGGTGTAGCCAATCAATACAATGCAAGGTATACAGTAGATGCCTAATACTAATTCATTCAAAAATATTCATAATTAATTTTTTTCTCATGGAAAAAAATGTTGATGTGATGTAAACCACATTTAAACCCAAAATATCCATTGAGATAAAAATCATTTTAAAGCAAGTGGCAAGAAGGCAACAGGAAAGCTGAGAGTTTTTATGTGTCTTTGGATTGCCTGGATTTTAGAGATTAGTGTGATTTTTGGTGTGGCATCATTTAAAATAGAATAGTCAAGCTAGTAAAATTTGAGAAGTCTATTTTCATTTTCCCCGGTCTGTGCAAAGAAGAGAGATAGAAAGAGCACATGATAGGAAGAGAAACGAAGAACCTGAGTGAGAGAAAGACCAACAGACAGACAACATGAAAAAAGAGCCTGGCAGAATTAAAATGATCAGGAACTAAGAGGAAAGACTAAAGAGTTCAGGAAAGTAAAGAGGATTTCAATAATAATCATTTCCAAAGGCAGTAGAAGGTGGACAACCTTCCAAGGGAAGGTACACAAGGGATTAAAAATAAAGTGAACAGCTGCACATTCCTCTCTCAAACCCCAGCAGTGACAACCTGCCAGCTCTTGACCTTGCCCATGGAAAGGGCTACCAAAGGCACAAGCAGAGGGCTGGCTAGCCCTCAGAGGAGGGAGCTGGGCCCAGGGAACTTGAAAGATGAGCTAGCTCACTTGGGTCAGGGGGATCACCAACATTCTGGGGCCACCTTATAACCTATATTCAGTGGTTTTGAAGATCAAAAACTGCACTCTGAAGAAAGGAGTTCCTAACCTGTTGCCTGATGCCTGCAATTCAGCAAATACAGATGTACTTATTTCATTCAGTTCCTGGTTCTCTGTTAAAATGACGATCCCCTTGGCAAATAAACCTGAAATATTACCAGTTATCCATTGGCATTGTGAATAGGTATTGCGAAACATTTTCCAAAGATACTTTGCTAATAAGACAGGTTAAGAGATTTTTGAGTTCATGTTGAGGGCCACAGCCGAGTCGGATGACATGTGGCATTTTTGCCAGAAGTAGTGGTTGAGAGGTGACGCCAGCGAGCCATTAAGATGATGACTTTTGAGTTCTCGTGGAGTTCCCGTTGAGTTCCCGTTGAGCTCTCGCGGGGATTCCTGAAGAGTTCATGTTGGTTAAAAAAAGTTCCGGTGGTGGGAGTTCCGGTTGGTGTGTGGTGTTCCTGGAGGAGCCGCGTGGGTGGCGTTCGGGAGAGTTCCCGGGGAGTGTGTGTGGAGTGTGCTGGTGGAGTTCAGAAATAAAGTTTGTTCCTGCTTGAGTGGCTCGTGATTTGTGCCCAGCCAGACTGCGGCAAGTTCAGGAGGCCTAAAGAAGGGTCCAGCCTGGCATGGTGGCATACACCTATAATCTAGTGGCTTAGAAGACTGAGGCAGGAGGATCAGTGACTTCAAAACCAGTCTCAGCAAAAACAAGGCACTAAGCAACTCAGTGAGACCCTGTCTCCCAATAAAATACAAAATAGATCTGGGATATGCCTCAGTGGTAGAGTGCCCTTGAGTTCAATACACACACACACACACACACACACACACACACCCCACGCAAAAAAAAAAAAAAAAAAAAAAGGTCCAACAGGTCAAGAAAAGGGTCTATGGCACCAAAACCTGCCAGGATCTTTTGCCATTCTGCCTGGTCTCCATCTGATGCTGAGCTCTCACCTATAACAGGTTGACAAAGGCCAACCCCAGTAGGTGTTGTTGATTGTTCCCATGATTGTGCCAAATTCTCATAACTGAAAAAGGAAAACATACCCATAATATCTTTACCATGTATATCTGGTGGCTAAAATTCCCCTGAGCTCATCTTCCAAAAATAATTATGTATCAAGAATGACAAACGAGTGATAATTATTAGAACTTGGTAATGAATAATTAGTACCTTGAGGATCATAATATTCTCTCCATTTTGTATATGCTTTTAAATCTCCCAATAGAGAGTGAAATAAGAGTCATTTATAACAGGGTATGTTTCCACTGAATTAATTCCCACTGTTAAAATGAATGATTAAAGAATAAACAATCCAATCCCGTAGATGCTTTACCCATACCTACCCCAGCACAGAATGCATGGCTGCTTGGAAAGATTGAGTTACTTCTACTTGTGGGGCAAGTTAGCCTTCTTCCATTAGACTCAACTTTAATTTCCACTTCCAAGTGTTGGCAGCAGGTGGACACTGCATAAATTTCCACCCCTACTCAACTGGGGCTCTCCTCTTCCTGGCAAACCTTTCACAGACTGCCATTCCCATCCCTTAGATCTTCACTTTTAGCCTGGTTCTTTATGGTTCCTCCACTGTCTGTATAGCTTTTGCCATTAGCTACTCTCCTAATCTTTCTTTTGCCTCACAGATTCCCTAATTCTGAGAAAATAAGGATGCTTCTTTTTTCTCCCTCCTCACCAGTCAATGTGTTCATCCTGTGTAATTAATTAATACACTCCGCTGCTGGATCTTTGTCACATGATAGCTGGCAATAGTTAACCCTGTGCTGTCTTTGCCTTGTTAGAAGCAAAAGAAAAAAAAGACAGCAATCCTGATGCTTCCTGTTAGGAGAGAGAGGGAGAACTTCCAAGACATGATATATAATCAAACAGGATTCCTAAATTGGCACTCATTACTCTCTGGAGCATATAAGGTAATATAAACATATAAGGGCATATAAACATATTTATGAAACAACTCAGAGACAAAAAAAAAACCCTTTTATTGGGAAATCTTTATTTCTGTATTTCACTTGGAAACTTGTAGAAATAATGACTGATCTGGATTAAATATTAAATTTAAAAAAATAGTAAAGACCAACAAATCTCAGTGTGTGATCAGGCAGGAAGACTGGCTAGCCTTTAATAAGCAGGTGCTGGTCATAAAGGCCTGACCCAAAGAGCCAGGGTCAAGTCTGACCCATCTTAAATTTCTGCAGTATCAACACTTGGGTTCACTCAATGGGTCACGGAGCAAGAGAAACTACAAACCAAATGAAAGAAACCAATTCAATACTCTATCATCAGTGCTCAAAAACAAACAAACAAATAAACAAAAACCACTTTGAAAGCAGCTAGCAGGTTTGCTAGACATGCTCTATAAAGGAAGATCAAAATCCCAAATGTCTCCTAAATGCAGGAAATAAAATCAATCCTCTCTAATTTTACTATCTCTATGAATTCTTTTTTCAAACCTTCCACTCATCATTATGTCTATGAGATTAATCCACATTGTTTCATGCCTATTATTTCACTTTTAATTGCTATGTCCTTTTATAATTGTATGAATAACACTACAGTGTACCATCTATTCTATTACTGATGTACCTTTGGTTATTATGACTAAAGCTACCACGAATATTCTTGTGTCTGTGGACCACACGCTAAGGAGGGGATCCTGTCACCTGCAGTAGAGTAGATAGACACTGCTTTGAGCAATCTAACAATTTAGTAGACCCTTTGATTTACTATCTTGCATAATTCCTCCTCTCCTGACTTGGACCACCTTTACTGTCCTATGGATTCCTCTTCCTCCAAGATTTTTACCTTGATTTCTTCCTTTCATCCCCTTCCTGTGCCTTTTAGTGACCTCACACATTCTTGCATATTTAACTCTCTTTGTATTTGTTTAGCTACATCCTGACTTTATCAGAAAGCATCAGTTACATTCACATCTGGATGTTCTGTAAGTGGTGGAAACATGCTGAACCAAACCCATCTTCCTCTCCTCTCATCCTCCTCATTTCTCCCTCAGCTCCTCCTGATCATTCAGGTAACTTGGCCATGCAGGTAACCTTGGAAGCCCACCCCCTAAAGAAGAGTGAAATCCTACCAATGGCGTTGTCACAGCAGACCCAAAGGGGGCTGTAGTTCTCCTACAAAACAGTCCCAGCTGTTAGTTTTTGTATCTTCAATATTTAAAATGGCTACCAACTGAGAAAATGATTTTTATGTTTCCCATCTCTCAAATCAAAACACTGTACTACATGGCCCAGTACCTAACCACTGCCTTTAAATTCCATTTCTAAAAGGAGCATTTTTTTCTTTTAAGAAGGGGTGTTTGAAAAGGGAAAAGACAATTTATAGAGCATTTAAGAGCGCAGCCGTGATCAAATAGACCTAAGGTTCAAGTCCTTCTTCTGCCATCTCGTAACTGTGTGACTTCAGGTAACTTGCTTTCCCCACTAAGCCTTGGTTTCTTCATCTATAACATAAGGATAACCACTACCACCTTGCCAGTGTGCTGTGAAAATTAAATGAGCTCAAGAGAGTTCGTACAGCACCCGGCACGTCTACACTCATTAATGTGGTTGGTGTGGCTGTTGTTGCCAATTCTCTAAGTGGAAAAACTAGATAAATTGCAACTCTTCATTGTCCCAGAGAGGTTGCCACTGGACAAACAGCAATTTCAAAGTTCTAATTTCTTTTACTTTGCTCTCTGAATAGCTCAAAAGGGATGGCTAAGCTGTGAAAAATGTTCTCAGCCTGGTCAATTTGAGGTATTTCATTTCACGAATCTGTCTGGAAACTGCCAGCTCATTTCATTGATCAATGGCCATCCCAGTGATGGTGTTTAAGTTATTACCATCCTAAACTAAAGCTGAATGAGATCCTGAGGAACAAGAAGCTCCAAAAGGCACCCTGACTCCTTCAGAGATACTGCTGCTCTAGAATCATGCTTCCATTCATCGTATGTGCAATTTGCATTTGTAGACAGACTTCTTTCTCTCACTGGAATTTTCTCCACCAGCTCGCAGATAGGTTTTTGCAGCAGCCTCAAAAGATACTGTCTGTGCATGCATTTGCAGCTATTCAGTCTCACCTTCAAAGCACCCTGGTTTTTAAACCACAAGCTGGCCTAAGCAGGAACTGTGTCAATCAATTGATCAACGAAACACACATCAAATCCCTGCTTGATGTACAGTGCCAGGAATTTTAACACAGGAAAATATAAAAAAGAAAACACATTCTGTAGTCTCAAAGATTTTAAGAACCAAAACAAATTAGTGGGTGCTAATGAGGTGGCTCAAATTGTTATCAAGAAATAAATAATAAAAAGGAGAACTCGCTTTTAGTTTCATGATCCCAAAAACAATGTTCACCAATTTCCTTCCTTCCCTCATCCCTTTGACAGACTTGAGGGCAGAACTGCACAAGGTGGGTGTCTCATAAATGCTGATAGATAAATGCTAAGACATGTATTATTAACATTTGTGAGTTGCCATTATTTCTTTCAAAAAATTTCATTGCAAGCAGAAGTTTAGATGCTGATTCTTCGCAAACAAGTGTGATTTAGCATCAAACACAGTGGAAAGGTTATAGGTTTGGAGGGGGTGGGGTTACTCAGATGGGGGTCAGACTCCCAGCTCAACCACCTACAGGTCATAAATCCTGAGTAACGTAGTTTACCTCTCTGAGTCTTGATGACCTCGGCTGAAAAACTCAAGTAAGTCCATCTCTTTAACAAGATTATTGTCAGGGTTAGACACAGTGTAAATAAAATATACAGTGGTACATAAGAGAGCTAAATAAATTACATAGATTACCATGTCTCTGTTGAACAAATAAGGACTACTCACCCTCCTCCTCTGTTCCCTCCCATGGTGGATGGAGTTAGGATGCTGAGCTCAGAAGACATCCACAGTTGTAAATAAAGCTCCAAATTCTCCTTTCCTCTATCTCATCTTGCCTTAACAGTAAAAAGATAAAACACAGTAATAGGAATTAAGAAACTATGGGAGGGCTGGGATTGTGGCTCAGTGGTAGAGCGCTCGCTTAGCACAGGCGGGACCCAGGTTCGATTCTCAGCACCACATAAAAATAAAGGCATTGTGTTGTGTCCATCTACAAAAAAGATTCTCTCTCTCTCTCTCTCTCTCTCTCTCTCTCTCTCTCTCTCTCTCTCTCTCTCTCTCCCCCTTTAAAAAAGAAAAGAAACTATGAGAAACTACCCAACTTCAACTTCAATTTAGGACTATCCATACAACCTTTCTGAAAATGATTCTAAATAGAACATAAATTAATATTGAGGAATTATATTGTCCCACTGATAATTGTTCACCAAGACCAATTATACCAAGAATCAGTGAAATCCATAGATTCTATCATCAGGAGGAAACCACATCTCTTCCATTCATTCCTTCATTCATTCACGTCACTCATACCAAGATGGTACATCTCCAATTTTTTTTCAGTTCCAACAGATGTTGTGCAGATTAAAGCAAAGTGACAGGAAAAGTATATCCCACCAAGAAGTCACACTGTTGCTATGGGTAGGGATAAGCGTGAGGACACACACAGAAATAAGCATTTTCTTCTCATCTGTGCATTGAACCGGCTCTCTGGGTGGCTGTTTAAGGACTGGGAAAACATCAGGTTCAATGAGAGACAGAGCCTCCCTTTCTGGAAATGGAACTTGGACAAAGTTTGGGGAATCTGGGAGGCCCAGGGAAAGCAAGGCTTATCGGCACAGCGAGACCAAGGTTCTGATGAACCATAAAGGAGAGGAAACAGCACGTTCCTCTGATTCATGCAAAAACCATTTACTCTCGGTCCTTCTAACCATTAACAGTCTAAAAACCTGGCGCAACTGGTCTCCAGAGCCACCCTGTTCCCGCACCACATCCAGCGGTCCCGTGCCCAGCTGACGTGGAAACCAGATCAAAAGAGAACCTGAGGTAGCGGCACTCTCCCCTAACTGTTGACAGATGGAGAAGGGAAGCCACATAAATGCTCTCTCTTGTGTCAGCACTATAAAAATGTCGGGCTGACCCATGAAAGATGGAGATGGAAGCCCAGGCAGCCATTAGGAGCCAGGCCTCACTTGGAGCCATAACTCACTCCTGTGGTATTATGAAAATGGTTTTATTGCAGTGGATTACTTCCCCCCCCCCCCCCCCCCGCAAAAATTGCTGCTTATCAGCGTCACAGAAATCAAGCTAAAAAACTCCCCACCTCTTCTCTCTTCTAATACAATCCCTCCCTCTGGCCAGAAACTTAATAAAATGGAACATTTCGTTATTCCGGTTTGCATACCTCTTTTGAAGCTGAAACTGTCATCTCCAGTGAGCCCTCTAAAAAAGGCCAGTATTAAGGTAATTTGATTGCCTCTAGTGTTTGCTCAGACACATCTGAATGCTGGAGGAGCCACTCAACATCCAGGTCTCTTGCTGGACCAGATTTGGGAGTTGCAAAGGGGAAGGAAATCACTCAAAAACAGCATTTTCCAATTCCTTCAAAGTACAGTTTGGATACGGCTTTTTCATGAGCTATTAACTGCCTGTCGGATTCCTTAAGAGGGGAAAACAAAACCAGGTGTATTCAGAATTCATATATTCTACAAATAGCCCGGCCTGTAAGACCTCTTTGTTTCCTAAGGCCCACGGGTGATTCTCATCGGTAGGTCTGGGCAATAAGAACCCCAGATAGAGATTGTTGTCTCCTACAATGGAGGTTTTCAAAACCTTCCATCACATTCAGACTGAACCTGTTGTAGATTAACACACACAGTTAAACTTCACACTGTCCCCACCCTCATACAGAGTATAAAATTTTCACAGGTATCTAGAATCTCAGACCCCCAGCATACTGAATCCAAACCTGCATTTCTACCAGGTCTCTAGATACCTGTAAAAGTAACAAAGTTTGAGAAGCAGTGGCTTATGTCACAGCAGCAATATTTTTGACTCACCTGACTGCCCAGATTATCCAGCTAGTCACCAGTGAGCATGCACTAGGTAAGTCTTCACATTACACACAGCCACAGGTGTGACTGCCAGTAAGATATGATCCCTACCTTCTGAGAGTTTAGCATCTGGAAAGACTACAATAAGAATGTTTAGTGTCTAAAAAGCATTGAGCAACCTCAGAAAGGGCCCTCACACAAACCTAAAGCTTTCAAGTAGCAAGCATCAGATGTCTTGGACCCTCTATTTGCACTGTATGTCATTGTCCCCTATTAGGACAAGCAGGCCTTCTACCTGAGACCTCTTTGAAGAGTACCCACGATTCTGTCTGCTTTAACACAGCAATCGGAGCACATCTAGTTCTAACTCCAACTCTTCCAAATGTGTGAAGGCCTGGCCCACTACCCTTTCAAGCAGTCCAGCCCTCTGCAAGTTTCTCTAGAACATCTGCACCACACAAATAAAGGCAGTTAACAAAATAAGATTTTTAAAATATCATTTATCCCATTCATGTGGTGGCAGAGACACTTACCACTACTGCCTCTATGTTCTCTGCATTTCTCAACTCAGTTGCAGTTGAGAAGGGCACTGTGACTAGTTTGGGCCAATAAATTGTAAATTGCCCCTTCTGGATTGAAGTATTTAAGAGCCAGGATGCAATGTTCTTCCCATGGTTCAGTGAACAAAGGGGAAGATCTGTGTTCCGGTGGTACATACCTATAATCACAGCTACTCAGAAGCTGAGGCAGGGGGATCACAAGTTTAAGCCATGCTCAGCAACTTTATGAGACTCTAAGCAACTTAGCAAGAATCTGCCTCAAAATTAAAAAAAAAAAAAAAAGAGTTGGGGATGTAGCTCAATGGTAAAGAGCCCCTGGGTTCAATCCCCAGTGCAAAAAAAAAAAAAAAAAAGAATCTGCAAAGGAAAAGAAGAAGAGGAAGAAATGTGGTAAATGTGATCCTGATGGCATAGCAACAAGACCCAAGCAATCTAAATCTTTTGGAAAGGAGCTTCCTGGAGAACTAAAAGCAACAGTAGGAGAATTTGTATAAGGAACAAATAAACCTTTATATTTTTAACCACTGAGAGTTTGGGATTCTTTAACAGAGCATAATCCAGCCTATCCTGACTTGTACACCTTCAAACCTCTTCAATTTATTTTATTTTGTTGCATTAAGTTTTATATTAGTCATCCAAATTTATTGTTGGATAAACTGTGGAGAAATGATTCAACATACCAATGATTTTCCCTCAGGCCTTCTCAGGTAAAGTGCACTCATTTCATTTTTCTTAAAATAATGGTTAAAAAGCAAAATGAGACTTGCCCTTTTTATGTGGTGTTTTGTGTTATTGTTGATTTCCATTTAATTACCTCCTTGTCCTAACCTCAAAGTTGGAAAAATTATTGTCTATTGGAAATGTTAAACAAAGGTAGTTCCCAAGGTAGGCAGTGATTATATCTGAAGTAGCAGATGAAAGCAATGATCTGAGCAGGTCAGTCACCACACGTTAGGAGACAACAGCTTTGGACCCCAGGTTTCCTCTTCAGGCTGCCTGAGCTGGGGGAGAAAATGCCCTGGTTAGTTAATCCTCCTCTCATCAAATGCATAGGTCCTGTGCCTAATAGTAGGCTTCTCTCTTCTTGGCAATAACAATTCACCCAAAGTTTTCTTTCTTCTGATTAAATTTACCTAATCTCGACAAGAATAGCAAATCAAAAAGCTATTTAATGTTTCATCAATATGCACAAGCCCAGCTTCTGCCTTTAAATAACATGTAAATAATAGTTAAACTGACTATTCCAGAATCGTCTGCCTCCCTGCCAAAATGCTCTTTTGAAGGAATGAGTTTTTCATTTCTCGCTTTTCACTAGCCTTTAAAATGAAGAAAAAAAAATGGTTCATGCCTACAAAAAATACTCTAATAAAATAACTGGGTATTAGCCATCTGGTTTAAAATGCTAAGAACTCAGGGTAATTCTGATTTAGGCTTGAAATTCTGCTCTACACTGAGCCTATTAGGTATGGTTATGGGAAAAGCCCAGATTGCCTGGCAGGTCAGAACGCCCACTCTTATGAAGACCCCTCAGATAATCTACTACCTGGGCCAGGTTGTGCAGAATGAGGACGGGGAAGCCCTGCTTAACCGACAGGTGACTGTGCACAAGAGGGCTTTGGAGAGAAACCTTTTTCGTTGTCTCTCTTTGAAATCTATAATCAGATGATTTTGAACAAGTGATAAGGCTATCAAAGTAGAAGATAAAAGGCAGCCATACCTAGTTCTAGAAAGTATGAGTGAAGACAAATATTATGGTATAGAAATACAAGGCAAACAGAAGAAACAGAAAGAGAGGAAAAAGGGAAAAGACTGAGGAAAGAAAAATTCAGAGAGATATTGAAGGATGACAGCTTAGATGGACCCCAAAACTATGCTGCCATGTGATCAAGGACTGCAGCTTCTGCTTTGTGCCTTCTCCACTCCCCCAAAGTCCAGCAGAGAGCTGAAGGTGCAGCTGGCCCGTGACTGACAGACAACATAAATTAATGACACCATAAACCAGTCTAGTTGAGGCTAGGAAATTTGGGATTGAATCTCGAGTTTCACAGCCGATGCTGAACCAAGGTTCCCAGAGAATCATGGTGACAAAAGAAACCTCCCAGCCAGTTACACAGAGCAAAGCATTTCCCCCAAGTCCTTGGCAGCTATAAAGACCTGTTTGATGCAAAAAGGGAGAAGGAAAAGAAGAAAGAATTCCTTCCATGGTCTTCCTGACAGCTGGCTCCGAGACTCCCAATGCAAACAGACCAAACTGAACATCAGTGGGAGGAAAGCCATGGCTCAGTTCTAACCAGGGATGACAGGAGTTGCGACTTGCCTTCTCGGCTGGTAGTTCATTGTGACTTAAAAAGATGACTGTGTCATGCTGCCTTATAAAATCTGATTTAAATGCCTTAGACCAGCATTACGTGTCCTGTTAAAGTCCATTTGGATGCCCAGAGGCTAACCAGCTTATGGGCACCTCTGCTCAAGGGCTCCGGTTCAGACTACAGCCTCTCAGACGTGGGACTCAGCTCCTTTCCCTGGACATGCAGACATGCATTCACAGTACAGACCCCCGCTCACTGGTGAAGTCCCTGTGAAGCATGATCCCATGAAGACAGGTGGTGTTAAACAAGTAAGCATCAATACAATCTACATGATGGATCCTATTTTTGAGAATTCTGCCAGGCTTTTTCTAGTTCTTTCTCTTCTTTTCCTCCTTCCCTATTCTCTTATACCCAAAACAGCAAAAAATAACACATTCTCCTCTTTCTTTAAAATCCCTCCTTTTTTTTTCTTCCCTCGCCTTCCAGAAACTTTCCTGAGATCTAATTTTTACTCTCAATGACCTACCACATTACTTCACAAAATAAAATCAGTCCTTTCCTAAAGAGATAAATTTCGGTGCCAACTGTTAATACATTCTCTTGTTCTAACCTATATTATATAAAGAACATTGGACAGAACTCCTTGAACAAAATTATCTCCCTTATTCAAGGCCTTCGCTTCATTAGCATTGTCCTTTCTAACAAGACATCTTTAGGAGTCAAATGCTCATGAAGTCCCCTGTATGTAGGCTGCTTATATCTCTGACCATGTCTATCTCTATAACTGCATCTGTGTTTAAATCTATAATTATATCTATGCCCTTAGCTTGCCTACCAGCAAAGCCCAAGCTACAAGGAAAACACTGTGTCCTTAAAGGTTCAGGAAAGGCAGAAGGGGTGGGGCGGAAGGGAAGAAGGAATCACCACCATCAAAAAAGAAAGAAAAGGACACAAAAAATCAATTTGCCAGTCCTGCAATCTGGCGAAAGCCAACCCTGAGTATTCCCTACTGAATCCATCCAGAAGTCCCTTTGCCTAATCCTCAGCAACACTCCCTGTCACCTCCTTCCCTGCAAACCAGGTGAATCAGGCCCCCGTAGGCCTCCTCTAAGCCCAGCCTGCCCCACAATCTTCTCCCTACTTGTCTGGAGACTCAGGCAGAGGACCAACTGCTGGAGGAGAGGGAAACAATTAGGCAGAGGATGCCCCTCCTTCTTGGCCTGCGGCTGCCCAGCCAACATGATTAGCATAATTACAATATGTTCATCCAGCACCAGGATGAAAACTTGGGCAAGGGGGGAGTGTTAACACACACAAGCCAGCCACACAACAGTCGGGCTTTGTAATTAGCTGAACAGTTCCTCTTTTAGAGCTTTCCTGGGATACTCCCAGGAAGCCACAGGCTCCAGACAGAACCTCGGGGACCAAAGGCAACAGCAACTCTGAAAGCAGGAATGCAGAATTCCTGCCTAAAAGCAGGGCGCTGAGTGTCCCCTGTCCTGGAGGTAGCATTTGCCATCATGAAGTGGAAAGTGACATCTCTAGACCTTTCCCAATGGACATAAAGGAAGCACTTTTTTCATGCTTGACTATCCCTTCCTAACTAGCCTGAAGTAAGTCCTGACGTTTCTGGGCCCCAATTTCTTTATTGCCAAAAAAGAAAAATAACCCATGCCTAATAGATTACACAAGGTTATTGAAAGAAAGAATCAGATAACAACTAGCAAACCTTTAAATAGCAAGAATACCAAGTAGCAATGATGACCTAGAAAGCACACTGTGAGGATTTGAATACCAAAGTCATCCCAGGTCTAAAGGCCTGTTCCTGCCCTCTCAGCCCCAGGGGAGGGATTTTTAGCAGATTCATCCTGGCAACTCCCTTTCACATCCCTTCACCACTGTACAGTAAAAACGGACTCGGCTTGTTTTGCAGCCTTTCTCCTATCACAACAAACACAGAAAATTCTATTTGTTGTAAGTCCCAGAGTAAATGGTTGTTGATGACAACCCAAGCCCCACCCTGCCACCTGCAAACACTGATGGGATCAATAACTCCACATCTACCTACACTCTCCTGAGGCAACACGGACTTAGACTCTTCACTTGGGCCTGTACATGTCCAATGGGTAACCAAAAGCAGGATTAAAAAACTTGGCATCTCTGCCTCCATTTTATATCTGCTCCTTTGGTGACACCTTAGATTTCAGGAACAATAATTCTGATCAATAAACATCTTATGATGAGTTGAAACTTCCCTTACTGGCAACATCAACTTTCCCATAGTGGTCAAAGCCCTGCCTGACCAATCCTGAGATGATCAACCAGACCACAGTCCAACACTGCTTGACTATACATGTTTCTGGTCCCCCTTTTCTATAAAATATGGAAACTCATGTCTGTATTCCCCAAATAGGCCTTAATTTCACTTTTCTTCCCAATGTCGTATATTGATTAAATTTCCTTTCCTGTTTTCACTATCACTTTTTCTGCTTGGTTTTGGGGGCAAGTGGCTGGGCCAGATTGGTTGGGATTCCCCAGAGTCTGGTCTCTAGCCTAGAACTCTGATGACACTAAGTCCCTCTGTATTGTTGAGGGGCTCTGCTCTATATCAACACTTTGTTCTAATGGTTGTGTGATTGGCTGGTTTTTTTCATTATGTTTTTTAACAGACATAGCACCCTGTGATTCTGGAACATACGGTTTTTCAAAGCAATTGTTCTCAACCTTGACTATATATTAGAATCACTGGAAAACTTAATAAACCTAATGCCTGGGCAACACCCCCAAGAAATTCTAATTTAACAGTTCTGGGGTGGGGCCAGGGTATTAGGTGAGTTTAACATACAGTCACAGTTGAAAAGCTTTGCTCTAAAGAAGCATTTCTCATGCCTTAAAGTACAATCAAATCACCTGGGATCTTGTTAAAATGCAGATTCTGATTAGTAGATTTGAGAGCTGGGCCTGAGTTCCTTTATCTCTAGTATCTCCCTGGAGATACTCACAGAGAACACTTTGAGTAGCACAGGTCTAACGAAGTATTGGACTCACATTTGAGCATGCCTCCTAATCTCAGGGAAGACCTTTCTATAACAGAATGCCAGGCTCTGCTCCAGTTTCTGATTCTGCAGGTCTATGAAGGGGTCAGATAAGTTGCATTTTCCACCTGCTTCCAGGTAATACTCATGCCGCTGGTCCAGGAACCACATTTTTGCACGCTACTGGTATAAAACATGAGTATGGAAAATCCTAGTCTTCAAGAATAAATGGGTGATATTTTGCAAACTAGAGAAATTCTCATGGTGCAAACACTGAAACTACCCCCCCACACACACACACACAAAAGAAAGCCCAGAATAAAGCTGACTCCAAATGGAGAGGAATACAAATTACCTTTTGAGGTGTTCCAAACTGAAAGCATCTGGAAAGAATGGTATGGAGCCCTCCTTTAGAAGAGGAGGCTTCTTATCTCCCTGTGTTACAGATTCAAGGAAAGGAAAGGAGGTTCTCCAAGGATGGGCCCAGAGGTACTCTACAGACACTAGGTTTCCCGTCATACTCTGGCATCTTACATGATTCCATTCGCTGGCTCTCAACCAAATCAAGCATCCTATTCCTGAAAGCTTAAGAGGCTCACCCTACCTTTCCTTCTGAGCATAGCACATCCCCATATCATACCAGCACCCGTGAATCACTACACTGTCCACCTGAAGCCCATGGGTTCCACATCCTTTCAGATTCTCATGAGTTTCAACAGGAAAGAAAAGAATGAAGCTAGCCCAAGTTGAGAGAAGAGAGGCTTTGAAACAATGAACCTAAAGTGCCTTGGAAATGGTGCTCAGCAGCTCCTGGGTTTGCCAACCTTCATTTGCAGGGCTGCTGGTAATTGAGCATAACGACTACACCCTAGCCAGTTTTCATCATTTGATCTGGACAGCTCCCAGGTAACAAGCTCCAACGGGGAGGGCTTGATCGTTATCAAGCCAGAGCGAAGGAGGCCTTCAGCAAGGCTGGCAGCAGCAGCTCGCGTGTGATGCACGTAGAGAGATTTCCAGCTCCAGGATGTCCCAGAGGAAAAACCTGTTAACTCTGCAGCCAGAAAGCCAGGATGGGCCAGGAAGCTCCGGAGCCTCATCACATGATAATCATTTGATAGGATGTCCTGCCCAGCCCCAGGGCAAGCTCACCAGGATTAGCACTGCTGTGTGTTCATGGGCAGCCTTGACATGCATCATGGCACCCCTGAGAGCAGGAATTTGGTCGTGTGAATAGCTACAGAGCAATTAACCAGGGTCAAGCCAGGGTCTGGTTTCAGAGAAGCCTGCCAAGGGACCCGTATCACATTCCAGACCCCCAGGAGCTGGGTACAGTTACCTTATTCCTCTTGGTCGTGGCAGTCAGATGATCTGCTGAATAGGGTACCATTTGGCTGTGGATACCAGGCTACCATTTGGCCTTCACGTTTCCCTTCAATCAGACCATTGAATCTATAATCACAAAGAAAAAGATCCCCAATAGTGAACAAGAAGGATGAAGCCTGACATGTTGGGTAAACCTAGGACCTCAGCCAGGAGATCTGTATTCAGATATTGGCTCCAGTACTTAACTACTTTCTAATACACAGGAAAAACACTTAATCTTTATGGATCTCAGTTTTGTCATCTGTGAAATGGTAATAAAAACACCTACTGACGGTGTATGAATTAAAGAAAAATTTCTTTAAATTGCCTGAAACACATTAGATACTTTACATTACTGTTGTTATTACTGTGATTTTTAACTTTCAGCTAATTTTATAAATAGTGTTTCTATTCCTGGTTCCAACCTCTTTTACTTCTGCCAGGGTTCTATAATGCTCTCCAATACAGCAGCCAAAGGAGATTATTCTGTTGAATAAGACCAATAGATACAAATGGTTAAGTTCCAAAGAGAAATGAATTTCAACCTAGAAATCTAGAATTTAGTGACTAAAGCAGTGAAGTTTTCAATTTGGTTCTTTCACCAGCATTTATTGGGTCCCTCCGTTCTTAAATGTCTATAGGAACTTCAATAAGCATCTACCAACCAAACTTCTTCACCTGGAATTCAAAATCAAAGATCTCTGCTTTCTGCCCCCGCAACTAGAGTAACTAGATACACAACCATAAGACAGAGCAGGACTCATTCTAGTCTCTCTGAACCCTCCAACAGAAGAATCTTAGGCTTAAAATAGTTTTCCCTCTTCACAAATTAGGCCAATTCTGATAGGACTCACTGCAACTAATACAGCAGCAAGAGGTTCTTGAGTGAGGAGCTGTGAAGGGAAATGAAAGGCCGGCTCTCAGGAGCTCAAGGAGCAAGACTCACAGATGTGGCTGAGCTAGGGAAAATTACTCAGCAGAAAAGCTCAGGCCATGTGTGAATGTGGTTGAAGTTCTACCGGTGGGCAGGCGTGATTGGCAGCACATGGCCACAGGACATGATGAAATAGGGTTTGGGGAGCATTTTTCAGATGATTGTATTCAAGTTGGATTAGGTAGTGTGACTCTAGGGGAGTGTTGAAAGGGAAAACCAAGCAGGGATACCAGTAGAAGGGCCCTGCAAGGAGAAAATACCCCGTAAGCTATGGCACTAAGCACGAAAACATTTCGAATTAATGCTGTTAACAATGGAAACTCCCTCTCCAGCAGTGGAATGGAGAGGGCAGATGAATGTGAAAAGCACAGTACAAAGAGTGGAGAGGAATGGAAATCCGGTGCCAGTCTAGGAGATGTAGTGCAGATTCCTAAGAAGAATAATTTCCAAAAGCTCTTTACTCCACAGGATTAGTCTAAGATGCTTGGCATTGCCCGTGTGTTTGCCACATTATAGGGACAACTCTATCCTAGAAAGACCAGATAGCCAGGTGCTGTGGCACACGCCTGTAATCCCAGCAGCTGGGGAGGCTGACACTGGAAGATTGCAAGTTCAAAGCCAGCCTCAGCAATTTAGTGAGCCCTAAACAACTCAGCAAGACCCTGTCTCAAAATAAAATATTTAAAAAATGGCTGAGGATGTGGCTCAGTGGGGAAGCACCCCTGGGTTCAATCCCTGGTACTAAAAAAAGAAAGACTAGTGAATCTGGGCATTGTGGTACACCTGTAATCCCAGCAATTTCGGAGGCTAAGGCAGGAGGATCACATACATTTTCGAAGCCACCCTAGGAAACTTAGTAAGACCCTGTCTCAAAATAAAAAATTAAAAAGGGTTTAGGATATATCTCAATGGTGAAGCTCCCCAGCTTCAATTCCCAGCAATTGAAAAAAAGACTAGTGTTGCCAGAATTAGAAAATAAAGATATGAATGATGCTTACTCACTGATTATCTGAACTCCAAATTTGACTCAAGTGTCCTTCTTTTAACTGGCAACCTGAGAAATGCCCCTCTAGAATTTGAGAGCCAAAGTCATTGTTTCAAAAAGCCTTTCCACCAAACATAGGTCGATCCTATCCTTATTTTCCAGTCTAAAATCACTATGGATGGACCATCAGCCTCCATATCAAAGTTCCTTATTGAAAGTGAAACAATTCAGGGCCCATAGCTGGAAAAGTCAGATTTCTTGGCAATTCACTGTCTTGCCCTCAGGGTCTAGTTACTGGGAAAGATATTTTTAAAACTGAAATGATATTTATAAATCTTTATCCTAGTCACAGCAAACAAGAATACCCATGTTGCTCAAGCAAGAGGCTAGACTAGCAGAAAGGAACAGGGAGAAGGCTACGCCATGGGCCACTCCTGCAGCTCTTCTTCCTGCTCCCTGCCATTGCCAAAAAGAACCTTCATGGCTGGCAGCAAGGCTGCTAAGCCTGGGCAGGAAAAGGAAGGCTAGACTTCAGCCAAGTCAGGGATTTATGGCCATTTGGGGAACTCTGGTGCCATTTGAGCAAATTTTCACTTGAAACAAGTTTTTGGGGAAAAAAAATGTCTTGCTATTTATTCCTCAGCTGCTCTCACTTCCCAGGAAAAGTAAATCTATGTCCTTGTTTCCCTCGCTCTATAGCATCAGAGAGTTAACTTCTCATTTGCCTCTCAGGCCAACTTAGGGTTCAAAGCATATTCACTGTAAATGAAACCATCAACTATGAACTCCCAATGAGCTTTACAAATTCTGAGATGGGGATCTGTGCTCCTTATCTAGCTACACACACGCACACACACATTTGCACGTGTGTGTGCGCACACACACACATGCATCCAGGCTTCTGGATTTCTCTGTTTCATGCGAAGTCTCCTCTGACTACAGCAGCAATAAATAGTGCACAAAAAGCAAGGAGGAATTGCAAGACCTTCTTTCCTTCGTGACCCCTAACCACTCACATCTTTACTGCATCACTCTCTCAATCAGCTTCTAATACAGGCTCTATGCCCTTCCACTTGACCTTGACTTCCTTTGACAGTGTCAACATCCTCCTCCATGAAACAAATCCTCCCTTGGTTTTCATGGCACTCCAATTCTTTCCCCCATATCTTTCCACCTTGTCTGCATGCCCCATATCATAGTTCTTCCAGAATATACAAAAATCAATAGTTTCCCTTTAGGAAAACCAGATGTAAAACAGGATGGAAAAAAATTTCCCTTTCCAATAGCAAAAAGAAATGCAAAATATCTAACAATGAACTTAAAGAAATGTGCAAAGTCAATGTAAAGGAGAAGACTTTACTGAAAACCAAAAAAATCGAATAAATTTTAAGAAAGCTTATTCTTAAACAAGAAGATTAATTTTTATAGGGATGTTATAAAAATTTATTTACCTAATAATTCAACTCTAACTAAAAAAGTCTAGCAAGATATTTTGACTTGATAAATTAATAATAGTCAATCTGAAAAAAATGTGAGAAAATTCTAAACACAAAGAGTAATTGAGGATGACTTACTCATACCAGATATTAAAATATATTACAAAACTATTTATTAAAACTATATAATATTTGAATAGGCAAGCAAATGAACAGAATAGAGTCTAGAAGCAAACCTAAATATGTGAACATTTAGAATATGATAAAGAGGACATTCCAAATTACAAAAAAAAAAAGAACAACAACAAAAAAAGAAACAAAAGCATGAATAGGCAGTTTGAACAAAAAGGTCACAAATAAATGCATGAAAAGTGGTCATCTTCTCTCATATTAAATAAATGCAGATTAAAACAGGGAGATATCATTTTCATCTTCAAAAACAGTTTAAAACTTTGAAAATACACAGCTTTCATAAGTCAATAATAAAAAAGCACACTCATGGTTTTTGGAGCTGAGCATATAATTAACACAATTTTGGAGAATAATTTAGTAACATCTACCAAAATTTCCTATGCATTTAACCTTAGCTGTATCAATTCTATGAGACAGGATTGGAGCCATCAATAAATAGTACTTGTAACCCTTGCACAGATATGTATATAAGAAAATTCATTGGAATGTATTATAACATAGCAAACTTCTGATACAGCCTGAACATCTGTCATAGGTGAGTGAAATTACAGTGTTATGCCATGGAACACCCACTATACAACTGACAATAAAAACAAGATAGTTCTAAATATACAGACATTAAAAGATGTCAAAATATACTGTAATGTAAAAAACCCAAATCACACAACAATTTGTATTATATCATCCCATTTATGTGTGCCATTACATGTGCATAAATATACATATGTATATGTGCTTACATATGTGCAGAAAAGTCACTAACCCTCTGGGAAATGGAACACAAGATACTGGAAAAGACAACTCTTGCTTTATTCTCTCCTATACAGCTGTAATTTTTGCTTTTTACCATAAGTGTGTAGTAATTTTTTGATTAAAAGGAAAAATAACATCATTCTGATTTAAAAAGATATGCCCCAAGGTTCTGACCATGGATATTCCAAGTACAACTCAACTCAGCAATATCAAATTAATGAGATGAATGTAGATTTTTGCAATTCTTGAACTAAAAGGAACTTAGATACTATGTTAGTTCGTTGGGTTGGTAGTACCAAAATACTTGAGACTGGAAAATTTATGAACAGTGGAAAGTGATTGCTAATGGTTCTGGGGACTGAGAAATCCAACATCAAAGCACTGGCACATTTGGTGTCTGGTACAGGTGTGTTCTTCACGGACAGCACCTGCTATGTATCTTCACATGCAAGAGGGCAGACAAACTTCCTTGGCCTGGGGCCTCTTTTCTAATATATATGGTCCCCAACTTACAATGCTTCAACTTAAATTTTTTTGACTTTATGACAGTGTGAAAGCAATGGGCACTCACTAGGAACCATACTTTGAGTTTGGAACATTTATCAGGCTACCAATATGTGGTATGATATTCTCATGATGCTGAACATCTGCAATGAGCCCAGGTGCCTGTGAGTCACAAAACTATGAGGGTAAACAATGAATATTTTATAGTACATTGTGTTACTAATCTATAATGTTCAGTACATTAGGTGTATTGAGTACATTTTTGACTTGTGAAATTTTCAACTTATTACACTGGATTTATCTGGATATAACCCACTTGTATATCAGGGAGCATGTTTAATCCCATCCACCTCCCAAAGCCTCTACTAGATTATTTCGCACTGGAAATTAGGTTTCAACACATGAATTTGGGGCACATAAACATTCAGACCATAACAAATGCCATCTAGTTCAATGTTTCACTTTACATATAAGGAAACTGAGATCACATGGCAAATTCAAGGCATAGCTGGGACTAGAATTTTCACTCAAATTCTCTGAACTTAATTGGTATCTGTAATGATACCCACTTCCCAAATTGCTCCATGTAGAAAAAAAAAAAGAGTATGATCAGAACTTCTAAGACATGATTCTTTATGGTAGCCAGCAGCTCCAGCCAACCAGCTTCCCTTCCCAACTTCCTCCATATCACAGCTATAGTTTTCAAGTACTACATTTCTTTACCGGAGAATTTTCCAGGCCACCTAACACCTCCTTTCCAGGACTCCTATCATTTCTCCTACCGTAGACAGTCTATTTTCACTTTAGAATCAGCTGGGGAGAGTTAAAATTTCCCTGGGACCAGATCACACACAGAGACATGTTAAATCAGAAACTCTGGGTGGAGAAAGCAAGCTCCCAAGCTTTTAAGGTTACCCAGGTGATTCCATTGTGCATCCAACATTACAGCACCTTCCTCCAACCTTTTTCCTGGCCTAATTTCTATTGGTTCTTGAAGACCTCTCTGGAAATCCTTCCCTGAACTGATTTTGACTCTATCCACCTCATGCATATCTCTATCCTTGGCCTCCCCTATGATTGAGAATAACTGAATAATAATAATCTGAATAATAATAACTGAATAATAATAATAATAATCTCTGTAATCTCCAGAGGGACAATAGTAATACCAGACTCTTCTTTGAACTGCTGGTGTTCATTACAGGATGTGACTCACAGTTGATATTCAATACATATTTGTGGTCCTCTCCTTCCCAGCCTGCATGAAATCAATTCATCTTCATGCAGTCTCTCAGATCGGCCTCCTCCTTAAATCCACTGCCCCTATAAAGTTGAAGTCTTCGTCATCTGCACCTGAACTATGACCGTAACCTTCCAATAAGGCTTTCTCTCTCTATTCTCTCTCCTCCTCGTCTATCCCACCACCTTCCCAAATCCTGTGACAGATCATAGCACATCAGCTAAAGCTTATACAGAATCAAGTCCAGCTCCATTATGAGGTCCTCCAAATCCAACTGGAATATTTTTCTCTCAACCAAATCATCCAAAACATGGTAATTAGGAAAAAGATTACTGCATGGCTTTTCAAAGTCATCCTAGAGCATTGATATAAAATCCTACTATGGGATTACCTCATTCTTCAGAGAATTGTAACTTGTTTGACTTACTAGTTACCACTGGTTCAGGACCAGAATCTATAAAATCTAATGTTAACTTATATAAAATTGGCAAGCGACAAATGATTTTTCTGTCCACTAGAATTGCAAATGAATTCGGCCTGGTAGGAAAGAGCTCCACAGGGTATGGCCTTATTGCTCTAGAACATTCACCAGATTCACATCTAACTATGTAGTGTTCTTTCACAATCTCTCTCTTTTTTTTTTTTTTTTTTTTTGATGATGTATGCTTTGGCCCCTCAAATTCTTTTTTTTGAACCAGTTTACTACTCTGCTGTTTCCTTAATTAATGAGTTTTTTTTTTCAAATAATCTCTGACATGGGTTCAGTATATATTAGTATGAGAATTTACTCTTAAACTTTTTTAAAAAGTAAATTTTGATGAGCCCGTGGCATAGCTTAGTGGAAGAGTGTCTGCTTAGAGATTCAGGGTTTGATCCCCAGTACCATACACAAACCAAAAAAAAAAAAGAAAGAAAGAAAAAGGAAAAAAGAAAGAAAGGGATGGAGGGAGGGAAAGAGGAATAAGAAAAGAATAAAGAAAAAAATTACAAAAATTAATGCTTTTACATTTCAGCCACATGTTGTATTTGCCAATATAACTTCATTGATTGAAGGCTGCTCATATCATTCACTACAGCCAGCTCAAACTTCCCATCTTGACCCAGTATCCTTCCAAATCTTACTCCAAGACTCCTCTCTGTGGAGGTTCTCCTACCTTCTAACATATTTTATTCTTCTGTGTTCTCACTGCAGTTGGCTTGTCTGTTTTCCCACTGTGGCAGCTCCTGCTCTGCATTCTACCAACTCAATTACATGTCTTTCTCCTACCACAGCATTCAGCTCAATGCCTGACCAATAAATGTCCACTGACTATTTGTTTAATTAGGAATAATCAGTCTTAAGCAACCCACTATTTCAACACTTGGCCTCAGCCAAACTCTAAGCAATCTAATAGATGATGGCTGGGGTGTTTCCAATTTTTTTTTAAAAAAAACCACAAAAGATGATTGAAATTGAACAGGCATTTATTGAGCACCTCCTAGGTGCCAAAAGCCAGGATGAATAAGTCATGGAATGAGGGTATCCTCTCAGGAGTAACTAAACTTGCTTTCCAAGCCTTCTGGGCTCCATTTAAGAAGAAACATTAAATCCTAAATGAGTTACTGAGAACTGTACAAGCTAAGTTTACCAAGTGTTTTCCTTGGCCTGCAGTGTCTTCCTGAGGTGGAGACACTGGTGGCCACAGGGTTCTCAGCCAGCTGTGGCCCCCAGCCTCCCTGGGGTGGTTTGGCTCACAATTTGGAAGGTAGCAGCAGCCCAGCAGGGGGCCCCCATCAGGACCCTGGGGACAGGATATGGGCTAAGCCCAGTTTCAGCCTGGGGGATCCTTCTGTGGGATTCTTTAGTAGCCATGTTTTCCCAGTGCTCTCTTTACACCACAATCCCACAAGCCCAACTCCAAGTTTGCCTCAACTGTGCCGAAAGGTACAACTCTAGAGTAGACGCATCATCCAAATACATCAAAGGGATGAGTTGGAGACCACCCAATGTCCCACCAACGTTGCAAAACAGCTCTCCACTTGCTGCTTTGGGCTTCAAAGGGATATTATGTTTTAATGAGCTGCTGTATAATTAATCAGCCTTTGCCCCTCCCAGCTGAAATTACTGACGGAAATAAGCAAACACCCAAAATTTGCTATTTCCCTTTCCGAATGCCAACAGTGAGGAAATGTTCCCATGTAAATCAAGACTGGGTGTGGATGGGTTCTGGGCTCCAACAAGTCTGCTCTCTAAACTCATAACTCAGACTCACTGCAGAGATTTTGGTTTCTCCAGGGCATGTCAGAGGTCATGAACTTTGCCCTCCCCCAAGCACATCTACCACACAGAGGGCATGGCTCTTGATGCAATCAGCCTAGACAGGCTGAGGCCATTTGGTCCATCAGAAGACCCAGCCACACTACCAACGGGGACTATGGAAAGTGTGGCTTTCACACTCAGCTCTGTCTATGGTTGTGTTGTCTTGGGCAAGTTGTTCACCCATCTGGAACTCATTTTCTTTATCTATGATAATAATAACAACCACAATAAATTTATAATTGAGTGGCAGATTTAATGTCATAATTAAGAGTGAGTTCTCTGGAGTTAAGCAGCCTCAGTAGTAGCTTGGTTCCATCATTTTCTGGCCCGGTGACATGATCAAATGCCTCAACACCTGTAAGCCTCAGGTACCTTTTCTGTGAAATGGGGATGATAATAATAGCACCTAAATTACAGTGTTACTGTGAGCATTAAATGAAATAATACAAGTAAAGCAACTTCATTGTTTGACATGTTTGCCAAGCCTTCTCAATGTTAGGTGTTGTTCATGTTATCATTACTCTTATTATTTTTTTTACTATGCATCAGACAGTGTGCCTTAAGGATGTTATTTTTTTGATTCTTATAATAATATTGTGAGGAAGTGTCAATTTTTGTCTCTTTATTTTATAGATGAGGAGATAGGGATTGTCTGACAGGTGATGCAGCTCAGTCAGGTAATGGTAGGTCTAGGATATTAATACTCCACCCATGTGCAGAACTTCCATAAGGATTTGAGAAGGCTTATGTAAAGTGCTGAGTCCAGCACAACAAATTCTCAATAAATGTAATTATAATTATTGGAAATGTAAAGCAGACACTAAGAAATCGGGCAAAATACATTTCTCAGTCCTAATTCCAATTCATCTGTACAGCTTGGACCCAGCAAAAGGAAGGACTTTTTCCTTCTATAAGGAGGAAGGGCCCCACATTTAATGAGCAGAAGATGCTGGTAGCAGAATGTGGACAGAAGACTTCTCCTTTTGAGATTGTGGAGAAATCCGAGCGTCTCTTACCCTTCAAACTTCTGGGGTCCCCTTTCCTCTTAATACCAGAAAAGTGAAAATACTTCCACCCCATTCATCTCATATCCATAGACACACATTGGGAGAAGGCCCATGACATCCTGTCCAACTCTGGCTCTAGATTCCTCCGCTGGGCTAGACTCTGAGCCTTACTCACCACTAAGATGCCCATGGCTGCAACCTTTCTCTTGGCTCTTCCCCAAAGGGTGGACACAGACCTTCTCTCTGTCCCTAAATACCACTAACATGCAGATACCATGTGTGACACTTTAAAGATTCAAGAATTACTACCCAACGAAGGAAACAGGTTGGAACTACCAGTCATTGTCCCCAGTGCACAGAAGTTCTTACTACTGCTCTTCTCATTACACTTTGGCCAGCTGTCATTTTTCCTGGGCCCTTCCTCTCTCTTTGTATCAAAACAGGCCATTGGTCCTCTGTCCTTCTTCTCTGAGTTTTGCATCCGTTTGCCATTCCATGTGCCAAAAACTCAGACGAGCCAGAATAGCTGTCATCATATTATGGAAATCAGGTTAACTCTCTTTTTGTTTGAAATTTTTCCCGCTACAACCATGTTTCTTAAGTAGGATCCTCAGAGTGGTGCCAGTCCATAAACTTCAGTTCCCAGCGCACAAAGAGATAAATATAGATGTTAAGGTTTTACAGCAACTTGACAGTAATTTTATGTCTGCTGAATCTAATAATAAAATAAAAATGGGACTTGTGCTTTGTATGTCTTTTTTATTTCATGTTTTTCATAATATATTTTATTGTATTTTACAAAAGTACCAGTCTAGGAAGGGTTGGAATTTTAAAGCTGAGTCTTCACCATGAATCCTTTGAAAGACTGATGGAGACTGGCCCAGGAGATCTGGCTTACAGAATACAAATATTCCTTTACTGTATATTCCCAAAGAAAAGAGAAGTTTTTCTACCCTGAGTAATTCTGCTACTCTCCTAAGTCAACTGGTTTGACTCAGAAAAAAAATTTTTTTCCTCCCCATCAGCCCCAAAAAAATCAACACTTGATTTGTCAGTCATTGCAGCTTATGGGGCAGGAAAAGGCTGTAATGATAAAAAAAAAAAAAATGTTTATTTATCCCATCCTTCTGCATTTATAAATCACATTCACATGCACCATTTCATTCAATTTCCATGACATTTCAATCAAGCAACATCAGTGTGTGCCTTACTTTATAGTTGAGAATACCAAGGCTTAATGAAAACGTCTGGCCCAAGATGACCCACTTACAATGTTAGAGCATCACTCACATCCAGTACTTTGGTTCCAGACCCCATGCCCTATCCCATGTCACAATGTGATAAAACCACGAGAATTTCAATGACAGTCCAAGGGGTTTGAATGGATAGATACCCAATTGCATCTTATCTTTATCTGGAACTGAAATCAGCCTCTGAGTCTCTACCTAATTAATAAAAGTAGCTGCGTTTTATTCTCTTTGTGTGTTTTGACAACTAAAGAGATGTACATGCACACACCCTCACCTTTGCTCCACACCAGGTCTGCTTTACAGTATAACTACCTACTACCTTCTTGACCCAGAAGAAAATAGGTCAGGAGCTGCCAGGGATCAAATTTAAGAACAAAAAGCAAATCTCAAAAGGGAGTCTTAAGCTTTCCCAATGGTGTCCCTGCCCTGAACTCAACCATCTAATATGTGCTGTTTTCTAACAAGGCAAACACTCTGAATTGACATTAAATGCCTTCATGGGGCACAGCCACATACTGACAAAAGAGATGACCCAAACAAGTGTGAGGCAAGAGTTGAAAAACAATTATGGTTTTAATCTGATTAAACGGTTGCCCAAAAGAAAACCAGAGGGGGTTTTTCAGAACCCTGTTTCTGTAATTCTAATTTCTTCCATTTTTATAGCATATAAATAATTAAAATTATGCCCACAATACATTTGGCTTCAGTCGACAGGCATATTGAAGAATATTACATTTAGTAATTTACATACACCGGAAACATAATACATTAGATTATCCAGAAAGCCGAGAGCAGTAAGCAACGTGGACAGATCTCTTATGTAATGTCTGCAAGAGCCGATTGCAGGCACATAAAGAGAGCTTGGATTTTCCTAGGAACCATTTTCTTGCAAATGAAACATTTAATTATGGAGCAGAGTCCATAAATAGACCCTTAACACTGGGAGGGGGGATGGATGCAGCTATATTGCTGGATTCGCAGGGGAATATTGTACAAGAAATTCATCAATGCCATAGATAATTAATTACAGCTCACCTTCTCCCCACATAGCCATGCCTTTATCAGCCGGTGTTGGGATGCAGCAGATGGCCGACCAAATACAGAATGCAATTTTCTGTCAACTCATTACTTACAGAATCACAGATTAGGTACAAGACCCCTGGAAGGTCGCCTAGGCCATTCCCCTGTGTCCAGAACAGTCTGCAGCAGAACCGTCCCAGTCACAGGAGTATCTGTCTTGTCCTTATTCAGAAAACGTCCCCAGAAAAAGTTATTTCACTCTCTATAGAAGCTGGGGACTCCAGGGACTTTAAATACTTCCACTGGGAAATGGTCCCTGAAGACTAAATTCTTTAGGACATTTTCCTTATCAGCTTTTGAACCTGTGTCTTCAGAGGATGCTGAAACTCCTAAATCTGCATGAGGATGCTTGGGCTGTGGACATTCTCAGGGTCCTCTATCTTCCTCTTGCTCGAGACCAGCTAGACAGCACAAGTCTTCTTTTTCCCAGGGTATTTAAAAAGATTTAAAAGACCCCTGAAATGTTTCAGAAGCATTCATGACTATTTTAAGGTTGTTTATTTAAGATGAAAGCATTTCCTGGCTTTATTTTTACCCATACATATCGGGGTTGCCCTGCCGCTCACACCACAGTTGGTTATGTAGGGAAAAAGAAATTTCTTTAACCCCCCTCCCGCAAAGGCTCTGCTCTCCCCTGCCTGGCTGGGTAGCTGGGAAAACTTAGACTTGTGAAATAATAGTGTTTTAGTCCTGTCTCGTGGAAAATATCCCCTCAGCAATTCAGTCTTTTCAAAATTGAATTTCCTATCAAATGTCCTTTTTCAAATGAATTCATGCATTTGGAAGAATTTTGGTCTCTTGAATTTCACCTCCCCTCTCTTCTCTAAAATGCCATCCTGATATGTTGAAGGGATTGTTTTATCCTCTTGCCATCAGGAGAGATGGTTGACTGGATACTCCCTGGTCCCAGTGGTGTATTGCCTAGAATAGATTTGCTTTTTAGAGTATTGATGGTGGAGATGATAATGACTGCTATGGTGTGGATAAGTACCCAAAGATCCCTAGGGGCACTTATGTATAAGGCTTGGTCCCCAGCCCATGGTACTAAAGGAAGGACGAGGAACCTTTAAGAGATGGGGCCTTATGGGAGGAAGTAAGCCACTGAGTTCATGCTTGTGAGGACGTTATTGGGACATAATGTTCTATTTCTTGGCCACCATGTGTAAATAGGCCTCTTCTTCCATGTGCTCCTACCATGATATACTTGGCTGTCTGGTGGATGGATCCTGGTTTTTAGTGTTTGTTTCCAGAGATGAAGAATTATTTCCTCCTTTACTCTAGCATATGTTTCTCCTAGCCTAAATTTGCAACCTCATGGCTTAACTTTAATGCAGAAGGGGTATTCTCTTTACATTTGGAGTTACCTCAATCACATTAATTCTCCAAATGCTGTGGCCCTCCAACTGTGAGTTCACTTGTAACCAGGGACAAATAAGTACAAAACCAGTTGATTTGTTATCTCACAATTCTTATTACATTTAGTTTCCCCCTGTAGTCCTATACCTCCTAGCCATCTACCTCAATACTCATATAGTCACACCCAGTCATACACACATGACACATGACTTTTATCCTTGTCACTTCAGACAAGAGAAAATGACAGTACCAAGATTCAGACTGACAGATTGTCCCGCTTCACTAATAGACAAGGAGCAGGCATGAATCCTTAAATCCTTTCCCAGCAAATCTATCATCATGATAACATCATAAAAAACATTGAAATGGTTAAGTCATTCCATTATCATTTATTTTGAATCTTGAGGACTATAATATTCCATAATATATCAAAGAGTTTGTCAACACCTTTACACAATGGTACCATTAAGCTCCAAAATACAAGACTACATACATTTGTAAAGTTTTTATAACAAGATCTCAAATGAATGTCTTCAAATTCCATTATCTTGTCAATTATATGTATGAACTTCCAGTTAAACCTATGCAGAGTCTTGGTTGTGCCCCAGTTATACCCTGCAGATTGAGATGCACATAGTAGGCTCTTAAAACATGTGTGATGAATGAAATTGAACCCCCAAATCAATACCATGGGTGGCACCAACACAGTGATCCATGTAACCCCTTCCTGTAGTTTCTAGCAATATGAGAACAAACCTCTTAATCATCAGGTATTTTGTGAGGATTTTTTTTTTCCTTAGCCATTTATTTGCCAGCTCATTCATCATCATTACGTGTGGAATATACGGCATTGTGGAAAGATTTATGTGACAGATTTTAATCTCAGCTTCAGGGCATGCATCAATGCTTATCTCTAAATGGAGGTGTGTTTTATGTGGTCATTGTTTCATGTGATCACAGGACTGGGCCAGCCAAGTGACCACATACCTGAAACCCAGGAGAGAGAGAGCAATCTCAGAGGAAGAAGAGGAAGAGTAAGGGTTGCAACAGAGGGGAAAGATCCTGCCAGAAAGAGCTTCATTATGGATGCTTAAACCGTGGCCCATCACCCCAAATAACCTCAGACACAATTGGTGGAAAGGAGGAATTTGGGCCTGAGACATGAAAATCTCATTGGTGTAGTGGAGCCCCCAAATCATCTGGCTTCCTTTCCTAAGTAATTGTGAGCTCATCTAAATCACATCCGTGCAGAAGCCAGATTCTTTCCAGGAAACTTGACCCTCCAACCCCCTTCCTCTACATTCCAAGTTAAGAGAAGAGTTTCAGGCACAGAACTGAAGGGATCCACAAGATGTGGTTTAAAGTTGCCACCGGTATCTCGGTGACCTCTCCCTGCCCTCTGAGGCCCAGCAAGCTGGCTTTCTCATCAGGGCCTGGGGAGGAGTTGCAGAAGCTTCCACTGGCAGCAGCTCCTATTACAGGGCCAAGGAAGGTCTCACTTAATGTCCCCTTGGGGACTTTGACACTTGATTCTCCGTCACTGTCTTCCACTGGCCTAATGGGCCAGAACATGTCTTTCAGACTGGAAAAATGTTTTTGAACTTGAGAGTTCGTGCGTTTTCTTCCAGAGAAGGCCCGTTCCAATCTACCAAAGTAGCTCTTGACTATGTTCATTCCTTCATTCATTCGCTATTTACTAAGGGCCTGGTCTACTGGGTGAGGTGTATGAAACTAATTAAAGATCAGAACTCTCTAAGGGTTTATGTCTATTTTTTTACCCAAGCTATCTTCAAAGGGTTAGAAAATGATATAAAGGAGACAACTGCCCAAACACAGCTTTCAAAGAAAACTAGGCCAGGGTCACTCCACTCCTCACCCACCTAGGTTTGGGGGTGAAGAGCATGACTAAGTGGAAAAGCAACACAGCCATCGCAGACCACTGCCCCCAAGGACCTGAGACCATAAATCCAGAAACAGGTCACAGCCTGAGGATGTTCAAGGAAGTCATGAGGGAGGTGTTAGAACCAGGTGGCCAGCTCTTGTCCGGCTCACCTCTCCTCCTAATCCTGTTCCGCATATATACACATGTAGTGAGTTAAATAGTAAAGAATGACCTCATATGCAAATCCACCCAGAACCTCAGAAGATGAACTTATTTGGAAATAAGGCTCTTTGCAGATATAACTCAGGATCTCAAGATGAAATCATTCCAAACTCTGAATCCAAAGACTAGCATCCTTAGAAGAAGAGAGAACAGAGAGAAAAGGTGATGTGAAGGTGAGGAGAGTTTGGATTGATTTGTTTTCAAGCAAAGGAATGCCAGGGATTTCTAGCAATTGGTAGAAGTTCAGGGAAAAGCAATGGATGGTTTCTCCCTTAGAGATTCCGGAAGAAATCAAACATGCTAAGAACTTGAATTCATGCTTCTGGACTCCAGAACTGTGAGAAAATAAATTTTTGTTGTTCTAAGCCACCCTTTTTTGTGATAAGTTGTTTCCATGACCCTAGGAAATTAATACAATACATAAATCATCAATATTCCTCACTACTAGGTCTGTTTCCCTCCTACCGTTGTCTTACTGTGAACTGTTCCTGCCATCTAAACTCCAAAACAGGCAGATAAGGGACAGAAGTAGGCAAGCATCCTAAATTTCCTACTCAGTGATGTGGAGAAGCCAGGTATGACTGGCTTGCAGGAACAAATCGTGCACATCTCCTCCCAAGTCCATGTTCAGGGGCCTCATGTTGGTACTTTGGGATCAGTATTTACACCAGTTATTAAACACTTAGCACGACACTACTGTCCTTTATGTCCAGCTACCTTCCCAGCTCTCTTCATAGCTTCTACCAGTGGCTCAAGGGGTCAGAAAAGTGACACTTAGGTTGCCACAAGCAAATCCCCCACTTTCTCCTTCCTACGAAGGCAGCTCCATCATTGCGGTGTATTCTTGTATATGAAGTCAGCCCCCCATGGGTATTTGATTATTTATAACTTCAGAAAATTTCTTTTGCACAGCTATTTGCCAGTCTTTCATCTACAAGAGGCAGCATTTGATAGAAATATGGAAAATGGCCTGAACCTTAAATGACAAACAGATGAGGAGGTCCGATGAAAATCACACATTTGAAGACCATGTGTTTTCACATGAAATATATGTATGGGATTTTTAATTGATGTTGACTTCAGCTCATGGTAACATTTTTAGCTATCTTAATTAGTGGGTTACAAGAAACAGTAAAGAAAGGAATGTGGTCAAGGTGAACCCTAGAGAAAATCTGGCTGTAAATGGTGTTCCCTTACCCCCATGCCCTCCCCTCAACCTGGTCTCTATTATCTTGCTGGAAAGGAAGCATTCTCTTCTCTCTACACTGTCCACAGTACAGTGCAAACAGTCCTGCTTTATGTAAGATCCAGCAGTGTAGGACCCTAAAGAGACACTGTAGCATTCATGTTTTAGGTGGTTGTTAATGTTGTTCTCCAAAAATTTCCAGGTTTTTTGTCATTGGAGTACATGGTAGTAATGGCCCGGGAACTAGTTCTGGATGATGAGTTAGGAGAGACTATAACCCTTAGTCATTTTCTGAGTCAAAGCATTTCATTTCTAGTTTAGTACCTTTCAGAACTTTCCTTTCTAAGACATTAGAGATGGTAGCTACCCCATCAGCCTGGGCTCTGGAGGACAACTAATGTCCCCTTCCAAAAAAAAAAAAAATGTCCTGAATGGTCATGTAAGCAGAAGTGTAACCTGTGTTGTTGAAGGCACTGAGATGGGAAGCTTGTTTGCCACCACAGGAAAGCAGACTATTATAAATTCATCCCTCCTGTTAAGAAACCAGGCTACAAAGAGCTCAGGAAATGAGCCCTGGATCGCAGGCCCAGCCCACTTGAAAAATCACAGTGAGACTTGAAATGGATGTTGCAAATTATCCAGGCCAATTCCTTTATTAAGCCTTGAGGAATCTGAGGGCCTAGAGGAGGGACTTTTTTTTTTCCCTTAATTCATCCAACTAGGTAATGGTGCTTTTCATTATCCCACCTCTTCCATTAAAGAAGCTGATCTGCCTACAATTTCTCTGGGTTGTTTAGGACCCTCTGAATATAATCTCACCTAAAAAGTTTTATTATGAGAGGATAGGATCTGGAGTCAGACCCAATGGGCTTGACTTGGAATTGCCAGTTGTGGGCACTGCCCAAGTCCTTTAAAGATCTATCTGTGGTCCTCACGTCCAACATCTGCCAAGTGGGGATGGTTAACAGGGTTCTTATGAAGACATCTGAATGAGACCTTTTCAAAACACTTAGTGTGGTGCTCAGACATGCAACAGCCAAATGAATAGTTGCTGTTTTTATATTGTTGGGGTTCCTTCTGTGTGCTGCTCCCAAAGAAAAAACTGTGACAGTAATGAAAGCTAATTTAGTCTGTTCAAAAGACAGGTGTACCTTTACTTGCAATGAGGTCATTCCCCAAAATGCCTGAAAAACTAAGTTGAAAATATCAGAAGTTGAAAATGAGCTTAATACAACCATCCAACCTGCAGAACATCTTGGCTTAGCCACACAGGACACTGTAGAAGATGGTTTATTTGTCCCCCGTGATCTCACAGTTGACTGGGAGCTGACAGGCATTGCAATAAAGGAAAACATCAAAGTTCAAAATTCCAAGTACATATATGTATAATATGTCAAAATACATTCTACTGCATGCATAATTAATAAAAACAAAAAAATTAAAAATCTTTTTTTAAAACTTAAAAAAATTCCAAGTACAGCTTCTACTCGATGTGCATCATAAGTCAATCATAAATAGGGGACTGTACGTAGCCTCAAAAGAAAGGGAGCTTACCTGTCCTGGAAACTAAAAAGGGCTAAGCAGAGTCTACCTGTCATTCTATATTTAGACAACTCCAAACATCTCAACTGATGAAGATAATTGCTTATTTTGCTCAAATTATTCAATTACCTTGGCCCTTTTTTTGCTTTAGGCATAAAGCCCAGGGCAATAACAACTGGTTTCTTAGACTTTGTCGTCTACAGAGACCAAAAGTTCTATTTCAGCATCAAAAAATAAGACATCCCTCAGTAAGATTCCAAAGGCCTAGGAAAGAAAGAAATTCTTTCTCTGAATGCTGTTTGATTCTAAAATGTCAATTCAAGGATTGTTAGATAGCTACAAGGTTGTGTGTGCTACCTGACTGTCGGCAGAGGGAGTCCAAATTGCAAGATATACTATACATTTGTAACACAATTTTATTTCATTTTATTTTCCTCCTGAGACAGGGTCCTGCTAAGTAATGAAGGCAGGACTTGAATTTGTCATCCTCCTGACTCAGCCTCCCATGTAGTTGGGATTACACCACCACCTAAAAGGTTTTATTTTGAGAGGATAGGATCTGGAGTCAGACCCACTGGGTTTGACTTGGAATTGCCAGTTGTGGGCCCCACCCAAGTTCTTTAAAGATCTATCTGTGGTCCTTGCATCCAACATCTGCCAAATAGGGATGGTAACAAGGTTCTTATGAAGACATCTGAATGAGACCTTTTCAAGACACTTAATGTGGTATTCAGAACATGCAACAGCCAAATGAACAGTTACTGGGGCACAAAACAATTTTCTTATTAACTTTCTTTCCAAGTCCCCAGTGAGCTAAAAACCCATCTCTAGAAAGTTTTTAGCAAATGAAAGGTGCTAGCCCTGGGCTCTAACCATGGGACTGCCCCCACAGGGTACCACTTCAAGATTATTGAAAAACACATACCAACCCCTCTTGAAGGGAGTTCGCCCTTGTAGAGAAAATTCTTTTCAAATGAGGAAGAGATTTCTTTTCCTAATTGGAAATAAGATTTGAGTGTAAGAAACACAGAAAGAGGTGAATCTAATTGTTCCAGGAATGTAAGCAAATTCTTTCCTGAAATGTACTGATACAGCTATATGGGCATAGAGAGGGATAGCCTGGGTATGGAATGGTAGGTGATTTTTACCCATTTCCTAATTTCCCTTGCCTCCAGTTTTATTGACTTGCTCAAAGGATTCCCTTTGGTAGAGACTTCAGGATGTAGTTATCTACTTCAGCTACCTGGAATTCTGGCACTTTTCACTAACCCAAGGGTGGAAGTAACCCCTAACCCCTGGGCAAGAGGGTCCAGGTACCAGAGGGGATAGCCTGTTCCTAGCAACAGCTGCCTGGCATTCTGTTTTCCCTGCTTCTACCTGACTTCTACCTGACTTCTACCCATGGCTTCCTGCTTTCCTGATTCCAGGTCATTTTTCCAGACAACTAGATTTCAAGACCAAACAAGTATTCTTAGACCTCAAGCAGTAGAGAGCGAGAACTGGGTGGCACACAAGAAAGCAGGGGGTGTAATCCTCCACACTGATGTGTCCAGATTGGATGCCATGGCAGTTTGCTTTCCTCAGGGGCAGTGCATAATGATGAGTTCACTGGGTCAGGCTTCACTGATCTTGGATGGACTCAACTGGTGAGACTGCTGGGGTCTGGCCGGTCAGAAACAGCCTCAGCTGGGAAAAGATGGCTCTCCCCCTCCCTCATGTGTCCAGAAAGTGCTTCATGGGCAAGCCCAGAAGCAAAGCGAGAGGAGTCTGCAGAGTTACAGAGCAAAAGTCACAGAGGTGGGGAAGACATTAAATCACACCATTAGTGGAATCCATCTACTGCAGCACCCACCTTCCACGCTGGAGGACCCTCTCAAAGCCTCTTGATCCTTGCTATTTATTCCCCTTCAAGAGTGACGCAGTGAAATGCTGATTAGAAGCTCTGTGAGGGAAGACAGTGATTGTGGACAACTGGAGGTCCCTGCAGGAGAGTCAGAAGGGATCTGACCTTTTGTTTAGAGGCCTCCAGTTGTTAGCATATGGGTCTTTTCTTGAGACTTCTTAGTTAAAAAAGAAAAAGAAACACTCTGCCTTTCCTCCTAGGGTAGGATACTGCTTCTGGTAATTCTGAGCACAAGTCACAGGGAGGGGCTGGTAGGACAGAGTTCAGTAAACAGATACTCTCAGAAAAATCCAGTTTTCAGCTCTAAGCCTCACTTTTGCCCTCTGCTATGTCCAATGTCCCAGAGTCCAGGGGCCTCAGGATTTTTTTTTCTCAGAAATTATTCCTCTGGACTTCTCTGTAGGCCAACTAAAGGACAGGGTAGTGTGAGAATGAGGGAAAAGAGGTACAGGGGTTGGGGGGCCGGCCTGACCATGCTGCATTGGTGGTGGGGCCTTGGTCCGTGGTTCAACTGCTTCATGCTCAGACTTTCACCTCACCTCTCCATGGTACCCAGTGGGGTCTGGTGCCTCCAGCAAGGGACCTCCTGGGCTTATGTCTATGGTCCCCTTTCTTTACAAGCACTTTTGTCCCAACTGGAATGTGACTACTTCTGGGGAACCTGGATGGGACTTGGGAGGGAAGATGCACATGACTCATATTTTCAATGCAACCTTATCTTAAAGGACATGCCAATTTATTTCTATGCTACATATATATTTAATCTTAAAAGAAAAGCAGACACGAAGGGAAGAAGAACTTTTAGTATTATTATTTTATTTTCACATTCAAAAAGATAAAGCTTGAAATAGTTCTAGATTTGGAGGAAGAAGAATTTTGACATTTCTGCTTGGGATCAGAATGCCAGTCTGTACCACCAGGTTAGGCCAATTCATTTGGAAGCTACAACCTGAGCCACAATCAGCCTAGTCCTCTTTCTGTGTCTTGAGGGGGAAAATATGTGGCATTTTCCAAACTGTTCACATCATGGCTCACATAGAAAATGATATTTGCATAGCACACTGGCTAGTCATGGCAGAAGTAAGGAGGTCTCACGGGTGTGGCTCAAACTGCCAGAGGCCCCTCCCTGTACCACAAGGGCACAAGGGCCAAGGGGCACAATGGCTAAGCATACCTGGAATTCACACATGGCAGACCAGTCAGGAAGCTCTGCCTCATTACCTATCTGTGGTAATGAACCTGGGTTTTTTGTTTTCCTTTATTTCTAATCCACTGCAAATGAAGACATGGTCCTGCTGTGAGTGACTCATGCGCAGCTCATATCGCATGCAACTTTCTTCCCACAAGTTCAACAGTACCCAGACTGGTATACACCCTATTCAATGAGACAACCCACTAATCATACACTTGAATGTCACAGTGGTGCCAACTATTTTACAATGCTTCTAAACACTTCTAAGTTTCTATATTTACCTTCTCATGGGCCAGTAATAAAAGTTCATCGTCAGGCACCAATGACTAGCCCTACACTTCATCTTCTAATACTGCTTTCTGCCCAAGGAAAGTTGAGGACCTAAAAGTCACTTTAAATCTAGGACAGCGACAGTCTTTCTTTGGTGGCTGGGGCAGGGTGGTGGTTTTTAAAATCTGGTTTTATTTGTTTTATTCCACTCCACTTCATGGGTAAATAGCCACACCTACATGACTTTTTGGAGACAATTTTCTGCATTGAGAATTAATTCAAATTCTTCATTTTGCAGGTAAAGATACTGATAGCTAAAAAGGTGAAGTGACTTTCTGAAAGTCCCATGGTTTGGTTTATAGCAGATCTGTGAATCCAGCTTGATGTCTTTGTTCATGACTCCCATGTGACCTGAGACAGAAATATGTATTCCTGTTATGAAGTCAATGTCATAAATATCTAACATGATTTCTGGTAAAGCTAACTGTCCTAACTTTCAACTATTATCCAAAACTAGAAAGGAGCTACCAAACATCCTTTGGCCTGTTCAGGAGTGTGAACTTCTTCAAGGGGCCCAAGTTCCTGACTGACAGGTAGAAGTACTTCTTCAGGAAAGGGCAATACCAAAGCCAAATTCATAAGACCAGAACTCCACTGGCACAGTAGATATAGACTCTCAACAGCAAAGAGAGAATCACCACCATCTATCAGAGCCACTATTCTGGCCACTAAATCCTGCTAAGGCGATGGTTCTTACAAGAGAGAACACATTTGTAGGGGGTCTGCCATTCTGAAACCACATCCCTTAAAAAATAGAGTAAGGGATTTTTATGGTTCAGATGTAAAGCTCACATATAAGACCATGCAAGAAGGTTCAGAGGAGAAGATTGGGTTGTGAGAGTCTTAACCCAATCAGTGAATTAATCCCCTGATAGGGATTAACTGAGTGGTAACTGGAGTGGTACGGTGTGGCTGGAGGAGGTGGGCATTGGGGGTATGTATTGGTATCTCGAAAGCAGAGACCTCTCTCTCAGCTTCCTGATTGACATGTGAGCTTCTTCCCCCAGCCATACTCTTCGGCTGTGAGCCCCAAGGACTAGACTCTGCTGTCTATGGATTGAAACCATGAGCCCCAAATAAACTTTTCCTCCCCTCTAGTTGTTCTGGTTGGGTCCTTTAGTCAGAGCAGAAAAAAAAAACCAAAAACTAACTAAATCAGGGATACTAAGGCTGAAGAAGAGAAAATTCAAGCACAGAGTTGTTAACAAACACTTGAAAAGTCATCATATGACCAATCGACTAGACATATTACAAGGGGTCCCAGGAATTTGCACTAGGGAATGTCACTTTGACATGTAGATGAGTTTTCTTAGTAATTAAAGGTGTCTAATGATGGAATGATTGATTGTTTCAAAAGGTAGTGAGTTCCAAAAGGATACAAACAGTGATGTTTGGAAAGGTATCAAGCTTTTCCAAACAAAATACAGGCTGCCTAGTTAAATTTAAACTTCAAATAAACCACAAATGCTTTTTTAGAATAAGTATGTCCCAAATACTACATAATACATACTAAATACTTGAAAAGTATTTACTATTTTTCTGAAATTTAAACTAAACTGGGTACATTCTACTTTTATTTACTGACTCTAGCCACCTTGATCTTGGAAGAACTGCCTGGGCTATGATTTTCCCACTCTTTTTAAGATTATAGGAAGGTATGCTGAGACAGCTAAGCTGTTGTTGGTCTAAATGAAAAACATAATTTTTCTAAAGAAAAACTGCCCCCTCGAGTCTCTTAGAGCTAATACAAACTACCCAGCTGTTCGAGCCTGGGCTGTCATTACCAAGCTCAATAAAATGGATCCTCTTCAGCTCTGGGGGATTGAGAGCTGCAGGGCTTCCTCACGCAACAATGAGAACTTGTCGGTTTTGTTTAGTAAACATAATGTCTGACACCAGGCGCTCCCCTCATTTGTTCATATTTGGCTACTCTGTCGGTCAGGGGCAAGGCCCGTGGCTCCATGGTCAAGGATCTTGTTAGAAAGTAAGCAAAGACCATAGGTGTCCCCTGGAGAAAAGACGGGCGATCCAATCAGCAAAGAACTCAAGCCAAACATCCCCGCTTCTGCCTAAGACCCAAACCCTGCCGGTGTCACCTCGGGGGGAAAAAAAGGGCCCCATCCACTGTGGGGTCTCTCCCCACATCCCCAATCCTGAGCACTTTGCCCTTAACTCAAAACTCAAGTCTGCTTCTTGGCCTGGCAGGTCCTCTGTCAGCTGGTCTGTCACATTACCAGGTTCAAGAATCCTAAACTGAAGCAGAAATTGTTGGAAGGTAATTCTGAACTTCCTGCCTTTCATCGGTTTCAGCCAGATGCTCGCCTCTCACCAGCTCAGCCCACTGAGGGAGGCAGACCGTCCACCCTCGGCCAAATCATGACTGTTGTAAAAGCTTCCAAGGGATCATGGTCTTAAAAAGGGAAATAGAAAGTGAAGCAAGCCTGGAAAGGCCTAGCCTGTTTCCCTTGGCTCTGCCCACCCCTAGAGTCCCTGTTTACAGCTGGCCTGCTGCACCTGAGTGTCATTCTTCAAAGGACTGATGATAGAAGCTGGGCATCACATCTGGTGCCAGGGTAAACTGACACCAGCCAGCTGCTTGGCCTGCTGACTGGGTGGGCATTCCAGCTCTGACCCTGTCCACAACATCCCAAAGAACAGAGAGGATGGCAGAAGAGGAAGCGCCCAGCTTTGGCAGAGGAGAGGGAGGGTGTCAGTCCAACCTGCAAATAGCCAAATCCACTCGTTAAACAGACAGAATGGGACACGGAGGAGGCTGGCTTCTAAGGGACATGTGATCCAGAATCCACAGTTGCCTGCTCCAAGGCAAAATTGATGCCAAGCAACCAGAATTTAAACCCATTGACCTCGTGGTGCAGACCAAGTTGAAGAGCAGAGGGAGCGGGATGGGCTTGCAAATTAGCAGAGCTAAAAATAGACTGGATTCATCTTCTACCTATTCAAGCAGCTAGCTTGGTTCAGCTATGACAGGATGGCTCTGGGTAGCCATCCCACAGAAAATAGCTATTTATCAGCTGCTCCACAGAGGCCAGGGAGCCAGAATCCAACTTTGTTCCATTAACCACCTGGAAACAGAAAATCAATCAGATATAAGTTTGAAGTGTGTATGTTTCTGGGCATTGGAAGTAACTGCCCTGAACAGATGACCTGCAATCTCAATAGCAAGCCATTTGGGCTGGATTTCCCAGAGGATAAATCAAAGAAGCATGTCTTTAAAAGCCTTAAAGGCTCTGACAGTTCCCATGGGCTTTATTCAGCCAAAGCCTTCCAGGTGACACATGAGAAAATTCTAGCTTCTGATGGAGAGATCCAGGAAGCCAGGGCTTCTATACCCTGTCTGCTTCTCTAGCGAGGCTCCAGCTCCCCAGGAAGTTCTTCATCCGTAGGCATCCTGATCCTATAACCCCCTCTCCTCCCAGCTAACTCACCTCTCCCTTAAAGTAGCTCCCAAGGCCCCTATTATCCATTGTTCTCCTCCAGGGTCATCTTAGTCATGATTCTGTCATTCCAAAATGGGAAACAGTGTCCCTCTGCCTCACCACCATTCATGTCAAAATTAAAATATTTGATCCTTAAAACAGAATCAAGAAAGAAGAAGAGATGAGAGGGGATTAATGGTAGAAGAAAACAGGTGTGTTTCATTCTTACCATATTCTTCCCAAACAGCATATTAATGGGTTGCTTATGTATGCTATATACTCTTGTAAACATTTTCGGACACTTATGATGTCAAATGTTCACAAAACACTCATGTGCAAAGGAAAAGAGTTAATGCCATTTGTATATTTTGTATAAGAAAATACATATTGCGAAAAGATGGAGTCCAGGATTTCTGCATCATGGATCATATACATTTCCCCAAGACCTTACAATTGATATGACATGACTGTCTTTGGATGGCCCATTTTTTACCTTTTTTTTTTTCTTCCTTTAGTACTAGGCATTGAACCAGGGGCACTTAACCACTGAATCACATCCCCAGGCCTTTTTATTTTTTTATTTGGAGACAAGGTCTCACTAAGTTGTTTGGGGTCTCACAAAATTGCTGATGGCCTCCAACTTTCAATCTTCCTGCCTTGGCCTCCTGAATCACTGGGATTACAGGCATGTGCCACTATGCTCTGCCTATTTTTACCTATTTATATCCACAGTAATGTCAGCAGAAGTTGAGGGATCTGATCTGTAGGAATTAGACATAGTTATCTGTAGACTTTTAAACCCTGATTTGAATATCTGCCCTGCCTTTTCAAATGCTACTCCTTGTAATTTTAAAGGAATAACTGTGCCCTCAAACCTGGTCACCTTTGTGGTCATTCATTCTTCATTATCTATTTCTTCAGGCTCATCCCCAATAGGCAGTTTTTTTTCCTGACTCCCCTAGAGTTTGTCTGAGCCTGCTGTGGACTTTCATAGTTCTCAGCTGTTATTTTGCATCATTCCTAGAACATTCTGTCACAATCTATATTTATACTATTTCCCTTCCACTGCAACTATGAACTCCTTAATTTCAGGGATTTTTCTCTCAGTATCTCTAATGCCCAAAATACTGGAAAATAAAAAACAAACAAAAAAAAGTGAACAGATTGGTGGTTCCTCAAAAAGTTAAACATAGAATTACCACATGTTCCAACAATGCCACTCCTAAATATATACCAAAATAATTGCAAGCAGGGTCTTAAACAGAACTTTGTTCTTGTACAACAAGGGTTTTGGTAGCATTATTTTTAATAGCCAAAAGGTGGAAACAACCCAAGTGTCCGTGGACAGATGAGTGGATGAACCAAATGTAGTACAGACATACAATGAAATATTATTCAGCATATAAAGGCAGGAAATCCTATATGTGCTATAATACAGACAAGTTTTGAAGACATTGTCTTATGAAATAAGTCAGACATTAAAGAATAAACACGGCATGATTCCTCTGATATGAGTCACCTAGAGTAAGCAAATCCATAGAGAGCAGGGAGAATGTGATTACCAGGGGCTAGAAGGAAGGAGAATGTGGGGTTGTTTCCTGAGTGCAGAGTCTCTGTTGAGGGAGACGAACACTCCTGGAGATGGGGAGTGCAGGTTATGGTTGGAGAATATTATGGGTGTTCTTTATGCCTCTGAATTGAACACCTTAAATTGGTTAAAATAAGATAAACTTTAAGTCGCATATATTTTACCACACCAAAAAAAGGCAGTGTTATATATTCAACGATTCAACTCAAGCAATGTGGTATAATAGAAAAATGCCCCCTGGACTATGATGTGGGTTGCTTGAACCAGCTCCAATTTGCCAAGGTATATTAAACAAGTGACTTCATTCCTCTGGATTTCAGTTTCCTTATCTACAAAGTGAAGCTACTGGACCAGCAAAGTCCACAATGCAGGGCTGCTCCCGCCGTAGAACCAACCCTCCAAAGTGATCTGAATAACAGAGCCGCTGGGAGGGAGGGGTGGGCTGCTCATGGCCCTTGCCAGGCAGAGGCCAAGAGATGCCCCCTGAGGCCTGGCTTTGTACAGACTTTACCCATCTGGAAACCCAGCGACATGTGGCAGGTTTTGTGGGCCAACTCTTCCCCACACCTCTTTAAACCTCTTTTTAAACTTGAGAGTATATTTATATTAGCTTTTATTTAATGCTTAACATTGTGCTTTATGTTACCTAGAGCATCATTTTCTGACCGTGCCGTTGTCCCAGTTCTTGGTTATTCAAAGCACTAATGATCCACTTATTGTGAAATACAGTGTTAATTTTGTAGAATTTTTCTTAAGTTAACTTCCTTGTGGTCTTTGATGTTGCTGTCTCCTTCAAACTCCACTCCCATACATTCCTCCCCAACCCTACCACCTGCTACCATTGCTGGCTCTCCCTCTCTACCTCTCTGGCTGCTTCTACCTTCCTCTTACTTTTCTATGTCCTGGGCTCACATGCCTGAGCTCTTCCCTCCTTGGTTTCTATATCCTCACTGTCAAGAGCTTCAACTATAATAGATGAATGATGATTCCCAAATCTGTATCTCTCATTTATTCCTCTCCTCTGGATTCTGGATCTGATCACCCAGCTAACTTCCTGTTAAATAAATCTACCTGAATGGGTAACAAACAACGCCAGGTAAGGCGAGCTTGTATGTCTGACACTGAACTCATTGTCTCTCCCAGAAGAAAGTGGCTCTTCCAAGTTACAGAATCAGTGTGTTCCACTGTTGTAGTCAGCTTTTCCACTACTGTGACGAAAAAGACTAGAGAAGAACAATTTTAGAGAAGGTAAAGTTTATTTGGGGGCTGGTAGTTTCAGAGGTCTCAGTCCACAGACAGCTAATGCCACTCATCAGAGCCTGAGTTGAAGCTGAATATCATCATGGAAGAGTGTGGTGGAGGGAGACAGCTCAAGACATACACCAGGAAGCAGAGAGACAGAGACACTCCACTTGCCAGATACAAAACATATCCCCAAAGGTACACTCCCCCATAACCCTTCCTCCTCCAGCCACACCCTACCTGCCTTCAGTGACCATCCAGTTAATCCCATCAGGGGATTAATTCATTGTTTGGGTTAAGGCTTTCATAACCCAATCATTTCTCCCCTAAATCTTCTTGCATTATCTCATACATGAGCTTGTGGGGGGACTCCTCACATCTAAAACATAACATTACACCCTCTCTGGAAGGTATGCAAAAACTTATTTTCACCCCAAAGTGTTTTCCCAAGTATTTCATGTGGTTTGTTCATTACTTATGTTTATATGATACAGAAAAAAATGTGTGTGTGTGTATGTGTGTGTGTGTGTGTGTGTGTGAGTTAAGTATGTGATCATATTCCAAAATATTGGGGAAGGTTTTGTTAGGACAGAATTATTTACATAATTCTGAATGCCTAAGGACATGCCATAGGAAATCTGATGAGGTAGGGAAACACCACCAGGGAGAGCTGGGCTCAGAGATGCTATGTGAGAAGATAAGCAATTAGATAAGGGTGAAAGAAAAGAGAATAATTATCAAAATCCCTCTATACCTTGAGACTCCATTCACATTAGGAAACAGATTCTTATAACCTACCATCCCTGGAAAATAACATCCCATTCCCAACACTGCACATCTTTCTGGAACAGTTACCCTGCCATGAACACTACTGATAGTTCCCTTCTTGCAGGCAGTATCTGACTCTAGTCACCCAACCATGGAACTCTGGTCTGGACACACAGGCCATCCACCAGGGATATGTAAACCATTCTCAGTTTGGGCATTGTACAAAAAACAGGCTAAGAATGTTTTTCACATTTCAAATGGTTGAAAAAAGAAATCAAAACAGGAGTAACATTTCATGGCACATGGAAATTATATGAACTTCAAATTTCAGTGTCCGTAAATAATGCTTTGTTGAAACACAGCCATTATAATTCATTTACCTATTGTCTGTGGCTGCTTTCATGCTCCCAGGGCACAATTGAGCAGTTGCAACAGAGACCATATGGCCCACAAATCCTAAAATATTTACTATGCTGTCCTTTACTGAAAAAGTTTGCTGACCCCTGCCTTAAATCTACTCCTGTCCTTCAGCTTCCTTGGAAGAAACCATATGTGCCACTATACCATTCATTAGACTCTCTTCCTAGCTAGTGCTTAGTTAAATTAAATGGGTTATGTTCAGCCCAATTTAAATTTATAGGCTCCCTCCCCTCCCTTGCCCACAAAGCCCTCTTCAATTGTTCCTGTCTCAACTGAACTTTTCCTTTCTCTGAAATCCACCCATATGACTAATACCATGGTACCATTGGTAGTGTGACAGTTTATTGTATTGTGGTCTTTATTTTGTCATGTTGGTACAATAAATTTCTTGATACAGTTTCCACGTATCAGTCAACTTAATAAACATGGTTTGAACTCTCAGTACATTTGAAGTGCTGCCCAGATTTAAAGATGCTTATGACACAATCTCTGCTTCCACAAATGTACAATGTAATGAAAGTGAAAAAAAATAAATAAATGTTTACTATGTACCCCCCCAACACACACACACACACACACATACATACATACCCACACACACCAAGAAGATATGGGAGCTCAAAAGACAAAGTCTCATGCAGTTGGGGCAGAGAGAGCGGGAGCCAAACTGAGAACCAAGGTGTCTTGGGATCAGCAAAGTATGATGAGCTCAACAAGAATGATGAACCCCAAAGAGATAAAAGTGATCCCTGGATCAGCTATGCTTTCCTTCCTGGAAAGTTGTCCTCAGGTTAGGTGGGGGAGGAGGGGTTCCAAGCTTTCTTTCTACAGGAGAGATGTTTTCTTATCCTGCCAAATGTATTATATAGGACCAAGGGCTCATGCTGGGCCAGAAACTAACAAGTCCAGAAAGTGGGATTCGAAGTCAGAGTGGTTCAAAGTTGGAACAGATCGCCTTAACAGAATCGGAGATGCTTCCTACCATGAGAGGTTTAAACATCCCAGAAGCTCATCTAATGGCAAAACAGGCAATGATTAGTCCCACTGATACACAACCCAGCAGCATCTGTGTCACCTGGGGGTTGGATGCTGTGCAGATTCTCAATCCTCCCATCAGAATTGCTGGATTGTAATCTCCCAGATAATAGTTACCAGAATTAACAAGTACTTCAAGTGATCCACAGACACATTATAATTTGAAAACCAAGAACCAGACAACTCTCAAATTTCCTTCCAATCCGAAGAATTTCACCTTTGAAACTGGGAGCTTGAACCCCTTGAGAAGTTATTCATTAGTAATAATAGAGGGCTTCTTTGCTACTTCTTCAAAAGAGATTCCCAAAAACCATGCATGATCTTTCAGAAACTCAGATATACTTAAGTCTATGCTATAGTAAGGGGCATCAAATTTGAGGATCAAGGAGATTCAGGAAATATCACAAATAAAAACTTCTAAAAGGTAAGCCATTACAGAAAATCCAGATGCACTCAATTCCAATGTGCCAACATGCCGAAGCCATCAAACAATGCTTTCTCAGCTCATATCGCACCACTCCCCCATATTCAGTCACAACTAAGAGGGGTCCCCTGACCTATTTGCACCAACTTCTGGAGAAAGCTCAGTTCCTGAGATCCTGTAATCCTATGAACCAACATCTTGGAGCCTAGTGCATATAAAATACTATCCAAGTACAGTTTCCCCATTCTCAATACCAAAAGATAAAAGAGGAAGGCGGAGAACTTGTACAATCCCTTCCCAGTCTCCCAACCCCCCGCCCAAATTGTATTCCGCACACACGCTGAAGCATTAGCATCGGCTGATTTGGAAGGAATATTGGAAATGAAGTGATAGCAGAGTAAATGTCAATGCATTCAGTGTGACACCGTGAGCACCAGATCTTAAACAGCTTCATCATTGTGGCATTTACTGTATCCTGAAATAATATTAATCCCACTGTTGTCCTTCTTGATGGAATCATCCATGAATATGGTTTATGGGCCTGGCCAAAGTGATAATAGGTTAAAAGAACAGCCTATCCAGTGTTCCACTAAATTAAGGTCGCTTCATGGAATTTAATGAAACAAGTACTGTACGGGGTTTTCAAAGGACGTTCTTGTAATTCATGTCTATTTAGGGCTCCTGATAACCAGAAACCTAATTTCTTAGAGTAAAATAGCTTTTTATAAAGCCTGGTCATATAGAAGAATGAAAAAGAAAAAACTTCAAAAGGGCAATAATCAGACCTCAACTGTAATATTTTGTTATTTCAAATCCAAAGTTTAAGCAAAAAGAAAAAGAAAAGTTAGGAGGGAGCAGTGAGACATTTTGAATGAAACCCAATATGAAAATTAATCAGATCCATATGTCATTCTGCAGCTGAGTGCTGAAATAAGAATCGTGTCCTACCCACTCCCTTTAGCCACATACCTAGGGAAATAAAAAGGTCTTGGGATAGAGAAGACCACAGAGTGCTAGAAAGTATGGGAATTGAAAGCACTGCTTGGAGCCTGAGAGCAGCAAGCAGAAGCAAGACAATGCAAATGTTACTGCGCACCTATTTCCATCCATCCCTCTTGCCAAGATTAAACAAACAGGAATCAAGGATTTAAACCGTCACTAAGAGACCCATAATCCCAGATTCATGGCCCTGGAAGTACAGGAGCATTCCATTGCCCTCCAAAGACTGAGCCAAGTACCAAACAACCACAGATATTGATTTTGTATCCAATGTAAGACATTCCATCTATGTTTTAGGGTAGAATCAAGTCCCCCAAAGGGATTTACAGAGTTCTTTTCTGGACCATGTCTTTCTATTGTTCCCTAGTACCAATGACTTCGTTTGTTGTGATTATTGGGTTATTTTTTATTGTTTGTTTGTTTTGTCTTGTTCTTGTTGTCGTTCAGGTGAGAGGTCATAAATTCGAATACCAGATGGGAGGATATAAAGGATGAAGAGGGATGGGTGAAACGGGCCGGAGTCAAGTTGGGAATGCTTGTCCCATTGATGAGGAAAAACCAGTGAGCTTGGAATCCTTGTTTCTGTGCAGGAACTCGGATTTTGTGTTGCTGTGTTTTCTGTTTTTTCAAGAGGTTCCAGAAACTTCGTAATCTTTATATGAAATAATCTAGCTCTTAAGTGGCATAATTTTACATTTAAAAAAAAAATCACAGGACATCATGACTGTGGGCTGTGGCCCTAAGTCAACTTACAAATGGAAGTTTGCCAATCTTGTCAGAGCAACAGCCGGCAATGTCATTTGGGCTTTGAGGCACTGGGATGGAAAAAGAGAAAGCGGTATTGCCTATAAACCCAAAAAGTATAACAATCTATAAATCACTTTAAATAAAGAGAAGTCACTTGAACTTGTTTTCTCTCTGCCTTGGGTCTATTCATAGTCGATTTGCAGTTAATTTAGCTTTTTAGACAAATCTTTTGTGAAGAGCCTGAAGTCAGAGTTATTTTCTCTAACTTAGGGAAAGTGGGAGAGTCTGTAGCCACCTACCACCTTCTGGGTGACTTCACTGTGGGTCTCCATGAAGTGCTCTTTCCATCCCCTGAACAGCCAAAGACTATTTTGGCCTGCTCCTTTTCACAGAAAGTTTGTAAGGATTTCTCTCACTTTATTTTCAGTTATGACTCTCAAGACAAAACTGGGCTAATTACCAAAAAGTTAGCTATCTTGGATCCACAAACCACACATATAATACATTCAGCACAATTTCCCAGGGAAGCCTCTGGGAACCCCAGCCCCAGCATGGCAGACTGACCCAGTTTTTCTGCTTCTAAAAATGCAAAACATGTAGTCTACAGATAAGTGCCCAGGTGCCTGCTGGGCAGGTGTCCCCTGGCTGTTAGCCAAGGGGAAGGCTATATCAAGGCAAGTAATACCTCCCCACAGTGGGTGAGGAAGGAGAAAATGGCAGAAATGGTGGCAGCAATGAAAGTCCTAATGGGTGGACAGAACAAGATCTCCAGCTACCTGGATTTTCCAGGAGAACGCACAGTGTACAAATGCAAACCCTTCACCACCCATGGCCAAGCTCAAGTGTCTTCTCCCTGATGCAGAGTCTCTACCAGCTCCCTCCCTCCATCCCCTTCACCCATGAGTGCATAACAAATACATTCTTTACTGAGTGACACCTTGTCTTGCTGTATTATTTAACTCTTTTTGTGTCTGGACCTGGGTTTAATTACAAGATTTTTAAAAGTGTGATATGTTGGTGATGTCTCTAAGTATTTTATGGGGAGATAACATGGTACCTTGAGTGTAAGTGGGAGTCAAATAACATTTATAGAGGAAAAAGTAAAAAGGAATTATTCACCAAATATCAAAGTCAAATTCAGGTTCTCTTCCCCTGCGCCTGTTCAAAGTACCCACCGCTCAACATATCCTCGTCCCCTGCTTTCTGAGTGTTGCTCCAACCAAACTGGACCATCCACAGTTCTTTAGATAGGCGTTGACTCTCTCTGGATCCGTGACTGTGCTCAATATGTCCTATTTTTTTTCAATGCACTCTCCTCTCCTTTCCTGACAACATTCCACTCCAGTCCATATTGCCATCCCATCAACACAGAAGTTATTTCCTCTGGAAAGTCATTCTTGATCATTGCAAATTTTTTTCCAAGAATATCTCTCCCACCAACCACCATTTCTTCTTTACTTATGCTTCTTGTCCCATTAGATTTGAGTAAGACAGTCTCAGAGTCGTATCCATATATCTTTGTGACTCCTAGCACCTAACCCTGTAGATTCTAGAAAGCTGATCGATAAATATTTATGGATCTACATTGAACTTTATTATTGTATCCTTAATTTTAGGTATGAACAGGCTGAGAGGTCTTGGAAATAGAATAAACAAAAGTGGGATTCCATCTCTAGATTTGAATTCTTCTGCCCAAGGAAGGAAACACCAGAATGGATCTGATAAAGCCATGGACTCTTTTCATCTCTTACTGATAGTGGAAGCTGGAGTGACTGTGCCCAAGAGAAGGGCCAGACACCCTAAAGAGGGCAAGGGACTTCTCTTCATTGTAGCAACAGAGACCTTACCTTTAGGCACCAGAACAATGGATCATCATGTGGCATAGGCTTCATATCCACCTTCTCCCTCTTTCTCCCCTTCACATGATTCAGGTGCAATCATTGTTCCTCACCTCATTGAAGGAAACAATTATCTGGGCTGGGGTTGTGGCTCAGTGGTAGAGCACTTGCCTAACACATGTGAGGCACTGGGTCCGATCCTCAGTACCACATATAAACAAACAAATAAATAAATAAGGTCCATCAATAACTAATAAAAATTTTAGGAAAAGAAAATAATTATCCACACACTTGTTAAAGTTGGATATTGTCAGAATATTTTTTCTTAATATTTTTATTTTTTATTTTTACTTATACATGACAGTAGAATGTATGTTAGCAGAATATACATATATAAAGTATAACTTATTCTAATCAGGTTCTCACTCTTGTGGTCGTACATGATGTAGCGTTACCCTGGCCATGTATACAAATACAAGGCTAGGAAAGTTATGTCTGATTATTTCTACTGTCTTTCCTATTCCCATTCCCCTCTCCCCTCCCTTCCCTTCATTTCCCTTTGTCTAGTCCAATAGATTTCTATTATTCTCCTCCCTGACCTCCTTTGTTTTGGATTAGCATTCACAAATCAGAGAGAACATTCAGCTTTTGGTTTGGAGGGATTGGCTTATTTCACTTAGCATGATATTTTCCAGTTCCTTCCATTTACTGGCGCGTGCCATAATTTCATTCTTCTTTATGGCTGAGTAATAGTCCATTCTGTATATATACACCACATTTTCTTTATCCATGCATCCGTTGAAGGACACCTACATTGTTTCCATAGATTGACTATTATGAGTTGAGCTGCTATAAACATGGATGTGGCTGCATCACTGTAGTGTGCCGTTTTTAAATCTTGCTGAAGAAGACATCACCTGGGGGCAGGTGGAAGATGAGGAATTTGATTACATGCTGAAGATGATTCAAAAGTATGGGTGAGGATTCTGGCTGCACGAACTTAGAGGACTAATGCTGAAATCGGGTGATACAAAGATAGTGACAGAGGTCTTAAAGCCAAGGAAAATTAAGATGAACCTGACCAAACTTGCTCATGAAGAGAATCTTTGTCAGCTCCAGGAATCCAGAAGGGATCATTCAACTCTAGGCCATGCTAGGATCAGAAAGGAAGAACCACTCTTCTTCTGCTGGGGTTGCAAATGGTAGGGTATGAACCTGCAGCTCCTGGTAGTCATTTTTATACCAGGAAGAAAAATCCTACCTAAAAATAAAGGCAATGCAGGACAGCACAGACGGAAGGTAGAGAAAGAACGACAAGTCCTTAGATTCTGAAGTCAAAGCAACCTCAGTGCCAGAAGTCTGGAGGTTCCCAATCACGTGAGCTTATTCCTTCTTCTCTGTGTCTCATCTATTAGGTTTCTGTCACTACAACCCAAAGGGTCCGGTGGACTATGCAAAGCTGTCTACACCAAGAGGCAGATGCCTGGCTCTGGTCCCCTGCTGACTGACTGAGTGACCCTGAGTAAATACCCGAGTTTTTTTCATCTGGATACAAGAAGCCATTGAACCTGGTAGATTCCTGAAGTTTCTAGCAGCCCTGACACTAAGACTTCTCTGCACTTGACATTCTAGAGTGGCATTCTGTTCTAAAGAAAAAAAAAAAAAAAAAGCATTGTTCTACCACCATTTTCCATGTTGTGATAACAACCAACGCTGCTATGCCATTTTCTTTGTCTTTGGTAATAGTTTCCCTGTTGATGACATTCAAACAGTATGAAGCTTCCCCCGCCCCCCAATCACTGGAGGACTTTGGAATCCCAGCGCTGAGTAAGAAGAAAGTAATTTTTAAAGACCTTGGTTCTAGGCAACTGACTAGCACCGGCCCTCGTGGCTTGTCCTATTGGTCTAAAAGTTAAGACACCTTAACTGTTCTTGGAGAGAGAACAAAGGAAAAGAGTCCTTGCCCTTCAATCAGAGTTAACTGGGAATACAAGACACAGATGCATACAGCAGAACCCGGGGGCAGCTGCAATCAGCAGCCTAACACTTCACGGAGGTACCCTCAGTCCTTCCTCTGAATTTGGGAGCAAGGTGGAAAGTGATCACCTCCGGAGCTGAGGCTCAGATGGGTAGGACCTGCCATCTGTAGTAATCCATTCTGCTCTGTCTCATGTGACCATTATGCTTGCCTTTAAGCCATAAACCCCCTCCAGGTGCCATTTACTCTGCACACACACACACACACACACACACACACACACACACACACACATTTTTATCTGCCTCCCTCTAGTTCTTTCCTCTTGTCTTCTCATTTCTTCTCTTTTCTGAGCCCCTCTCCACCCTTTCCTTTCCACTGTGCTTTTCTATAGAAACAGGCTTCTAATGTGACACCCTAGGGTCCCACAGAAAGTGTGTATTGAGGGGTTGGGCAGGGGGTTGGAGGCATAAGGACTGAGTTCTTTAAATAACACTTAATGAACAATAAACACACTCCAGCCCAGCCAAACTGGTACTTAGCTACTAAGAACCCTGTCAATGGCCCATCTGTCATATTGTTAAGACCTTTAGAAGTTGTTTAACAAAATGTTAAATGAGATGACATTCAGCAGACAGCAAAATGCTTGACTGCCTAATGCAGCCCCAAAGAGCCGGCCCTGGTGGCAGCGTGTGATATAAAGCCTTGCTTTCCCCTCCCAAGAACCCGAGAGCAGGAGGTCTCCCTGCCTGTCACTTCCTATCTTGGTAAAGTGAGCCTGGGGTGGGAAGGACACAATCACCATTGGCAAGGAGGCCCCGGCCGGCTGATGAGGTGCTTTTCTGAGGAAGCATGACTGAGCAGGGGCACCTGCAAGTAAAGCCAATAAGGAGGAAAAAAATAATAATTCATCTGGAGTTTCATTCTCTCTCTTCCTTGTCTCCAAGGGACCCTTACCTCTTTCTCTCTTTCTACCTTTCTCCCTCTCTCTCTCTCTCTGTCTCTCTGTTGGCCTTGGGGGGAAAAGGCAAAGGTGGTAATGAGAGTCGACTTTTTCTAAGAGCTGAAATATGAAGCCAATTACTAAGGGGAAGATTTCCAGCAAATTGGCTCCTGATAGCTTCCATTTATCTGCTGTGGATTTGCATAGTCTGGAAAGAGAGAGGCTCCTTGCTTTGGTCCAGGTAACAAAGGCAGAATCCTTCAGTCGGAGGTGAACAACTTATTCAACTTACCTTCCACCCTATGTCTACAGTTCAGCAATTCAAGGTTACAAGGAACACATCCCACAATGAAGTGATTGAAAGGAAAGAGAGGAGAAGGCAAAAAAAAAAAAAAAAAAAACATTCTTCCCCTTTGGCTGATGGTGGGAATATTGAAAGAGGCTCCTGGATGGGGTTACACAAAGAGAGACACCCTCAAAACTTTTGTAATGACAAAATTCTCCCCCTAAAATTCTCCTAGTAAGCATGTAGTAGCCCTACAAAGTTCTTGATTGGGACTGACTCCCGTAACAAAAGACAGACACACAAGAGAAAAACAAACTAGTTTAATAGCATCTATTGCAATCATAGAAGAGATACCCAGGGGATAATGAGTCCATTTTAAACGGATGTCTTTAAGTTCAGGCTTAAATATAGTCATGCCCATTTTAGGGTGGCACCTTCTCATTTACTATATAGCCTTCCAAATACTTTTCATTTTCTTCCTCCTCCTCAGCTCAAAATTCTCTACCCTTAATCCTAGGCTCAAATACTTACTTCAAGGAAGACCCTAAATATCCAGAAAAATATTACTAGTCCTAGAAATTCACACATTGCTGGTGCAGAACCATGAAATCAAGTCCTCACTGAAATGAATTCTGACCTATGGAGTCATCTCACACAATTCTATATAAAAAGACAACTAAATAACCTAATTGAAAATGGGCAAAGGACTTGAGCAGACTGTTCTTCAAAGAAAAGACACAAATGGGCAATAAGTACATGAAATGATGAAATAATGTCTGACATCATTAGCCTTTAAAGAAACGCAAATCAAAGCCACAGTGGATGATCATTTCACATGCACTAGGATGGCTGTAATAAAAAAGACAGATAATAGCAAGTGATGGTGAGGATGTGGATAAATTCGAGCCCCCATGTATTGCTGATGGGAATCTAAAAGGATATAAACACTTGGGGAAATATTTCCTCAAAATATTAAAACTAAAGTTACCATGTGACCCACTCCTAGGTTTATTTGCCTTAGGAAATGAAAACATATCTACAAAGGAAAACTTATACACAAATGTCCATAGGAGCTTGATCTGTAGTAGCCCAAAAGTAGAAATAGCCCAAATACCCATGAACTGATGAAACAGGCAAAAAGTGGCATAGCCTCGCCATGGTATATTACTGAGTTATACAAAGGAGAGAAGTAATGCCACAGGCTGCATGCCACATAGATGCACCTTGACAACAAAATGCTAAGATAAACAAGACAGTCACAAAAGACCATGTGCTGAATTGGTTCTATTTATATGAAGTGTCCAGAATAGGCTAATCTAAAGGAAGAGAAAGTAGATTCATGGTTGCTAAGGGATGAGGGGAGGGGGATTATGGGTAGGTACTGAAAGTGGGTACAGGGCTTCTTTTGGGAGGGCATCCTAATTATTCTAAAAGTGGCCACAGTGCTAATTGTGCAGCTCTGTGAATGTACTCAAGACCCCTGAGTTGTACAGCTAAAGTGAGTGAGTTATACACTCTGTGAATTATATCACAATAAAGCTGTTAAAAAAGAAAATAACAATTTAATTTTGTTTTAAATCATCCCTGTTTGTTTGCTAGGGCTGCTATAACAAAGTACCACAAATTGAGTTGCTTAATTAACAGAAACTTACGTTCTTAACAGTTCCAGAGGCTACAAGCCAGGGATCAAAGCATTGGCAGGGCTGACTTCTTTCAAGAACTGTGAGGAAGGATCTGTTCCATGCCTCGTCCCTAACTTCCAGTGGTTTGCTGGCAGTCTTTGACATGCCTTGGTTTGTAGAAACATCACCCCAACCTCTGCCTTCATCTTCATATATCATTCTCCCTGTGTGTCCATGTCCAATTTCCCTTTTTTTAAAAGGACATTCATCCTATTGCATTGGGACCCACTCTTAATTAACTAGCTTTCATTTGATAACCTGTGTAAAGACCCTATTCCAAATAATCAGAGGTACTGTGGGTTAAGAATCCAACATATGAATTTGAGGGGAATAGAATACCACCTGAAAGAATCCAATTCCAAAGAATTTAAAGTTGACCAAGATATGGTCCCTAGGAGTTCACGATTCACTGGAAGAATTTGAAGTTTATCACTAGACCCTAGGACTTCTTTCTCCCATGTGTCTTTCATCCTCTAGGCCATTTCACCCAATCCCAGAACGTGTATCATGATTGCAAAGCAAAGCATTGAGAATTACAGAACATCCTAAATGCTTTGATGGGTCACTTCTACTCAATGGCCAAGGTAAGTGACATGGCTTTGCCTAACCTCTGTCTGGAGAGGCACCATCCTCAGTGAGCCTGGGGAGAATGAATCTGAAGTACTGAGGAAAAACCCCAATGTCTACCACAGATGGGACCTGAGGGCTCAGGATGGCTCTTTCTGTCCAAAAGTGGCTTCTCGCCTCAAGAGTACAAATTCCAGCTCCAATTATATATATGTATATATATACTTTTTAATAACTTTATTTTATTTATTTATTTATGTGATGCTGAGGATCGAACCCAGGGCTTGCTGGTGTGAGGCGAGCGCTCTACCACTGAGCCATAACCCCAGCCCCACCCACTTATATTTTTATACATGATTTCTGATTTTATTTAGAGGAAAAGGCACTAGAACAGTAGTCAACTTATCTCCAAACTCTGATAGTTATCAGCAATCACTCCTCATGCATCCACACAGAAAACATTTATGAAGATCTTCAAAAGACTGGCATTATAACGTGCCATGGAATTGATGGTGAACAATCTCAGTTTCCTCATCTGCAACATGGAGGTAGTTGGAATAGATCAGAGCCTCCCAGCCCCCAGCCAGAGGCCCTCACCTGCTTAAAACCCATCAACTCTAACCACAGGAAGCCTGTTCCAGTATCAGTCCACCAATGTCATTTTCCATGTGTTCCATAAAGTGAAAAATGCTAGGAAATAAATAGTGATCCAAACCAGAGGTCAGGAAACTATAGTGCATAAACCAAATCTAGTCTGCAAGTTAAGGATGGTAGGAGAAAAATATTTAATGAATGAAAAAACTTTTTTTAACTGGTTAATATTTTTAAATGGTTAAAAACAAACAATTCATAAAGTTTGAAAAGTTTGTAAAATGCAAATTCGTTGCCCATAAATAAAATTTTATTGAAAAGCAGCCACACTTATTCATACCTGTCTATGGCTGCGTTTGTACTACAGTAGAATTTTTGAGATGTTGCCTCAGAGAGCACACGACTCACAAAGCTTAAAAGTTTTATGATCTGTTCCCTCACAAAGAAAGTTAACCAACCCATTTTGCTTCTCCAACTATAATATACATTATATATATATATATATATATATATATATATATATATATATATACACACATACACACAATTCACCAGAGGACCTTGTTTAAGTGCTGATTCTTATTATACAGCTATGAGGTGGAGTTTAAGATTCTAAGTTCACTGTTGGAAGGATAAAATTGACCTCTATCAACTTCGGGTAGAACAGTGATAGGGTCCTGCAAATTATCTGAAAATAGATTAAGGGGAGAAAAGACAGTTTATCCACATTTGCTTAGGAGTTACTCACTGACTACACAAAGGTAAAAGTTTATATACCAACATATCAGAAATAAAAGAGGGTAATTGGGGCATCAGTAGGAAAATACAGAAGGTTTTACTAGGGTTTTTGTGCAAGTGTGTTATGGTTTGGATGGGAGGTGTTCCCCCAAAAGCTCACGTGTAAGACAATACAAGAAGGTTCAAAAAAGAAATGATTAGGTTAAGAGAGCCTTGGGATTAACTGGGTGGTAACTGAAGGCAGGTAGGATGTGGCTGAAGAAGGAGAGCATTGGGAGTATGGCTTTGGGGAATATCTTTTATAACAAGCAGTACTTTCTAATCACCATGTGAGCTGCTTCCCTCTGCCACAGTCTCCTGCCATGATGTTCAGCCTCACCTCAAACCCACAGGAATGGAGCTGGCTGTCTATGGACAGAGACCACTGAAACTGTGAGCCCCTAAACAAATTGTTTCTCCTCTACATTTTTTTTTACTTTATATTTTGAGTTGGATCTCACTCAATTGCTTAAGGCCTCACTAAATTGCTGAGGCTGGCTTTGAATTTGCAATCCTCCTGCCTCAGTCTCCCAAACTGCCAGGATGACAGGTGTGTGCCACCACACCCATCGTGTTTTCACTTTAAAATCATCTTAATGCTTGAGCTGTGGACCCTTCACCACCAAGCTCCCACATGATGTTGATGCTGATGGGTACAGGGAGCACAGTTTGAGTTGCTCAATGTCACTTCCTCTAGGGGAAAAAAAAGTATACTATCAAATGTCCCTATAGGTCATTCTCTAAAGGATGACAGACCAGAATAAAGGCAGTTTTGGAGAATCTGGTTCTATCATCCCAGTTACTTGCAAAACAGTCGTTTCTCCTACTGCTATCAGCAAACACCCAAAGACTCAGCCCACACCCAGCTAGCCGTAGCAACACCCCAGCTACCATAGAACAGAACACAGTTTCCCTGACTCAGCCACATCCTGCTGGGAGTCAGAACTCCCTCCACCTATGATGCCCACCAGAGCCCACCCCACCCCATCTCTGGCCCATGCTGAACTGAGTTCTGCTGTCTAAACTAGTCCTGTCCCATTTCTCCAAAAGCAGGATATCCTGTGGTGGATCTCAATAAGAAAAATCTATGTAAAATGGGATCCTGAGCGTAGATACCAAACTGACTCTTTATTAAATACTTTCTGATACCTGAACCTCTGATCTTGTACCTGCCACTCCTCATGACAGTCAGGCAGCTTCCAGAAACACAGCCAGATGGGAGGCATTCAATAAAGTCGCTAGCTCTTCCCCCATAATCCTGAGATTTACAGCATTAATTTAAAGCCCTGAGACATCTGTGACACCACACCACCTTGGCCAATTTTTCCTCAAGGAGCCGTATGGGTTTTGTAAAGAATTCACTGTTCGATCAATATTAACTGTAAAGAAAAAGTTGCACCCTGAAGTCAAGGCAACCACAGTGCCAAACCATGCTCCAGTAATTCCGCATGAAGGCAGAAATGATTACAGCTAAGGACCAGTACTAGAAAGGCTAGCAAACGTACTCAAGTTCCTCCTACTGTCTCAGGATGGCAGGATATAGGAGAACTTCGGTTTCTTTTCTAAATTAATGTCAGAAGGTGCCTTTTCCACTGTGTACGACAATTACAGGTACAGAATGTGCATGTGAGAGGGAAGGAATCCTTCTTACAGTAATGAATAAAATGCTGGATCATGAGTCTCTAGAGCAGAGCTGTCAAATAGGACTTACTTTGTCAATAAAAATGTTCTATATCCGTGCTGTCCAGTATGGTGACCACTATGTCTATATGGGGCCATTGAGCACTTAAAATGTGGCCAGTGAGACTGAGGAATGGATGTTTTGATTTTCATTAATTTTAATTTAAATGATCATAGGATCATATTGAGCAGAGGAGCTCTGAACCCTGTTCCAAGGATGAGGTCCTGGACAAGTTTTAAACCTCTCTGAATTTGTATTTCCACTCCAGAGAATCGGGTTGTTTGTGCTATGGTTTGGATATGGTTTGAGTGTGTCCCCCAAGGTTTCTGTGCTGAAACCTTGGTCCCCAATGTGGTGATGTTAAGAAATGCTGGAATTTTATGAGGTGGGGCCTAGTGGAAGATAATTAGGTCTTGGGGGCTCACGGAGTAAAATAGTTCCCATAAGAACAACTTGCTAGAAAGGAGCCGGGATCTCCCCAGAATCCCTCTTCCACACATGCTGCTCAGCACTCAGACAGGCTGCCACCATTGTGATGCCATCTGCCATGAGACCCACACCAGAGCTGAGCAGACGCTTGGCAACATGACCTTCCCCCTCCAAAACTGTGAACTAACAATAAATCTTTCCTTTATAAGTTACCAGCCTCCAATATTTTGTTATAGCAACAGAAAATAGACCTAGATAGTGAGAATAAGAAATGTCTACAGTTTCTTTAAGTTGTTTCACTCTATAATCCAAAAATAAATATAGCGATCGCTCTCCAGTCAAGCTTCAGTATCCAATATCCAGATCTTTGACCAAACTAAAGAAAAATTTCCCTGTTTCTTTCTCCCAATCTTTCTTTCACATCATATGTTAGTGACCCATTGTGGAAGGAACACTCTTCTGGCACATAATGGAGGTACATGACCTAGCACCAGTTACCTTGGCCACTTAGCACCACTACTACTTTGCTACTTACACAAGGGGAAAAAATAATTAAACTTCTCTTATTCCATTTTGGCAATAATAAACTCTTTCTGACCTGAACCATGAGCTTTTTATGTTACAATAAAGGCTCTTTTGCCTGCACACTGACCAGAATTGTCCAATGTGGGGTCACAGGGCAGAGAAGGGTGGAGGGACTGATGGCGCCACATGCCCATGTGACCCAGCTCCCCACCAGCAAGGCCCCACTCTGCAATTCTTAGTTAATTTTAGAGCAGCAGGCCACTGCCTCCTACAAGGTTTGAAGAGACCTGGGAAGATCAATTACAGAAATGATTAGCATGCAAATGGCACGAGCAGGCTGCGGGCAAGAACTCTGTGGGTAGGAACTGCAGAGGCCAACCCAGTTAGGAGCAAATCGCTGGGCTATAAACAGAAGAAAAGTCATGAGCCTTTTCATCAATGGAAAACACATTTCCTCCACCATTTCAAGTATGTTATTCTGAAATGCTTTAATCAAGTGTGAGGACTAGAGACACAAAAATGTAACCATCAAGACGAAGAAGAGGCTATCATTTTGTCCAAATTTATTCATTTCATCTCACTCATATTTTTCTTTTTATGCTTTTTTAGACTCAAAAGTCATGATTCTCAAGTACCAGGCTATAGACAGGTGCTATCTTATACTAATATTCTACCAGTTCTGGGTATATGCTTTAAAAAATAGGGACATGAATCAATTCTTCATAAGGCTGCTTATGCACATTAAAGAAAATTCCTGCCATATTAGTCTGTCTCTTTTTGGTGTTAAAAGAGTTCTTTCTTTTATGAAATAATGGTGATCCTAAATGGGAATTTGTTTCTTCTTTTTGTTAATATCCTTACTGACAAAAAAATAAAAGTTAACAACTTCCAGCTTTGTGTTGTGGGAAACCAGAATATGTCTCTCCAAAAGATGAAGGATTATTGAGCTGAAGGCAATTACAAAGCAGATACAGGAAAGCTCTCTTGCCTCCCTGCATTTGCCTCAAAGCAGGACGTGGGTTTACAAAGACAAAAATATTCTACCCACCTCCTCCTCTGAGAAAGCTTGATGGGCCTGGAGATGGTCCCAGAGGAACTGACAGTACTAAGCTTTGCTAATTGTCCTTTATCTGCCATTTCCTTGCCTTTTCCCAACTTGTCACCCATAGAGGACTCAAGTCCTTTTCCTTTGTCTTTTCACTTCCCTAAAATTTTACTATGTGTGTTGAAGCTACAAAATAAGCTGGCATTCAAAGCTACTTCATGAGAGCCAGTCATTTCCTGGGTATTTCCCAAGCGTATATTTAATACACATATTAATAAACTCCTGTTTCCTCTTCTTATGTTAATCTTTTTTTGTAACCAGGGTCCATTCTAACTAAGAAACATTTGGAGGTTTTTTGTTTGTTTGTTTGTTTTGTTTTGTTTTGTTTTTTTCTCTTATAGTGTTTTGCCTATTCAGCTGAGAAATAAAATCCCAATGTCTGGGATCCCCTGGCTTAGATTTTAGCAGAGGTACTCCAGCTGCCACCGTGGTGAAGAGCTCATAAGAATATTTTGGGGGAGGACATGTTCAGCATAATAGGACCAAGCATGGAGTTCCTAAGAAGCTCGCCTGTGTTGTTCCTTTGGTAGAATAAATGGTTCAACTGGTTCATAACCCCAGTTATAGAAGAAAAAAAATGTCTGATTTCCAGGATCACCACACAGAAGAGCTCCACTTGGCACAACCAGTTTGGGGAAGAGAGAAAGGAAGTAAGGAAGGAAGGGAGGAAGGGAGGAAAGGAGGAAAGGAGGGAGGGAGGGAGGTGAAGCTACACCTTGCAGCACCTGTCATAAGCTTTCAATCCACCTATTCATTCTTTATTTAAAAAGGATGTTTATTTATTTATTTTTTTAGTTGTAGTTGCACACAATAACTTTATTTCTATGTGGTGCTGAGGATCGAACCCAGGGCCACGCACATGCTAGGCGAGCGCTCTTCCACTGAGCCACAGCCACAGCCCCAGCCCCCACCTATTCCTTCTTGACACAGATGATTGTCCCCTCTGGTTAAATGTCCTCCAGTGAGAGTGGCCCTCATATCACCTTCTGCTTTCTAAAAGGAATAAGGCTAATCCTAGTTATACAAACTTGAAGCATTGGGAGCACCACAGCACCACCTGGGAGAGGGACTGGTGGTCAGCACTTGCAAGAACAATGCCATCAGGATAATTTTTGTACCTTCAAGGTGCACTACAAGGGTTTGGCATGTATCATGGAAAGGTATGAGCATGTGTGTCGGGGGGCGGGGGGAGTGTGTGCGCGCACAGAGATAATCAGGAAACTATAGCAAAGTAGCTGAGTCCACGAGGACTCTGAATGACTACCAACATGGGAGATAAAGGCACCCAGATAGGAGAAAATCCAGGACCAATTCCCTAAGCCAGACCCACATCAAGGAATTACAGCTTAAGTGTACTGAAAGCTTACTTTGCACCAAACACTCTGCCGAGCTCTTCTCATAGATTAACTCCATGAATCCACACAAATAAGCCTGTTTGGAAAGTGCTGGGTACTATCCACTTCCTACAAATGAGGAAACTGAGGCTGAGATAGATTTGTGACCTACCTAAGTCATGAAGCCAGTAAATTGGAATATGAACTCAAGCACAGCATGATATCTGGGTCCTTAATAACAGAAACATCTTGGCAGCTGGGAACAGTGGCACACACCTGTAATCCCAGCAACTTGGGAGGCTGAGGCAGGAGGATGGCAAGTTCAAAGCCAGCTTCAGCAAAAGCAAGGCACTAGGCAATTCAGTGAGACCCTGTCTCTACATAAAATACAAAATGGGGCTGGGAATATGGCTCAGTGGTCAAGTGCCCCTGAGTTCAATCCCTGGTACCAAATCAAAAAAAAAAAAAAAAAACTTTGCTACAAGAAATACAAGGGTAAGACCATTTCCAATGGATACTTTGGATGGAGAAATTAGATCAGAATGCCTTGAAACATCTATTTTCAAGAACATCTTAATCATTTATTTTACCATATTAAGGTCAATTTTCTATCGGCTCTGGGAGATGAAATCAATGTCTTGTATTTCCTCTTCTGAGTCACAGAATGTTAGAACCGCAAGAAACCTCAGAGACATCTGGCCCAACTCCTTTATTTGACACCATGATATAGTCTCATGAAGGTGAAATGACTCCACATGAATTTATTCTAGAGTTCAAGTTGACAGTTTAGGAGGAGGGAGCTAATGTATTATTTGGCATCTAACAGGATCCAACAATGCTAAAAAGTATTTTCATTGTTTCATTTCAGTGCCTAAATTAAAATGGGCCTCAGAAGTGTATGCTCAGGCAATGGACTCAAAGAATTCTGTTGACACAGGAAGGTAAAAAAAACAAAAATATCTCTAATCAACATAAGAGATGTGAATATCAAGGTATGGGGTTTGTGATTAATAGATGATCTCATTACATCATGGCCACCCATTGTACTTCTCAATATATGTAAAACTAAGTCAATAGTAAACTTAGCTTAGGAATCTGAACTCGTGATGGTACATGCTTAGGTAAATTTTATGCCTATAATCAAACACTTTTGTTTGTCAAAAAGAAATGAGAAATACAGCTCCATCTATTTTATCAGGATTAAATGGATTTGACTTAGAATTGTCTTGAATCAAAATTAATAATCAAATGCTACCATTGGTCGGATGATATTTTATTTGTTTTCTCCTCCTTGGGAATTCTGGTCCTAAAATTTATCATGATAGGTGGCAGGATGATGAGCTATGGGATAGTTTTGCAAACCCAGATGACACATGGGTCTCCACAGCTTTAGCTAATTTCTCACAAGATCAATGGTCTTTAACAGAACTAAAAGAACCTGTTATACACAGAGACTGTCTCATTCTCATAATTTACATTCAGTCTTCAAAAAGGAATATTCCAACTGCAAAACAGCATTGCTTTGGATCGGAGCTATAAATCCTAAGATGATAAGCAGTAGGAAAAATAAATGAATAAGATACCTTAAAGTCTAATATGATTATTTTAACTTCCCCAAAATGTATGGATTTTTCTCCATGGATTTAAGGAAGTAAGAATGCTAAATTAAACAATGAATTCCTAAGATAACATAGTCATTTAAAGATAAGGATTATTGATTAGATTTGTGATTATTTATATGCAGAGAAATTTCTCTTTTAAAATAAAATACATATCAAGGCTTCTTAGACAAAAGTACATAAATAAAGATCAGGATTAAGCCAGGGATGGTGGTACACACCTGTCATTCCAGTGACTCTGCAGGCTGAGGCCAAAGGATGACAAGTTCAAGGCCAGCCTCAACAACTTAGCAAGACTCTGCCTCAAAAAAAAAAAAAAAAAAAAAATATATATATATATATATATATATATATATATATATGGCTGGAGATGTGGCTAGGTGGTAGAGCATCCCAGGTTCAATTCCTGGTACCACCAAAATAAGTGTGTCAATAAGTAAATAAATAAATAAATGTTAACATTAAAAATTAGTATCAGATTTTTCAAAAATCATATAATTTGCTTTCCAAATATCTTCGTATCCAAAATCAGCAAATTGCAAATGCTCACTTTTTGGACAGTGAACAGTCCCACTGGCCAACATGGTATTTCACACAAAGATGTGGACTACAGGGAGAGAATTGAACATACTTGAGAGATGCAACCCAGAACCTTCTGCCACAGTGTTGGTAGCCAGGCCAGGAAGAGGCTTGCACAACCAGGCATGAGTCTTGGTTTATAATCCAGGAGGCTACATTGCAGACTAGAGGCAAGTGGGTTGGCTATGAAGTTTACCAAGAGCCCATAAGAACAATTATTTTTTAATATTTATTTTTTATTTTAGGTGGACACAATATCTTCATTTTATTTTTATGTGGTGCCGAGAATCGAACCCAGTGCCTCACGCATCCTAGGCAAGCGCCCTACCACTTGAGCCACATCCCCAGCCCCCAATAAGAACACTTCTGAGGCCAAAGATCAGTCATGAAGCTGAATCAGAAACCAAAAGTCCAGACAGATGTCGGAATCAAGAACACATTCTTCTAGTTTCCTCACACATTTAATGAACAAAGGGTACCATGATGGTTAAGTGTTTTGTTAAGCAGATTTTATGTCTTATCACTTAACCACAACATTTTTCCCTCTTCATCCATTGATGGACATCATGATCTCCAAGAGGCATAGATAGTAAATTTCCAAATTTATTAGACCTGGGATCCTTTGTTCATTAAAGCATCCATGGGGCCCTGTGGACTAAGGAACAATTTCAAGGAATTTCAAACCTAGCCAGAATATCTGCTTTTCAAGATAAAAGCACCAAATTCTAAAAAGTTAACAGATTTAGCCAGTCCAACAGATAGGCAGAACTGGACCTAGAACCCCAATACCTTGGCATGCCCAGTCTGGCTCATCACAGCATACGATGTTCCAACATTTTGCTCTTATCCTTACCAAAGCCAGCATTCTTCCAATGCTGACAAACTCAGAAAAATAACAGGTGCAATTTTCTTAACAGTGACCAAACAAATCCCTAAGCACCTCTGACAAACCTTCCCAATGGGAGACCCCCCCCAACTGTCCCTGGCCTTTCCCTCCACCTAAGTTCAGTAATCAACTATGATTTCAATTATAGCAGAAACATTCTCTCAACTCCAGAAATGCTATAGAGACACTCTTTGGTGATTAATAGCTGATTAACTTCTCCTGCCAAACATCTGTGGGCTCCATTAATTAGATAGAATGCTAAGCAGTGATCAGATAAGTCCTTAAAATACCACGCCTGAGATAATTTTTCCCTTGTGGGGTCTTCTGCCTGTTAGCAGAACCCCCAAGCTCTTACTGGGCTCAGAACTAGTCTTCATGGAAGAGGAAACAGCAGGGTGCAAGAGGACCACCAGATTCTGCATCCAACATTCTAGATCCTTCTCTTCTTTGGTCCCCTGAGAGTTATAAGGAATGGCTGTTTAACTGTTTCAAAATCTATTTTTTAAAAAGGGGGGCTGGGGGAGAATTGGTCCACTATAATCTACACTCACACACTCCTGTTCCAATGTCATTAACAGCTTCCTATTGCTCCCTGAACTTGGTTCAATCTCCCTGGTCTGTTACTTAGGATCTCTTATAACTACGTCTGTCTTTCTCTCTAGTGTCATTCTCCCACACAAACCCTTTTTTTCTTAACCCATTCTGCATATTGTCCTATCATCTCTCTTCCTTTCCTGCTTCCTTATAGAACAACTCTCCCCACCCCATGTCTCCCCATCTCTAACAAGCATACCTTAAGAGTCACATTTCTCCCTCCTCCATGGAACCTCACTGACCGCACCTTCAGAAGTTGGCTTCCCCTTCAAAAAATTCCTATGCTTCTTCCTTTTCACCAGATACCTATCAGGAATCACTGTGAAATGCAATTTAATTGTGCACATGTCTTATCTTCCAGACCAAATTTTAAACTTCCAGAGACCACGGTCACTGTCATGGACAATTTGTATTTGACACAATGGGAAGCACTAGATAAACGTTCAAAATGCTCCATCCGCTCTGCTCCCCGTCGATATCCTTCAGGGTAAGCTTTCGGCATCTGAACTTTGCAGACAAGCTACTTGACAACCTGGCCTCTTTCTACTTCTCCCATCTCAATGTTCCACGCTCTTGCTACATGCCCTGTCTCCCTCCAGCCATACCAAGTGATCCAAATTGCCTCAAAAGGAAGTGTTTCTCTCCTGTGGGTGTTTGCCCCTCTTCCTGGAATGAATTTCACTTATGTATCTGCCTGGCAAGCTCAAGATTTAGCATCCCATGTAAAAGAATCTTTGTTCCTGGTCTAAGTTACGTCCAACCACGCCATCACCGATATACCCTTGTGTCATCACTTCATCATGGCATTTATGATACCTCTAGTCTACCTCTTATATCCCCAGGATCTGGACTTTCTTAATTGCTCCTTGAAGACAGGGATTCCACCTCATTGGTTGTGGTATCCCTACAAGAAACCAGTGTCTGTCTGTGTGCAGTAAATGGCCAGCCTCCACAGTGGTCCTGCAGATGGTGGCCTCCTGGTGCTCATGCCCTGGTGTGATCTCTCAAACAGAGTGTGGACTGGTCTTTGTGACTTTAATTAAAGACACAAATGATGTTGTATGACTCTGAGACTGTGAGACCAGGTCAAGTGCTCTTGGGTTGCTTGCTCTGAGGAAAGCCAATGCCCTGCCATGAGCAGCCCGACAGAGAGGCCCAGAGAGTGAGGAACTGAAGCTTCCAGCCGGAAGCCACAAGCATGATCTTGTAAGAGGGTGCTCCAGCTTCACTCAAGCCTCAAGGGGATTGGCACCTCTACTGACCCCTTGACTGCATCCTCATGAGACCCTGAGCCAGAACCATCCAGCTAAACTGCTCCTGGATTCCTAACCCCCAGGAACTGAGAGAATCATTGTTTGTTGCTTTTAGTTGCTAAGTTTGGGGGGCTTATATTCAGTATTAGATAACTGATGTGTATGCAGCTATAAGATGAGGAATAAACAAAGCTCAAAGTTCCTCTAACAGTCTGAAGAATTTTGGACTCTGAGGGTGTTACTGTGGAGGAAAGTGAAGGAATTCTTTTCAAGAAGTGCAAGAAAACGAATCCTTATTATTTAGCAACATTGTCCCCTACAGTGATGTGGAAAGTGGAAGACACAACTAAAGAAGCAAGTGATCCAGCTAAGAAGATTTTTCAGCCCCAATACTGGAGGTGCCAAGTGGTTTCATTTGGCTGCTTATAGTAAAGAGAGAATAATCTTTTAGAACAATTAAAACAAAAAAGTCACAAGATCTATTGCTGTTGAAAATTCCCAGCCTCTCCAGATGGCAAACAATTCTAAATTTAAGAAAGAGTTTCTGAGAGAAGTTCAAATCAGTGTATCCAGAAAGTATGATCTAAAGATGAAGCCAAGGACTGGGAGCGGTGGCACACACCTGTAATCCCAGCAACTCTGGAGGCTGAGGCAGGAGGATCGTGAGTTCAAAGCCAGCCTCAGCAAAAGCAAGGCACTAGGCAACTCAGTGAGACCCCATCTTTAAATAAAATATAAAATAGGGCTGGGGATGTGGCTCAGTGGTTGAGTGCCCCTGGGTTCAATCCCTGGTACCCATCCCCCCAAAAAAAAGATGAAGCCAAGGGTGTTGCTAACAAGTTCTTTCATTAAGACCTTAGATTCCAAAGAATGAATGCTTTGTTAGGAAGTGAGAACCTAATTGTCATGAGTGACCTTTGGCATTATCATATAACAGAAGCATTGGTTTATTTCTGCAATGTCAGAATTTTTTGGATAACAATAAGTTCATAAGCTACATCATTTTCATGGGTTGTAATTCATCAAGTATTCGTGGGTCACTTGGTAGCCAGGGCAACCACAAGTTCTTTTATTCCAATCTTAATTACTAACATCTATAATAATCAAATCATTTATCGCGCGCTCATGTGTGTGTGTGTGTGTGTGTGTGTGTGTGTGTGAGTGACAGTGATATATATTGTTTACAGAAAGGTAAGAAAGAGTTAACACAGCCCACAGGGTTTTAGGAAGCTGCACTAAAAGCAGAGGCACAGAGCACCTACAAATGCAAAGGAGTCACTATAGGTGGTCAGATAAGATGATGAACCAGTCAAGAAATTATTCAGGTAGCAGAGTTTTCAGAGCATAGAACTTATTCTAGGCCAGGGTCCTAACAGCTAGCAATTTTGAATTGGGCCATGTCAAGCTGAGAGACTGAACTGAGCATGTTCTTGATTGCCCAGGGAAAGAGTCGATGTTTGTCACCTGTGGACCTCGTGATGTGTTCCCCAGATGGTCTAGTGATGGGTTGATGAGTGCCATCACAACCAGTCTTGGAGTGCTTCAACTTTTATTGGTTTTTAAGTGAGGGAGTTACATCTGGTGATACTGATAAGCTTGTGGGCCTGGTTTTTCTGATATGGGTTTGAAGTACCCATACATCCATGTGCTTCTGATTCATTCCAATAAGTTCACAGGTGGTCATTTTTATTGGCACAATTAATTTATTTGTTATTTTGTGCCTTACATCTGTGCAGGTGGTAATTACTTACTTGTACAAATAAGGTGCAGAGTCATTCTACCTTGGAACTTGTACTCAAAATGATGTAACTCCTAGCAAACTGGTCCTTTACCAAATGGAGTAACTCGGAGCTAGGCACAGCCTATAACTTCTGTTCCATTCATCATGGAGTAACTCAGAGCAGGGCAGGCACAGCCTGCTCTCCACACTAAAAAAATGAAGTCCATGAGGCCCAGAGTATACATGGGGAGAATCCTGTCTCACCCTTTTTCAAAAGCATTGACACTGTGGCTCACATTTACAAAGCACCATATTTTGAAAACATTTTTATCTGCATTTCACAAATTTGATTATCCCAACACCTAGAATTAGACACAAGGTACAAATCAAACAATCAACCAAAAAAGATGGGAGATTTTTCCCTTTAGCTCACAATTGAAACAAGAAAGACTTGGACTCCCAGATAACTGTTCTTTCCTCCTCATTAAGCCACTGCATGTAATAAATTGAAAGTAAGTATAAAATTATGAATAATTTATACAGAATAATTCCAAAGGCGTTGGCATGTAGGTATTTTAACATTTTCAGTCATATTTTCCTTCTTCACTGAAATATTTTTGCAATTTAGACCTGTCCGCTGACCCCTTGTCACCAGGTCCTGTGTTGATGTGTGCTATGACTGAAGCCTATTTTTGATTGCCTCAAAGACCAAGCTAGAGACCAAGGCACACTTGGTGGAAAGACTGTGCAAGATTCAGAACAGACCTCAACAAGCAAAATGTCCCAGGTAAGGATGGGTGCCATGGTGCACACCTGTCATCCCAGTGGCTAGGGAGGCTGAGACAGGAGGATAGAGAGTTCAACACCAACATCAGCAAAAGTGAGACGTTAAGCAACTCAGTTGTGGCTGAGAGGCTGAGTGTCCCCGAGTTCAGATCCCAGTTACTAAAAAAAAAAAAAAAAAAGTCCCAGGTAAGATTACTTCCTCCCAAGTTCTCCCTGCATTTGCTTCAAAATAAAAAAGAGGGAGAAAAGGCACAGGGAAGTTATAAATGTGATGAGAAATTAGCCAGCAGTGGGATTGGAACAAGGAGGCAGGGGTCATTATAATGTGTTATTTTGAATCTTCATGATAAAAAATTAAACATAATTCCCAAACACACAGCTAACTATGAAGGCCTGGGGGGGTTTCTCTTTGACTTCTCCTTTCTCCTTTGTCCGACTCTCTCCCCTCATTATCCCCAAAAGAATTTAAACTTCTCCCTCCCTAAGGCATCCACTTCTTTCTTCCTCCTCCTCCTGCATCTTCTCCCTCCTCCAGACCAGTTTATCCAATCAATGAATTCAGCAAAACAAAGGACTGCACCAGTAACAGGACCCACTCTCCTTCAAAGGCAGTTTAGCAACCATCTTTTGTTACTTGAGCATACTTCGGGGGCTTAATCGCCAGCCAAAGTGGTTTATCAAAGTAATTCTGCGAAAGGCATACAGTGCTTTCCTCAAGAAGAATCCTGGTGAATAAAATTTTCTCCATCTTGTTACACTTATTATTCTGAATTCCTTTGCACTTTGTTCCTAAAGAAACCAGTCATTGAAACTTGATTTTGAGAAGGAAAGCTGGTATTCAACAACTTCTGAAAAGAGTGGTTAATTCTATTTGAGTTTCTCTCCACAGCCCCATTCAAAACAGGTTGTGTGTATCTAAGAATAAATGGAGTCACCACACAAGAGGTTTATTATCAGAGCTAAGCTTCGGGAAGCAACTCCCACTACTTAATGCTGAAAGGAAGGGAGAAAAAGAAGAAGGGATACAGGCTGTGATGAATGGAAGGAGGAGGTTAAAGAGGAAGGAGGGAATGGATTTAAAGAAGGAGAAGGAGAGTGAGAGACATCTGAAAAGACCCTGTTACGGTTCACTTCTTGCAACGCTCCTTGCCGTACCTGTTCAAAAGAAGAAGAAAAAAATCCATACAAATCACAGTCAGCTTTGACTTCACAAAGCCTTTGCCTTCTCTCAGTATCTTCATTTAGCCTGAGTTTTGGTTTCCGCTAGGTTTTGTGGGGAATTGTAATATTTTCACTGATACTTTTGGCTAAAAAAAGACAGAGGTAGTTCCAAGGAATCTGAAGACCTGTGCAGTGACATCCGCTCCCTCTTTTCCTGCACAGGGTGATCATTTCATGTTTAAGTCAGACTTAGTCTTTTTTGTGTTGCTTTTGTGTGTGTCAAGTTTTGTGAAAATCCTTTGTATTTTATTTATTTATTTATTTATTTTTTACGACTGAACCTGTTGAGCAAAAAAAGCCAAGAAGCAAGAGAGACTGGTCCCCTGGAAGGGGACCCAGGGCCAGATTATGTCAACAATTCCCTTGTCCTGAAAGAAGCTGGCCTGATGGGTCCTGTTGTCAAATGGCAATTGTGACTCCTTGCATTTCCAAAGTCACGCACAAATGGTTCCATCTGAAGCCCTCTGGGTAATAGTAGCCTTTTGAGGTTATGATATCTCTGGATGGAATTCAATAAGAGAAATTCACTTTCAATTGAGCTCTTGGAACAGAGCCAGGAGAGCCTAACAATACAATATGCTTCCAAAGAAAATTGGACTTAAACTTTTTTTTTTCTCTCTCTCCTTCCTTTTTTCTTTCTGTTCTAACCCTGTTCACACGTCACCTCTTCCCACTTCCACTCCCTCCTTCTATCAGGGGACAGCAGGGCTTTTAAAAATAAAACCCAGCGCTGAAATAGGATCGGTTTGTGCAGATGGACGTGAGCTCCCACGTGCAGCCTGGAGAATTCTCCCTCTCCTCCACTGACCCCTGTTACTTCTACCACGAAGATGGTCCAGGAGCTCTAGGAGGGGACACCAGGGATCTCACCACCGCCACTTCACATCACTCATTCAAATACAAACTTTAGCTTCATTCTTTCAATTTTCTTTTTCTTTTAACGTGGGAAGAGGCTAAGCATACCAAGACTGCCCACCACTGGGCCTTATCCAGCGCTTTTGCCTCGCTCTTGCTCTCACTCTCTTTGCTCCGTTTATTCCTCATTTTGCCAAGATTTTCCTCGGAATAATTACTATTTCTTGGCCTGGAAAAGGTTGTAATTCTCTTTGTCTTTTGCATTTGATCATCCGAGTGGATTAATGTGGGTGTTAAATGGGTGGAAGAAGTCGTTTTCTTTGTCAGATTCTCTTAATCATCCTTTTGATTTCACTCTCTCATTCTCCCCACCCACACTTATCCCTCCCACCCCTACAGAAACTCTGTGTGTGTGTGTGTGTGTGTGTGTGTGTGTGTGTGTGTGTGTTTATTCTCACACATTTTCTCCTTTTTGGAGAACACTCCTTTTGAGAGCCTGGAATAAGTAGAAGTGTCAAAGAGAAAATGAAGCAAATGTACAGTATCGTATCCACCAGCTCTGAGCTGGGGGCGGGACAGGGGTGGAGGGACAGGAAAAGGCATCAGTGTATGCTTTTCTTTTCTTTGTTTCTCTCCATTAGTTACTTTGAGTCTATCCAGAACTGCAGCTTAAAATCTGTTTCTCTAAAAAACAAATCTCTTGGTTCTAATGTCACCAGCTCAAGGGGCTGGTGTTGATTTTATTTGTTTTTTGTTTTTCCTCTGATAAAGCATAAAGGAAACAGCACCTAATAATACTATTTAAACCAAATACCAGTGAAGATCAACCACCTCAAGCCCCCAGCTTGTAGTCTCTTGGTGGAGAACAAGCCAGGACTTCTAAAGGCAAGCACAACACCTTGTCTTACTCCCCTATCCACAATCCAGGGACCCTCTCCTCTCCCACCCAAGTGGGATTCTACTGTATGGATTCTTACAGAATCCTAGCCCGACTGAATCAACATGAAAATTTAGAGACTTAGAAGTGTTTATTGGGGGTAAGAAGAGAAGTGTTCTACAGATTTAAGGCACATTTCAAGACCCACCCTTTCAATAGAAAGTATTCAGGGAAGTATTTTGGAGAGTAGAAGCCCAGCAAACAAACTCAAAAACACTGACCAACTAGTACTAAGATGGGTAACAGAACTAAGGATGTAGTCAGTGTCTGGAAATCGCAGTCCTTGAAATCAGTGTATTGGAGGCCCCATCTGCCATTTATCTCCCTGTTGCTCAAATAATTCCTCAATGTTCCAAAAGTCCTTATGTCTTTATCCTCATTCCCCAAAGGTTCCTAACATACTAATGGTGAAAAAGAAGATAAATTACCTGGCATCAAATCAGTAAAAGTCCTCTATACTAATCCAGTTTATGAAACACCAAACACCAATGGGAGAGTCATTGTATACCAACATAAAAAGTTGATGAACACTGTTACCCACATGTGACTATACAATCACCCAGATACTAAGATAACTGATCATGATAATGATGTTCTTATCTGTCCAGGCAAAGATTAAAAAAAAAAAAAAAAGATTTTTTCCTTAAATACTCATTCTGATTGACTGGTAATGACTATCTCAAAAGGATTGGCTTCAGGACTAAATACAATCCTGAAGCCATATTCAAACCCAGCAGGAAAAAAAAAAAAGATAATGCTGAGATCAAATAGTTACATTTGCCATGAGTGAGAGTGGTTACAGAGACGCTGCCTATTAGTTATTTTAGCAAGGTGATTGTAAGAACTAAGACAGCAGACTTAACGTCAGCTTTTTCAATTCTATCAAGTAGAAAAACCCTGCATGTCTTTAGGACAAGTGTTTTCACCACTTACAATGCTGTTTCTCTCCATTAGTTACCATTTAGTGAGTCTACGGTGAGCCAGGCACTATACTGTGATCAGTACTTACATTGTTTCATTCAGTCTTTATAGTCACACTGCTGAGTAGGTATTGTCCCCACTTTGCAGCGGACAAAATATAGGTTCAGAAAGGTTAAATAACTTGCCCAAGGTCTCACAGGCAATAAGCGGTGGCGCCAGGACTTGAATAGATGTCTGTGGTACAGTCCAAAGCCAAGGATCCTGCCATAAATCCTGCTGCCTCCTTTAGATTAGAAGACATGAAGGAGGAGCCGAAGAGCGGGAATCTTTGCCAGTCTGCTGCCAAGCCTTATATAGCTAAGTCTTCAAAATGCCCATCATTCTTTTTGGCTCCTGACAGTTCCAACTAATTGTCTGCCATTAGGCAGTTGAGATTTTTAATTACAGTTCTATTCAGCTGAGCTGAAATTTCAGCTAATTATAATTGAAATTGAAGGCTAAAAGCAAGTTTCAAAGGTCATCCAATAGTTTTCTGGGGTTTTTTTTTAAAGTATTATATAAGAATACATATACATAGGTGAGAAATCAAGTACTATAAAAGACTTAAAATGAAAATGTACAACCCCCCTGCCCCACCCATTCCTGCTTCCTAGAAGCAAACACTTTTAATTATGGCTATTCTTATTTCTCCTGATAGTTAGTTTCAATATCTATCTCATAGATGTATAGCTCTATTCTCTGATTTATTGTCTTTTGTTATTATCTACTGACTTAGATCATGATGAATGCAAATTCAGCTCACCAACACCACATTTTACCCTCCTTTCCTTTCCCCTCCTCATCACAATTTAGCTATATGCCCACTTTCAATTCTTCCTCTTTCTTAATTCAGTGCCTGCAATTAAAGATTCATTTCTAGTCCCATCAGCCATTCATATTTACTTCCTTTTTCCTCACTTCTACTCTCCAATCTCTGTCAGTCAAATCTGTAATATTTACATTATTGAGATAAGTAATAATTATATTCTGTTTATAACCATAGACAAGTCCTCCATGGTATATACGTATGAATTCTAAAATCTGAAAACCAGATCATCACTTGAATGTCTAAATCAAATGGATTCTCCTGTTTCACCTTCATCATCAATTGATCAAATTCATGCTGCAGGTGATTTTGCTTTGCATTTAAACCATGCCTTTCTTGTACAGTTTGGTTGTTGTTTTCCTGAAGTTTCTAATTCATTTTTTTAATTGTCCATAACATGAAAATAGTCTCACAGGTCTCAAAGTCTATAAATTTAATCTACAAAACTGCCTGACCCCACACTGCCAAGATCTCTTTCACAGCACCCCCTATCTTTCCTCTGTAACATGGGCTAATGTTTTTCCTACACCAGAGATCAAGTGGCCATTCTGGAACTCTCTTCAGGTGCTCTTCTCATTTGGAGGTTTTTGTCTCTCATGATTTCCTCCTTCTTAGTTCACTTTCTTATTATTTTCTTTTTCTCAAATACGTTTTCTAATAGCTTCCCAAAACAGGGTGCAGGATCATAAACTTTTTGAGTCCTTAAAACAAAACAAAATTTTAGTCTGACCTCAAACTTGATTGATAGCTTGGCTGGGTATAGAATTTTAAGACAAATATCCTATTCAGTCAGAACTTTATAAGCAGTGTTCCATGTCTTCTTGCATCCAGTGCTTCTGTTAGAAAGTTCAATGTCAGACTGATTCTTGTTCCTTGATAAATAGCCTGCTTTTTCTCTCATGAAAATTTTAAGATCTCCTTATCTCCAGTGGATCAAAATTTTACAACTGTTCATTTTGGGGTAGATCTTTGTTCACTCATCGTATCCAATATTCAGTAAGCCTTTTCAATCTGAAACTTATATATTCCTCTAATTTAGAAGAAAATCTTTTTTTTTTTTTTAACTTATATACCTAATTAACTTCCTATCCTCTGGTATCCTCTGTTAATTCAGGAATTCCTATTAAAGCTGACCTATTATTCTGGGAATGCATTTCCTGAATTGAAATCTTTATCTCTTCTTTCTTTCAACTTTTTTCCTTTATTTTTATTCTAAGTTCTCAAAGATTGCTTCACATTGTCTCCCAATCCTTACAACAATCTATTTTGTTAGCAATCATCTTATACATTTTCCCCAAATTGCTCTCATTTTATTCCTTTTTTTACAGCATTCTCTCTTGTATTGTGGATACAATATTTCTCAATCCCTCTGAGCAAATTAGGATTTTTTTTAATGTTTCTCCAACCCTTTAATTACTTTCATTTTCACAGGGTTCATTTTTGTTTGATTATCTCGGCCATTATCTTTTATGTTACAGGTTTTTCTCAAATATTCTAATAATCCTCAGATGTCTTGTTATATTAAAGAAGGAAGCAAAAGAACAACTAGCCAGATGCTCTGAATGAAGGTTTGCCTTATCAACTGGCAGATTTTGCTTCAGATGAACAGGTGGGATACCAGACATTTGGATCCCTCAATTCCAGAATAAGGAGAACTTAATCCTGGGTGGAAACGCTCACACTAGTTTTCTAAGGTAGTATTTCAAAATTCTTCAGAGAAGAATCAGCTTAAGAACATGGGCTATTCTTAGATACATAGGAAATAGAGCCAACAGTTCCATGGATCTTCAATTAGTTCTGTTTTCAGCCCCAATTCCCACTCCCATTTTCTGACACATCTGCTGTCTCCAAGGGCAGAGCCTCCTTATCCTTTTGTTGGGCAGTGAGTATTTTTTTGCTAGAGTTCAAGGTCACATTCTTACCCTGAAGCTTTCTTCATTCTCTTTATTAGATAATTATTTCTCCATATGTTTTCCGCCTTCCAGAGAGTATTGAAAGATATCAACCTTGGAGCATTGCTACCCCAATCATACACTTTTAAAAACTGTTTTAAGATTCTTTTATTGATTACTATAATTTTAATACTGTCAGAGAGAGAGAGAGAGAGAGAGAGAGAGAGAGAGAGAGATTGAGAGAGAGAGAGAGAGAACACTTCTGCCATCTTGAACCTGATATTTCTACAATGGTTTTCAAGCAGTGTTCCATAAAATCACAGAAAGGTAAAGGAAAGAATAAAGAGGAGAAAAGAAAATAAGACGGATGAGCAGGTAAAACATTCCTACCTGATGGATGTTCTCTGCTTTTTTTTTTTTTTCTTCTACAAATTTTACTGTTAGACCTACCTACAGGAAACAAAGAATAGTTTGAGAAAAAAATCAAATCAAGTGCTAAACTAAGTGATCCAGAACATGAGCTAAATGTTGATCTATGACACTGAGGGTCAGTTTGACCAACACACCTCTGGTTTGCTCAGCATTCCTTTGCACTTGACGCAAAATAAGTGTAAAAAAGAAAAAAAGTGGGCTTAGCCTGATCTTGTTCTAACAAGTCCACCTGACTAAGTAAGCATCAAGCAAGTCCCAGTTGTATATTCAAATCCCTCAATTAGGTCACCCTGACTCAGATGCATATAGGTCTCATCAGCAAGCAGGTGAGGATCTCTCACATTTTCCTCTCACTTGCTCCTCACCACTGCCCAGTGGAGGTAGCACAGCCAGGCATTATTGCTATTCCTAATTCAGGGGTGAGGAAATTGAGGGTTAGAAATACAATGTGACTTGCTTGAAGTTACATTAGTAGTGGGAATGTTAGAACAAGATCAGGCTAGAAGCCCACTTTTTTTTTTTTTAATTATTTTTGGACAAGTGCAAAGGAATGAGAGCAAACCAGAGGTGTTTGGTCAAAACTGACCAGTCAGTGTCATAGATCAACATGAAGGACCATGCCACTCCTGGATCCATTCCCCACACTCCTAGGGGCTTCTACTAACAACTCCTCAACTATTTAGAGCCCTGCATCCAAGTCACTCCAGTTAATATGGGGTTCAGAGGAGTAGACACAGAAGGAAGACAATGATGTTTATTCATCATCTATTATATACCCTTCCTTCTCCTCCAAATTCCCTTATACTCCACTAGGTTTAACAGTGTCCCCCCAAAAAATTATATGCACTGAAACCTCAGAATGGGGTTCTATTTGAAAACAAAATGTTTTTGCAGATATGATGAAGTTAGGTGGGGGTCATACTGGACTAAGAACAGTCCTAAATCCTAACTGGCATTTTTAAAAGAAGACCATGAAGCACACAGGAAAGAAGGCCATTCGATGATAAAGATAGAGATAGAGTGATGTGCTACCAACCAAAGGAAATCAAAGATGACTAGAAGCCAAAAGCAGCCAAAAGGAGGCAAAAGGGATTAGTCCCCTTGCAGGTTTCAGGAAGAACATGGTTCTACTGACACCTTGAATTCAACCTTCAAGCCTCCAGAACTTTCAGAAAATAAATTTCTGTTTCTTTAGGCCACCCAGTTTGTTGTAATATGTTACACCTCTCCTAGGAAACTACCACAATATTATGTTCAGAGCCAGGCAAAAGCAAAAAGGGGAGAAAAAAGTATTTTTTAAAAATGAGCTCCCCTGAAATTATCAGGAAAGCTTTCATAGAAAAGAGTAAAAACTGACCCCTGGTTTTGGTGAAATTCCAGGCAAGTGCCTGGGTGCTAACTTTGTAAAATATGGATCATGTCATCTGAAAATATTAGCTTTAAGAAAGAGAAGGCACTCTGCAGAACTGTAGTCCAGAAAACTGACCTTCCCCTAGCCAGTGCATATTTGTATATGGGGTTCCTAGGCCCCTAGAACATTGCTCCACATTGGAAAAGCTGCCATTTCTTTTTTTTTCCCCATATTTTTTTATTAGTGCATTATAACTATACATAATGGTGGGGTTTGTTGTTACATATTCACATATGCACACAATATAACAATTTGGCCAATATCAATTCCCAGTATTTCCCCCTTTCCCTCCTCTCCAGCATCCCCTTCCTCTATTCTGCTGATCTTCCTTCAATCTTCATGAGACACCTTTATTTTCCTTTTTCCTCTCTATCTTTCCTCTCAAGTTTTCTCTCTACGCACGAGAGAAAACATGCAACACTTGATGTCCAGAGTTTGGCTTATTTCACTTAACATAATACTCTCAAGTTTCATCCACTTTCCTGCAAATGGTATACTTTCATTCTTTTTTATGAAGCCACTATTTCTTTTTTTATACCGTTATTTTATTTATTTACTCATTTATTTATTATTTTTATGTGGTGCTGAGGATCAAACCCAGGGCCTCATATGTGCTAGGCGAGTGCTCTATCACTGAGCCATGACCCAAGGCCCCTGAAGCAACCATTTCTTAATGTTGTGGTGTACCCCCACTATTCTAGGCACCTGACTAGCATTGCCTCACCTTATTCTCACAAGATTCCTGACTGACAGATACTAAACTCTAAATCACTGTTTATTTACCAAAAGACTAACCCTGAGAGGTGGGTATTAGCCTGCGTCAGAAAGCCACATGCTATCAAGGAAAGGTTTTTGGCAGAGGTTCTGTACAGTTCCTTCCAATGTTTGAGTGCTACACCTTCTTTCTTTGCATCTTTCTCAGCAAACCAGCACATACCCAACTTCAAGGAAATGCTTTCCTAGTCAATGAAATACTCTCAGTTTCCTGACTTTGGCTAAACCCAGAACTAAACATTTTGGGCAAAACAGAATTCTTTGTGCTTGTTTTTTACCCACATGAAGCCAAGAAAACAAAAGTCCAAAGGTGATTTATATTTGGCCTTGGTACAGAGATATCAAGCATACACGCACGTACACACCACACACCCTTCTCTCACACATGCATGCCCCCAGCCACGTGCCTGTCACCAAGATCTTACTGGCTCAAACCTGTATCATAATGAGTGAGAGGAGGGTGAAAGAAAAGACAGAGTAAACATATTCAAAGTCAACCACAAAGCTGAGAGATTTTCCAGGGTAAACCCTCTATGTTCCCTTTAACCTTCCAAATTGGGCTCTTCAAGGTATGGGTCATAGATGATTAAAAGTAAGCAAAATTAGAAACCCCTTATAATCTCAAGTGAAAAAGAGAAGCAGAAAACTCCCTGGGCTTAGAACCAGAGAAACTGAGGCTATAATCACCGCATTCTGCCAACTGCTGGCCATGTGGCCTAGCCTAAGTCACAGCCTCATTTGACAAAAGGTAAGTCATCCGATTCTACAAAGCCTTTCCTGATCATTTCAGCTTAGAATAATCTTATTTTAGAACTATGATAGCCCTCTACCAATAGTGAAATTTGCCTATCTCATGTTTCACCTTGTCAGGTATATTTGTTAACACCCCTTCCATTAGTATATAAGTTTCTATAGGGCATATTTTGTATTTGGTTCATCTTTGAATCCCTCCTCACCTTTAGCACATGTTCAGAAAGCTAAGCTGCCCAAGGACTTACTAGTTATCCTTCCTGTCACTGTGGTTCTCGTTTCATTTTCATTTGGGGCCAGAGTCCCAGGAAACTAATAAAATCAGTTCATGTGCGTAACTCCATGTCATGTGACAAATAAAATGTACACATTCATTTTAAACGTTGAGATGTATTGGTTTTGAAAAAAAAAGACAATTAAAAAGAAATCCCACCCTTCTCTTGTTTGGTTGAGCCTCATTCTTGGGAGCAGATCTGCCCTGGATGATGGCCACCACCAAAGGGCCCTAAAGTATTTCAGCCCAAGCAGGTGTACCAGGGCTGGGGCTAGAATCTGGGTTCTGTGTATATTCTTCAGAAAAACATTTGTGGGTTGCTTTGGAAGCTAATGGTGGTGGAGAGAAGGAAATATTTGCTCAGCAGCAGTTTAATGCAAAAAGAAAATAAAAATGTTCCCACTCCCAAGGTTCCGCTTATCCTCACAGCCTGACCTCGGGCTGGAAGATTAGGATATTTCTTGAAGAATAATGGGTCTGTTTACCTTTGGAGTCATGACCTGTTTCTTCTAATTAAAACAAACATTATACTTCAGTATAACATGAAAAAGTGAGGAAAGTGAGAAGGTTTTGAAAAATGAAGCACTTTTGTAAATTACTTAATCCTATTTGTTTTGTTTCCCAGGTATTACCAGCCACTCCTACTAGGGGCTTGACATGGCAAACACCATCTATTTGCCCTCCAGTGACAGACCAAAATTATTTTTAAGGCCATCTCTGGGATTAAAAGCCTGGGAAACCACCATAAATTACCAGGTAGAGCCATCTATTTGCAAATATCATAAATAATCATAAATATTACATATAACCATAAATAAATATCACACTGTTCTCCATTTCCAGCCATCGGACAAAGCCAGATAGGAGCTGACCCTTACCTCTTTGGTGAATGAGACCTTCCATTCTTGCTGGAGGGGCCTGGCTACTCTCCATGGGCTTCCCAAGAAAAACTGACTGTGCAATCCTATCCCTAATGCTTGCACATTAAATGCCAGTCATCAAACATCATTAATCACCCTCCAAAACCTAATATTGATTTGCACCTTGGGACTTTCAATGTTCAAGAACTCTGCTTTTGACACTGGACAGTGGAATTCAGGTGGTCTCCTGGATTTAGTGTTCACCAGCTAGACCACATAAAGAAAGCCAATAAAATCATCTCAGCCTCATTTTCCTTATGTGTAAATAGGAACAGTAATAGTGCCTCCCCTAAAAAATCAAGGTAAGAAGTCAATTAGACAATGTATATTAATCAACACAGCGCTTGGCATAAAAAGACTCATTAAAATGCTTTCACTGCTATTATTCCTCCATGTATTTCTTACTAGAAGTGGAACTTGACCTGCTTTGTCATCTTTTTATGTAGTAGATAAAATAAGTGAGAGTAGAAAAGGATGCACGCACAACCATGTAGTTCTCGGTAGCATCTAACTGGGGTACCTATGGAGATCATCATGTTAGAGACCACAGCCTGCAATCTCTCATGTTAGTCAGCTTTCCATTACCATGAAAAATACCTGATATAATCAACTTATAAAGAGAAAACATTTATTTTAATTCATAGTTCTGGAGGTTTCGTTTCATGGTTAATTGGCCCTGTTGCTTTGAGGTCTATGGTGAAACAGCACTTTATGGTGGCAGCCCATATGGAGAAAAAACCTTCAACTGTGGCCAGAATGTGAAATAGCCAATGAGGAACCAGCTGGGTTCCTCTATTGCCTCTAATGACCAGAAAGACTTCCCACATGGCTCCACCTCTCAAAGGTTCCACAACCTCCCTAGCACCACAGGCTGGGGATGAAGCCATAAACACTCATCCAAACCATAGCACCCCTCAAAAGCAGAAACATTTGGCAAAGGTTTGGATGCCATTGGTTTATTTGGGACTTTGATCTCAGGAGGCAGAAATGAGGAAAGGCAAAAGGAAAGAAATGGGGAAGGGAATAGTTAATATAGAGTTGGATGCATTATTGAGACTGGGAACTGGATCCTTTCCACATGAGACACATGTGTTATCTATCCATCAGGGAAGAAGAAAACGTAGATGTCTCAGTTCCTATTGCCCACTGATCAATAGTTGTCATGTGGTGGTGTGCTGTCAACTCCCGTGAAATTTTGGGTTGCATGTGCATGAGGGCTAACAATTCCTGAAGGAGCCCCATGGTGCAACAATGGAGAAGATGCAAAGTGAGGTGCACACCAGAAGCCTAAGGGTCACACCTGTGAAGTTGGTAAAACCCATTCGAAACTGATGACCACAATAGTGACTGGAACAAGAGGTAAAGCTAGAAGGATATTGAGTCATGAACATTCTTCACTAAGAGATAACCTGAAGAGGTTGAAAATGCTTAAAGTATAAATCCAAGAGACAAACTTTTTTTCAGAAACATATGCCCTCTCTGCATACTTAAGCCCATGCCACTAATTAGAATTTGATTATTTATTGGCTCCTGACTTAATAAATGTACCTGAAGGCATTCTTCTAGTCAATATTCCAGGCTCACCCACTTTCCTCTTTTTCATCCTTTGACCTCAAAGTCAGAGCATCTCAAGCTAACGATTCCAAGTATGTCCATCAGAAATGTGGATCATCTCCACAATGACCTTGATGACACCTGGCTGATGGTAGGACACTCCCAGTAAAAGAAACTATTACTCCTCTTAAGGCAGCTTAAGGGTCACACCTGGGAAACAGCTCTTACTTCTTCCCATGGTTCTATTTTAAAATATAGCATAATCTCTGCCTCATGGAGACTAATTGAATTATCCTAAATCAATCTTTTCGCCAAACACTCCAGATCTTTTTTTGCCTATATAATGACACACAGTGAAAAAGCTAACATAGTTCTGGAACAAAGCTGAATTCCTATGCCATTGCCCATTGCAAGTGAATACCAACTGTTTTTGTTGCTATTCTCTCTGGACAGAAAAGAACGTAATTTCCAGTTGAATCACTGCATAGTATGTACCCAATATTGTGTTACTCTGCTCCAGCAAAACTACTATAACAACTAAGCTTGCTACTTGGTTGAATTTGTAGCAACTCACTATTATTATCCAGGATTTTTCTGTTTTTTTTTTTTTTTAATTGGAGATAGTCTAGTGAATGAAAGTGGAAAATGACAAGAATCACCCTGCATCTTTAGTTCTTGAAAGGTGGCAGCAATTTGCCATTACTTCTCCACCTCACCCAAGATGCATGTATTTCCTATCTTTGCCAGGGATGAGGACGATTTCAGTAACTTCAATCCAGTCTTCCCTGTTGTGAATTAGGTTTGGTGTGCACTGGTTAGTACTTCAGCCCGTTGTATCTTGGACTGCACTTTCATTACTTGCTTGAGTCCAGAGCAACAGAACAGCCGCACATACAAGATACATGAAATGGCTTATTCTTACAGATATGCAGCAAGGGACAGCAGAAGCCTAGGATTGATTGTGAGCAGGTCCCCTAAGGTTCAGGAAATCTTCCCAGAGCTGATGGAGTCTCATCTGTATTACCCCACTTGTGCCACAGCGGAGGGACCCTAGAAAGCATTCTACCTTAGATTTTATACACTAGGGATAAACCATAACTGGGCTAACATATTAAAGGACATCCTGTGACTAGGAAAGATTGGAACAGAGCCCAGACTATTCGGACCAGTTCTCTTTATCTCAGCATGTTGCATTCCCACTACACTGTAGTTACTCTTGAGATCTAAAAGCTAAAAAGGGAAAATAACTAGATTGGCCCAAGGCCACCCAGAAAACTATACAACACCATTATGGTAGCTCTCAACCCAGAGATCAAGGATCCATGTATTTGGAGGTAGTGACAACCACCAAATAAGCATGTATTTTTCCAAATACACAATCAGGGAGTAGGGAAGTGACATCATTCAGGTCTCAATGGGCCCACTCTGAGTTGGATTTTGGACAGAACTATATTAATTTCTCAGGCTTCATGTACTTTCACAGTGGGGTAGGGGTGGAGATGTTGACATTGAAGAGTCCCTAGGTATTAATACAATTTGAAACAAATATCCAAAAAGCCCTGGAAATGTTCAGGCATTCCCTAGGTCAATCTTTACTTGAGTAAATGGATATAGGTAACAATGGGGAAGGACTGGAGGGAGTAATCACTGTGTACTTGCAATGGGTGGCTGTGTCTCTCCTCCTGCAGACATGACCCTTCGTTCAGGCAATGGATCTGGGTCAGAAAACTTTCTCAGGTAAGACAAGTGGGCAAAACGTGTGATTTCTAACAGGTAATTGAGCTCAGGCTCCTAATCATCAAATCTAGATCTCTTTTATTTTTTACAATTTGCATAGTGCTTGTGTTAGTCAGCTTTCTGCTACTATAACAAATACCTAGATAAATCCAAATGGTTAGTTGGCCCCATTGTTTTTGAGCTTTTAGCAAAGCAGGAAGGGAGCACATGGTGGAACAAAACTATTCATCTCATGGTAAGGAAGTGAAAGAGAAAGAGAAAGGGGTGGGGCCCCACTATCCCTTCAAGGGCATATCTCGGAAGACCCCACCTCCTAAAGTCTTCACCACTTCTCATAGAATCCCTTAAAACATGGGCATTTGAGGGACATTTTGGATCCAAACTATAGCAGTATCCTTGTTGGCTACTATTTTTCCCTGAGGGATGCTCTGTTCTATTCAACATTTCCATCACTTCATCACGTCATTACAATAATTGTGTCTACTTGTCTCTGAAAATGAAACCTGGCCAACTGGCCTCTGTTGTTTCAGAGTCCTACCATCCCCATGGCTACCAGTAAATTCGGTTGTGTAGCGTCATCTCCTACCTTCATCCCTGGTCTACTATTGCATTAGGCAATAGCAAGAGTATCTGATAATGTCATTTGTGGTGAGTGCTTTGGATCAAATCAAAGGCATCAGCTCAGCCTATTAATGGGTTGGAGATTGAGATTAGCCAGGTAGATGGTCAATTGGTGTGGACACTAATGCTCAGGTAAGCTTAACCATGAGTGTTTTGTCACACATTATTACTGAGAAAACTAGAGCTATCCATGTTTCCACCGGAAGAGGACAACTGGGAGCTTTGTACGTGGAACTTTTCTCAGTCCCATGAGACTCTGTTCGTGGATTATTTTAATCTGTATCTTTTCACTGTATTACACAGAAACCATGAGCATAACAGCTTTTGGTGGATTTTGCAAGCCCTTCCAATGAAATACTGAATCTAAGGGTGATCCTGCGGACCCCTGAACTCCACAATTGGTATCAAAAGAAAGGGCATTCATGTGGAATTTTGCATACTTTATGATCACTCATTGAATGTGACCCATGTCACCCTGGAAGGATGAGGACTTTGGTTGACGTTTTCTTCTGACAAGCAGACTCAGGCAGGGGCTGGCAGCTAGAGGTTTTCTATCCATGCCACTCTCACAAACTGATGGATGGATTCGTTCATTCCTGAAGAAGGCAGTGGGAAGTACATCCCAGAACCTTCCACAATGATACGGGCTTTATTCATCAGATTAAAATCCCTATTTTTAAAAGGAAGAAAACTCATATGTCTACTAAAGGGGGGAGGTGCCTCCTGGAATGGAGAAAGTTGTGACATTTTTTTTTTTCATTTTTGGAAGAATAAAAATTGGATTTGTAGACAGAATCTCTGACATTGTGTGTCCACGTGATTTTTTATGACTATTCTCAGTGGGTCATCTAATGGAGTTAGTCCTTCAATGCTGATTTCTAATACTAATTGCCAAAAGCAATATTATAATCAGTATCTATGACCCCTAAGCTGGAACTCTTCTCAGCAGGTGTCAATTTTAGCAATTTTCCTAAAATTTGAAACCTATACGTAAAAGTCATAACCGAAAACCGCAGCACTACTATGTATCATTTTGTCTGTGAGGTGAACAGTTCCCTTTGCGATCTACTGAACAGGGCCAAAAGAATCATCGGAAACCACAGACGGGTATCAAGATTGCCTTAACTTCACAAGAGAACAATTCTACAATAAATGTCACTCAGCTGTAATACCTAATGACCACCCAGATCACACCTCATACCATGCTAATTTCATTAAGGCTTTATGCTATGGAGCTGTGGTCGCTGGTAAAACGGTACAGCTACCATAAAAGCTCTAGAGGTAATTTCAAAAGGTCATCAAAATTTCACTGGCCTTCCATACTTCTTACCTCTGCCTAAGTCCAAGGTTGACTTTCTCCTATCTAGAAAGTTCTGGTTTTTATTAAACATCTCTGGAAGAAGAGATTCCACAACTTCCCTTCCCACTTTCCATTCTTTACCCCTGATATTTAAGTGAAAAAAAAATGTTTTAAGACATTCTCTTCTGCTACACTGCCAATGAAAATATAAATGGGCTATCCGGCTCTGGTCTGAATTTGAAGTATACAGTAAATATAAAATTTCTTCTTCTCTTCCTCTTACTCTTTTGGATACTTGGCAAGCAGTTACATTAATATTCTATTAACTCCAATAAAGTCAATAGCAGCTCTCACTGATAGCTCTCCTAAATCAAATGATATATCATAGCTGCACACAAAAATACTGGGTTTCCACTCAGGAACCACAAAGGCGTGGACCCCAACCAAAATTCAAATCCTTTCCAGAAGGACTCTGGTAAGGAAGGATCTTCTCCCAGAACAAACCCATTCTTAAGTCCTGAATATACTAAGCAGTAAGTCCATAGCTGAAGTACAGGTTCTTTTTTAAAAAACAGAGTGCAAGACAGAGCTATTTTTATTTCCTAATTAAATAGTTAACTTCTTTTCCATCTTTATCATGATGGATGGATGTTTAAATCTATGATGTGGGACTTTTTGCTCATCTTAAGCTGTACTATTTTATAGTATTCAAACATATTACAGTTATCACTATAATTACTGTAAATGCAAAATAGGTATAATAGTACAATCTGGACTTGAATTCTGGAAGATAAAAGCAGAAGAAATAAGAACTCTTGAACACCTTTCAATACTCAGAAATAGGCTTTAGGATCACCTACCTCTCAGGCCTACAAACACAAATACCTATAGTAAAGGTCAGGGCAGTGGGTAGGGGGAGCCTTTGGTTGTAGCTCAGGGGCAGAGTGACCCTGGGTTTAATTCCCAGTGCCACCAAAAAAAAAAAAAAAAAAATCACATAGTATTACTTCTATTTTATCTATTGGTTGAAGTAGCCATGAGCCTACCCAGATTTAAAGGGCGAGACGTTAGACCAAACCTCTCCATGTGAAAATGAAACAAAGAATTTTGGGCCATTTCTTTTTTCAAAAACCACAGATGGAAAAATTCATGTTTGAGTACCAGAAAGATCTGAGCTCAGTCCTGTCTCTTCTTTTCACAAGGCAGCATTGAGCAAATTATTTAACATCATTGATCCCTAATTTTTTCTCAGGTCAGAAACGATGTGTGTGAAGTCCAACACGCATAGTAAATGCTTAGCCAACAGCAATGATTATTTCCTTCCCATCTCATTGTGGAGAGAGATGATAAGGAGTCTCTTAACTGGAGTCTTCTTGTAGCTTTATAGTATGTATGACAGGGTCCTTGCTGGATCTGACAGGCATTTTGCTTCCTGACAACACATCCTGAGTGCCTAAGATTATTCAAGGATGTAACCTGCAAACAAATCATGGCCCACCCAGAGTGGAACAAGCAATTCTCATATTCATCTCATGATGGTGCCAGCTTTGACTTTCACCTTTTGAAAATGGCTGCCTGTCCTGAAGTTTCCAAAAAGAAAGGGGAAAAAAAAATGTAGGTTTCTCTCTTAGGAGAGGAGGAGAGAAAGCAAGAAATAATGGGTGAGGAGTAAGGAGAGAAAATCCTACAGTACCTATCTTCCTGAGCTTGAAGGAGCCTCTCAGTATCTGCACGTGTTATAAATAATATAATCACCTCCGTGCAATCGGACAGTGCTAATGGAGACAGTGAAGCCTGCAGTATATAATATTTATTTGAAAGAGAAAATGATTTCATTTTCATTTTATTTCTGGTACAGCAAAGCATTCAAGTAGCACACGATGAGCCTTTCAATTACATGTTTAATTCATTCAGATGATTTGTGCACAGCAAGGAGATCTTAATCCCGGGGATGCTTAGTAAGAGTGCTGTTAGGTTAATACAGTTCTCAAAGGCTTCTTGGATTGGATTCTACTTAACACTTTTTCAAAGACTGAGCCAGAGAGGTGTATGGCCCACCAAAGGTCTAGCTGGCAACACTAAAACTTTCCTCTGCTGTGTCAGTTCTTCAGAGGGGCTTCATGCTCTCCCCAAGCAACACAAGTGCTCATGCTGAATGTACTCAGGACCCTGCATCTCGTGTGTTTGTTAATTTGTCACCTATATAATTGTTTTTAATTGCCTCACATTACTGAAGCCAAGCTTATCCCAGAGTGGTAGACAGGGTGGGCTGGAGCATAGATAATGAGCTC